>NC_072852.1:105314498-105958248 GCF_028858705.1 Grus americana
GGATTTGAGGAAGGCTTAAAAGTTTAGACAAAGATTGACATTAAAGTCAGCAAAAATACAAGAAAAAATATGAACTTCCTTAGAGATTTACAAGGTTTGGTGGTTTGTTTGTTTGTTTGTTTGTTTTCCCTGCTGTAATTGAAACTAATTCTTCTACAAATCTGTTGTGTTTTAACTGAGATATACTTGTAAATCTTGCTCCATAAAATCAGGCAAGAATACTGGTTCAGAAATAAGTCTGCCAGCTATGCGAATGTCCATACCATAATCCTACACAAGGAGGCAGATCTGTGTTAATTACAGTTTTATAAGCATAATAATTATCATAAAAGTAGCTACTCAAGTTTATTTGATTTCTGTAGGAACATATTTAAAAGTGGAAGTACTTGCAGTGCTATTCACATATTACTAGTCTTAGAGTCTAACTTGGCATCAGACAGTCTTCAAAGAAGGAGAGTACATGGATCATTGCTGCATCTGAATTCATCATTCCCAACGTTACACAGCTTGGGGCATGTCGGACTACACAACTTAAACAGGTAGTCTTGATCTGTTCCAGGCTGGCACACCCGCAGCAAAAGCACCTGGTGCAAAGTGCCACCAGGAATTCATTAGGTGGCATTTTCCTTCTGAAGCAGCATTGATTAACTCCATGTTATGCTAATGTGCTGCTGGAGCACTATCAGTCAGCAGGACAGGGAAAGGGCAGGTAGAGAAGCTTTAGGGATAGTATTAGCTTCCAGGTTTTGATCAAGTTCTTATAAAAAAGGGTTTAGTGGTGTGGGGTTTGTTTTGGGTTGTTTTGTTTTGTTTTGTTTTCTCTGTGGTTCTTTAATACTGTGTTTCAATATTTTATTTTATCATAATAAATTATACCATTTAAAAAAAAAATAGCTAATACTGAAGTACGCTAAGTCATATTGTAATGTTCTGTCCTGCTTTTGCCACTGAGTTAGCTTTACTTTGCTACAGGGCATGTCAGCTATTGTATATATTACAGACTTGTTAGGGCATGTCAGCTATTGTATATATTACAGACTTGTTAGGAAGGGAACATTAGAAAGCAAGACATCCTTAACCTCCAACTGTAATTATGGGTGCATAACATACACATACAGCCTTCCTCTGCAAGGGGCTCAGTCAAGCCCTCTGGTCACCCACAGCCCCGTGGACCCTGGAAGGGTTGTGCATTATTGATGCCCATGTTGGTCAGGGTGTTGTACCAGAACTACTGGGGTTTTTATTTGCAGTTTTGCAATAAATGTATAGTACTACTTTTCAAGCCCAATAAGGAATTAGACTGAAAATGCAAGATTGCCTAAAAGAATTACACCCTTTCCCTTAGCTCTGTTTAACTCCGGTAAAATTTTCAGCCTCTCTCTGTATTCCTAAGTAGTTATGCATTAGCAAGGACATGCATAATGTTGCTGTATCTTCTGCTCCACTTTTATGTACAGATAGTGTTATATAGCGAATACTGCAGGAAAGTAAAAGTACAAAGGTTAGACTTTATAATTAGCTTATCTAAATAGCATTTGCTTATGTTAAAGGAAAAACCAGCTTCCCTTTGAAGACACCACCAGCTTCCAGTTCTATGAAACAAAAACTCCCGAAAGGCTCCCAAAAGAGATTCAGAGCTGTTAAATGGTTATATAGATTTAAGTCTACATATATTTTAAAAGCTGTGTTTTAAATTGGCAAAGAGGTTGCTATAATTCTATTTCTTGATTTGAATGAATTGATATCAATGAGGAGGGTTTTGCCTTTTTTTTTTTCTTCTGTGGTTTTTTTTTGTTGTTGTTGTTGATGGTTTGGTGGTTGATTTTTGTTTGTTTGTTTCTCCAAAAGAGGAGAAATTAATCACACCACAGAAAATGAAATGGAACGTCTTTTGGTCAATGCATTGTTCTGATATAAATTCAAAACTTCAGTGCAGTTTTCCATTCTTTACTTCTTCTTGCCATCTTGGGTATTATGAAGGGCTGATGATACCTGGGATTTAGTTATGTGGCCAAAGGAAGAATAAAATTGTTGGGCCTTGAAGGGAGTGATAACTTTGGAGAAATCTACTTTGAGCTCTGAGATGAAAGAGCATGCTTTCTGAACTTCATAGGTATGGAGGAGATGAAAGGGATTTCTTTCTCGTAGGCCTGTGTGTTAAAGAGAAGAAAAAAAAAAGGGCGGGGGGGGGAGGAAGGAAGAGGGTAGGGAACTAGCCCAAAATATAATGGGGTGCACATGATAGCCTGTGTAAAGATGTTGTCTACCTTGAAGAAATGAGTTAGTTCTGAATTGAATTTTATTTCCTAATTTTCTTTTCCTGTTGAAAAACAATTAAAACTAAAAAAATTCCAACAACTATAACCCAAAAAAACCCAACCCCTTTTAAAAAGAATGTCTGTACAATTTACAGTGTATTTCCTGTTTTCCTTATTAATTTAGAAAGTAGATGAGCCTATCAGTTAAAAAGAAAAAGTGTCAAGCATCCATAAAAAGCTAGTGTATTATACATATAAATGAAAGATATGGATTAATGACATCACTTTACATTTGAAGAACCCCAAAAGAAGAGGAAAACAAATGTTACATGTGAGGTTGTGATTTTTTGTAATTGATGTTCATTAATTTGCCTGCAATAATGCTTCTGGTTTTCAGACATATTTTAAAATATTTTTTTCTTGAGAAACAAGAACATTGATTTAACAATTGAAATCAGTGTCAGCTTTGCTATTGACTCAGAATAGACCAGAATTTCCTTGTCCAAGTTTATCACTACATGAATAGTGCAGCATGTGGCTCAGGGGTGAGACATCTGGACTTGAGAAGCAGGGTAATTAGAATGGACACAGTGAAACAGTATGCATTTTCCAGGGATACAAACTTGCTGTGTTCTGTCATAACAAAGCTTTAAGCACAGTATAATCTTTAAAAGGTGCTGTGTGCAATACATGTGTACCTGAAAGCATATTCCTGGTGGGAACGGTGGTTATAAATGGTAGAGTGAGGTTCTGCCTCTTAAATAATCTAGTTCTGATGGTCTCACTTTCTGTTGGGTTTATTCTAACTAGCGGATCTGTTTCTCAGTGTTTAAAAAAATGGAAGGTCTTGAGTTTCACTTTACCTAGCTTGTTCGAAGGATTTGTTCTTGAATACAGATTTGTGATACAGATGTGTCTGGACTGTTCTTCCTAAATGATGTTTGGAATACCACTGCAGTTTTCATTAGTGAATTTTTCATGAGGTGATGTATGTCTCTACTGCTGCTTCAAGCTCATCAGTGAGCAACAGCAGCTTGGAAAGGCCTTGTTTTGCATAGATTTATCAAAGTGCAAAGAGAATCATTCTGGTCAAAGTTGGACCAATGCCACTGAATAGTCATCCTTATAGTGTTGCCAGAGAACATCAGAACTGGGCTTTGTATCAGTGGAGTCCGGTAACTACAGTGTGTACTTGCAGTGGAGCTGGGGATCAAGAAGCAAGACAATAGAAGGGAAAAACCTGTGATTTTAGTATTCTGAATGGTCTCTTGGGTCAAATGGTAGAGTACATTGAGAAACCAGCTGTGGAACTGTAGAACCTGCCCAGTTACTGAGGACATCATCTCAGGGCAGCTGAGGTCCACTTAGGTAGTCATATGAACAGTAATAATAATAATAAAAAATTAACTGTTTGAGATAGCTAGGGGATTGTTGGTTTTTTTGTTTGGTTGGTTTTTTGAGGGTGAGGCTGAAGAAGGTGTGAGGAAGGGAAAAGCAAACTATTCCAATTATTCATAACACAAATATTTGGGTCGATTTTGAGCTGTCCAAATTAATACAGTGTTCATTCCTTGGGGTGGGAGTGGGAAGGAGCTTTGAGTGTAACCCTACCCAGAGAGATCATTTCTAAGGGGACCCCTCAGAGCATTGAATCCACTACTTGTTACTGATGAGAACCTGCTACCAAAGTACCTGCATGCAAATATCTCTTAACTGAATTATTTTCTTCTCTGCAAGGGAAAGGTTTGGGATTTGGGGCTCTTTGTGGTTTTGCTCTTTGCCAAAACTGCAAATCATCTTGTGTCAATGATGTGAAGATTACTGGTCAAAACGGGTCAGCTCAGCCACGTAAGCAGAGAAACTCCATCATCATCCTTGCATTTTACTGAATTTCTGTTTATTTTCAATTTTGTTTCATTTAATTGCTCACTGGGAAACTGAGGTGAATATGTTCTTGTATTGGTTGAAAGGATCTCTAAATATGCCTTTTGTTTTTATAAGTTTCCTAATCATCTGCCACCAGTCTCTGTTGGAGGTGAGTTAGTAGGCTATGTGGTCCATAGCCTGAGCCAGTGGGGCTCCTCTTAATTTCCTTCTGCTTTTTTGCTAGTTGCCCACCAAGCAGAAACTTTTATGTGATCTGATTAGACATTGCAACAAAAATGTTCATACAAAACCTTTATCATAATGTCAACGTACCATGCCAGTTCCACTGCCATTACTTCTGTGGAGAAGAGAAGAGAGCTGCTTCGGAGTTAGTTACACATCAGTAATCTGTTAAAGAAGTTTTCAGATCTTGGTATCTGTATGCCCTTTCGCCAAGAGGGGGATTGAAAGAGCAAACTGCAATTTAAAACCATGACTGCCAGTAATAATATTCAAGGGACTAGAAAAAGAGGCTTTTCTTTTTAAACAAAACCAAACCAAGCCCTGTGGGCAGCTCCAAGCATGTAACCAATTACTTATCTTCTTGTCCACCTACCTTTTGTTGTGTGAATATTTTCACAGTATGAATATTGTAAGACCTACATAGATGCTTGCTGCAGATCATTGGATTGATGTTGCTTTTTAAAAAAATTTTTTAAAAAACCCCACGTGATAGCAGTTTCATAATGGGGCACTACAGTTTCAGTTGCTGTAGAGCTACCACTGTGCAGCACAAAAGAGGTGAGGCAGATATCTACAGCAATTATTTCAGCTGTAACAATAATAAACTGTTGGACAATTTAGTAGGTTTCAAATGGAAATTCAGGATATTTTATAAATGTCATCTTATGAGCTCTGTGAGGTGAACACAAATGCTAGCCACTAACCAGGAAAGGTATAAGAACCTTAAATACCTGGAGACAAATGCTTGCATCTGCTTATTGCATGCCCTTATCACTTTAGCTAATGTAAGGTATTTCAATAGCATAAGCAGTTGACCTTATTTGCCATATAAAGTTGTATTAATAAACATGCTCAGCTGTGCATGGCTCCAGCCAAGGCTACTTCAGGAGTAGGTATGTTTGGCTAGAAGGGGATGGGTTTATTTTCAGTTTTTCTTTCCCTTTCTGGGAAGGGTCAAGTTTTGTCAATGCTTAATCACTCCACATAAAAAGCACCTATTTTGCCTACACTCATGAGTTTTTCTTCTCTCACCTTGTAATGTGAGAGAATTTGTCTTTGTGCTCAAACAATTGTTCCTTCACATTTCTCACAGCAGTTTTAGTGAAAAATGAAATTTTAAATAGGTGAGGCACTTGCCTAGTCCATTCTGAGTTGAGCCCAGATATTCATTTCAGAATCAGCCCAGATATTTGTTTACCATCAGTTAAAAAAAAAAAAACCAACCAAAAAACACCAAAAAACCAAACACCAGCTTCCTCATTCTATGTTATATTCAGTAAACCAATAATTGAATATAAATTCTTTTTTTTTCTGTTGAAGTTGATAAAATACATACCCATTTAGACATGCAACCCACACATGTGACCTCTTTCAAAGAATGGTTGTGGTTGGAAGTGACCTCTGGAGAGGTCATCTTGTCCAACTCTCCCTGCTCAAGGAGGGCCACCTAGAGCAGGTGTTGCCCAGGACGATGTCCAATCTCTCTGGGCAACCTATTCCAGTGCTCAGTCACCTTCACAGTAAAACTATGTTTCCTGATGTTCAGAAGGAGCACCCTTTGTTTCAGTTTGTGCCCATTGCCTCTTGTCCTGTCACTGGGCACCACTGGAAAGAGCCTGGCTCTTTCTTCTTTGTAGCCTCCTTTCAGGTATTTATATACATTAATAAGATCCTCTTTGCACCTTCTCTTCTCTAGGCTGAGCAGTCCCAGCTATCTCAGCCTTTCTTCATAGGAGGGATGCTCCAGTCATCTTATTTCACTGGACTCTCTGTAGCATGTCCATCTCTCTTGTACCGAAGAGCCCAGTGGACTCAGCACTCCAGGTGTGTCTTGCCAGTGCTGAGCAGAGGAGAGGGATCACCTCCCTCCACCTGCTGCAACACTTCTCCTAGTGCAGCCCAGGATGCCATTGGCCTTCTTTGCAGCAAGAGCACATTGCTGGCTCACATTCAACCTGGTTTCCACCAGGATCTACAGGTCATTTTCTGCCAAGCTGCTTTCCAGCTGAGTGGCTCCCAGTACATACTGGTGTGTGGAGTAATTTTTAGGTACATAGGCATCCAAGACAGAATTTTGCATTCTTCTGCTGGAGTATTCTGTCCAGTGTTTTGATTCATATTTTCATCCTTAAAACATATCACAGCCTTGCTTGTAAAGGACAGTAAATTTCTAAATAAATCCTGACAATAAATCTTTCCTAGTTTAAGAAGTTTGTAAGCCCTAGTGACTCCTTAATGCTGGACTTTTTTTTTCTTAAATGGAATGTTTTAATGGACTTTTAATATGTACGTATAAACATATAAATTAATATTACATGTTGCAGAGATGTGAAATCTTATTAGGAACAAATTCTAAGGGGATTGTGCATCACAAAATAAAAAATTAAAAAAAAAAATCCACTGTTATTAATGAGAATGGCTGAGCTCTGTGTAGTATTTCCTGCTTCTCCACATTAAATGTATCCATTTAAGGTATTTCTAAATGCTTCATCACCACAGTATTAAAATGCCAAAATTTTTCCTAATATACGTCATGAAATATACACGATAAGAATATTAATTCACATTAAAGTTGTTATTGCAAAAGAAATACTATCCTTAGGAGTTTCTGTCTGTTCTTTGTATATGTTTTATTTTATTTTCTATGCTTGCATTTAATTCACCTTTCCAATGTTAAAAATGAAGTTCTTAGTGCTGATACAAAATAAAACTCTTACTAAAATTAATTAAAAAATAAAAAATCGAAGCCTGTTAATCAAAGGTTTTTATGAGAGTGACATTTGTGTGCACAACACACAGGTGAGTGCACCTGATATTCAGTACAGGTATGTAACAGCATGCAGTATTTAGCACTCTGCAGGGATGTTGAAAATTGGCAAGGGATTTCAATGCTAAATTTAGACCCAGAAAACTCAGCCAAACCAGAGCAGCTTAAGTTGTTAAGCATTAATCAAGTGTCTCCATAGTGACAGGTCAGTACCGTAGGTGCTAATTCATGGGGAAAAATTAGATATTGTTTCATGGGGGGAAAAATATATGGTTGAGGCAAGATAGACAAAACTCCTCTGTATCACAAACCTTTTTCTTGGGTATGTGGGGATAGCAAAATAGAAAATCTGAGGACCATTGGAACTTGAAAGTGAATTATAGTATTTAAGTGCTTGGCTGGCTTATAATGGATAACGGAAAACTCCATAAGCTAAGCACTGATTGCATGAAACAGTCCTGAAAATTTTGCTGCTCTTGGAGGGTTCAGAAAAACAGATGAGGGAGAACCCCATACCTCCACTTGATAAACACAAAGCACAAACGTCTTGAATGCCCATACCCATAGCTGTATGAAAGTAGTGTTCACTTCTCCAACAGTTTGAATAATCTCAAAGATCACATAAATATTTTAGGAATAAAATTAGTCTTATGTGTCTAAAACCTACTTTTTGTCATTCTGTGTGGTACTTTAGGTTAGTGTACATGCCATAAAAAGTTATAATTTCCTGCAGAGTTCTTGGTCAATCATCTTCATTCAGTTGTCTTCTGTACGGTTCTTCTATTAGCAAATATATCTGGAGAAGGAAGGCCTTGCTTTCGTTTTTATCTCCACTGTTGCCACTACTCCTGGACTTCATTTTTTCCAGTTTTCGCTCATGGTTTGGGTGGTCTATCACTGATCTGTCTGATCTGAATTGTTGCTAACCTCAGGTCAGTTTGTGCCAACATATGTAACTGTCAGTGTTTAAGAATACAAATTTGGATATGAATTTCTTACAACTGAATCTACACAGCTGATTCCAGTTCACCACATTGATGTATTCCCCTTTCCTATATTTTCAGTTCAATAAAATTTACAGCTACTCAAAAGAAAAAAAAAAAGGTTTGTGATCTACTCTAAACTGATTAGTAATGCTATCTTTTGGGAAAATGATCCATTTTAGAGCAAATGTATTATTTGATGGTAAAAAGTTAGTGAAATAGGATGAATTCATCTGCTTAATGAAGACAGTGTATCTTTTAATGGGGTCAAAGAATGATGTTCTTGATAGACACTTCACTAGTTACAAGTGCGAGCTGAAGAGTTTGCATTTGAGACTGTTACTTGATGAAAAGACTTTTTTAATAAGAAAAAGGTTTTCCTCTTGCCAGGTTTTTTGGTTTTGTCTCAGTGGACACTCAAAACTTGCATTTCATAGTTTATTGGTGTTTTATTGTCTTATATCCTCCATAAATACTGAGTGAAGTTATGGTTCTGCATGATGCTAACAGCAGCTCAGCTAGCAGGGATATGTAGTCTACGATGGGAAAGGAAACTGTGTCCTTATATAACATGGGAACAAGTAGCCTATGGCTATTACTCTTTCATAGCAACACGTAGTTTAAGTTTTCAGATAAATGTATCAAGTCAGATGACTCAAAGCAAACTAGGTATTTAAATTTTGAAATGTAAAAACATAGAAATGAATGAACCTGTGCAATGAGGAAAGACTGAAGGAGTTAGGGGTTTTTGTCCCTGGAGAGGAGAAGGCTTGGGAGGACCTCATAACAGTTTTCCAGTACTTACAAGAAAGAATCAAGGATGATGGAGGTTCTCCCTTCACAAGGAGTTACGTGGAGAAGACAAGGGACAACGGGTACCAGTTGCACCGGGAGAGGTTCTATCTTAAAATAATAAAGATTTTTTTTTTTTTTTACAGTAAGAACAGGCATTCACTGGAACAACCTCCTTGGCGATGTAGTAGAGTCCCCACTGCTGGAGGTTTTCAAGCTGCAGATGGACAGGGTGCTAGATAATCTCATCTACGTTACCTTTCTCACAAAGGGTTGGAGCAGATAATCTTTCCAGGTCCCTTCCAACTTGTTCTATGATAAATAAGAGACAGAAAAGGGGGGTTAAGAAATCTGATTCCCAGAGTACACTGCTTTTTGGGGGCTGGGGGCAGTTTTCTTATACAAAGAAATAGTGGGATAGAAGTAAAGCAGCTTATTATTTCTTAAAATGTTTGGGAAATTGTCGGTCTATTCATTACACTCTGTGTATTGAACTGGAAATTCTGGATTTTAAGAGGAATTTCAGTGTTGAAAAATAAACCCTGAAAAAGGAAAAAACCTTAAATTTTATGAGGCAGTTCTATAAATTGGAAAGAAAAATAAGAGAATGAGAGGAAAATCTTGTTAAAATTCAATTTAAGTAGGAAAAAGCATGAAATGCAGTTTAATTTTTAACTTGTTTTCCTTGGTTTTGCTGTTAAAACAAAGGACAATGACCAAAGTGGGAATTAAAGTAAAACAATGAATTTTATATTAATGTCTATAACTCATTATCATGGACATTTCATTCAGAAAGTAACCTCTAAGTGTTGTGGTTTTGTATATACAGGCACACTAACATAGCCTGACATGCTCTCAGGGGAAAACCTTTTGATAACTGCATTTCTTATGTGTATGTTCCCACAGGACCCTGAAATAAAGCTTATGGAAACATTGTAAAAAGCAGTAACTCAGTCAGTACAATTTATGGACCATCTACTTTTCTGATCCACACATGGACAGGGAGTTTTATTATTGGGGGGGGGGGGGGGAACAACCAAACCCAATCAAACAAAAAACCTGTGATCCTAAAAAATGTGTATTTTATGGCACACAAAAGCAGTAGGTACTCACCTAGGTCTCTGATTGCATATACCTCAAATATAGAATCATAGAATGGTTTGGAAATATAAGGGTTTTCTCACAGTCCGTCTGCACTCTTATGTGGTAAAAGCCCATGCCCTTAGTCTGTTTTCACCAGTGGGTTTTCCCATCAAACTGAAACCCATTTATAGTCCATAAATTACAGTAGAAGGACTGGTGCATGATCTTTATACAAACTTTATTTCTGGGCCCAGTGGGGATATGTACGAGAAGAAGAAAATACAGCTATTAAATGTTTTTATTCAAGACACGATTATGCCAGCTTAAATTTGCCTCACAAGGAAAAAAACCACTTAAAGGTCATTTACTGACTGAAAAGTGTGTGATGGTAAGTACAATCCTTAATGCATAATTTTTCCTCTTAGGATCAGTTGAGTTCTAAGCAATTTTCTCTCTCTGCTATGTAACACAGAATACAGTACAAGTATGCTACAAATATGTATATTAATCCAAAATATGTATATGCTGTCTGGGCTTGTTCTTAGTGCTAGGCCAAATACTTCAAATAATTGATATAGCATTTACATGTAAAGTCCTAGAACAAGTACATTCAGGTTTCAAAGTCAAACACTAAAGTTAGAAAAAGGTCACAATTAAAGTAGCCATTCAATTTTCTTGTGGTGTCTTTTTTGTGTATGGATTGCTCTGGTCATTAATTACATAACCACTTACTGTAAACCTTTCTATGAAACCTTAGCATTCATCACCACACAGGGAAGAAAGCATTTGCTAAATGGGGAACTGCTAAATGATTCTTCATTATGTTCATCATTAAGTAGTGGCTATATGCTGTACTTTTTACACACCATCAAAATGCTGCACTTTATACAGAATTATTAGTTTCCCTCATGGGCTTTTTTTGGCATTTATCACCACAATCTGAAAGATTCACAATATTTTATGAAATTAGCTTAATAATATTTTTTTAGGTAAAGTAACCACTTTGCCTTCACCTTGCAAAAGTGAGCTTAGGCACAGAGAGATTATGGCCCAAATGAGACAGCTGTTATTTTGTGTTGTAATTTGAGGTGCCTGTAATTTCCTTTTTAAGGTATCATTTCATACCTTTCCTTATTTCTATAAAGAATAAGACAGGCACCGGAGAGAAAAGGTGTGTTGCGCTACATAGCGCGCTCTGAACACCATCCATCTTGAGCTTCAAATGAAACAGAGTCTGTGCTAAAATTAGGATGTAATTAGGTAATTAAAGGCTGTGTTATGATATGTATTTATAAAGGGTTTGAATTTCAACAGCATGACCTTCCCCAGATGTTGATATTTCCTAATTTCTGAACACTTCTGTTGAACCTTACTTTCTGTAATCAACTTAAAGTAAAATTTCTGTGGTTTTAACATATGAATACCTATTAACCACTTCCTTATTCAGGTAATCAGTAAGACTCATTTCTCTAGATCGACAGCACAATTTATACCATCTGACATAGTAGAGTACACAAGGTTTTATGACTGTGGGCATCAACTGCCAGAACTTATTTGTAAGTGGCCTCAGAGGTGTTTGGTGGGTATCAGGGGAGGGTTGTCTCCAAAAACTTCTAGCTCCTCGCTTGATAGCTTTTCTCTTCTCTGTTCTTCTCATGTGCCACCTTAGCCTCTAGTGTCCTTTCTTTCCACCCTGGACTCTGCCTTTCTTTTTTTTTCTTCTGCATTTATCACATCGTATTCCAGAAACTCATAGCTTCCTCATGTACAGCAACAACAAGGAGAAACGATAAGATAGACTTCCCACCTATGGCCCCATAAGAAAAGATGCTTCTGTTAAAGATAGCTGTGAAACTAATTCTTGCTTATGTCCAGTTACGTGCCTGCTAAAGGCAAAGGCTGTCATAGCATAACTGCCCAGCCGTAAAGTGTTGTGTAGTGTCTTTGTGGCTTTGACAAATCTGAATTGATTTCAAGTGTCTGCAAAGAGTGCGTTACTAATGCAGGGAAAAATTTTGTGCTGAAAGTACCTACTACAAGAAAAGATGCCCCTGAGAAAACATTTGCTCCCTCCTTATGAAGTAATGGTGATAAACCAAGAACAAATGAAATCCGTAACAACTGCCATATTATATGGTCGCACCACAGGCACATGTTGTCCTCTGTCCTTTTTCTGACTGTACACAGGCATCTGCCAGGTGAAGAATATAAGACCAAGGAAGGTAGAAAGTGATGGTCTCCCAGCACACCCTCCCCGATTCCAGCAATGCTGTAGAGGTGTTTAGAGATGAATTTAGAGATGGAGTTATGGCTGTGATACCTCTTGGCAGATTTTTTCATGAGTTTCTCTAAGAAGTGTATATTTGTCCATGTCTACTTAGTTTTAAAATTTCAGTGCAAATTCCATTATAAATAATTTGATTTGGAAAGCTTTTACCATGAAAAGAGCTAGCTTGTTTCACCTCTAAAATGTGAAGCAATGCTTATAAAGCTAACAGGTTTGCGTTATTTTACAGCATGTATTTATTCAGAGGAGAATATTATAAACTTTTGATTTGCTGTAGTTATCTGAAATCAAATTTTCTAGGCATTATAAATAATAAACATTTTTTATTTCATGCATGCTGGGCAACTTATTTTGCAAAATGTTTTAATAGGTATATAGGTAAATGAACAGGTATTTAACTGGTCATTGGTAAATCTAGCACTGCGGTTGCTGAGGTCTGTTCTGGCATTTCATGTTGCTTTTGGTTACATTGATAAAGAATTTAAAAAACAAACAAAAACAACAACAAAACCCCCAAAACAAACAAACAAACACCCCAACAAACAAACACCCCACCTCCAAGATCGACACAAGGTTGTTGTTCTGCGCTGAGCAGACAAAGGTCAGGAGAATTGACTATAAGTATTGTCTGCCAGAAAGGATGTGATAACTGTCCTTTAGTGAGGTTAATGGCTTTTTCTTTTGGAGTTAAATTGCTTGCTTTTCGACCAGAGCCACGTTAAGAATTGTGGTGGACATACTGTAGAAAAGGATGTTTGCATTATAGTGGAATTTTGTAAATAACATTCATGTTAAATCCATATTTTTCTAACACACAGAAATATGAATACTTTTAAAAAGTGTAAATCACCTACATGAACACCTTTAAATATTTAGGACTAAGTCACTGTCTTTGGGTGACTATACACTGTTTCCTGTCTGGTCAAAAATTGGATAGTGGGAATCTGAATAAACCCATTTATTCTGGTTATTATTAACTTTTTATTTTTAAGATTATACTCACATTTTCTGGTCAGGTTCCAGTGTCAGACAAAATAATGAAACCTCTAATATTTATTTTATTTGAGAGTATGATGAGACATAGTTGATGTCTACTGTCACTAGACCTGAACAGACAGCTTCACATCCAAGCTTGGATACTTGGATGAATCTGTACAAGTGTTAGTTTGTTAATTATGGAACATGCTTTCTTTCTCAGATCTTCTAGTCTCATTCTCTTTGAAATTTTTTTGATAAGTGATGAAATCTATTACGAAGTGGCAGAAAACTTAATAGAATATCTGCAGCGGAGAAAATTTAATACTAACGTAAGTACAGCCTGAAACCTTTCTGGAGGAAGAGGGAAGGAATTTGCTACTGTGATGACAGCCCATTGAAAGGCTTTGATCTATGTCATAAGAAATGTCTTGAGATAAGTCTAATTGACAAAATAAAATTCTCATTCTCCACCCACTTTTTTTGGTAGTAGTATCGGCCTTAACATGTGAGTATCTATTTTCTTCAATTATAATAAGCCTTGCAGTTAACAGAAAACAAAAAAAAATCTTGATTACCTTTCAAGAGCGGATAACAAGTCCATTGAACTCATGCATTTAAATGGATACTGGGAGCTCATAACTTGCACTGTATTTTAATTCCTAATATTTTTTTTTTTTTTACTATAGGAATATTTTCAACCTAAGCAGTGAAAATTATTTGAGGCAGACTTTGCCACCTCTCAGCTGATGCACAGTGTGCACTCTATGGAGTGGTTTATCTGCAGCATTGTACCAGCCAAGCCAAGGCTGGACCAGACAGCACAGCGTGAACCCTGCAGGTGCTTAACCACTAAACCCTCTGCTGAGCAACGTAGTCACTTGTGTGCTACAGTTGTACTCCGAATTTACAACAGCATGCTCTTCTCCAAGTCGCCTTACAGAATCTAAGCAGAATAAATATATATTTTTAACCATCTGTTCCAATTTCCTGTTGGGGCCTCCTGAGACAGTATGAAGCGGGGTTTCTGTGTGTGCTTTCTGAGCTGTGCCTTAAATACTCTGAGGCTCAGTTTTTGTTACTTGCAGAGGGGTTTACTTTTAAAGCTTGATGAGTCTGTGGGTTTTCTGGATGTCTGTTTAATTAGACAGGCCTTGGGAAATCTTGTTGAAAAGGAAAAAGTTGTACTGGGGAAGAAAAATATAGTGAATATCCTGAGGGTAGGTAGACAGGAGAAATGGGGGTGACAATGAAAAAAAAAATTAAAAAAAGAAAAAAGAAAAAGTCTGTGAGAAGGAGAGAAAGGGGAGGGAAAGATGCAAGCTATTAATGAAACAAACTTTACTGTACTTTGTTCACATCATTGGAATAAGAGACCTCAGTGTGGCAATTGTATGAAGATTCAGAATATCTTCTGCTGTAGCTTTTTTGAACTTTATGAACATGCAGCAAAGCTACAACAAATCCCTGTCTAGGTTTCTTTAGGATGGCTTATCAAGCTCAGATGAATACATAAGTGTAGCAACATGTAACAGTTATACTTCTCTCTGTGTTTGAGGAAGCTGGTGATATTTTATGACTGTCCATCTACTATTCATCGGTTTCTTTCCCTAAAAATATAATTTTATTGAAACAAGACATAATGCACAATGACTTAGATATCTGCTTCTCTAGACTCAATTGCATTCAGAATGAAGGACCAACATAAATTTTGCTGGTTGCTCTGTCTCACGGCAGCGTAATCCTACCGATGCTCAAGTTTCAGCAGCCCGGGCAGGTTTCATTCACCTCACCGTGCTTTCCTTGCCCAGGAGTCCACAGTGCCTTCTGCCCAGATCACTGTCGTCTCTGCTAAAACACATTTCCATATCTTCTATTATACTTGCATCTTTTGTTACTAAAACACTTTTGTACACAATCTGCTCTTCTTATTATGCACGAGTAGAACTTTTTTCCTTTTTTATTTTTCCCCCTCTCCAGGATAGTGATTATGTGATTGCCCATTATTTACAGCTTGCAGACACCAAATACCAGCAGCAAGGATGAACCTCATTTTCTTGTTCCTTGCTGTACGTTAGTGGGCAAGTGAATGTGCTTAATTATCTGAGCTAATAGAAGCTATGCCAGGTTGTTAGACATGGAAGGCTGCTTAATACCAGTTTTGTCCCCACCAGGGATCTCCGAAGACCTCGTTGCCTGGATACGCTGAGCCCATGGTACCTCAATGGGCTCTGGCAGGGTCTGGATGTTTGCAGGGGAACTCTCTGGATCTTCAATTGCTCAGAGAAGTTGGTGATACTCTGTGCTTCCTTCTTCATCCATGCCTTAGGAGATAAGGAGAAGGGTGGTTTTTAATTTTATTTTATAAATTTTTTTAAGTTCCTTTTCCCTCCTTTCTCCCTTATTCTTTCATATCTGTGATGCACTTGTCACTGTTCTGGTGGTTTATGAATACTATTTTAGGATGGATCCATTTATTTCTTTTGCGTGTTAATGTATGCAGTGTATCAAATTAACATGCATCCTATTAAAATCCCTTAAAGTGAAATTGTTTCACTTTTTCTTTGAACTTCATTTGATATGCCAAACACATTTTAAAAAATGCATGAATCTGAATGAATTCTTCCCCCTTGACCAAGTCTGATTTCCTGCTGAAATTTGAATACTGTATACTGGAGCTATCCACAGATTCTTTTGACAGCTTGACTACATTTCCAGATGGTGTGTAATCACCATTCCTTTTTAAATCTGTTTTTATAATGGTGATAATTAAGAATTATTTTCTAGGACTGAATAGTCTGTAAACTGAAATTGAAAATGGTCAAGAAAGTAGCTGGCAACAAAGGGCTGAGCTAAAATTTATTTCAGTATGATAGGATCATGATTGCACCCTACTTTTAAATGAAATGCTATTGTGCTAATTGTTGCACAAGGGAACAAAATAGCTCAGCTTTGGATGTTTTCTGTGACAGAAAAGGGGCAGAGGTAATATATTTCTGGTTTGGTAAATTCTTGATCAGATCAAGCTCACTACCTAGGAAATGCTACTTTCAACAGTAAAGCCTCTTTATATATACATGGTGTAGTGCTATACATGCAAAAGTATTTCAAATAACTAAGTTTAATAGTCAGATTCTTCTGAAAATGAAGTACATGACTATAGGCTCAATCCATATGCCAGATGAGTGACTGAACTTTGTTTATCTCATGCTTTCTACATATTTATGCCAAACATCATATTTATTCAGAATCACAGTTATTAGTTATAGAGCTGTAATTAGCCATTGTATTTAATTGCACACCATTATTTCCATGTACTTACCTAATTAAAGTAGTTAACTTGTATGCATAAAAGTGTAATGCTGTAATGAGAAAATACTATACTGTGGGATAGCTGTCTGTTCTTGTCTGAAATCACTGCCATTGTTGGTTTCAGCAGCAAGCCTTGTACGCAGTAACATATACTGGTTGATAAGGAAAAAACTTCAGTGATTTGAAATGCTTCACTTTAGTTGCAGATAGTACTGGGGTTGTGCCAGTAGGAGGGAGGTGACTTAAAAACATCGCATTTTTAGTCTAGGTAGTTTAATCATTTCAGCAGGACAAATTCTTCTAGTCCCAGAACTGGTAATTTAACAGGTTGACTTCTGTCTTTTGATATATATATTCCCAGTGACCCTTGTAATCATTGTAGTCTTCAAGGTTGTTCAGTTGTAGCATGATTTCTTCTGCTTTTCATAAAATTTAAAAAATCTCATTGGTTGATAATTGCTTCCTAAATATTTGGCTTAAGAATTATCCACTTAAAGTGAGTTGGATACATTATAATGTATCGTGCTGTTTCTGTTGTCTGATTAAACAAACACACAATTAATATTGATGCATGTAATCTCCTGGTCAAACTGTAACTGCTTCTGCAGTGTTCAAATTGACTGATAAACCCAGGTAAAAACCAGTAAAACTCAGTCACACAAACTGAAATGTGGTTGAAATGTAGCTCAGCTGAGCTACAAGTGCATTAAGAAATTGAAGGAAAAAGTAATGGGGTTTTTTCTCTTTTGGTACTGATCATTTAGCTCTAGTAATAGCTCTGGTGTCAAAGGAGGATCTTTGTAATTTGTATATCCACTCTTGAATGCTTAATTAAGAAATATATGCTTTAGCGATATGTACAGCCCATTTCCTGGAAAAGGCATGAATTGCTGTAAAAGAAATATATTTGATAATTTTCCTGGGAAATGGTTCATACATTGATCTGATATACATACACTACTGATCTTTGAGAAGCCTTAGTGGGATTAAAGGGGAAAACACATTGTTTATAAGACTGTGAAAAATTTCACATCCTCCACTGGAAGAAGAGGGAAGACCTGAGTTGTTTTAAAAAAGTCTAAATCTGGCTTGAGTGAAACTATTAACGGAGAGTCTCTAGAGGGCAAGGGATGAACATAACTTGTTTGGGTGCCCAGGTTTTGGAATAGTTTTATTAATGATATCCTCTGCACAATTAGTAAATTAGTGGGATTGAACAAAGAGGGTTAAGCTAAAAAAAAAAAAGTGTTTGAGGCAGTAATGTTGTTCACTAAGTGCACTCATATTTTCTGTCACTAAATTGGAGTTGTATACTTTGCCAATATATGCTCACAGTTACGACAGTTTCTGCAGTAGGATCGCAAATGGAATTGGTGGGTCACTCTTGTCTACAAACATGGTTTTTCAGGCTGAATCATGGGAGAGATGTGAGAGGAGGAGGAGGAAGGAGAAAACAAATAGAAAGGGTATGCATTGTCTTCAGCATGGGCTTTCTAGAAATGTTCTGTCTGCTGTTAATACTTAAAAAAAAAATCTGCTACTATTTAAACAGTTATTGAAGCTGGTAAATCGTCGTAATCAAAACAAGCTAAGAAAACTCATTGTGAACCAAGCAGTGCTTTTGGCATAATAACTATAAATCTATCCCAAAGTTACTTTTTACTTTTGTCTTTTTGTAGAACTTATCTGGTGAAACCTATTTTGTTCACTTTCATAATTCTTTGTTGGAGAGTTTCTAGCGTTCTGTTCGTTAGACTTCGGTCCACTGTGAAAGGCAAGAACATGGTGTAGAAAAGACACACAAACAAATAGGAGCAAACAGTCTGTATCATGCCTGAAATCCATACATAAGAAAATAATACCATTTGTCTGCTTAAAGAAATATAATCCCAGTGTAGCCCTGGAATATATGATCAGTTAACATCAAGCTTTGAATTTAACTTAATGGCTGATGAAGTATGAAGAAGGACTTCTAGTATGAAGGAAAGGCTAACTTCTGTTTCTCAAACTTCCTTTTAAATAGGCTCTGGATGAGTATGCTTTCTGCTTCAAGGAAAATTGACAATTTCAGATATGTTTGCTTAGGTGCACTAGAATACAAGATACATCAAATCTGTATTTTTAAGGGAGCACAAATATTAAATGAAATTACCTATCAAAACTATATTCATCTATTAAATCTTGGACTTTGTAAACATCATCATTGAAATTGCATGAGCAGGCATAATTTATTCCATTGATGGCTATGTATAAAGAATAACATAATTTGTAAATTACGGTATCATCCATTCTTTTTCCTCTTTTTTTTTCCTAACTCAGTATAATACCCTAAACTACGTCTAAAAGTAAGCATGTTTATAAAGTGTTTTGTTTTCCCAGAAGTTAATGTGAGTTCAGGAGCGGATGACCTGAGCCAAGTTTTATTAGTAAAGTTGAACTGATAAAGCACAAAGTATTCTTGAACTCTGAAGCACTTTGCAGCTGGAACTATCACAAGATTTCTCTTCTGACATTCAGTTCCATTTTTTTATCATCTTGACCTTGGGCTTTTCAGATTGTGTCTAGTGAATGGTACTGACTTTTTGATTTCATCCTTTCCCCAAGAAGGAAAGGAATAATTTATGATGTTTTTTTGATATGTGAGCATGTTTTCATTGTCATGCTTGGTGTATGTTACAGTGTCTTCAATCCACCAATGATACTTTCTTGCATTGATAAGTAAATATTGATGATTTGGATGTTCTTAACAAGGCAAACGTGTGTTTATTTCTCTTTCTCAAGCTGTGGCTAGAAGGTAAATATTGAAATTATATTAAATATGTATTGCACATAGACACGGAGTGTTTTGTGTATTCAAGGCATGGGAAAAATTATGGCATTTATAGTTACATCTGAGGTGGAAGATATGTGTAAATAATGCGTAACAGGAATGTTGTCAGTGGTCAGCTTTATTCCTGCACACTTAATTTTCAAGTGTTTACTACTCCCTTAAAGAGGGTAAGATAATATGCTTTCAAAATAAGCTATTGAACATAAAAAACTGCAAAGAAATCTTTGCATTGAAATCTTGAGAAATGTATACGTTTGTGTACAATCCTTATCTGATAATCTATAGTGAACCACAGTACAAGTAGCTTGCTTAGAGTTCAAAATTGAATAGAATTTCAGGCCTTTACTAAGACCAAAATGCATGCTATATCATCTAGTCTGCCCAATTGGTATAAAAACTCACACAATTCAGCAGATTTTGTGTTAAAATTTTATCACTAAAATCGAGTCCTGAATAAATTAATCTGCCTAATCTTGTTTCTGCTTTAGCTGTATGTATGATCTATGGCTGGTATGTTAAAAAAAAAAAAAAATTAAAAAAAATCACATTGTCCTCTAAATATTCAGGCCCTGATCCTTAAAAGACCTATGAATGTGCTTAATTTTAGCAAAATGAGGGTCCCAATGGCCCTTTAGTTGTCTAATGAAGTGCTCAAAAGTAAGCAAGCATGCGTAATAATCTTTGTTAGAAACTGGGCGTAAGGAAGTCATAAAAATGGCAGTAATGTCCAAGAGAGTTAAGTATCTTTTCAAATTGCTATACCAGAAGGGGTAAATTTAGCAGAAAATAAATTACAGTCATGATTAGGGAATGGCTGCAGACTTAATTAGCTTGTTTTTAATGTTGTATATATATCAGAAAACACTTTCAATGTCATATTACAAAAGAAAATATGAATCTAGGAAGAAATTAGCTAGTGAATGGGCTTTTTTAGAGTGTTTTTAGAGTTTTAAATCAAGGAGGGACCTATTGCTCATAAATTGTAGGCATATTTGCATAGAACACTTGGTGTACGAAAAATGTCATAAAGTACTTGCAAAACTTACACTGAATGCATGATGAATTTTATGGCAATTTGTAAGTAAATCTGTTAATTAGTCTGTGTAGAAATTAATTTAAAACTATAATCTTTAAAGAAATCTAGCATGTGTGTTGGTTTCTCCTCGGTCCTGTATGATTTTCCTAATGGATTAACAGACACTTTGTACTTCGTACTTCCTATGCGGTTCCAATTAAAATATTGTGAATAGACTACAATGGAAATTATTAATAGCTAATCAAGATAATTTATTAGCAATCATACTTAATTGTGGAAGATTTATATAGGCTATGGGAAGTGTCAAAACGATACTTCTGTTTTTTCCAAAGTGGGGCCTTTGAGACCTCGGGGATAACTCAAGTGATGGCTATTACTCGGCCACGTTTGTATTTATGCGTACAATTTATATGCAGCAGCCGTAACGGTGGCAGTGGGTCTATAGGCAGACAGTACGTAACAGTGTGCCTGCGACCTGTAGCGGCAGACTGCGCCGCCTGTCCTTTCCTGCGCTGTGTATGGACGTGCACTGTCTTCGCAGTAAGGACGGGAAAAACATTTCTGTCATGGTCCTGCTAGCTAAGGGAGCAAGTGGGCAGGATTGTCAAGTCTCTTCCTGAAGGCTTTCTTGTCCTATATTCCTCTCCCCACTCAAAGAAGAAAAAACAAACAAACAAAACACCTAACCAAAAAATCAACCCCCACAAAAAACCCTCCCCAAACAAATCATGTCTCCTCTTTTAAGCCTATTTCAAATCAATGGGCAGATCAAAATAACACTGGTCCTGCTTAACTTGCTGGTACCTGTCGGCAGATGAGGACTGTCCCAGGGTGAGGAGGAGTCAGCCGGTGAGTCTTCTGCACTGCTGACAGGCTGCGTAGACATCCTTAAACACGGCCACTTTGTGTATGCGCCCGGATGGTGGAAGCTCTTTCCGTCTGATGCGATGGTGTGCAGCCTGATGAGGTCTGAACCCGCTGTGTGGGCAGTCCTGGTGGCGTGGCACGACGCGGCTCTGCCACTGGGCTCTCCCTGCTCTAGGACGAGTCTTCCCTGCACCACGGAGCAGGACGAGGGTTCCCTGCCCGAAATGTCAGTGCTGCACGTGTGTGCTCAGCATTGTGTGAAGCTGCCAAACCAAAGGATGAGGTTGTCTCCCTTCCAGTCCGGGAGGGCAGCGTCTTGACCCTGCTCGAGAATGAAACCATCTGTCTGGAAATACCACCTTCTGGGAGAGCCCTATTTAGTGTTCATAGATGTTTTTAACTTCTACTCAGCTAATTAAATGGCAAGACCAAAACTGCTTAAATTGGGTTATTTTTAGCATTTAAATACCAAGGATGTTACAGTTATGCCACAGACAATCATTACAACTAAACTGAAACATAAAGTAACTTTTTAGGAACATTTGAACAGTTCTTATGTGTAGAAGAGAGGATACTGTGGCAATATGGAGAAAAAAAAAAACAACAAAGAAGAAATTATTTTAAATATAAATTAATCTATTGCAGGCTGATAAACATTGAAACCACTAGGCTGTGTTTATTTGTTTCTAGCATGCAGTTGCTATAAAGAAAAGGTGGCTCAGCATCTCAGCTCTCTATTTTTTTACCTTAACTTGCATTTTTTTCTAGTATTATCCAAGTTTTTAATTTCATAGATCTTTTCCCATGAAAAAGACTTGAACAATTGTATCATTGTTCTTTAGTAAATTTAAGAGATATCTTCTATTCAGAGCCAAACCCAGCTGATGGCTATTTAAATCAGTTTCAATATACAGTGCTTCATTTACAGTTCTAATTCAAAATTGTTCTAAGCGTTGAGTCTATTTGATGAATGGAGTCATGCAATGGTCTCTACCCCCACCCCCCCCCGATCTTCTCAAAATGTAGGTAAAACAAATGCAGACTGTACATAATTTAATATTTCAGTTCATATAGCAGTAAAACCATAAATAATTTAATTTCTGTATGCATTTACCTATTCTAGTTTTCCTCCTAGTTAGTGTTCTTCTACTTATCTACTTATCTATTCTGTGCAGGTGCTCTGCAAGTCATGAACATGCATACCATCTGCATAGGCCTTCATTTCCAAGAGCAAACTACTCCCAAGACTAGCTCTGATCAATTGATGGATTGATAATTGGTTTGCTGATCTGTGCCTCTAAAATGTATGTTGCCAGGATTCTTTTTGCAGTAGTTTCTTCCCCTAATAAAGGCAAAGGTTATAATGTAGACCATATACAAATATTACTCTATTTGCCCGTAACATACTTGTTAGCGTTGCAGCTGTTCACCTTCCTGCTTGAACTTTAGAACAGCCTCAGTAGTACCAATAAATCAGACTTCTTCAATTTGGAGTGACTTAAGTTAGGAAATGGAGTGATAGGGACTGATTTAGATAACTTCTCTCATCTTAAATGTCAGGTGATAGCAGTAAGGAGAAGACACTGGAGGATTATAGGAATTTAGTTAATATTGTCTAATTATGCACATAACTTGGGAGTGGCTGCAAAGTTTTGTTGAGCTCTATTCCCATCTCCTCTGACTAATTGTAGCAGTATCCTAGCCTGGAGAGTTTACCACAATGCAAATAGTGATGCTATTAATTCAGAGTTCATCGAAGTGTTAACTTGATAACAGGTCTCCTTTAAACACAGTTGACAAAAGCAACAAATTCTGTGAAGGCAAATGCTGCAAAACTAGTGAGAAACATGCCTCTCTCCCTTTTCACCTACAAAACAAAATTGTGCTGTAATTTCTTATGAGGGGTGGGGTGAGTGCATACATGCAGACACACACACATCTGTATTGTTAGTGAAGTTAAGGACAATTTTTGTATGCACATATATTAATCGTATTTTATTAAGATTATCTCTAAACACATAAGAAAAATGTATCTAGAATGAGGATTTTGCAAATTACTTCTCAAGCAGGCATGTGGAATTTTTCAGATAGCCTCTGATTAATTCTGTTGTCACCTGGAGTTTTATTGGTTTTGTGTCCTTTACATGTTTTTCTTTGTTTACCTTAGCATTTTAAAATTTTTCTTTTTCCTTAGCATTTTGTGTATTTTTATTGCATGTATAATGTTTAGTGACTAAAGCTAGGAGTCAGAGCAGAAAAAACAGCTGTGGGTCTCTAGTGAATTTTACAAAAAATTTACTGGGAAATAGTTCTCAGTGTCACAAATAGTGATCTCTTTTGACATCACTAAAATTTGTATGAAGTGCATGTTTTGGTGCAATATTTGTATCTTGAGTAATTACTACAGATAATTGGTCTGGGTGGTGTTTTGTTTTGGTTTTTTTTGTTGGCTTTTTTTTTCCCTCCTCTTTTAGCTTCAATCGGCAGACATTTTAAATTTCCACATAGCATGCTAACTGCTGAGGCTGATTAACGTGAAATTTGGCTCGCATCAATGAGCCAGATGAAAAAGGAACACAAAGTAAGTTTTATTTCTTATATTACAGTTATAATAATTTTCTACTGTAGATGTTCAGATGCTCTTTAACTTGAGAAAATCAGTAACCATCAGTATATAAGTTTAACAGCGGTCAATTCCATTTAACGACAATCTTGTTTTGAGTTAATGTTTTTGTTTTCAACAAAAAACAAGAACATTTTGTAGACATGGAGTTGATATACGATGTTTTGAATCAAAACCCAAGTTCCTGCATGTTCACAGATAATTAGGACACTGGCCTGGGACGTAGAAAGTAAAGATCTGAGTCCTGCTTGACTGAGCCAAAATAGTGGGTTTGATATAGATTCCTCTGAATTATTCATACAGACTGGATCTTGAGCCTCTTGCAGGCCAGATCAGCCCTTTAACCTGCAGGCTAGGCAAGCCTTTCTTTTCTTCTGATTCTTCAACCTTAGTATAAAGCACATTGGGCTCAGTAAATGACAAATGTTGGAATGTTTTTGGCTAGATAGAATGGCTGCTTTCAAAATAGCATGTGTAAGTGTTTTCATAGGTTTCACAGTACCTAAATGGCCTTTGTGTGAGATCACCTTCTGAGCTTAAAGTAACCACTTGAGCTGTTTAGGAGCCTCTGAGGGAAACATATAACTTTACTAGAACCGGCTGATATGCAGATCAACCTACAGTCTCTGTCCCAAAGAACAGGCATGTGCATTAGCAGTATGGCTTTCCTTGATAAATGCCTGAATCAGAGGAGAGATTTTTTTAGACGTTAGACCCATATTCCATGTGATAGGATTTATTAGACTGTGTACAGTTTCTCTCATTCTTACAGAGTTATCTAAGGGGTGATGCACATATGGAATATCTATAATGGACTGGGCTGGAATCCACGTGGTATCTCCTGCACAAAAAAATTTACAGCCCTTGTAGAAACACAACTTCTAGTTTTGGTGTCAACTGAAGTCTCTACTGAGGGATTAGTTGGCTTTAATTTCTGGGGCTAAGCTTAGGAGTTCATTAATTGGCAAGGAGCTGTATAAGGCTGGTCACTAAAAGGAAACTTTCTGCTGTAGAAAATTAATGAAGGAGAAATTATATTGCCCTGTCTTTTAATAAGTGAAATAGTCTTAGATAAATACCTCTGTTATAATTTTCTTGATATCGGGAAAGTCAGACTGCATTTATTTTAAGAGAAGTCCACGTGTGATGTTAGTGATTATTATTTATGCGTGCATGCATCTTTCATGCAAGAAGCTGTGCAATTCAGCAACTTCCATTTAATTAGTGATTGAAGTCCTTCCTAGAAGTGCTCTAAATAATTTTGGGTTTGATGTTGCTACAGGATGGACTATGTAGTTAGCAACGTTGCTGATCTGTATTCAGCTCCTATTATTTAGGTGCTTTCGTTCATAAAAGACTGACGTAAAGAGACAAAACCTCGGAGACAAAGATCACAGAGATGTTCAGAAAGGGCCCACTTCTGGTAGTTATCAAACTGGTACCAGAGAGAAGAGACTTAATTTTCCATTGGATTGGGACCAATCAGAAACTCAGTGTTTGCTTTGCACCCAGGTGCTGGTGGGTCCCAAAGCACCATGGTAGCTAGCATAATTAACCTGTGGATAATAAGGGAGGGGGTAGGAGTGAAGAACACAGAATATTAATTCTGCTGCAATTGGTATGGGTTCTAGCGTGCATTTAAGTTCTTCATTGTGGGAAGGAGGGAAATCAACTTTCACTTTTAAAAATTTGTCATGAACAAATTTTAAAGGAAAAATTTATATTTACCACTGTGTTACCAGCAATAACAAGCAACTGCAAAATGAAAAAAGTAGCCATAATGGAGAGGTAAATCTCTCTAAACATAACAAAAGCACTTTTTCCTATGAATTTGTGCATGAATAGTTTCCAGCCTGAGAATTGTTCAGTGAAGAAACTCCCAGGTAATTTTCAAATGTTGAAGACAGCAGAATGTCATGATCTTGTCATTGCTGAAGGCCTTCAGCAGATGTTGTCCGTCCCATATCGTGTCTGTGTCCCGTCCTCCCCAACCCTCTCCCTGATTACAGCAGTACTGGATTAAGCAATTAGGAAAACAACCCCCAAAATATGCATTCAATAATCAGTTTCAGATTATTCACTCAGATCTCATAAAAGTCAACCTTCTCATGTCAGTCTCTGCTTACGGACAAATAGCTCTCCCTGTGAATCAGCAATGTATGACTGTGAACCTAATGGCCAGTGAATGCAAATACTATGAAGATGACCATGCTGTAATGATTCCACCTACACTGAAAAATAAATTGATTTATGAAGAGGAATAAATTGGCTTAACAGCAGATATGGCACAAAGAGTAAACTGGCATTGTTACTTTCCATTATTCATTTGAAATTACTGATGCAATTAAATATCGCTTACTTCCCCTCCCCTGCCAGAAAACACTGTATAGGAAATAAAAATAATCATAGTCTGGCAAATGAGCTGAAAGTTCTTCCCTCATTATGCTCTCAGCATTATTTGGATCACAATGCATGTTTGCCACTTAAACACAGTGTTCAATTTCATATGCCTGCTGATTAACGCTGTCTTTTATATGCTAGGTACTTATATACACATGCCACTCACTCGTCCACATCCTGTCATTTATTTTAAATGCGTTTTAATTTTAGGAAGACCTTATTTTATGAAAACTATGAAACATAGTCCACCTAACAGAATTATGTGATTTATTTTTCTCTTAGAGGAGAATCACTTTGTACAATTTATCAGTTCCAAAAGAGATAAAACAATTTGGAGTAATTTTCCCCATAGAAATGTCTAAGGTGTTGAGCTCCAAATAGCAGGAACAGTTGGCTAATAAAGCAAGCTGAAGTTCAAGTACCTCTATGTCCTATCCCAATGTTTTAATTTCACCTCACTGAAGCCAACTAATTTTATTTTCACAGAACGTGTTATACAGCAAGCACTTTGCTCATTACCCATGTGACTTTAATACGGCAGAATACTCTGTCTGAGCTAAAACTAGCCAACACCCATATAACTGCTGACTAAATTAATCCTTAAAGGAAGGCAGTCGTGATATGTATCAGAAATTGAGTCATTTGTACTTTATGTAACTATAGAAAAGGAGGACCAGTATTTCTGCACTATTAACAGTTGCAGGTTTGCTTATTGTATTGGGTTTGCATAGGAAGGTTTTGGTAGCAGGGAGGCTGCAAGGGTGGCTTCTATGAGAAGCTGCTAGAAGCTTCCCCCATGTCCGATAAAGCCAATGACAGCCAGCTCCAAGACTGACCCATCGCTGGCCAAGGCTGAGCCCATCAGTGATGGTGGTAGCACCTCTGGGATAACGTAGTTAAGATTGGGGGTGGCAGGGGGGGGAGGGAAACAGGATGGAACACACTAGGAGCAACAGCAGCCAGAGAGAGGAGTGAGAATATGTGAGAGGAACAACTCTGCAGACACCAAGGTCAATGAAGAAGGAGGAGGAGGTGCTCCAGGCACCGGAGCAGAGATTCCCTTGTAGCCTGTGGAGAAGACCATGGTGAGGCAGGCTGTCCCCCTGCAGCCCATGGAGGATGATGGTGGAGCAGATATCCACATGCAGCCTGTGTAGGACCCCATGCTGGAGCAGGTGGATGCCCAAAGGAGGCTGTGACTTGTGGCTCCTGGCAGGACCTGTGGACCCGTGGAGAGAGGAGCCCACGCTGGAGCAGGTTTGCTGGCAGGACTTGTGACCCCATGGGGGACCCACGCTGGAGCAGTTGGTGAAGAGCTGCAGCCCATGGGAAGGATTCATGTTGGAGAAGTTGGTGGAGGACTGTCTCCTGTGGGAGGGACTCCACGCTGGAGTAGGGGAAGAGTGTGAGGAGTCCTCCCCCTGAGGAGGAAGCAGCGACAGACACAATGTGTGATGAACTGACCGCAATCCCCATTCCCTGTCCCCCTGCGCTGCTCAGGAGAAGAAGGTAGAGACTTTGGGAGAAGGGAGGGGTGGGGGGAAGGTGTTTTTAAGATTTGGTTTTACTTCTCATTACTCTAGTCTCACTTTATTCGTAATAGATTGAACTAGTTTCCCCAAGTCGAGTCTGTTTTGCCTGTGATGATAATTGGTGAGGGATCTCTGCCTGTCCTTGGCTCAACACAGAAGCCTTTCGTTATTTTTTCTCTCCCCTGTCCAGCTGAGGAGGGAAGTGATAGAGTGGCTTTGGTGGGCATCTGGCGACCAGCTAGGGTCAACCCACCACACTTATTTAAGCTATTTTTTTTATTTTTATGAGTTAAACATACTAACCTAAACTTTTTTAACCTCTTTATTTCTCTTTATTACTGCAGTCCATTCTTCCTAATTGGGAATCACTTTCTGCTCTGCTATGTAAACACACATCTTTGATTTTAATTTACTTCACTGAAATAAAAATTATGTGAAAATGATGCCCTTCTTTATAAGACTGAGAGGAGGGGGAATGTAAAACTTTTTTTTTTCCCCTAACATGACAATAAAACTCCAGTCTGAATCTTCACCTCCAGAGACGTGAAGCAGGTCTCTGCACAGTGGTGCCTGTGCCCAGTTTACCTTCAATTTAATGTCGTGCAGTAGAGCAAAGTGTTACTGAATTTATGCACAGGGATTTTCTGCAGCCTGTGCAGGACTGAATTTCATGCTGGACCCTGGATTACAGCACTGAGATGTGAACAGGCAGCAAGGGCAGGGCAGGATGCAGTGGGGGACGGGGGGACACCAGTGTGTGTGTGTGCGTGTGTGTCTGTGTGTATCTCCGGGATCCTCGGGGCACGAAGGGGCTGAATGCTAGCAGCTCCACCCTGCCCTGCTGTACCACGGTCCATGGATGGCCTCTGGAGGGTCTTGGAGTTTCTAGGTGTTGGAGTAATTCCTTTACTTCATCATACAGGAAACACCAGCAGGTAGAGGCAAACAGCTCTCATATAACAAGTATAGAGTCTTTAGTTGATCCTCATGGGAAGTTCTTTCAGTGAAGGTGTCTTAAATGTTTAAATTTGTGGAGTATGTCTTGCTCAAAATATATAAAGTGTCTCTTGGAATTATAGTATACGTCATATGACATGTGATTTCTTCTCAACTGAATGAAGACATACGCTCATATTTTTGCCTATTTAGCTATGCATACTCACCCATAACCTTCATCAAGGAGTTCTTTAAACTTCACACCATTTGAAATACCTTGAAGACGCTATTGAAATATTCTTATTTATACCTGCTCATAAGTTCAGTTTTACTTTTAGTGAATTAACAGGTTATCAAACCAGAATGCCAGTGGTTTTCCTCCTTTCTTGCTTCTGCTTATATTTCAGCTGTTTACCTGTCTGTGGGCTACTTTTGCACACCTTTTGCTTATTAAAAAAAAAAAAAAAAAGAAAGAAAGAAAAAAAGAAAGAGATGGCAGAACTGTTATTTGTAGCAAAGGCGTAAGTATGGAAGGGAAAAAGTGATCCTTTGATCTCTATAATTTGACCAAAGGGAATAATTCCAGAACTTTTTTCTGCATTTAACCACTGGATTAGCATTTTCTGTATTTTGTTACATTATAAGTGTTAATGTACAAGTGTGGTCATCCGTCATCTAGGAACATGAACAAATTTGAACAATTTTAGAAAACATTTTCTGCCAGGATGTTCAGGATCTGGAGCGCCTATTTAAGATTCTAACAAGCCTGTTCTAAAAAAGTGACAGGAGTACAGCCTACAGCTACATAAGAGGTGCAAGTAGAGGCAGGAAAGAGGTTCTTGAGTAAGGAGCCGTATGTGCAACTGAATAGGAAATTAGATTAAGAATCAGATTTCAAACAACCCAAAGAACAATTATATGAAACAGCCTTTCTCATAGAGAACATATAAGCAAGAAATCTTAACTGAATTTATGTTTAATTTTATAAGTGTAATGGATGTGTGAATGTGCCATATGATATATTCAATCACAAAACTCTGGTGGCAGGATTTTCCTTCTAGTCAAATGCTGATTCACTTACACCCCATTTCCAGGAATGCATGTTTTAGAAACTTATTTTTCCTTTTTTGAGCCTTGATCTTCTAGGTGTAATCCTATATCTATCACTCCTTAGATAACTTTTCTTTAGAAGAATAAGAAAGCAAGGTATCTTTCTTGAAAATTCTACATATCTGATAGGGAAATGTAAAAAAAAAAAAAAAAAAGCAAATGTTTTCTTGCATTGTTTCAATTCTTATATTTTATGTCCTCTATGTGGCATCTTATAGATATGTCAGCCTTTTAAACAGTGCTGTTTGTAAAAACTTCCTATCAGTACTTGGGGTTTTTTTAATATACATTCATCGACCTACTCTGTTCTTCTTTGTAATAGATGTAGAAGGAGATTATTTGTAATTTCCATCTAATGAGACTTATCTAACTGCTTATTGACTGTAATTTGCTATATTTTGTGTTTTAAAACAGATGAGAATGAAAAATAAATGAGCACCACTGTCATGAAGTTCTTTTGATTTATTATCAGTTTTTATTGATGCCAAATCCTACGGTAATCCAAAGCTTGGTCAAGAGCAATATATAACATACTTGTGGATGTGTTTCCATGACAGCATACTGTAATAATGAGTACAACAGTTATGGTTAATATTTTATATCAAGAGACTGTGATTGTCTCTTGCCTAGCATTCTTGCTACAGTAACCCTGCATTGGGAGATGGAGGAGGGAGCAGGAGAGTGCTTCATTCATATTCATATTGGAAATTCACAGAGATTTTGTTTGTATTCCTTTCCAAATGGTTATGCTTTAATTAAACAGAAGACGACACTCTAAAGGATCTGGAGATCAAAATAATCTGAAGTAGCCAACAGTAGGTTTTATTATACTTCCCTTCTTCTACTAAATGATTTGTCGGGTAGGTCATCTTAATTTTGCATATTTTGAAGATAGCATATGAATACCTCAATGAAATTTGAGGAGAAGTATTTCATTAATTAATTTAAAAAAATAAAATTGAATTATCATACTGATTTGGGGAGCATACTAGTTTGCGCCCTCATGAATTAGCGTGGCTTACTTTCAGACTCTGACACTGTTTTACGTTGAGCTAATTTGAGTATTTACTACAGTTAATAGAAGTCAATAGCAGAATTCTGGCAAGACTTAGAAGACTTCAAGTTCATATAAGATCCCTTTAGAAAAGCATTCAAATTCGTCTACATCCACACCTGGCAGACTTGAGTTGTAGGAAGAACTTGGAACACCATTCTGCCCTTCCTAATTCTGAACATGTTAGGTGTTCTTACTGATCACCTTAACCAGAGTTAGTGTAACTTCTATTCATACTTATATTTTTCTGCCTCTGATCTTTCCTCTTGTCTCTGACCCCCATGATTGCCTCTGAGACCTGACTTTTTCTAGCAAAAAGCTTTGTGTAGGTATGGTATATTCCTAAAATGCAATATTAATTTACTTAAGTGCGGAACTCTAAATTCTGTATAATTCCAAATTCACAATTATAAAATTTGCCAAGTCTCCTGTAACTAATTTGGAGCACTCTTACTGGAAAAAAAAAAACTTACGTTTTAAATTACATATTATTTAATATTAAGATGACTGAGAAAAGCCTGATAACAGTTCAGAATTTCCTCTCAAGGCGAAGTTGTACAATGGTTTATGTTAACTTACTCTTTTAACAAACTGCCTTAGAACTATCCTGCTGTTTAATGCAGCCTGAAGATTATAAAATCCCCAGATGTCAACTCCTTGATTACAAGGAAGCAATTAGTAATAGAATCTAAACTTATATTCCTCAAGGTGAAGAAATAAAACCCCTATGAGAGTAATTTATGTGGGCTGCATTTCAGAAGAAAGTACACTTTGACCAACAAAAACCTCTACTGTGAAAAAGTAGCTTAATATCATTAAAGTTAGATAGTGTTGCTATACTTTACAATAAATAAATTAATAAAGCTGTGGTTTTATTGGTTAAAACCACTTCTAAACAAGAATATATTTTGACAATCTAAGTAATGAAATTTAAAATGAAAATATTTTAGATTTTTAGCTGTTTGAAAAGGTAAACAAAACATTTAAGATATCTGTCTCAAGACTAGGTTATCTTAAGATAACATATTGTCTTGAGATATTTTTGCAACTTAATTGTCAGCTTCCATAGATACAAGGGTTAAAATTTGAAGATTAGAACTCTCCTATGAAAAATCTGTCTTGCTGAAATTAACTAATTTATTATTTCACAAAATGTCACTAAAGCTTTGAGTTTGGAATTAAATATGTTATCATTATCAGAAAAAATAAACAAAAACCCAATACCTTTGACACTACTGATATTAATCTTCCTTTTATCAAGAATGTGTGGAAACTATTTAAGAATTAATAGATGCTGTAAGTATGCTATAGAAATGAACTATTTTATGGACAACTTTAGTTTCTTTTTGGTAAAATGGTGGTTGATCCGTTGAACTGTATAAATAGGATTTAAACTTGATTAAATCCTTCTTATTAAAGGGTTACTGTTTTCTTAACCCCTTATAAACTCCAAATGAATTCCTTTAATGTCTTCTCTCTTTAGCGATACCCTCAGACAAGATACTGTGCAACACACTATAATTTTGATTTGGCAAGCACGTTTCCCTGAGTGTTGCTTCAGGTCCTGAGTATGATACCTTCCACTTATTTTAAGCAGGTTTTGATTAGATGCAATGTCTTCATTGCAACTCGCACAAGAACAAAAAACATTTGGAAATGCATTTCTGAAACAAAAGATAATAAAACTAAAAAATGATGATTTTAGAGTTCCTAAAGTAAAGGAGAAGAACGATTAAAGACAGGACAAAAATATTCTGGACATGACAGATGAAAAGAAACTAGAATAAACAGCCCTTTGCAGTTCTCAGTACCCACTTTACCATCATTCAGTTGAAATGTGTAAGGTTTGTTTAAAAAGCATTCATTAGCTCAGCTGCCCATATTCCGTCCTTTATCAAAGGAGTTGTATCCAGCAGAGAAGTGGGACTATACATTAATGAATGTATAGATCCTTCAATAAGTCCAACAACCCCAATGGTCCTTTAAATTACATTAACAAATTAGTAATCTATGGCTGAATTAAGTGGCCTTACAGAGAGTTTTTATTGGGGAAAAAATAGAATGGAGAATGGCTAAGGAACATCAACCTGGGCTTCACCTCAGTATCTGAAGTTTGTTCCTCTGCCACCTCTGGCAGCAAAATGACATCTTGCTCTTCAACAGCTGTCTTGGCATTACCATTTTAATTCAGAACATGAGTACTTTTGAGAGGCATCTCCCAATCTTTTCTGCTTACTGTGCTTTGGTTCGCATCATGGATCAGCCTTGAAGTATGCAATTTTGGGTGAAAATAAATTGAAGCCTCTGCTCCAGAATGTAGCTCATGCTTCCTGACTGCTATTGCACCTTGCATCCAGAGAATCAGACCAGAACTACTCTGAAGAAAGTCCTCACAAACATGTTAGCTTTGGATATCTAGTTGGCTGCACCAAAGAGTTTTTTAACATGAATAAAGTCAAGGGACAGGATTTTATTGATTTCAGTGGAAAACTGTTTGATTACACCTTAACTTGATGTTTGATATCTGGAAGCATCATAATCTAGTCCATTAAACCTTCTGTAAGACACCTTATTTAAATCGATATTTATATTTTGGAATAATAATAACAATGTTTTGTCCACTCTTCCCTGGAATAAATAGGTTTTTGGGACTTAATTTCTGTAAACATAAATAAATTGAAAATGACAAACCTGAAAATATTAATCTAAAATATTTAAGACCAGGACAAGATATGATGTACATTGAGTTTAATTAGGAAAAAAAAAAAATAAATAGAAATTTTTTTTTATTATCATTATTACTAAAATGGTGAAGAATGGATTACCCTGATAAGAAAGAAATCTGCAAGAAAATACCAATGTTCAGCTCATTTTGCTGTTGCTGCTATGACTCCAGTTTATTAAGAAGAGATTTTGTCCAAGACCGTGATTTATGGTGCACCTCTGCCCCTCTCCACTCCTGCTTGTATACTGGATGATCTTAAAAAAATCTCCAAACTTTCTACCTCTAAACAGTTTACTTCATTTATAAACTTACACCATCACAACTATAACAACACTTAATAATTATTAGACATTCACTGTGTGGTTTTCTGTTGTTGTGTGCTTGTGTCAGCTTTAAATTTAGCAACAGGAATTGAGAATTTATTTCATGATTACAAGGTAGCTTTTGTGTAAATAGTACGCTGTTGGGATCTTTGGGCTCCATCACCTAATTATTCATTTCCCATTTTTTATTTGCTATTATCCAGATACAGTTACTGCGTGGTTTGTTGAGGTCTTCTTTCCAGTAGTTTAAGGGTAATAATTGAAGCATTGCACTGTTTACTTGTCCACATGGAGATTATGGATTATGCATCCTGAAGCTGTGGTCTTTTGGTAATGTAGCTTTTTTTTTTTTTTTTTTTTTTGTGATGATGATGATAAATACTTAGTGACTTGCTGGCTTTTTGATTTTCTACAACTTTTTATCTACTATGTGGCATTTTACTAGCTCTTTTCTGTAGAGGATTACTCTATCTCAAGGTCAGGTACTTTGAACTGAACAAAAAACAGTCAATTGAGTATGTCTGGACTGTAGTAAGAGTTGACATTACAGCAAGTGTAGACAAACCTGAGGTAGCATTGCTCTAAGTAGCTCAGGTAACCTTATTTGTTCATATTGAATACTGAAAGCATGCGTCATTGCAGTTCTATAATTTTGCCACTTCTGTTCTCTTTCTGGTCTTCAAGTGGTGTCATAGAGGAAGTGAGATGTAAGATGTAAGCCTAAGGAAAGGCTCAAGGAGGACCCTTCCCATGAAGCCCACCAGAAATTCACCCCAAGATGAGTGGTGCTTTTAGCTCCGCGGTGCAGGCCCGAGGGGAGAAGCACCATCTTTATGTCTCTCAGCAGCCCTGGCTAAATTCTAGAGAGACAGTGGCACTTTCTCATAGCCACAAACCAAAAATGCACGCTCAGGATTGTTTTCTGATATCAGGGAAGATGATTAAAGCATAGTTCTCGAAAGGAGGGGACTGGAAAAATCTTTTAAACTCCTTTAAAGCTTAGTCTAGCTGAATTTACACCTACATGTATGAAAGTCACACTTCCAGCTACATTATAACACATCCACTTAAGTTTTTGTTTTGCTGAGTGATGGGTTGCTTAACAGCAGTTGACCAGTACTCCCTGCTCTTTCAGATTGTCTTGCACAGACCATCCAGTTCTTGCTCTATGTGCTTCTCTTGTGTGATCTGGCAAGAGAGATCAAGCCTGAGGGCAGAGAGGGGGTAAAAAGCAAGCTTACAACCCTGGACTTTGGGAGAGCAGAATATGGACTCTTCAAAGATCTACTCAGAGCAGATCCGAGAAAGCTGGTTAGTATTCAAGGACCACCTCCTCCAAGCTCAAGAGAGTTCTATTGCAAAGAATAATAGGTCAGGCAAAAATGCCAGGAGGCCTATGTGGATGAACAAGGAGCTTCTGGCCAAGATCAAAGACAAAAAGGAAAAATACAGAGGGTGGGAGTAAGGGTAGGTAATGTGGGAAAAATACAGAAACGTTGTCTGAGCGTCCAGGGATGAAGTTAGGAAACTAAAGCCCAGATGGAATTAAAACTGGTTAGAGACATCAAAGACAACGAGACTTACATAGGTGATAAAAAGAAGACTAGGGAAAATGTGGTCCCATTGTTCAACAAGACAGGGGATCTGGGTACACAGGACATGGAGAAGGCAGAAGTACTGAATGCTGGTTTTCTTTCAGTCTTTACAAGCAAGACTGGTCTTCAGGAATCCCAGGTCCTAGAGACCAAGGGAAAAGACTGGAGCAAGAAAGACGTACCCTTAATAGAAGAGGATCAGATCAGGGAATACTTAAGCAACATGGACACACATAAGCCCATGGGCCCTGATGGAATTCACCCACAAGTGCTGAGAGAATTGGCTGATGTCATTGTGAGGCTACTCTCAATAATCTTTGATTGATCATGGTGACTGGAGGAAAGCAAATGTCACTCTTGTCTTCAGGAAGGGCAAGAAGGAGGACCCAGGGAACTACAGGTTGGTCAGCATCAACTCGATCCCTGGGAAGGTGATGGAACAGCTAATCCTGGAAACCATCTCCAGGCATATAAAGAACAAGGTAGTAGGGAGTAGTCAGCATGCCTTCACCAAGGGCAAATTGTGCTTGACCTACTTGATAAACTTCTAAATTAAATGACTGGCTTAGTAGATGACCTCCAGTGGTCCCTTCCAATGTCAACCATTCTGTGAAGCCACTGCACAGCTTTGCTGAATCTTGTAACTGTAGATTAAACATTATTTTTTAGTGTAGAAGTCAGCTTGAAGAAACTTGTTCCTAATGAAAGCAACTGTGCACAAGTAGAGTTTAGGGAGAAGCAAGGACAGGGCGCTTTTTTGTAGGAATTTCCCTGGTGAAGGTCTTGCCATACTTGCAGTTGTTTTCTTTAAGAATGACTAGGTGTATTTATAGAAGTGTGTGATGGAAGCAGCAGAAGAAATTGGCTCCCTTTTAGTTAGGGTAAGGACTGAGGTTTTAAGGGGAATTGAATGAAAATTCTTGCAGATGCTCAGGTTCTAAGACCAAAGAACTTGGCCAAATCAAGGCGAAAAACCAGGTATAACAGAGACACTGCAGTTACTGACTCCCATAAATAAGAGTGATTGAACCTGAATTATTTTTGTTGAAGCTTGTCTTGTATCATCAAGATTTGGTTTTGCCCAGAACAAATATAGTTAATGTTTATGGAGAAATTCAGAAATTTATTAATTTTTTGGTTTAGAAATTTTCAATTTTGATGATGTGTCATCAGATAGAACAGAAAATGTTGATGTTTACATCAGAAACTGCCAATTTGCCTGTAAATGAACGTTGAATGAAAATGAGTATTTCCTTGCTACTACCTATCCACTCCTATATCGCAAAATTGAACAAAATTGCACAGTTAAAATGAGACCTTGAAAACTTTGTAACAACTTTTTATCTTACCACTTTGTCAGAAGATAATGAGTTACAGAGGATATTTCATTCAATAACTTTGAATACATGGAAATATACAAGTATACTTCTCTACTATCATAAAATATCCCCAAACTGTGAAAAGGTGCTTTATGGATAAGGTAAAATTGCACTTTTTATGAATGCTGGAGATGAAATGTTAAAGACAGACTGGAAACAACTGAATATTCTTTCATGTTACTTTCTTGCATATGTATTGAAAATTAAGGTAGTCAAAGTTAGAAGAATCTAATTCTACATGTGCTCAAAATTATGATAGTATTCAATGAAAGATAGGTTACATTAAAGAGGATGTAATTCCTTAGGCATAAATGTAACTACTGTACAAAACCTTATGACAAGAAAACTCTCTTCTGGAAGCAACAAAAGGTTTACAAAAATTACAAAATTGTTGTGGGTTGCTTATATGGGGTATAGCATGAGTGCATTTTTCCGTGTCTTCTATTAGTTCTGATTCTCTGTCACCACAGCCTGCTTTCTTTCACATCTTTGAAATATATGTAATTCATTTGTCCACTCCAGGATAGCACTGTAATTTTTTTCTTTCTTTTGTGACCACGTAACACATTGCAGAAATCTGCTAAATATAGTTGATAGCAAAATCTCAGTTAATAGTTACATCAAGAATTTTATCAATCAGTTCTGTGAGGGTTTTTTATTAAATATTGAAAAAAATAGATCTGATAACTATTAATACTACTAATAAACTGAAGATAAAGTGATCTGAGTTTTATATTAGTTGAAATAGGCTTGATAGAATACTGTATTCAGAAACATGGTGTTTCCTTGAAACATCATCTTAAAAATTTTTGTTTATCATGTGAATGTCTCTTAACTTAATCTGTATAAAAGCAGTCATCATAGGTTATTTTCTTTAGCTTTACCCTCAATTTTCTCATTTCATTGCGTGGTATCAAGTATGTGATTTTTGCATAATGCTTTTAATTCAGAAAATGGGAAAAAAAAAAATCTTATGCACTCATAATCCACCAGAAATAGAAATTCATAGATTGGCTTATCCTCTTGTAAAACAGCAGAAGCGGTCTGTCACAAGTCAGTTATGGTTAACATATATTTTCTCCTACTGTTTTCAGACTGAATGTAGGTTAATCTCCTGCTATTTATCTGTACTCAAGGTATCAGACGAAATTGCTGAAGCTGCTGTCATAGTGAATATTGACAAGCTGAAATAGTGTAATGATAGAAAAGATAACTTCAAAAGGAGACTTTTTCCTCCTGAAAACTACAGACAGTTCACTGCTGCTGGTAGTCTGCGGCTTGCCCAGAATATTTTTAAATTGACTTTTTTGTGAGGAAACCATCCTTTTACAATTGTTCTTGGCACTTCTCTAATTTTGTGAAATATTTTCCTTAGTAAAGGTAGCTTAAAAAAAAAATAATCTAGAATTATATATCGTCACCATCACATCAAATTTCTGAACCAAAGGTAATTAGAAGTGAAATTGATGTGTCACCTATTAAGACCATTCAGGATTTCCTGTTTAAAATACCATCTTTGCCAACCTTAAACCCTTTTGGGCTGATGCATGTCATATTTCTGCACTATTCCAGGTTTCATGGAAATACTTTAGCAGAAAAGGCTGAGCTATACTTTGTTATGAGGGCAAAATAACACACTATTTTTGACACGATAAAAGTGTTTGAGGTTGCTGAAATATTTTGATTTAATCTTAATCAAGTTCTCAAAAATTCAGAAAAGCTAGAATTAACCTTTCCGTACAGCTTCAGTTTAGTACACCTGAACAAACCACTTTTGGGGTGTAATATTCAGTGACACCATTACGGGTGATGGGGCTTTTCCAGCGAAACTCTTTTGCACTCTCTGTCCTGGAGATTAATCCGGTCAGTGTGACAGGGTGGCTGGGGTCTGTCTGTGTGCTTAATGGCTCATTTGCTGAATTTGAAGGATCATACTGAATGAAAGAAGGTTTGCTAGAAGCAAATGAAAAGTCAGGACCAAAGAAAGAAGAGGTCCCTGAAGTCATTGCATATAGTTGGTACTGTTAGTGTTTGTACGTGGCATGCAAGACGTCACAGGCAAAAATTGAAGATTTTTATTGCTCCTGTAACTTGTAATTCAAAATGATTATGGGTCAATTGGGTTTCTATTGTTGAAGTTAGGATTGCACTGATAAAAGGAGAAACAGCAATGAGTGGAAGAGGAGCAAGAAGAGAAAAAGAAGAAGAAAGTTTGCATAATAGAAGATAATGAGGTTATTTTTGTAACGTGTATTGAAATTTTGCCTTTCTAAAAAGCAAAGTGTGGTGGTGACAAGGTTAGCAGAAGTTAAGCAGGTTGGGCGAGAGATTAAAGTGGTATAGTGTTCTCTTGGCACGTGGGATTCTGGTCATCTTAGGCAGATTAGACAGCAAGAAGAAACTGCACAGAAATGCATGTGGGGCAGCAACAAAAATACTGGGCGAAGTGGAGCTGGCAGAGCATACGCCATATGCCAACATTTGTTCCTTTTAAAAAGTAATAACACAACACTTTCCCACTAACTGTGAGTATTCGACTCTTGTTCTTTGCGTGTCACAGGACTGCAGTGGGACTCAACAACGCACACGCACGTCCTCGAGCCTTCATTAAAATTTCATTTGGACAGCAGGGCCCCCTATGTCAAAAATGAGGTGGCAGGAAATGGCTGAATAATTGCAGTTGGGGGAGGGAATGCGATACAGATACATCTTTAATGAAGAGAACAGAATGCAGTCATGCTCGAAAGGCATTTCCAAATACACAGAGAGCTAACAAGAAAAGTGGCAGCCACAATATGCTTCAGAACACAAGATGCCAGGTAGGTATATTGGTAAATACTGTTAGAGAGATTAGAGACATCTGTGCACGCAAAATAAAAACCTTTTGACTATTCCTTTATATAGTGTGGTATTTGCTAGCTTTGACCAGTGGAAGCGGATAAGGAAAGGGCAGGGGCACAGTTTGAAAACAGCTATGGTTACATCAAGATTAAATTATATATACTGCTAAACTTAAATACAGTTGTGGAGATATTTTTTTCTTTTTTTTTTTTTTTTCTTTCCGTTTTTTCTAAAGAGCATTTGGGCAATTGTTTTCCAGCTTTGCTCCACTGAGTGCATCTAGAGGTCTGTGAGCTGCTTCTATCACTGATGAAATATGTGTTGATCTTCCGATAGTAGTTCTTCCTGCCAGATTGTAACACAGTCCAGTTCACTCATAAAGTGTGCAGAGAGACATCTAGTAAGCTCAGAGAAGGAAAATACTCTCAGTACCCAGAAAGTATTTCAGTGCTGGTTGATTAGTTTTTCATTCAATGTCCATATTTCCCCTCCATTACTATTTTTTCTATGGTATAAATTCAATTTTTAGATCAAACTTTCTGGACACCTAAACTTGAGCGGGTCTGACAAGATCAGAAAGGACAGAATCAAACAGCAATATTCCACAGATGGATAAAATCACTAGCAGTTGAAGGCAGTAAGCAAACATTTGAAAACATAGTTTTGAATTGAATGTTTACTACAAACTAAATTTGTTTTGATCCCTTCCTTCAGCTTTTCACTAAAACGTAACGCTGCTCTTCCTATTGAAATAACTGGAAACCTTAACCAAATTGGAACAAACAATTTCCTAAAAATAAGCTTTTTAGAAATCAGTTCAAAAGTGGAAAAATTATGAGCTTTTAGCGTTTTATGCAGCTCTGTAAGTAGCCCACAAGTTAGGTAGCTAACTAGCTCAGCAGGCAAACCCGTGCAGCCCGCCGAAAGCCAGAGGCAGCGCCTGCGGTCCTGGGTGCAGCCTCTCCGCTGCCCTGCCCCTGTGCACCCGCTGCATCCCCGATGCACAAGGGAAGGCTCCGTGATCCAGCCCGCAGGACCAATTCCCTCATCATCCCCGTCAGGGGACCTGCGGGAGGGTGGTGCTCTTTCCCCTTTGCCTGTGTGCCCGGGCTTCCTTTCGAGGAGAACCTAGGTGTCTGGGAGAGTTGCGCAGGTGGCAGGGCACAGCCAGTCTGCGTTCAAGGACCAGGACTATAAGCAAGGGGTAATGCTGCACTCAGCCACCAGTAGAATTAGAATTAGAATTAGAATTAGAATTAGAATTAGAATTAGAATTAGAATTAGAATTAGAATTAGAATTAATGTGCTGGAGCATCTGGCATGTCTAGATGACTTAACCAAGCAGTGTATGAAAACTCTTTCCCTTCATTCCATGCCCTTTTAATAGTTCTTTTCTTATAACAAACTGTAGTTACTTACGTGCAAGACAGAGTAATGATTTAGAAGGTCGGATAGGTCCACAAGCAGGTGTCAGTCCTAACAAAGTGGGCAGTCATATGAAGAACTGCTGAGAACTGTAGAGCTTGCAGGTGAGTGTGTTCGTTCATACCAGACTATGTTTTTGGGTCTGTCCACTACTATAAGTTGAAAGTAGGTTTCCTTGGCACCGGGAGTATTAACAGGTCTGACACACAAGTCTGTTATTCTCCCTCACAATCTTCAGAATAGGAAACATATTACTTGGGAGGCTGAAATGGTCTCCATAGCAGCCTACCATTGCATTAAGTTGGCAGGGAGCCTAATTTACTTCTCCCTTTATGCCATCTCCTACTTATAAAGACAGGAGATATTTTTGAATCCGTAATACTTCTATATGCAGCCTAAAATCACTGGTGCTGTTTTAAATTTATAAAACAGATAATATTTTTCTATTTAGTAGAAGTGCTGCATAGGTAGATCCTGTAAATTATTATAAGGGATTCCAGAATCATATCAGTAAGGAATATACATATAAAGTAGGAAATAATTTTTAAAAACTTCATTCGAAAATGGATTGTTCATTAAATTTGGACCAGGTTCACTTTTACAGTCTTCAGCATGAGTTATGTGTTTCCTAGATGGAGGAATATTGGAGAAACAAACAGTATGTAAGGGACATGATTCTTTGATTTAGTAAAGAGGAGTGTGATACTCTCAATTCTGATCATAATAGATAAAGCAAGTAATACCCAATCCCAACCATTAATAAATTTTTCAAGTAAATTATAAGTTACATGTAGAATGATTTACAACTTTCAATATATTTTTTTAAATATTTATGTGTTTTCATGTTTTAAATATTTTATAAGGTTACACTAAAAAGTGAAAGCAAAAGGTGATAAAATAAAGGAAAAGTGAAGATTATTACTCAATGGAACGTCGTACTTTCAGACAATGACACTTGAAAATGATGGATTGTCTATAATTTCTTCTCTACACCAGAAAAATGTAAAGCAGATGTATTCATTAGGTGGCAAAAATATTTGTGCTATAGTAATGATTTCCATACATACATTATTTCTTTGTACAACAGATATCACCTTTTTGCTAGAATTTAGTGTAGATGAGTTGAAAATACAGTATTATTAAGCATTACAAATGCAAGAATGATCTTTCAAAGAAAATTTGTGATATAATGCTACAAAACTGTATTGGATTTTAAAAAGTTGGGGTGCTCTAAAGAGAAAAAAACCAAACAACTTGACAAGGAGAGAGACAAACACTTTTCTCTAGTTGTCAAAGTCAGTTTGCTTTCTTAACTTCTTAATCGTGGATCACTATTTGAAAAGTACCCCTGCAACTTAGGCTGAACGTACTCAGATCTCCTGATCTATATTCGATTTTGTGCAGCAGATGCTGTTCTACAAAAAGGTTGGAGTGCGGACTGGCTTTTATGAAGGAGAGAAACAATGGGCTTGATTTTTAGGAAGAAAGCTTAGCTGAATCTAAGCTATGCAGGCTGAAGTGCAATGTTCAATTTATGACCTATTTTTGGGAACAATATATCACTTTCTGTAACAATGACAGATACACACATATATATAATTTTACGGGAAGGAAACAAATACTCTATTTTTTCTCTGTTTTGTAGCACTTTAAGGAACAAAGCACAATAATATCTTCCTTTCATCTCTGTTTGAAAGTTGCTGGGTTTTGGCAGGAGAAGGCACCTCCTAGGCTGTAGATAAGGGCTGAGAAGGAGTAGTGCAGTACATACCATCACAGCAAAGGGTCTGTTGTAATATATATTGTGAAAGTGTATTATTCTTCAAACTGTCAGTCTGATGTGTTGTGCAAATACCTTGATGATATAGAGTAGTGGAGTGCAGCAGGCAGAATTCATTCCTCAGACTGCTGCATGGGAATATTAACTTTTATAGTGTCATAGAAGAGGAAGACTAGATCGTTCATTGATTAACTCATCATGAGACTGTTTGAAGTGATGTCTTGTATCTTCTTTACCCTCTGTCCAATTCAAGCTTCTCAGCAATTGAATGCTTTTAAAATGTTAGAAAAGAACATAGTTAAAAACTCAGTAAGAAATAATTGTAGGAATTTACCGTAATTTCATTCAAGAAGGGGAAAAAAATACAGAAAGTTCATTTAATGCAGTCACGAGCTGTAGAGTTGGTTTTCACACAAACTGCAGTTTGGAGACAACTCATAATAACCGAGCCATTGTAAAAAATATTTTGAAAATCAATTAGGTCAGTAGCTTACCAGCTAATTAAAACAGAACCAGTTTTCATCCAGCCCAGTGGGGGTGAAGAGAGGGGGGGGAAATATCCAAAATCAATAAACATCTAATTCTGCATACTTAGAAAAGGGGCCTAGTTATTTTCTTAAAGGAAGAAAGCAGATTTTAAAAGTTCCAAAGAAATACTAGCAATGCTAAAGTTTATATGCCGAGTTTTTATCTCTGAGTTTTTGCAGCCAGGTATATATTCCTAAGAAACAAGGTTTGTTATAAATATTTCACTTTTCAAATGAAGCAAAATCACAATAACAACAACAATATCCCATGAAATTTCTTTCTGTTTACCGTATTGCCCATGACCCAATAGTACTGCTCTCTTTCTATCACTTGCATAGCTCTTACCACAAGGGCTTCCCTTCTCGAAACATTTGTTAGGGTAGTGTGTTGGGTTTGCATGGCAAGGTTTTGGTAGCGGGGGGGCTACAGGGGTGGCTTCTGTGAGAAGCTGCTAGAAGCTCCCCCTGTGTCTGATAGAGCCAATGCCAGCCGGCTCTAAGACGGGCCCGCCGCTGGCCAAGGCCAAGCCAATCAGCGCCCCTGTGATAACATATTTAAGAAGAAGAAAAACAGTTAGCGGGAGAGAGCTTTTGCAGCCGGAGAGAGGAGTGAGAAGATGTAAGAAACTCTGCAGACACCAAGGTCAGTGCAGAAGGAGGGGGAGGAGGAGCTCCAGGCGCCGGAGCAGAGATCCCCCTGCAGCCCGTGGTGAAGGCCATGGTGAAGCAGGCTGTCCCCCTGCAGCCCATGGAGGAAGGATGAGGGGGTGTAGAGATTCCACCTGCAGCCCGTGGAGGACCCCACGCCGGAGCAGGTGGAGGGACCTGAAGGAGGCTGTGACCCGTGGGAAGCCCACGCTGAAGCAAGTTCCTGGCCGGACCGGTGGACCCATGAAGAGGGGAGCCCACGCCAGGGCAGGTTTGCTGGCAGGACTTGTGACCCCGTGGGGGACCCCACGCTGGAGCAGTTTGCTCCTGAAGGTCTGCACCCCGTGGGAGAGACTCCATGCTGGAGCAGGGGAACGATGAGAGGAGTCCTCCCCCTGAGGACAAAGAAGCGGCAGACACAACGTGTGCTGAACTGACCGTAACCCCCATTTCCCATCCCCCTGTGCTGCTGAGGGGGGGAAGGTTGAAGCCGGGAGTGAAGTTGAGCCCAGGAAGATGGGAGGGGTGGGGGGAGGTGTTTTAAGAGTTGATTTCATTTCTCATTCCTCTACTCTGTTTTGCCTAGTAATAAATTAGATGAATTCCCTCTCTAAGTTCAGTCTGTTTTGCTCGTGACAACAATTAGTGAGTGATCTCTCCCTGTCCTTATCTCGACCTACAAGCGTTTCGTTATGCCTTTTCTCCCCTGTCTAGTGAAGGAGGGGAGTGAGAGAGCGGCTCTGGTGGGCACCTGGCCCCCAGCCAGGCTCAACCCACCACAGGTAGTTTGGATAACCAAAATGTAATGGGCCAATTCTTTTTCTGTTATCCTAGAAGCTTTATAGCGATATGTTGGAACAGAGTACCGAGACTGAAAGAATGTATGTTCACTTGTCTAAAAGCCCTTATTGCTGAATTTGTTTGAATGTTTTTAACACTACCAATATAAATTAGATGAAAATGCTTCTGGTCAACTGAGTTATACCACCCCATCTGGTCCTGTAGCACGGCAAGGGTTAAGAAATGTTAAACGTGATTTACTTATGTTTTCCAATTCATTTAATCTTAAATCTCCTCAGGTCTGAAGGTTATGCAGATGACAAGGACAAGGTTATGCAGATACACAGAGTAAACCTTTGTCTCCAAGAAACCTGGAGGCTGCCTAAAATAGCAATTGTCTTTTGACCTTGCTTCTATAAGATGGCAGTAAATGATTTTTGATTCAAACTAGCTAGGTTCATTGTATTTTTCTAGCTAATGGGTACTTGCTGTCTGTGTGAGTATGAATGCATATATAAACCTCACTAAAAGCATGAGTCAAATATTGATTATTTCGTAAACTGAATAACGGGGAAAACATTTTTAGAATTTCTGAAATGTTAACAATAGAAACCTATGTGGCTTCATATTTTCAGGGAAATGCCTTCTATCACAGCAAAACACCTTTGAATGTGTTGGTATGTAAAAGTTAAGGGTCTAACCCAGGGTGCCATAGCTGAGGAAGTGTAGGTCCTTACCTGGTCATGGCCATGCCATTAGTGGCCAGGTCCAAAGCTCCGTGAAATGAAATGTAACGATGAAATTAAATGTCATGAAATCAGAGTGCAATGACTTCCCTACTTGCCTCCGAAAAAAAAGCCTTTGTAAAACTTCGGATTGAACCTTTCTTGCTAGTCTTTCTGTACACACTTCTGTCACAAGCATGTGAATGGATGCCCAACCACTTTTAGGGAATGGATGCCCAACCACTTTTAGGGATTGAATCCTTTTAATCTGTCAGTTTCTTTGCCTGTGAAATGTTGCTGATGATAATGCTTCCTTAATGCAAAACAGAAACATTATGAAGCCAAATTGTTATTCTGAGAAGTGCCTTGAGATGCTCACGTGGAATATCATACAATTGCAAAGTGATAGAATACCAAAGTCAAAAGTAAGTTTATTGCTACCATCTGTCTATGTCATCCAAAGTTTTATTGTACTTTACAAGGTACCAACTTGTGCCTTACTAGAAGAGGATTTGGTTTAGTAGCTGAAAATCTACAGATTTCACAACCTGTACAACAATCTACACAACCTGTAGAAAATCTACAGGTATCATTAAATTATTGCTCCTAAGAAGATACAACTCAAACTCATAGTTAGGACTTCTTGGGGAACAGCAACAACAATAAAACCCTACAGCTTTTAAGAGAGTATTGTTGGAAGTAAATATGTGGGGGGTTTGTTTTCTTATGTAAAGAGAAAATATAGGTATGTAGTGAGAGCAAGTGAGTATACCCGGGGTATATTGAAAGTTGCACAGAAAATGTTGCCAATACTGGTGAAACAAAATAGAGAGCATAAACACAACAGTGGGAAATGTTGACACATTTTTCTAGAGTGAGCAAAATCCTAAGTGTTGTGATAGATGTTGCTCTGTGAGCATAATAGACAGCCTTTTATAGTCTGCTTTTAAAGATCAACATGTTTGGATTATATTAGTTGAAAGAGAGGAAATATATCCGAGATCAAATTAAACTCCATGGGCAAAGTTCTGCTTGCTTTCCTTGGTCTTTTTTTTGTTTGTTTGCTTTGTTCACGTGTCAGTTGCAAAACCTGTCTTTCATTTTAAAAAGGCAATGTAAGCCTGATCTATCTCTATAGTTAATACCTATGGCAGTATGATCCATACGTTGGAATTACTGTTTTTCTCATCTTACGGGTTCCTTTCAAAGGCTTAATAAATTAGCAACATACAACCTAACAGCCTGGGGCACCACTACCTTTTCTTTGTTCATTGTCTTAAATCAGTATAGCTGATTCCAGGTGAACAAATTCTGAAGGAATAGAGATTAAAGTTTGTCCATGTTTGACACATTAATGTAAGTGATCCCCACATCATATGAGCTCTCTTAACAGAAAGAAAATGGCATATAAAATGAAGTCCAGGCATTTTGGAGGGCCTCTGTTTACAGAAGAATTATAGGTAAAGCATCTTCTCCATTTGATATCTTGCACTCTTGCTGTGTGGCTTATGCAAGTCTAATGTCAATGCTCTTATTATAATCCTCAAAGATAGGAGAAACAGTATGACTCTACAGTCATTCAGGTGTTGATAAATATCAGGTTGTGTTTTCCATTTTTATTAAGTAGAAGTTCCTCTTTTGGCTTTTATTCCTTCAGAATAATTATCACAGATTTATCAAGGCTACTATGTAAATACTTAAATACACCATCCTCAAAGTTTTTTCATGAGACAAGTTATGTCTTAAAATTTATATAGCTCTAAAAAAAAGAATTCAGCTAAACAGTCTGACAAGAAGCAATATGAAGAAACTGCCAAGGACCAAAACATTAAAATACTATTAATGATGATTATTTAAGTGGAACAGTTGAATATCAAAGAACACAGTCTTAGGATTAATCCAGCTATGGCAAATATGCAAGGTCTAATTGGGCTTTTCTCATTCCTAAATTTTAATCTGTTATTCTGTCAGCAGCACTGTTCTGTAATCCTCACTAAGTCTTTTTTTTGGACGTCGAATATTTTCAGATAAACTTTCCAAATCATGACCTCGATAGATGACCTAAATCATATTAAATATAATGTGTCATAATTGTGGATAGTCTATTCTAAGGTGATGCTGGGGGGTGTGTGTGTGTGTGTGTTTTAACAAACAGGGGTGGCTTCTGTGAGAAGATACCAGAAGCTGAAGTTGTCACTGGCCCTTTATAAACCTAGGAGATGACTGGTAGAGTGATAGCAAACCACAAACCTACAGACAGGAGGCTAGCATTGCTAGGATCTGGCAAACACTAATAGTAATCAAGATAGTTGCTAAGGCCAAGCATTTGAAAAGAACCAAAATGCTGGCCAAAAAAAAAGGGCTGAAAAGGCTCAAAGTTAATATTCATTTTTATAGCTTGAGGAATGCAGATTGGAAATAGAAGCGGTAAGGGTTTGCTGCTAGTCTTGGAGTCTGAAAGACAAGACCAGCTGGGTCATCAGAAAAAATGGATAGGGTGTTCATCTAAGTGGTTAATGGAGGATGTCTGTAGCTGTAGATGGATGAAATTTTGCAAAATATCTCCTTGCATCTTCGGGCAGCCCTTCAGGCACGCTGAGTTGCTCTATTTCTGAATCCGTGAAATAATCTGGTTCTGGTTTAGAATTTTTTCTGAGAATCCGATCATGACTTTCATAGAGTCAGGAGAACTTCATCTCACATGGTCTTTGTAAAAGTGTCCATCTCCAAAGTAAACTATGCCTTTGAAATAAATAACAAAGATTTTTCAGCACTGCAGTTTGAATATGATTCAAGCTCTTTCAGATGAGCAAATTAGAGAAGGGAACAAGTTCAAATCTGTATATTCATCATAACTTTAATACTTTGGTTAGGAAAGGAATTAGCTATTAGACATCTATTTAAGTATTTTGTGTGCATGTGCATGATGTTCAAGTTATTAAGACTGTATGAAAACACAAAGAAAAAAATACAATTCTTGATATGATGAGAGAGATTAATCCATATTCTTCATCAGTTTAGGGCCTATTATATATAGAAATTGAAGTGTTCTATTCAGCTTAGGTTGAGTTGCTCATAATTCTTCTAAGACACTAATTAAATGTCTTATATCCAGCAAGTAATAGAGCCTGCTGCCTCTGACAAATGGAGCTTTGGCCAAAACCTATCGAGTTCTTTAAAAATGTCTGAAGAATAGGAAGACTACAATACATTGTATAGAAACCTTAAATCTAGTTTCAGGAAGGAAAAAAAAAGAAAACATTCTTTGATGAACTTATGAAAGGAAAGATCTATTGCAGGATGAAAGTCTGACCTTCTGAATTCTACTTTGCAGAGTCTGTGACGTGGGGAAGGTAAATTTCCTTGCTAAGAACATTAATTCTGTTTTAAACAATATGTTTAAATGGAAGTATTATGACCCTTAAAGAACTTCAGAAAGATCCCCTTTTCAAAAGTAAACTAGTTTCTAAGGAAGGTTTTGATTCCTTCTTTTCCTCAGAAACCTCAGGATCAAATTATGGTAGCCCATTGTGCAGAAATCCCTTCATGTGCACTGTAGAATTGCAGCTAATTGCATTCCAGTGGTGCGATTAACAATTTGAAATGAAAAGCATCAGGCACTTGGTCTCAAAATGTGAGCTGGAGTTCACAATCCAGAGAAATTCTTGTATATTTAGACATGTATTTTTTATTGTTTCAGCCTCCAGTTAATTAATGCTGCTTGCCGAGTCTCTCTTACTACCTATTATAATGTGATACCTTTCAGAAGACAAACTAGATGCTTTCTGCCTCGAGCTCTGATAGACTTTGCAGGATAAAACAGGGCCTGTTATGTATGGAAGGAAGCCTCTCAACCTATTTAATTTTGCACCATTTACTAGAGCTGCTAAAAAAAGTGAGAATGGTAGATAATACATGTTCCCAAATCTGTTGAGAGTGCTTGAACCTAGTGTTCATTTCAGCCATTAGTCTCTTATCCCTAGCTTTTTGCCTGGAAGGTATTATAGGAGTTTTTAAGGTCACACAGGAAAGTAAAAAATTTATAACTTAAACCTAAAACAATAATCTGTAATGCTGTAACCATTTCTTTCTTTGGTTTCCATACCATTTATCAAAGATGATGAGAATGATGGCTCAGGACTGTAACAGGATCAAACAAATGCCTGTCCCATCCAGCTATGTCATACAAGCAACAAAAATCAAGGTAGAAGAAATGAAAGGCTTCAAATGACATACAGGCTCACCTGCCTTACATGAATACCCACTTTTAGCTCTCACTATCCATCTTTGCTCTTCATCAAGAGATGTTTTTCTGTGGTGTTTTGTAAACTGGAAGAGCTTGCATCACTCATGTTACTTCTGTACAGCACAAAGCAGCAAAACAGGTTTCTCAGAAGTACTGCATGATTCCTTTCAGGATCTAATGGAATGAAAATTTGAAAAGTCAAAAAACCTGCTGTGAACCCTATTATGGTATCCCTACCATTATAGCTCATAAATGAAGGTAAAACAGAGGGTCTAGGAGTAGATGCTGAGGTAAATCAGGTAGTGATGAGTATGGTGGCAATGTGCAGTGTCAGTACAACAGTGAATTCACTTTGTTTAATTTTTAAAGCTCATTTTATTGAAGATTTCACAATTCCATATAGCAGCTAGTTGCCCATGGATGTGAAGAACAACGAGATTAAAAGCAAGAAACACAAAACAAAATCGTTAGTAGGAAGGTGTTGTACATTATGCATAGCTCAATAATTGTGGACCTGATTTGGTCAAAATTACTTCAGGTATTCTCAAGCAGTACCAGTGAAATAAACCCCAAAAACCTACAGGACTACTCGTGGAGGAAGTCAGTATGTAGTGAATGGAATTCACCTTTCTAAAAGTGTCTATTTTACTATGTAACGTACCTGTTGCACTTAAATCATGCTCTGAATATGTGAAGATCGTGTGTTTGTGCTTTGCTTTACTCAAAGAACAAGTCAGGAAATGTTTGCATTTTACTATGACAGTGGTGGAGATCAGAAGGGGTTGAGTGTACCTTGAGTCTTCTGCCTGAGCAAACATGCAGACAAACTTTTTCATCTCAAATTTCAATTACCGCTCAGTCCTGTCCCTCTCCCCACCCCCCCGCCACTTTTAATGGGAAAAGAGGAATCAATGCACATCAATGCTTCCCCAGACCTAGTAATTTATTTTGGTATGTGGCTTGCTTACACTGGCTTGGCCATTGGAGGAATGAAATCAGTGCTCCTTCATGACTACTTCAGCATCTGTGTAGGGAGTTGCAGCCTTGTTGAGTTTAACTAAAACAGGAACAGATCTCGATCTCTCTCTCTCTCTAATTGCCTCAATATCAGAAACAAAAGAAATCACTGAGTAATTTGTGGCGGATCTTATTATTATAAAGTCTCTGGAATTTCCTGCGTGATATAATAATCTGCAATTTTTCAGACAGAAGTCCTACTTTTTTGCTCTCCTTTATGCTAATTTTACACCAGCGTGACTTCTTTGAAGCCAGACACAACCTATCTAGAGGAAAAAGAATTGAAAAATCAGGTTTTTAGTCCTCCCTGCTCATTCTAGAGGTACAACTATTTCTGTGCAAGAAGTGTTGCTAGCCTATTCACCCTGCCTTCAAAAAATATCTCCAAACAGCAGCTGCCAAAGGAGAAAGAGGCCTTGCCTAATTACACTTTTTTATGTGCAAGAACTTGAAGTCTAATTGGCACTACTTAAATGTTAATATTGTTAATAATAGGCAATTTATTTTCTTTTTCCAGGGAAAAAGGAAGTTAAATGAGAAGTATGTTAAAAGAACATTACTACTGCACAGAAAAGAATCATGAACCCACAACAGTGAGGTAGAAGTTCCAGCAATCATTTTTCCAAAATCATAAATGTTTTGTCTTCTGTTTTCTCTACAAAGCTTGTCGTTTAGTGTATTCAGAATTGTCAAACATATAGTAGAAAATATCTGATCAGCAGCTTATACGAGTTAGGGCTGATGCTCAATCTCTTCGATTTTTTTTCACTTCCTGGCCTTTGATGTGGAATAAGCATTCTGATACTATTGTTGCATAAACTTTTTTTTTTTTTCATTAAATGATTGGTAACAGTTTAAGTCCTCATAGTTAGAGCTTCTGAGTGTATTTTTGTAAGTTCAAGCAACTTTATTCTCACTTAAAGACACTCTCACCCACAGAAATAATGCTCAAGTATTCTCCCCCTAGACAGAAAAATCACTCAAAAGAACGATAATGACTTCTTGAAGATTTTCCTAGGAGTCCTGAGGTGATGTGAGTTTGCACTTCAGCATCCTCTATCATACTCTCCTATCTCAAAACGCTAGCGCGATGTACACCAATTGGAAGACATGCAAACTTCAGAAGTGGTTTTATGTCTAAAAACAAAAGCAAAACCAAACCCCAGCCCCCGAGCCCCCAGCTGGCAGCGTAGCCCTTGGACAGATGTTGGACGTTGCTCGGGCTATTCTTATTTGTGGCAAGATAAGAGCGCGTGCACTAGCCATGTGTGTAGTTACGCTGTCAGCCTGGCAACATCTAAAAACCAGATCTGCTGGCCTTTGGAGGCGTAGTAAACTACCAAAGGAAGACGCTTCTGTGCCTGGATCCTGCCCTTCCCGCCACTACAATCACTTTGCCGTTTCCAGCTGTGAAGTGGCTTTTCTGGTACGTCCCCCCTCATGCCTCGTCTGGCTCCCATCCAGACTCTTCTGGTTGCTTGTTTCTCAGCTTCGTTCCTTGCAGCCATCAAAACTGGCTGCTCGCGCCGCAGGTTGCCAAGGTATTTCTAGCAGGACTCTGGTATACTTGTCCACACTTAGTGATGCTCTCAACAAGGTTTTTGTTGCGTGATCCTCTTCTTACCATGGCTTTATTCAAGAGGAACACTCATAATTTTGTGTTTCCTTAACTGTAAGTTACAAACACGCTGCTAATAGCCCCTCCATTGCTTGCATTCAATCTGTGAGCAAGCAAATACCTGAGTAAATGTATATGTGATCTTTAACTTCCTCTCTAAAATTCTGTCAATTTGAGCCTTTTTTGTTACGGAGTGCATGAGAGGCTATATATTAAAAGACAAATATAATAGTGCAAAAAATATTTTGCAAATATTGTACTTATGAAGTTTTAAATTGTGTGAGGAGTAGTTTTATTGTGAATCTCTACCTTTCATCTTTTTTTACCTGCCAGTAGGTAACTCTTGTTCTTCGAGACTTAACGTTGAAAATGTTCCAGGTGATTTCATATGCAGTTTCTGTTTTAAAATCAGCCTGAAAGAGAAATATCATGTCCAATTCTGCCCAGTTATTTCTTCATAAAACCCTAGTGCTTCAGGGCTGGACTGGACCTCACTGTGTAAAGCCAATGAACGGAAAGTGTCTGTGGAAAACGGTTTCAACAAATCTCTGGATTTTAAAGTTTTGGGGTTTTTTGTTTGGGTTTTTTTTTAAAGAAATATACAAAATGTTGATATGATTAACTGACATTTTAAGGGCATAGAATATTTGGTTGAAAACACCTTTTCCTTTTAAAAATGAAGTTAATTGTTTTTTCAAAAAGATGAAAAATATGGTACTGAATTGAGCATTAAACAGATAGAGCTAGTCATCCATATTTTTAGGTGTTTTGAAAATTAGATGGTTATTTGGGTGTTTGTGGGGTGGGGAAGCTCACTATCAGTTTTACGGTTTAATCCTGGATCCAAATCAAACTTTTGTGGTCATGGAAAAGTTTGCAACATTAATATCCTTTCCCTTATTATTTGAAAGACAGATACAGGAAAGTTTATTTAGTCAGCAAGGAGATACTTAATTTTCTAATAGGAGCTATTGTCTTTTCTAGAAACTTCTGAAATGTTGGAATGCAAATAAGAATTCTTTTAGTTGAAGGATTAATACAGTCACTAGTAAAGAGTTTTTAGCCAGGTTGAGGGTGGACTCGGATGTTAGTGTAGCTGTTGATCTTGCACATCTACTAACATGTACGTTTGGAGTGTGTGCGTAGGAACATACGCCTGTAACCATAGGGCTTTGAAAGTCCTATGAAGATAAGCAAAATAGCTTACTCATAAACAGAATGCATCTAGTTAAAGAAACAAGAAGTTTTGAAGCTAAATTTGGACATAATTTTAAATCATGGTAATTTGTTACCAGTATGTCTTGCAAATGCTACGTTCATGCACACACATATTTCAATAGTCAGACATTTTGCCAATTAGAAATTGAGTAGTTTTAAAATTACTGTTTTGTGAGAATACAGATTATTTTTTGAACTGCTCATAAACTTAAAAATACTAAAGTAGCTTCACTGTTAGACTAGAACTATGTAAACATTGGGATGAATAATTCATATAACCAATTTATTTTCTTTTACTCTTAATGAGTTATCTATGGAGTTATCTGTGAGCAGCAGAAAACTTTCTTGATTTTAAACATTTTTCAAAATCATTTTAGAAGGAATTTTGTTGATAAGTTCTTCCTGGTGGTTTACTAAGAATACAGGTAGTTTACTAAGAGTATTAAATAGATATAAATAAATAATATCTGAATGTTATTTTCAATTGCAAATAAAATTTCCACTTGTGGTAAGTCTCTTCAAAACAGAATGGTGAGACTCAGGTGAGACCCTTGAATGCTTTGACCTCAAAATTCACTTCCAGTACATATTCTCCAGAATTTATGTACTTTGAAGTGTTTTCACTGTGTTGTGGTTTAACCTGACTGACAGCTAAAACAACCATATAGCCATTTGCTCACCCTCCCTTCCAGTGGGATGGGGGAGAGAATCAAAAAGGAGAAAAAAAGTAAAACTCATGGGTTGAGATAAAGACAGTTTAAAAGGAAGAAGATGATGATGATAATAATATACAAAACAAGTGATGAACAGCATAATTTCTCACCAGCTACAGCTGATGCTCAGCAAGTTCCAAAGCTGCCCCACCTCCCAGACCACCCCCCGGTTATATACTGAGCATGACGTCACGTGGTATGGAATACCCCTTTGGCCAGTTTGGGTCAGCTGTCCTGGCTGTGTCCTCTCCCGGTTTCTTGGGCACCCCCCACCTTCTCATTGGCAGGGCAGTATGAAAAGCTGAAAAGTCCTTCACTGCTTGGCAACAACTGAAAACATCAGTGTGTGGCTGGGGGCCAGGTGCCCACCAGAGCCGCTCTCTCACTCCCCTTCTTCACTAGACAGGGGAGAAAAAGTACAACAAAACGCTTGTGGGTCGAGATAAGGACAGGGAGAGATCACTCACTAATTATCATCACGAGCAAAACAGACTGAACTGAGAGAGGAAATTCATCTAATTTATTACTAAGCAAAACAGAGTAGAGGAATGAGAAATAAAATCAAATCTTAAAACACCTCCCCCCACCCCTCCCATCTTCCCGGGCTCAACTTCACTCCTGGCTTCAACCTTCCCCCCCTCAGCGGCACAGGGGGACGGGGAGTGGGGGTTACGGTCAATTCATCACAAATTGTGTCTGCCGCTGCTTCATCCTCAGGGGGAGGACTCCTCTCATCGTTCCCCTGCTCCAGCATGGAGTCCCTCTCACGGGAGACAGTCCTTCATGAACTTTTCCAACGTGAGTCTCTCCCACGGGGTGCAGACCTTCAGGAACAGACTGCTCCAGTGTGGGTCCCCCCCACGGGGTCACAAGTCCTGCCAGCAAACCTGCTCCAGCATGGGCTCCTCTCTCAATGGGTCCACTGGTCCTGCCAGGAACTTGCTCCAGCGTGGGCTTCCCACGGGTCACAGCCTCCTTCGGGTGCCTCCACCTGCTCCGGCGTGGGGTCCTCCACGGGCTGCAGGTGGAATCTCTGCTCCCCCTCATCCTTCCTCCATGGGCTGCAGGGGGACAGCCTGCTTCACCATGGCCTTCACCACGGGCTGCAGGGGGATCTCTGCTCCGGCGCCTGGAGCACCTCCTCCCCCTCCATCTGCACTGACCTTGGTGTCTGCAGAGTTTCTTACATCTTCTCACTCTTCTCTCTGGCTGCAAAAGCTCTCTCTAAGTGTTTTTTTTCCCTTCTTAAATATATTATCACAGAGGCGCTGATTGGCTTGGCCTTGGCCAGTGGTGGGTCCGTCTTGGAGCCGGCTGGCATTGGCTCTGTCAGACACAGGGGAAGCTTCTGGCAGCTTCTCGCAGAAGCCACCCCTGTAGCCCCCCCACTACCAAAACCTTGCCAGCACAGTTATCAACGTTATTCTCATCCTAAATCCAAAACATAGCACTATAGGAAGAAAATTAACTCTGTCCCTGCTGAAACTAGGACACACTGGCTAACTTGTTTTGTGGGGTACCTGTAGAGAGTAAATTAAGACTAAGCCATCAATTGGTCTTTTATAGCATTAGAAATCTTGAATTGAAATGTTTCTAGGGAACCACTCCATGTATTCCAGGTGCTTCTAACTGAAGTGTCATTGCTATACTATGTACAACAGTAGCAACTTGGATATATTGGAACTGGTAGGTATCTTGATCGTATTAAAGAAAAATAATGAATCTTAAGGGAATAGACATACAGCACGGCAATCATTGTTGACAGTGCACTAATCAAAAGACTTGGAATATCCATTCCCCTTAGGACCCTGAACTTCCTTGAAATCTTCGTATTTTCCTTTTTATTTCAATAAGTTATCATTAATTATGAAGTTCTAACCTCCCAGTGCTCTTCAGTTAAAGATCACAGAAAACAGGTCTTGAAGGGGCCTTACATATATATATCTTTTTTGTGTGTGTGTGCGCTATTTTGGAACATTCCCTCAAAGAACAAACCTACTTGTAATATTTTTCTTTTATCAAGCCTTTCTTTATAGCTGTGAAGTACTTGACAGAGAGTATTGTTGAGGGAGACAATTTGGTTAAGGAAAATGACATAAATGAGGTATTCCTGCTGTTGCCACTTTGTCAGTACTCTGAATTGCCAAGTATGGATGTAGTGCTTTTTCTGCAATGCCTCCTGTAGTGCTCCATAGCCTCTGTTGTGAGGAATTTAAGTAAACTGTTTCTAATGAGTACTTTTTATAGGCATTTAAATAAAAGCTTGTCATCACCCCGTCTTCCATTTGCAAGTAAAGCTTGATGAACTGTTTGCTAGAAGCAATATTGCTAAAACTACCCCATCCAAATAAAGACAGTACAAGGTCAATGACTAATTCTTTGGTGGTGTTCTTCACATCATTGGCCCAGTACTGCATAGTCAGAAAGACATTTTTGTATTAATTCTAAAAGCTCCATATAACTTGGCACTTTGGAGAATGACATCTAATATTTCCTGTATAGTGAAACATTTTTTTTTCTTGTGTGTGTATACATAGACAATATACAGTCAATGTCTACTTCAGTTTTTCCACTAGGAGAGTTGTATTTTCTGCAGACTGAAGAGCTTCTGGAGTGTATTTAATACTTTGTCTTAGTTATATCATTCTATTTCTTAGGTCAGAGATGAAAATGTGGCCATAGCTCTGCCTGTCATACCTGGCATTGCTACCATACTTTTATTAATAGTAAACACTTCTCTATTTTCTCTACCTCCCTCTCTTGCCTTCTTAACAATGTGCACTGTGTCCTGGGTGGCTATATGCGTTCAATAATTTATTCAGTCTATTCACAGTGTCTTATTAAAATTTAAAGCAACTCTGTTGTAAGGGGTTTTGTGTATCTGTAGTTTTGGCATGCAGTCAGTCCACAAGTAGAAGAGAACAATCAAATCTTATACTATGGTTCTTGCACATGCGGTATAATGTTACTGATGAGCAGCAAGCTGAATGAATGCATTGGTTTCCGATAGAAGAGGAATGAAACACCAACTTTGACTGAGAAATCCAAGTTTGCTTCAGTGGAATTCAGGTAGCCGTTTGGTCTCTTTGTACCTCTCTTCTTTTTAAAATTTCTAAAAAACCAAAACCCCAAACAAACAAAAAATCCTCCTCCCCAAAATAAACTTTACTGTGTAAAGACTTAGAATCATCAAGAAATAGATCCATTTCCTTTGCCATCCTGACCAGTGTCAGGTTGCAATAGTAGCAGCACTTAAGGTAGTATTATACTGACTACCTTGAGTACTGGTGACTGTTGAATCACAGCAGAAAGGGGTTTTTTACAAATCTCAACTCATCCAAGAAAGCATCCAATATGCAATGATTGTGTGACTTAATACTATGTCAGACATCCTTCCAATACATTTTAGTTACTTGATATTTCTGTGATTTGCATCCTTCCTTTATGTCCAGCTTCTCTTTCTCTACTGAAGTACTCTATATCCTGGCTTTGGGGTTTTGAGAAGCTCAGTACAATGATGCAGGAGATCCATTCTCATTCTGTGTTCTCTGTGAAGCAGAAAGGGAATTTCAGTCAAGGGGTGAGAAGGTTTAAGAAAATAGTTTTAATCTGGAGTCAACTTAGCAAATGAAACCCAAGCTTTCTTTAGGACAGCAAGTAAGAAGATAAAGATCTTACATCTGTTATTTTTGTTGGACTATGTGTTTCTTGTTGCATGCATCGTAAAGACCAGACACGCCACATCTCACAAAGAGGAAGCAGTGTTTCTATTGCTGTGGTGTGCAACACGTGAGGGGTGGGGGGCTATGCAAAGAGGTCGGAAAAAACTGAGAGCCCATCTCTTCCATCTTGTTAGTTGGTGCAGCAGAGAAAATGCAAGTGGGGAAGGAAAAGCAGCCCTTGCGTCCCATGGTGGTCAACAGGAAATATGGTGACCTGGAAAGGCACAGCTGTTGTGATTGCCATGAAAATGCCATCCTTCTGTCCAGGTCCTCCTCTGCCCCCCGTAGGGAAGTTGTAGCACTTGTGTGCAGAACCTCGTGTGCCCTGACAGTGACATCTCTTTAACCGATTGTTCTTGATGAGAGCGGAACTTGAATCAGCTACCAAGAGGTGATGCAAGTTCTCACAGTTTCACCTCAGCAGAGTACTTGACTTCCATTGCCTAAGAGCTAAAATAATAATGTTGTTCCTTCATTGCCACTCAGAACAGAACATGTGAGCGCTACTGATTGACTCCCTGCCACTTCTTCCTGCAGCAGGCGTGGCCCACATGGCTCAGTCCTCAGCCTTTCTCAAAGGATCTCAGTGCTTGGATATAAGCTTTTACTGCCTGTCTTTTTTACAGAAATTAAGATGTTTAGCTTCAAAACTGTGAGTACAGAGAACACTCATCCGCCTTCCATGAGGCCTCAACTGCTTTATGGAAGGGTATAATTTAAACTGCCAATGTATTAATTAATTCAGTTTTTTATAATTGTGGTTGTGTGCCTAGATGATCAAGGAACTTGGCTGCAATCAATTTAATGCATTCTTAAATAGAAAGCTGGTTTCTATCCCTATTCTTCCATTATCTGGATCACAGCCAATGTGCTACACAAAATCCATTCTTTTAAGGATTGCTAATGACACAAACTAAGTGATCCTGAAAGATGAAATGGTTGGTGTGGTTTTCATTGATTTCGGCAAAACATACAATCTGGAATCTCATTTGCTTTTCATTCAATTGTGGAAAATATCTCATTCTGGATTTTTCAGATCAGGTTGAAAAATGAATAACTACTTATCTGATGAAACACAACAAAGAAAAAAATGATAGAGGGGGAAAAAACATGTAATCTTGCCATTGGAATCTCCCTTTTTTATAATTTGATCAAGCATGATTGTCTACTAACAAAAATTTTTTTTCAGGTTTAATCTTGGTAAAATTTCTAACATGAAATTAGGAAGACTTAATCAGTTGCTAACCACATCTTTAAAATAGTTTGGAGTACTAATCCTGTGTCTTTTCTACATGGAAGGGCCCAATTCTTTCAGAGAGCTCTGTGAAGTCCATGGAGGCTTTATTTATCAGATACAAGTCCCAAGACTGACACCTTGGAGTTAAGCAGCATCTCCTAGGGAGTGGCAGAATCCCTAAGAGAGAGATGAATTCTGCTGGTATTTGATGGAAAAGAAGGGATGACGGTCAGAGAAGACCATCAAGCAGTCTTGAAATATGTATGCTTGCATATTTTTATCATGCTTTGGGGTGTTTATGTTTATAGTTATAAAAATTTCTCTGACAAAAATATGGGAGGCATATCATCATTAGATTACTTGGTGTCAACTAACTTTTCTGGGTGTGCTAGATTTGCTAATAATTTCTGGGTTTGCTAGTCACCAATGTATTGTACGTTGGGAATACAGAATTCATGGGCGGAAATAAAAGAGTCTGGTTAAAGAAATTTTTTTTGAGACGTAAAAAAATTTTTGAATGTTATATGTGCTTCTTATAAAATCAGAAATAACTGAGGAAGAGAAGCTGTTACCAAAGCACTGCAGTTAGCTAGACAGTGGATAAATTTGGAATAGCTAGGCAGAAGAGCTACAAAAGGTAGGTGGTGGGCATCTCACTCGGTGGCTGTGGCAATAGAAGTGAGAATGAAGCCTCCTTCATCACTAGGGCTCAAAGAAGTGGGAAGCAGCTGGCTGGTTGAGCAGTTACCAACTAGGACTTCATCACGCAGAGCTCGGAAAAAAAATCTTTTCTAATGTATAAGGACCACTGCATATTTTCCTCCTCATTCCCCTTTTTTCCTCTTCCTTTTCTGCCTTCGATGTTGTGCAGTTCTGTAAGCCATTTGGATTTACTATTTAAGCAAGGAATTTTAACTCATTGAACACCTATAATTATTTTTTTTCAGTCTTTGTCAGTGGCTTCTAAAGTTTGGACCTAATCCATGTTGCTGTCAACCAGCTCCTGGAAGAACAGTTACAGATAGTATACCATACCTTAATGTATGTATACTTCCAAGTTGAATAAACAAGCTGCCATATCCTTTTCACAGACTAGGATGGAACTGGACATAGGACTGAAGCTCATACTAAATGAAGCCTTGGGCTTTTTTATTTTATATATACGAACTGTATATCTATATGTAATCCTGCAAGTTCTTTCTTAGCTATCACACCATGAAAACAGAAGCTCTCGAGCTGCTTTTCTAAACAACTTGATACAGTTAAAACAGATCAGTGCCAGACTTGCATATTGCTCAAAATTCACAAATATGCTTAAAGCTCAAGAGATGCTGTGAAACAGCTTCTGAAAAATCTGTCTATGCACCTAACATGGGGTCAGAATTAGCATACTTGCTGTTTTCCTTTACTCTGTTTATATACCTGCCTACAAATTAGAGCTAGATGTCAGAGGACAAGCTTTTCCTCTTCTTGGGGGAATTCAAACTTAATCTTTCTCATAGAGGGAGAGTTTCCAAATCAGGTTAACGCCTACCCTGGAAGAAAAATGTCCTCCAATACTAGCCTTCGTGCCACCCCACTTCCTGTCATGTGCTTCAGCTGTAACTTTACCCATGAAACAGTTCGTGGGAGACAACAGTCCAGTTTGGCAATCGCCTGAGATAGGAGGGAGCTCTTAGAGTTCTAGTTCTAAGGACTACTTGTGCATTTCACGTGATATTGCAATAGGATAAAATAAATATCTGTTGCAGCAGAATGCAAACTTGAGCATAGGCTTCAAACTCTTTGAGGAGGAGGAAGCTTTGGGGTTTAGGGTGTGGTGTTTGGCGGTTTGGTTTTTCGGGGTTTTTTTCAAACCACCCGAGTAAGTTTTTGAATCACATTTTCACAGACTTTTATTCCACAACATTTCTAAGGCAGTGTTAGTGTGAGTAAAATATACTGACATAGAAAATGATGGTCTGAATGTTATGGGTGAATCTCATACAATGCCAGGCATGCAAGGGGTTGAAATACAGATAACCTATAGCTGCTGCTGCTGCTCGGATTTGACTAATTATGTTTAATGGAATAGCAAGGGTCAAAATCTTCCTCTGACAACCCTTACGTGAGAAATAAGTTGGGAAAACAGTAGTCTTTAAGACACTGAGCTGCTGGAAGGTTTTTAGCAGGTGAGAAAGAAAGGTGACTTGTCAAGGATTGTTCAGGGAAAAATATAAATAATTCTTCATTATATTTATATTCATATTCTTAACAGGGTGTTCAGTTAGCGATGTATACTTGGAAATAATTTGACTAGCTTTATGGATCAAGAAATTGATGCCAGTAATGGTGAGAGGGATGGAATCAGGCCATTCAAATATTATTTTCTGAGCAGCTGCTCTCCTTATTTTTCCAACATCATATTCATAGAGGAAATCTATATTGATATTAGGGTCAAACTGAGTCCAGCTGTAAGTTAACTCCCAGCCACAGGCTTAGGACTTCCTCATCATGTATTAGCACTCACATCACTGAGGAGGGAGGTTCTTCTTTACCAAGCAGGACCTTTCTCAGCACTGGGCTTTTGATACCATTTTTGCTTTTCCATTTGTCTCTATTTATAAACAGTAAAGACTTCAAGATGTAAGGGAAGGTACTGAAGGGCTGGATAAAAAAATGGGAATCTGAGATTATAGCCAGTGGGCTTGTGTGCTGAAAGCCTGTAAGTAAATCCCCACCATCCTGCAGGAAATGCTGAAGAGGCATTAGGAAGCACTTTGGTCATAATCCATGCATGGAAGTTTAACACAGATTTCTAATTGAATTGACAGCCTCTAAACAGTGACCTCACTTAGCGAGCTAAAGTATAAAAACTTGATGTTTAAGGGTCCTAGAGCAGTTATAACATGATACAAGCTGTGTAGCTGCACTTCAATCTAGAAATTGAATAATGCTCTAATTTCTAGTGTCATTAACCATCTCTTGGTTGAACTCGTTGCAATAGTTTTTGTGTGGATCTCTTCCCTGCAACAATCAGAGAATAAACACATTCCGTGACTCCTAAGCCAAATATAAAGATCTATTTACCAGTTGTTTCCAGTGAACTACTTGCAGTCAAGCTTTTGTGATACACTTTTTTTTCTTTTCAGTCCCTTCACCCACATAAAATAAAATTCAGTTTTGCTTTTCCATAAATGTGTAACAGAAAGGGAATAAGCGGGCATTGCACACGCAGACATAGATAAGAAAGCAAAGTATAAAAGTACATTTTTAGAATGGTGGGTTTTTCTTGAATAAAATAGAGGTCTCTAAGGACTAAACGATGTTCATTTTTATAAATCTTGTGTTGGTAAACATGATATGCTGTAAGTCAAAAATGCAAACACATATATGCCTTTATACAACATAACATCTAAGATATCACTAATAAACTTTCATTTAATATTTTGAAAGTGGCTTTGTTTTACTTACAGCTTTGTCAACATTTCAACATTTAGTACGTATTGGTGTTTGCACTACATATTGTTCAGCATTTAGCTGTGAGTAGTCACTGCTGGGTAATTAGCATATGTCATCCAGGCGTAAATGAAAGGTAAAATTCAACTCCGTTGGTCATTTTAAAAAAAAAAAAAAAAAAAGCCTTTCTCTTTGCTATGTAATCTCTTTTTGATCAATACAAGATATTCAGAAGGGCTTTTGCTTTGCTGAAAAAAAATTGGGAAATGATGGATTCATGAAATTGTGTAGTCTTTTTGTGTGATTAAGGAAACTGTATTTGTAGATACTCTAGTTTTCTGACAAATATTTTGTAGTACAGTAATCCTTTACAATGGAAAATCTTAATTATTATTTTTAATAGATATGTCTAAGGAAAAATGTGTGGTAAATTTGATTTGACATTTTCATTTTTCTAAAACAGTATTTATATGTGAAGCTTTTAATGATAATGATATCCATCTATTTTTCTCACATAGAAGATAATAATTTTGAAATAATAATCACACAAATGTAGAATTATGCTGGTATTAAAGAATTGAAACCTTCCTTTGTCCAAAAGAAGGAATTCATCTTTGATTACACAGTGCTCTTTTAATTAAAAAAAAGTATGCATCTTCTTTTTTAGTATTGACTTTCATGATTTGTTATTTCATCTGAAAGACTTTTGTATGGAAATTAGATTTCCCTTTCTAGTTGAACAAATGCTAATAAAAGTATTCTACAATCACTCGCTAAAGTTTTAACTGAAGTCACTTTGATTATTTTTGCATCCCAAATGTCATTTTCCCCTCCAAGCATCCCAGCAAACAGGGTTACTGGAGTGAATATTTCCAAACGAAGCAAATAACAAATGTTTGTGAAAATTGTGTTTTAAGTTTTCCTTCAGCAGTAATCATTCAAGAAGATGATTAAACAGGGAGCACATGTACTGCAAAGGTAAACCTCAAATGCACAGATCCAATTTCATATATCAATTAATTCTAGTGACCTTCTTGTATCCAAGCTACTATATAACTCCTGGTCTGCCACCTGGCATCCGTGTCACTTTCCCCCAGCAGTGTCATTATGTTTTCAGATTGAGGATAGTGAATGAAAATAAAAGGTGCGACAGCATAAGGTAAGAGTGTACTAGAGGCTAGTCTGAGCAGTAGGACTGCAAGGGATGCTATGTCCATACAACTTGAAACGACACGCACTTTTGCAAGCAAGTGAATTTCTCACCTAAGCACTACCAGTGAGCTCAGCACACCAGAATAAGGTCCATACCCAGAGGTGCTTCCTTCTGGCTGATTAATGTTGGGATCTGAAACCTCCTCTATCTTAGGTAAATTTTTTTGTGAACTATATGTTCTTTGTTGGGTTTTTTGTTGTTGTTGTTGTTGTTGTTGTTTTTCTCCCTCCCCTGAGTTCTCTTTAGTGCAGCACTATCAGTTTGAATGTGGTTGGTTGGTTGGTTCAAATGTGTTGCTCCCTATCAGTATCCAACAAAATAATAATTGCCTCAAAGCTCTTCCTTTAAAAATGAATAACCTAAGAAATATTATGTTTTTAAGAGGAAAAACAGGAAAGGAAAGCATGCATTGGTTTATGTTTGCTGTGAAATATTGTTGCTCTTCAATGTTACAGTCATATAAAAAAATAGACATTCATCATGATCTGTTCTATTGAAATTGAACTTCAGATTGATCTATTGCAAAGGGAAAACCAAACACAGTAAAAGTGTAAAATGGAATTCAAGGGCTGTGTTGTAAAATGGGATGAAACAAAATAAAAGGAGTGCTAAACAATGGTATTTGGGAGATATAAATTATATTCTTTCTATTTAAGTTTTTAATGTTTGCTATGTACAAGTACCATGCTCTGTGAATTATGGCAGGAGAACAATGGGGGAAGAAAATGTTTCAGGTGGACATGTGTTAGATTTCTATTTTGAACTGAGCAGCTGTGATGATCCATCATACCAATTTTTGCAAACTATTTCTTATATAATATCCTAAACAAGGTATGTTTCTAAAAAAGAAAAGATTCTACCATTTGGTGAATAACTGTAAAATTTGCCTATGTTTTGAATTAGGCAAATATGTTCTTCATTTAAAAACTGTTTATCAAGGTTTTGTACTTGGAGTTAGTTTACTATCTTACTATCTTTCCTTCTCTGTGAGTTGAAATGTGGATTGGGTTTTTTTGTTTGTTTGGGGGTTTTTTTTTGGTTCGTTGGGTTTTTGTTTGTTTTTTGGTTGGGGGGGTGTTGCAATTTAGGACTATATTTTATCATCAAAAGCCATTGCCATTATTGTTATTTTTGGTTCAGGTTTTATACTTAAAAAATATGTTCAGCTTCATCTTAGGAAAACTTTTTTACTGCTTAGCTCTAACTGATGATAAAAGCTACTACATGTAGAGAAGGATGGATTCCCCCAGCTTATCATTATGAAAGATCATTGTAATTTAAAATTAAATTTAGGAGCTAGAATGAGATTAAATGGAAAGCTCAAGTAGAGCATTAAAGAGAACTCCATCTAAATAGTGGTATAATTTTAAATTCTAGTCAAGGACTTACTATTCTGTTCTACAGGGCCAGTCACAAATGTCTGGGATACTTTAAGAAAACAGTGTAACAATTCAAAAGAAAGAGACCCACTGAATCAAAGGAGGAAATTATTTTAAAAGGCAGTAATAAAAGATGGGAGAAAAATAAAATACTTAATCATCGTGATATAATGACAAAGATTTTTGTGTGATCTTTGTTAAACAGGGTAATTGATCTCTACCCCAATATCAAAGTTACAACCAAGTTTTTTCTAGCTATAGTCTGCTGAGGCTGGATCATCTAGTTCTGACTGGGTCAGCACAGCAGCTTTTGGTTCATCCTAACTACGTTTTAAGCTAGTGAACAGTTATTTCCTAAGGTGTTTCAGAACATTTGAAATACAAACATCATACCTTGTTCAATTCTGTATGCTAAGCCATGGGGAGGGTCTTCAGAAATGCTTCTCTTTTTACTTGAAATTATGTGGTTTCTTTCATGTCTAATTTGCACTACCAAGGAAGAAAACTTGCATCACGTAATGGAAAAAAAATTTAGAAATGGCTGTATCCTCCAACTACTGGAACATGATACTTTAGGGCAAAGTTGACAGAGCAACATTTCCCATAGCTTTGTGCCCAAACTGCTCAGGAGATTAGGCTAATAATAGTAAGAATTATGGCCTCTCGATTCTTCATGACTAAGAAATAGTTAACCATGTCTCATGCAAACATGAATTACTTCTTTCACCAACCAGGCTTTTACTCGTCTTGCTTGTTCACTGAGAATTTCTCTGTTGGGCACAAGACCACAAGGGAATTTAGATACCCTGGCATCTAACCACCTGAGCATTTGCTAAAGCATATGCGCTCTGTGATCATGCACAGCATTGCATAGCCTCGGTAGCCAGCGCTTGAATGCAGTAAACCCAGAGGATTTTTCAGAGCAGCTTGAATTCAAGCCTCCTGCTTTTCCTATCGAGCATGCCAGCGCTTCAGATCACTTGAAGAAAAAGCCTGTAACAACTTGTCTGCTGGCATCAGCCACATGTCTCTATAAAGCATGGACTGATATACGGCAGCAAACTTGGGCTGACAGTGCATGTGCTCAAAGTGTCCGCACTACAAGAAGACATGCTCTTTGACGTGTGCACTGGGAGCTGACAACAGCTCGGCATCATCTCCTGCTGTGGTCCCGACCTCAGCCAAAGCCTGTGCCTGCTCGCTTCCGTGCTGCCTATCAGCTGTCGATGTCAGGTGATTTAAACTTAAACTCAAACCTAAAATATAATTTGGTCACAGACCACAACTTTGAAGCTGCTTTTCCTCTGGTAAATTTTACAGCTCTGGGATTAACAGCCCCCTAAAATGCCTAAAAAATCTCCTTAAATGTGATCTTTTTTCCTAAGAAACCAGCTTACAATTTTCAAGATTATCACAGACCTCTTATGCAGTGGCGAGAGGAAATAATCTTCTTCCTAAACTTTGCACCAAAAACCAGTGTCTACGGTAGCTCATTCAAAAATGAAGCAAGAGGTCATGTCTTTTTATTTCAGAGAACAGGCTTGGTAGCCGTGATCCAAGAGGAAGGGTTGTATAGGCATGCCATACTGCACAGACGCAATCTGTTGGGAAGGTAGCAAAGCATCCCTCCTCCTCCTTTCCCATTTCCCAAAATCTGGACTTGACCTGCGCTGCTTGTTTTACCAAGCTGTGCTTTGAAGTGCCAACACAGGGTTGGGGAAACAGGAATTGATTCCTATCCCTGACTGAAGAGAGTTCAATTTACATCTCCCAAAGTAGCTATAAACTGACCTGGGTCAGGGATGCTCTTGTTTCTTCCTGCTGTAACTGTTTCACTTTTCATGGACTACTTAACCTTTCAGTGAACCAGTGACTTAGAAAGAGAAAGAGTATAAGTGGGTGCAGGAATAAGAATGAAGATGATGCTGTTGCCTTGTGCTTGGGACCTTGCTTGAGAGATGGGTATTAGTCCAAGAAATAATTGTGAGTATTTAATTTCTCCTGAAAAGGCCATTCTCCATAAGTCCCAAAAGTTAGAAGACTGGCATGTATATCCTAATTGATAGACATGTCCTAGCTGGAGTAGGAAAGGCAATGGAATAATTTACATAATCTGAGAAAAGTTGAGTTTTATTAGAATAACCAGTTTAGTATTTAAACTGTAGGTTAAAAGAAAATTTTAAAAAAAAGAAAAAAGTGTTTGTTAATGTGACAGATGAACCAGGTCCTGAAATATTTTTTCATTAAATAAGTTTCACCCGTAAATCTATATGTGGACGCCTTTTTCTCCCTTGATTAAGAAGTTATTTTCCTGAAGCTAAGATATTAGCAAAGATGTAATGTCAAAGGCTGTAGTTGTGTATTGGGTTTGCGTGGCAAGGTTTTGGTAGCAATGGGGCTACAGGGGTGGCTTCTGTGAGAAGCTGCTAGAAGCTTCCCCTGTGTCTGACAGAGCCAATGCCAGCCGGCTCCAAGACGGACCCGCCGCTGGCCAAGGCCAAGCCAATCAGCGCCTCTGTGATAACATATTTAAGAAGAAGAAAAACAGTTAGAGGGAGAGAGCTTTTGCAGCCAGAGAGAGGAGTGAGAAGATGTAAGAAACTCTGCAGACACCAAGGTCAGTGCAGAAGGAGGGGGAGGAGGAGCTCCAGGCGCCGGAGCAGAGATCCCCCTGCAGCCCGTGGTGAAGGCCATGGTGAAGCAGGCTGTCCCCCTGCAGCCCATGGAGGAAGGATGAGGGGGTGTAGAGATTCCACCTGCAGCCCATGGAGGAAGGATGAGGGGGTGTAGAGATTCCACCTGCAGCCCGTGGAGGACCCCATGCTGGAGCAGGTGGAGGCACCTGAAGGAGGCTGTGGCCCCGTGGAAAGCCCACGCTGGAGCAAGTTCCAGGCCGGACCTGTGGACCCGTGGAGAGGGGAGCCCACGCCAGGGCAGGTTTGCTGGCAGGACTTGTGGCCCCGTGGGGGGGACCCACACTGGAGCAGTTTGTTCCTGAAGGTCTGCACCCCATGGGAGAGACTCACGTTGGAAAAGTTCATGAAGGACTGTCTCCCGTGAGAGGGACTCCATGCTGGAGCAGGGGAAGGATGAGAGGAGTCCTCCCCCTGAGGATGAAGAAGCGGCAGACACAACGTGTGATGAACTGCCCGTAACCCCCACTCCCCGTCCCCCTGTGCCGCTGAGGGGGGGAAGGTTGAAGCCAGGAGTGAAGTTGAGCCCGGGAAGATGGGAGGGGTGGGGGGAGGTGTTTTAAGATTTGATTTTATTTCTCATTCCTCTACTCTGTTTTGCTTAGTAATAAATTAGATGAATTTCCTCTCTCAGTTCAGTCTGTTTTGCTCGTGATGATAATTAGTGAGTGATCTCTCCCTGTCCTTATCTCGACCCACAAGCGTTTCGTTGTACTTTTTCTCCCCTGTCTAGTGAAGGAGGGCAGTGATAGAGCGGCTCTGGTGGGCACCTGGCCCCAGCCAGGGGCAACCCACCACAAGTTGTTACTGCTGTGAAATGGGATCTTAAGTATTTTTTTTTTTGTGGAATATGCCACTTAGATGTCATATATTCTGCTCTGCTTGTGCAAGTCAACTATCTGTAGACTTAGAACTTAAGTACTTAGCCTTGTGAGAGGTATGTCTAAATGGTACAGATTACTTACTCTTGTGTTCTTCCTCAGACCCACTGAAACCACTAAAGGATCATTTGGAGGTTGAACTTTGAACCCTTTCTGATGCAAATGGTGTAATTCTCAATACTATGTGCAGTTCTGAGGCTGACCTGTCAGAAAACCTTCTTCCAAAACCAAGTGAAACAGCTACCACCAACCCAAGAGTCTTGCGTGAATGGACATTTAATGTTTGAATGCAATGGGATTACTCCTATGAAAAAGGATCTGAACCTTGAATGCTGTATAGTGAGGACTTCATCTTCTTTATATTCTGTGAAGTGCTGTTCAGATCTATTATCCTGTGAGGAAAAAATATTCTGCTGTAATAGCCTGACCCTCTTTTGAACTGTCTATATATTTTGGACATTTTAAGTGTTCTGCAACTTGTCTATTGTTCTGTTTCCTAAATTCTTCCCTCCTGGGGACAAATTACCACTTTAAAATCAGAAACTTCATTTTTAAATTTTTAATTCTTGCTTGTAGTTATGTAAAGTGATCATGAACACTGCTTTAATTATGCAGAGGACTGATTTGTTTGACTACAATATTAAATGGTCATTTCCCTGAAAGAGCTGTTATGCTTCTTGTACACCAACTGGAAATTTGAGATTTATTTTTTTTTAGCATCTCAGCTATCATAGTTCCCCCCTGCATGGTTTTTAGAGGCTAGGCAAAACAGAATACATACAGTAACATTTTATGTTGTGCCCACAGAATGACAAATTTATTTTATTCATTGAATTACTGCTGCTTACATGGTCCTACCAATCCCAGTTCTTCACTCTACCATAGAAGAATGCCTTGGTATAACTCTAAACACCTATACAGATGAAATCATGTCCCTTTATAAGTCTTTTCAATCACTCCTTTTTTGCTTCTTGTCCTCACACTAGTTTACTTTTTTCACAATCTCTGCAGTGTCTTTACCTCACTTGTTCACATTTGCATCTAAACAATCAGATGGAACATTTTTACAAGCTGTGTATTCCAAATCCCTCAATGACAGCTAATGTTTTCACTGCTTATGTATTCACTTTCTTGATGAGGTATTCCAGAATCATAACAAATTAAATGAGTGACATACAGTGTGCAGATATTTGTTTGCTCTTTGACTAGTTACAGAGAAACAGCTTGTACTAGAAAAACAAAATATGTAACTCTGAATTACTGCAATATTGCCAAGCTAAAGGTGCCACAGTTTACTGAATTTTGTTCCTGTTGCTGAATGCTGAAGTAAAGGTTGTCATTCAGCTTCCATTATGATTCCTAATTGGCATCTGTGGAGAAGTTCTTTAAAAAAGCTTGTTTTGATCTGATATTGTATATTTCATACTCCATCTCAATTAATAATGCATGCCTTGTCTTTTCAGGAAAAGTTAAATGAAAGTCCTCTCATATGTTTTTTGAGCAACTTGAGGATTTTTTTTTTTTAATCTCAGTCTGCAAACCAACATTATAAAGCATTTTCCTTCATCCTAATCAGTACCCTTGGTGGTTCCAAGACAGAAACTTCCAGATTTAGAGTATAGTTAATCTTTCTGAGTGGTCAGAAGGAAGCTTCTAGCCAATTGCCTTTTTCTCTTTTTTTTTTTTTTCTCTTTATTACTTTCTTTGCAATAAGAAAGTCTCCTGTTGTCTCCCTGTTGATCATTCCCCACCTTTTGTTGTTAATACTTTGATTGGAATTCTACCAATTTTGTACAGCTGTAAAAATGAGGAAAGGTATTATCTCTGTCGTCTTCCTGCTACATATGTTTTAATTGTAAAGGTTTAATTTTAAGCTATGTTGTTTTTGTGTAAGCAGTTCTGGCCTCCAAGTCCACAAAGATAAGATTTCTTAGATGAGGTGAGTGATATTCCTGCTACGCTGCTCCTGCAGATGACCAAAACTGCAACACATGTAGGGCAAGAAATACAGATACCCATCACATATGGGTGCTTGCTTTTAAGATTGTTCTGGAAAGAAAATCTTTGGCTCTACAGAAAAACAGGGGCAACAAACCTGTTCACAATGGAGAAGGATTAAGACAAACTTTTGCACTTCACAAACATACGGCAATAAAATTGCCTTCAAAGGGCACAGGGTGCCTTTGTGACTCATAGTGAATTTTGGATTGATTCATAGTGAACATTAAGCTTATGTGAGGTAACTCAGATTAGGCAGATATAAGAGATCAAGGATCCAAAGAAAGAAGATAAGGGAGGGGAAGGGAAAAGGAACACATGGAAATGAGCTACCGTGAAAATAACTCAAGGGCAGAGGCGAGATATGAGAAAGGCCGTACAAGGTACAGACATGGAGGTGAAAGTGATATCAGTGCTAAACTGGATTCTTTTCTGTTTAGATTTCTAGCCCACTCTAATCCACTCAGTGTTAAGCACCAATAAGATTCCCTTTGTTCCTTTTTTCACCATCATATTTGGATTATATTTTTTTTCTATTAGTTTCTGAAGGAGGTCTGTAGTTTATCAGCTTTACTGATGTTATTTGGCAAATTTTTTTCCTTCAGTAGGAATATGGAAAATGTGGATGTTTATGAACATACCTTTGTGAGAGAAGGGGTGGTCGTAGATAGCAATTGATTTGTTTTAACAAGACCAGTATTTGGCAACTCAAATTTAAAAGGAAAACTGACAATATTAGTTTGACATTATTTCTTGGATGTTTGGGTTGGGTTTTTTTCTTTAGTTCATGTTGCCTGCAACATCTTATGTCTTTTTCCTAACAAATGATTAAGACAGGTAACGCTGAACTTCCCAAACAAGCTGCCTGTCAAGTGACTGTCTTCATTGACGCAGCACACAAGCAAACACATGCTATAGAATTGGCATCCAAATAACCAGACAAGCTGTCCCTATTGACAATTGCTCCTGCCTCAGCATATGTATTGTCCTCTTGGATTATCCCATCTGCAGCTGCTTCAGCTCTGATGCCACATCATCATTTTACTTGCTCCAGTGGTTCCTCTTCAACAACTGAACTCCATCCTTCATGAATCGCATCTCAGTGCCTGTGCTGGAACAAGCTCTTCAGCTGCTTGTGGCTCCTCCTCTACTGACACAATTTAAACAACGTGTTCAAGAGATGCCAGACTGCTCTTGCATATCATCGTGATTAATTTTAAAGCTTGCTGCACGTAAAGCTACGACATAATGATGCCCTTCAATACAGAATGGTAGGGAGTACAGAGAAATTAATTTCTTCTTATGAACCTTTAAAAATGGCTTGCATTAGCGTGCTTTAAAGCATTGTCTTTGAAACACTGTCTGTGAATTTGGGAGCCAGGAACACACTCAGGATTTAGAAAGATAGGAATAGCAGTGGTAAAACCTGTAACAAAACTTCAATAAAATCATAGTAAAATAGAATATTCCAGCTTCCAAACCAACTGCTACACTTGCAATTTATGTGGAAGTCAGACTCCCTTTTGATTCAAATTCTTTTGTAAAACTCATCACTTCTGTATGCTGCTAGAGCTAACACATGAAGCAAAGGATCATGCAGGATAAGCGGATGCCTTGTTTTGACTCTCTGTCTACAAAAAATGTGAGTGGGAATTGCTCTGCCAGTCTGCCTTATGGCCACATTGTTGTGTGGTTTTCCATAGGTGAAATTTTCTCAAAATCAGGGTTTATTTTAATATTTCTGGATTTTACTACTTTAGCTAACTGTATGTATTATTATGGGCTATATGCAACAAGAGATTTGATCACCCAGTTCACAATGTTGTCAGGATTCACGTACCTACGTCCAAAGCTGGGCTGCAGCTGAGGTTTTCAAACTGCTAACTGTACTTCATGATGCATTTTTAATGTTAAGATTCCCCACTGATCAAAACAAAGTTTTCCCTCATCTCCTTCCTTTCAAAGGTATTCTCAAGACACACTTAATGAATCATGCAGTATACAACACGAATTGCTTTTTTCTTTTGCATAACCTGAGGAAATGCGTACACAATCCCATCTCTTCCCTTTCTGCAATGCTGACCTTGGGTGGGGAGTGTCTTCTTCACAGCGTACGTTCACACTGCCGGGCCATTTTGAGTGTTCCTATCATAATAAGGGCTCTAGTTTCTTATGGAATGAAGACATGCTGGTTATGATACTGGAAGGAAAACACATCTTGACTTCAATCTTACATGAAGACAAAGTAGATAGATTTACTGAAAATGCTAGGAAAAAAAAATTAAAAACAATGCCTTCTGAATTCCTCTCAGAAAGCTTTTTGCATGGCATTCAGTGAATTATTTTATGAAAGGGTCCATCCTCTGAAAAAAGTGTGTAAATGGCTAGCTGGCCAAAAGAAACTTCATAGGGTAAATGTGTTGCATCTTAAGTATGGTGATTAATATGTCCTGCAGTCCTTAGTGTGATTCATATTTGGCTTTGCAACTTTATTTCTTTATCCAAAATACTAATATGCTAAATCCTAGGGATGACAGAAGGAGCGAATTGTTCTATGTTTGATTTTTTTTTTTTCTTTTTTATACTTTACCTATGTGTACAAAAAAAAGTCAGTTGATCAAAGATAGGACTAGCACTTGATTCCAGAAAGAAGATCCCTTTTTTCTAATTTAAACCAGGAGTTTGCAGATGTACTTCAGCTCTTCTGGAATGCAAGTTGGATTCCCAGCAATGAGAGAGACCTCCATAGTTCAAAGCAAACAAAATGGATAAATGTGGATATTTCCGGGACCTTCCGAGTTGAGTCTTTTTTCCTCTCTGCATGAGTGCTAATGTTCATATGCATTTTGTAGGATCTCTTGTTTCCTCTCAACCTCTGGTTTGTTCAGAGTGCCACCTGTCTATTCCCTTTCCCCTAAATTGTGGACGTATTTCTGGTTTGTTGTACTAAAATCATCAGTGGTGATATGTGATGCTCTGAGATGGAGGGAGGCGGGTGACTTCCATTTTTATTTCAGACAGTGCTCTATTTACAGTACAGTGGCATGGTGATAATTGTCATTTCCTGCTTATCTGGAAGTCTCTTAGAAGTGATATATTACTTCTTAAAAGAGTTATCCTTTTTGAGGAGTTTTTAAAATCTGCAGCAAACTGAAGTACCATTGTAACAACTTCTCAGTTGTTGAAATACATCTGTTCAAGCAAAAAGTATAAACTTAGAACACCTGGGTTGACTGACTCAGACTTTTGCCACAAACTCACCAATACTTTTAAGATTTGTACTGAAATCACAGTATCTTGTCCTGGCATGTGTTCACTGCAAGCTGATGTAACCATATTCATCTTCAGGCAGCATAGTACAAGCATGTAAACAAAACATGTTTTATCTGTGCTGGTTTATTCTTGATCAAAATACCATGGATTTCAAATTGACTTTTTTTTTTTTTTTCATCCTTGGAATATGAAAAAAAAGGCAGTTCGTACTTCTTTTCCTCTCTGAGTTGCAGCTCTAAACCCCGAACAGCAAGGTTCTCATACTTGAATGCCTGACTGCATGCTGAGTAGTCCTACTGACTTTGACAGAAGTCTTGCTTAAAGCTACATATATTTGTGTGTATTTCGGGCTAGATTTAACTCATTAACTATCTGACCTACTTTACAAAAGAGCACGCTTTATGAATTTTTCACAAACATTCATGTATGTATTTTGTTTCCTTGCCAAGGTATGCATTAATGTAATTAACATTGATAAATTCAACACATTTGAGTGAGTGGTTGGATAGGTGATGGATCTCAGAGTTCAGGTTCTTTGAGTGTGGCAGCTTAACCTTTGTATAACATAACTGCATATAAATCAATCAAATAGGTCTTAGAGTGGAATGAATCCCTAGAAACCATTCTTATTTTGCGCAGAGGATTTGCTTTTTGAAGGATTGTCAAGGGACGACAAGAAATGCTCTTGTTCTGTGACATGCAAATGGGGCTGTGCTGGTAAAAATTATGTATGTATGTGTTTATAGTAAGCAAATTCTAATGTGCTTGAAATTGGTGGAAATTTCCATAGTTTTAAGGATTTGGCCAATAAAGCAGTCAAGTAAGAGACACAAAAAGCTTTGATTAATTGATTTTTCATTTTGAAATTATGGCCCTGAGTAAAACCTTGCAGAGTTCACATGGCTCTAAAATTAAAATACATTTATTTGTTATATTTATTTGACTTAGAGTTATAACAGAAATAATAATTCTTATATTTTTTAATTGTGCGCATTCAGACTCCTAACAAAGGTGATATTGCATTGACATACTGAACTTATTCACACAAGAATTTCCTTTATCTTTTTGAAAAAAAATTATTGTAACACGGTTACTTACCTGTGTAGCTGTTGCTTTATTGGTCCTGTAGGAATCGAAATTTTGAATATAAGCTCCTTAGCAAGACCCCACAAGACCAATTTAAATGCCCTAACTTAACATGTAAGTTCACAAAGCCCAGCCTAATATACCTACCTATTAGTTTGGATGAAAGTTTGTAAAATAACAGAGAATAAGTAGAGCTGACAAGGAGATCAGATTTTCCATTTTATTGGAAATTTCCTGAAAATGAAAATGTGATAGTATCTTAAAATAAAAGGAAAAAAAATCCAAATCCATCCTACTTTTAAATTCTTTGAAGCTTTAACATTTTTTGTTTTGATATATTCTTAAAAGTTTATAGTAACAAATCAACTTTTCTAAAAAATGACAACACCCTGATTTCAACATAATGAAAATGCTTCTTAAAAAAAAAAAAAAAATCTGTGCATGTATCTGAACATTTCAATTCAGCAAAACAGCACTACATAGGGGAAAATATGTTCCAGAAAAAAAAAACAAAGTGAGAGCTGAAAGGATTGAAAATAAATTTGTAGTGAGTTTTTTATGTGGGATGTGAGACAGCCTGAAAAAAACAGATGTAACAGCCTGCTGAACATTAGGAGACAGAAAGAGAAATATTCAAGAAATAATTTCAGTGGTTTATGCGTTCCCCATATTTATCTTTGCCATAAAACAGTCAGCGTATTTGTTTTTTATACAACATAGGAACACGTTATTTATTTATTCTTTTTCTTCATTCTCAACAATTTTTTGGGGGAATACTGCACCTACTGCCATCCAGACCAGTGGTCCAGTCTTGTAGGCTATGTTCGTACCGTGAATTATAGCAGCATTTTAATGTGCACGTGTGTTCCTTTGCCAGCCCTAGTGTCTGTCACCACAATGGGGACACTGCAGAGATCAGGACTCGCCTATGTCGTGAAACATAACAATAACAGAACTCTCACTGGTTTGAATTTATTTATAAATGTTACTTGCAGGATACTCCCCCCTGCCTGCACCTTTTAACCCCATCCTCTTTTGAATTTATTACTGATGACTGAATTATTCAAGTCTCTAAAATCTAGAGTGGTCTAATGAAGGAAGTATAAAATCAATGCAATTTTCTTTCTAATTCATTATCTTTTCTGATTCCCTAAAACCCATATCTGTTCTCCATTTCACAGTAAAATGGAGATCCACAGAAGGGACCTGATTATCTGAGTCGTCATTTCTGACCTTACACTGAAGAGATCCGTAATGGAAACACTAAAATAGGTATGAGTGGGACTATCTGAACGACTGTGGAAACACCAGGCAGGAGTACCAGAAGGGATGTAGGAATGGCACAGTTGGACAATATCTACATTGGTAGGTTATCGAGATCTCTGCACATTTCTCTGCAGCTTCTCAGCACCTCTGAGATTAGGAAGAGGACAGCTTGCTCAAAATACTCAAGCAAACAGGAATCACTGGTAAGAAGGTGAGACATGACTGAAACCTTATGACACCCAGATAAGAGATGAAACAGTAAACAGAAGATAGTGACTCACAGAGGTGAGATATCCTGGAGAGGCAAAACTTCCTAATCACCATCAGCTCTAGCAGAGTAAAAAAGGTACATCCAAAACCTGCACATGATCACCAACCTCAAAACAATCCAGAAGACATAATAAAATCTTGATAGCCACTATCCCTCCTCTTCTGATCATCCCAAGGAAGCCTAGCTGTCAGGACCACTTGGACATATGCCCACTGGTGTGAAAGACTGTGAGGGAAAACTGTTTTCTTTTAAAATAAAATCACCTTTGCTACCAGATGGATGCTTATGAGGCTTTGCTATTCTGTTGCTACAAGACCACAACCTTACTTGCTTTCAAAATGTTGAAGGCCAAAGACAAGGTCCTCAGCAACCCCTTCCTTCTGACCCTGGTGCATGGAAAATACCCAGATCCCTCTGTATTAGACACCACAAGGTCTCCTTCTGCCTGGCACAGAGGTCTGAGTTTGCTCGAGGCTGAGTAGCTTCATGCTGAGCTACTAATGCCTAAATCCTATGAGAATAGGCACTTTAGGCATCTTTTTGATTGTGGAGCAGAACTCCAAAAAAGCATTCAGAGTTGAAAAAAAGAGACAGTCGTTTCATTTCCTTTACCTTTTTAATATAAAAACTGCGCTCTTAGAGTAGTAACTTTAATGTTTATAGAATCATAGAATGGTTCATCTAGTTCCATCCCCCCTGCCATGGGCAGGGACACCCTCCACTAGACCACATTGCCCAAAGCCTCATCCAGCCTGGCCTTGAACATTGCCAGGGAGGAGGCAGCCACAACTTCGCTGGGCAACTTGTTGCAGTGCCTCACCACCCTCACAGTAAAGAATTTCTTCCTTATATCTAATCTAAATTTACCCTCCTTCAGCTTAAACCCATTACCCCTTGTCCTATCACTGCATGCCCTTGTAAACAGTCCCTCTCCAGCTTTCTTGTAGGCCCCTTTTAGGTACCGGAAGGCTGCTATAAGGTCTCCTCGGAGCCTTCTCTTCTCCAGGCTGAACAAGCCCAACTCTCTCAGCCTGTCCTCACAGGAGAGGGGCTCCAGCCCTCTGATCAGCTTCTTGGCCCTCCTTTGGACTTGCTTCAACAGGTTCATGTCCTTCTTGTACAGGGCACCCCAGAGCTGGATGCAGTACTCCAGGTGGGGTCTCACGAGAATGGAGTAGAGGGGCAGGATCACCTCCCTCGACCTGCTGGTCATGCTGGTTTTGATGCAGCCCAGAAGACAGTTGGCTTTCTGGGCTGCAGGCACACATTGCTGGCTCATCTTGAGGTTCTCTCATCCACCAACACCCCCAAGTCCTTCTCCTTGGGGCTGCTTTCAATCCATTCCTTGCCCTGCCTGTAGTTGTGCTTGGGATTGCACTGACCCATGGGCAGGACCTTGCACTTGGCCTTGTTGAACTTCATGTGGTTCGCACAGGTCCATCCCTCAAACCTGTCATGGTCCCTCTGGATGGCATCCCTTCCCTCCAGCGTGTTGACCACACCACACAGCTTGGTGTCGTCGGCAAACTTGCTGAGGGTGCACTCAATCCTGCTGTCTATGTTGCCTACAAAGATGTTAAACAGTGCCGTTCCCAGTACCAGCCCCTGAGGAACACCACTTGTCACTTTTCTCCACTTGGACATCAAGCCATTGACCGTGACTTTAAGTGCAACCATCTAGCCAATTCTTTATCCACTGAGTGGTCCATCTGTCTAATTTATGCTTCTCCAATTTAGACAGAAGGATGTCATGTGGGAGAGTGTCAAATGCTTTGCACAAGTCCAGGTAGATGATGTCAGTTGCTCTTCCCTTATCTACCAAACCTTAATCCCATCATAAAAGGCCACCAAATTTTTCAGGCACAATTTGTCCTTAATGAAGCCATGTTGGCTGTCACAAATCACCTCATTTTCCATGTGCCTTAGCATAGTTTCCAGGAGGATGTTAAGAGAATGAACTTCTATGTCTTGCTGTTCAGCATCAACCTGATACCTGTTGCCTTATCAACCATGCTGTAAGCTTAAATTTTTGCTGTTGTTGACAAAATTAACACACTAAGAGAAAGAAAGAAAGAAAAAGCAAATATGCATGAACTGATTTGGTATGGTGGAGCTCTCTAGGTCCCATGGGATCCAGCAATAGTATTTGTATTGTATTCATACATTACTCAGTATAAAATCTTCAAAAAACACTGGAGCAGAGAATGAAAATCAGGTACCTTCAATTTCCTGGTGAACTCCTTGATATCTTTGCCCATAGCTTTTCTGCCCCAAAGATATTGTCTACCATTCTGCAAAAACATCAGCAAAAGAATCGAGTCTTTTCTAAGAGGTCTGGAATGGCAGACTGAGTAAGGCATTTCATTCTCAAGTTGGAAATTGGGGTTAGAGACTGCTCAGTCAAGGCAGAGGAATGAAACCACATCTCCTATATAAAGGCTGAGTGCTGTGAAGAAGTGAATTAAGAAGAACATCACAGGAAACATTATTTCTTTAGAGAGAATTTGACTGATAACACAATCCGTTGCTGGTTTGTGGAAGAAAGACTTGGCTGCCTTTCGCTGAGCAACAGGCTCAGAATGATGAAATCTTAATGGCTGAGAGAAACAACGTTTATCACGTTTCACTTTTCACAGTGTTACCTATAACTTAAAATGCCAGCCCAGTGTGCTGGCAATGCCGGCTGCCTGGGTTGGAACCTTCAAATCTGTATTTGGAGTACAATGCCCTTCAGTATGTGAATACGTGTGAAAAATAGGAACTCATTATTCAACAGATCTTCTTTTTGCATGCAATCGGTTGCAGCTGCTTGTTCTTGAGACAAAAGTGATATTAAGGTTTTTTGTGTTGGTTTGTTGCAGTTTCCCCCCCCTCCTTCCTTGCTGCTCCTTTCTCCTAGGACAATGCCAAAGCTGAATTCTGTCCCACATTATGTGTTGTACAGAGCTGCTGGTCATGTTCAAAGTGAACCTAACAGGAACTGAAGGGAAGCTGATACCGTTCCATAGGGTCCTTCATACATGCAAAGCCTGAAGTTAGTATGGTTTCAGATTCCAAACAGAGGGATTTGTGGGATTTGATTACAAGGTAGCTTTCAGCTTATTAATGTTTTCAGTAAACAGCACTCATTTACCTCCCAGTGCTCTTCACATTGAATGCTGAAAAACAGAATGATTTTTTTATGAAGGAAAGTTTCAAATTAAAGTTTTACTCGAAAAACACCTCTAAACAGGCTGCAAAAGCTCTAAACAAGCTGAATCTCTACCTTTTCTTCAATGGGCAAAACAAGACCTGGAACTAGGGTCCCAGCTCATTCCTTTCCTGGGGTTCAGATGAATTTGAAACGTAGCAATCAATAATTCGATTTACATCTCAGCCAACACCTTTTCTGTCTACTGTTTCCCACTAGGACCTCATTTATTCTAGCCTTTCCTCTGCTGAGAGCTGTTCCCACCACCACTTTGTTAGCCTGTGGGGGCTGCCACAAGGGAGTGGGATCCCGGCTGCTCAACGCGTTTGCGCTCTGGCCGGTGGGGTGGGTCGACAGAGAAGCCCTACCACCTGGTGTCAGTTCTGCTCAGCAGATTTTGTATCTCTGTTTACACTCTGCTCAGCTCTAATTGACAGTTCTGTCATCATTTCTTCACCATCTTTGGGTGTATTGTTATAGTTGAATACATACTATAGATTGGGAAGAATCCTTGCTCATCACAGCTGTCGTTTTCTTCGGTTCTTCTTGTTCCTTTTTCCTACGCTTTTAGTAGTGTAAGTCATGCTGCTTATATTGCATATGCATTGACAGATTTTTTGACTGACATGCAAATTAATTCAGAGGAAGAGAAAAAGAACATTTTTGTTCCTGACACTTCTTTATTTTTATCTTTGCATGCCATCTTTGACAGGCTTTAAAATCTTATTCATATTTAAAAAGTAACTTTAAATAAAGAGCAATTTGTTATATCAGAAGTGTGTTACTACTGCATCTTGCTTTCCAATTTGTTCAAGTCTACACTAAGAAAAGCTTCTCAGTGATATGATTCTGACACTAAACAAGATCCCTGGAGTTCCAGTAAATATATACTCTTTTTTTTTTTTTTTTTAATCTGCTTGAGGGAGATTTTTTAATGATCCTGGGCAAGGAATTTTCCTCTGCTGCCCTTTACCATGCTCCTTCAGGACCGCAGAGGCAGAGCCCTGAGAAATATTCACAATTTATAAAATTAAAGAGAATGGTCCTAGAAAGGGCCATAACTAAGAGCAGAAAACTCATTCTCATTAATCAAAAATAACAGCAAGCAGACCTATTGTCTCAGTATCAGTGATGGATCAGCTACTGCAATATAAGACTTTTGCATTTTAAACCTTAGTTAATGGCTCTCAAATGACTGTTTCTGGTTTTCATTTTTCCAGTTCAACTGGTGTCCTGGTAATTTTACTTTCTTCAAGAAAACAAAGGGTTTATTTGCTTTTCCCTTTTTATATTTGCTTATATTGGGATTAAAATTACCTGTGACCTGCTACCTCCCCAGAACATCAGCCTTGGAATAATTCTGTGAATTCTGAGGAAAGAGAAAAGCAATTTTATAGAGAAGAAATTGCTTTCATGTTTATACTAGATGAATTATAATCTTGAGTGGGATTTTTTTTTTGCCAAAAGATCACGGTTCTCAAGTAGAGTAGTGACCTCAATTTTTCCTCTTGTGGTAGAAAAGTGTTGGATGTCCTTTTCTCATTTCCTGTTGGGGCATGGTAACCTCTGAGACCAGTGCTGCCCACTGACTACCCAATGATGTCCACCCCAAGGATTCAAAGGCACTGCAGGAATTTTTGTGGTATGTGTAAGTAGTTTTCAGAGAGGAAAACTATGTCTATTGAATGGAGAGTAAGGTATATGAGGAAAAAAAAGAACAGTGACTTTAAAAGAAAACGTAAGAGTGGGAACATGGGTACTGAAGAAATGGAAATGTCATTTAGAGAGGACCTATGGAAAAGAAAAAAAGTGGAAAATTAATTCTAGTTCTTTATTGTCATTGCTCTTGCTTTTCCCCCCATTTTTCCCCCAAAAATGTTTTCTTCTAAGACAGAATACTATCTGATACAGGAATATGTCACAGACATTTTGGCAGGAAGCTTTCTTTTTGCAGTAAAATTTTCAGAATAACACATGATTTGATGCAAAATACCATTAACTGATTTGTCGTTGTTCTTCTTGTACAGGTTTTTCAGTCCTTTGTGTTCTCTTGGCTAGTGTCTTGAATTTAGCTAAAAGCTATGTTAGTCAGTGTATGCAATGCTCTTAACTAGGGAGGAAAACACATACAAACAAGGTAAAGAGTGAGTTTTCATTACAATCTGTAGCCTTTAAAATTCTTTGCACTTCACAAGCTTAACTGTGCTTGATTTGCATTCCTGGACAAACAAAGGAGGAGGAACAGCTTTGGAAAATTCAGCCCTTTTGGAGCCAATGACATCTTTCTCTCTCTTTTTTTTTTAAAATCAGTTTTCCACCTTGAGCTCATGGAGAGTTTTAAGTGTCTAAGTGTCACAAGATGTAAGACTTAACAACATAACTGGGCAGAATAGTGATTATGGATGGCAATTAGTCACTGATCAACTGTCTTCTTAGTGGCTCATGTAGAATGATGCTTTCTTGCTACCCACAAGCTAGTATGAATTTAAACTTCCTGTCTTTCCTACTGGTTAATAGGTGCCTTAGAATAATCTTACAGTCACAGTTTCTTGTGTCAATAATGAGTGTCAGTAATGAAAAAACAGTAAACTTTATCAGCCCGTAGACTTTTATGTTTGCTTTCTACCACCTACCTTGTTTGCATTTTAGAGAAGTTATAGACTCTTTCTTACTGTGTATCCTCTGATGCAAGTATTGTAATTTTAAGCAAAGCTCCAGATACCGCTGCAGTTATGCAAAACAGGTATTGAATTACTGGGGTTAAAGCTAAGTACGTAGCAATTGTGTTAAGAAAAAGTCTAAAAAAAATAATTTTGGTTTAAAAGTAGAAAGTTCAAGTCCAAACTTTAACCTCCTGAAAGTGAACCTGTGAATCATGTGGAGATTAGCTAGTCTGCTTTAGAATACTTTTTTTTTGCTTGACATTAGAGTCAAGTTTATTTTTCAGTAAACTTATAAAAATAAAGTTTTTTACTAACCTTACTCTACTTCAGAATGCTTATTTTTGAATTATTCATTTAAAAGTTATTTGCTATGGACAGATCACAATTCTTGCCATGTTCATTTGTGACTTCTTTCCTCCCCTCCCTGAATGTGCCTGTAATACATCATTGCTTTCCTTATCTCTGAAGTCCATAGGAGCAAATATCTTTTAAACACTTAAAGAAATAGCCGTGCCTTTCTCTTTCTTGTCACCTGCTCAGTGATTTCTGTTGAGATTGACCTTCCTACCTCTAGGGCATTTTGGAAAGCCTGGGGACGGGAGGAGCTGGCTGTTTCCAGGTGATTGTGGGTTTTTCTGAGGGAGAGCCATTTAGCACTTGACAATCTCCTTTCCTTCAAACCAACACATCTCCTGCCCCAGACTTGGAGAAGCTCTGAAAAATGAGAATATTGTACTTGAAGCAAAGGCAACATTTTAAGTTATGTGCTGTTATGAATGCGTGCGTTGTTTCCTTTGTCTGCTGAGAACAGCAATGCAACCCAGCTGCCATTGATTTTAGCTGCACAAAACTGGGACCTGAGTTTCATCTTTAAGCAATTTACTAAGGACATGAAAGAGGTAACTCCACTCTGGAGGTCTTTTCATACCAAGGGTTTTGAGACAAATGCTTATCATTTTCTGTCTCACATGTATCAATTAGAATGTTTTCACTGAATCCTTGGAAAATGAGTAAAAACTGATGGGTCGTAATTCAGGCATATGTGGCTAGGTTCAGCAGTGAAATGTTTGTCAACAGTGAAGAGGTAATCATGAGAAAAGATGCTTGGAAGAGTGCTGTTGGTAAAGAAGCATACTGGGTGTGGTAGTTGATTTTTCTTTTAAGCTGTGTGTTTCAGCCTTTTTATCCAGTGCTTAGGGGACATTTCCACTAACAGCCACCTGTGTAAAAGACTTCTTTGACCCTTTCAGATCATGTTTCTATTATGCTGGGCACTCCTTAGCAGATGTGTCCCTTGGATGAGCAGATTTCCAGGACATCTCTTTTAATTCTGAATGATCTACTTTGAATATCAGTTTACTATGCAGAATGTGGGGGAGAATAATTTATTTTCAATAAAAGATATCAAATACTCTATCACTAAATTGTGCAATAAGATTACTGGTAAATCATAATTTTTTCCGTGCAGCTGATGGAAGAAATAAATCCATCTAGGCACATCTAAGCAAAGTATTTACAGCTCCCTTAAATAGCCTTTCTAACTCATATTTCCTGGATAAATCAGTCTTGTTTGTGACCTTGGCAATACATCAGCACCACAAAAAATAACTAAATTGCTTTCTGCCAACTCGAGGTTCTTTTAACTTACCATTGCCTTCAATTTCACATGAAATGTCCTCTCTGATTAAGTACGTTTTTAACATTAGAAAATGTTTTAGGAAAAAAAATGTCTAAGTGTATAGTTGAAATGATACTTTCATACTACCAATCTGAATTTTTACTATGAGCTTGACCAGAACATACTGTAAATATCTGTTGACATGCAATCTCAGAAAGAAGTCTGTCTTTAAGTTTGTAGTTATAAATTCCTTTTAAATTATTTTTAAAACCATTGCATTTGAAATATCCTTCTTTTAAGTTAGGATATATCCCTGTAGGAATTTCCTAACACTTCACTGGAGGTTTTTTGTCCCTGTGCCAAAAGGCCAAGAAAGCTACTCCTCTTTTTGTTCGATACCTCTTTTGAGCCTAACCTAAAGTGCCTGCTGTTTCTTTTGAAAGTTTGTCGTGCTTCCATTGACACAATCCCTGACCCAAATGCTTATTGCAGCTTGTCTTCTGCCTTGTAGTTTCTCAGGCACAGAAAGCAAAACTGTTATAATCTTTTAGACTTTATTGATGTCAATATATTGATGTTAACAAAAGATCATGCTGGGAAATTTTGGTCAGCTTTCCTTTTATCTGGGCATTGCCCAGTCATGGTACAATATGTCTTGATGACGAAAGAAGTTTTTGATGTCTAAGGATGGAGCATTGATAAAAAAAAAAAAAAAAAACCAAATCAGCTAGCATGGAAAAACAATGCTCAAATACCCTTGGGTGGTTTGGGTAATTTGTGTGAAAGCAGTTCAGATTTAAGAGGAAAATTGATATCATTACATTCTCATTACAGTCTTTTTCCTTTTTTTTTTTTTTTTTTTTTTTTTGAGGGTAGGAATAAATGAAATTTCCTCTTAACTAGAAACTTCAATTTCACCCGGCTCTGCAAACAGCTAAATTCCATTTTCATCAAACTCTTCTATTGTACTTATCCATGAAGTCCTATGAATAAACATGGGTTTACCAAAAGCCTGCCCTCCAGAATGGGAAGTTACCATGCCCTTTCAATCTCTACACTCTTTAGGCCATTTCCTTTCCATGCACAAAGTCATAGAATCATAGAATGGTTTGGGTTGGAAGGGACTTCAAAGAGCATCTAGTTCCAACCCCCACTAGACCACATTGCCCAAAGCTTCATCCAACCTGGCCTTGAACATTTCCAGGGATGGGGCCTCCACAACCTCTCTGGGCAACCTGTTCCAGTGCCTCACCACCCTCACAGTAAAGAATTTCTTCCTAACATCTAATCTAAATCGACCCTCCTTCAGCTTGAACCCATTACCCCTTGTCCTGTCACTACACTCCCTGATAAACAGTCCCTCTCCAGCTTTCCTGTAGGCCCCTTCAGGTACTGGTAAGCCACAATTAGATCTCCCTGGAGCCTTCTCTTCTCCAGGCTGAACAACCCCAACTCTCTCAGCCTGTCCTCATAGGAGAGGTGCTCCAGCTCAAAAATTATACCCAAAGTTCCAATTTTGGCAGAAGCTTTTAAAAGAAAACAATTCACATTTAATCAGTGGAGATGTTCATTACTAAAATCTCAGAAGATTCCACCCACAGTGAGTACCCAATTCTTATTACTACTGGAATGACATGAATAATGCCTAAGAAATTAAAATGTACATGACAAAAAACAACCAGGCAAAGAGACAGTAAATAGGAGGCAAAAAAATGTCAGAGGTTTACAACTGAAGGCATGAAGTTGATGAAGGCTACAGGAATATTTTCCACTTTCGGTACCTGTAGCTTTATAACCACTATGTTTATTTATTTTGTTGGGGAAAAGGATCAAGGGGAGATTTTAAATGCAATGAATGTTATATTTGTAATAAAACACCATTCCTACACAAAATCCATGCCACAGCATGCTCCCTTCTAACCTGAAAGCTTCCCCAAAGAAGAGAGGAAGGCACTATCATAGCCCCCAGTGCCTTCTCATGACCACTGAGAGATCCCAGCCTTCTGCTGATGGTGGCCACCTCCACAGGGTAGGAAAGGAGTCGGGGATGTTGCTTTTGTGTGGTGAAGAGACACTAGTTGTTTGCTGCCCAAGGGGCTGAGTGAGTGGGTATTGTTGTCAGCTCGCTGAAGCGTGGCAAGACCTGTGTCCAGTCCCTTGTCTTGCCTCCCCCAGCCATCAAGGTGAACTAAATAGACTCTATACTCATGGGGATCTGTGTCTTATTCCTCTCTGAAGGTATTAAAAACACAATCTGATTCTGCAGTTACCTTTTTAATTAAAGGTCAGTGCAACTTTATAGCCTTCAAAAATGTACTCATGATTTACAGGAAAACATAAAAGTCAGAAGAGAATTGGGTCATGTAATTTAAAGATCATTATTGTCACTCACTCTGAAATAATACTTCCACGTTGGAGTTGAAGTTACATTATTCAATGTAATTTGTACTTTTAGAAATGGGAGATGGACAACAATTTTTTCAGGCCTCAACCTTTAGCTAGACTGAGTTATGGTAATTGTTGTAAACAGAATATTAATGTAAGTAAAGAAAAGATGGCAACAAATTAGAAGTAGAGATCTGCCAGGAAAACATTCTATTCCAAAGAAGAAGGAGAAATTTATGAGGAGAAGGGAAAAACATTAGACTGATTAATATTATTACAATAACAAGGTCATCTATTTAAAATGATGTATTTATATTTTAAAAAGACAAACCAAAACATATTATTGGCCTTGACAGCGCAAGAATGTGATTGCAGAAGACGACAATGGAGCTTGAAGGGGTAGTCTGACAGGAATATACTGGAAGATTTACATGTGGGTTTTTGAATTCATGAACATCTTGTATCTGAAGGAAAGGACTAAAGTAGGCAGGTTTTGTTTCCCCTCCCCCGACCACACCAAACGGGATCAAGAAGATTTCCCTTCCTTTTACCTACAGTAAAGATATAGCAAGCACTGTAGGCTGTACGTTTGCACTCCTCCCAGCCTGATGAACCAGAATTTGAAAGTGTCTCAGAAGAAAACACAGCTAAGTTTGGCGTGAGAATTAAGCTCCTAATTATTTGTACATTGAGCAGAGACATTTCCTTTTCTAAAAGTATTTCATTTCCTTGACTAAGAAAGGAAAAACAACTAGGGAAGAAGTTGGACTAGGTACTGCTAGTTACTTTCCAACAGGTAGAAAAGATGCAGAAAGAAAACACGAGTTTTCCTGAATAGATCTGAGAGTATCTAAAGTGATGAATCTCAGCCAAATTAAACCAGATGCCTTTTATCCAGTCTATCTTCTGGTATATCTAAGGAAATGGCGAATCTTTGAGCAGAGAGATAAGAAAAGGTGGCGGCAAGTGAACAACTGATTCTTCCCTGAATTTGTTGTTGCTGCTTTCTCCCTCACTCTTGGAGCAGTCCTACTCAAAGCCAGTTTAAGTGGCTTGGACAGACTCATCACAATGTAAAAATGACTTTTCTTACATTCTTTTCTCATCTGTGACTAACTTACTGGGAAGAAAGGAAGCTGATGGGAGGCAATGTGAAGAGGATACAGATGCTACTGCTATGTCCTTGTCTTAGCTATCGTTTCAGGTGATGGTGCTAGCAGAAGAATTTGCAATCTGCTTTTATTTTCCATTTGCAAATGGTACACACTGCAGACAGAGTAAAAGTTAGAGCTTCAACAAACTGAACATTTGAACAACCCCGAATATGAACCAGCTACTCATTGTAGAATCCTCTTTTTCTGCATATACATATATTTCTGGTTTTATACCCATGTGTATATTTATCTTCTTTTTTTCTTTTTCATAGTTATTTAATGTAGATTTCTGACTAATACATTAAATTAAGAATCCAATATCTTTGCAGTGGCTAATATTTTATAGGTGATATTTAAGCTTTTTTCTTTCTTCCAAATACAATGCAGTTTTATAACTTTTCAGTGCTGCAAAACAGTTTAATGCAATCACAGAAAAGAAAAAAAATTCCAACCCCCAAAATAATTCTAAGGCTTTGTGCTACTGACCTCCACAATCAAATTGATTTCCATTAAATAAAATCATTGAGTATTCAAGGAACACTGCAAAACAGAGTCAAGTGGACCTATGTAATTATTCTCCTGTAAAGTTTTGGATTTTTTCTGCATTCATCAGGCTTATTCAAATACCTTAACGTTGATCTTTAGTAAAAATCTGGACAGACTACCTGTTTTCACACTGTCAAGAGTTAAATGACCAGATTTGAGATCCTTCTTTTTTCTTTAGACTAACAAAAGATGTTTAAAAATAAAATATTAAAATGAGACAAGCTTGTTAAATTAAGAAAGAACCCAAGAGTCTCATTTGCCCCATCCCCAAAGGTGCTGAACAAAGTGGAGAAATCACACATTATTTTTTGAGGTCCCAAGTAGGTAGTTTCATGGTGCTGTCCCATGTCAATAAACCTGCTCAGGTCTTTGCTACATACATTCACTGCATCAGCTTATGACTGAAAAAGTAGAAAAATGCAAAAACACCTTTCTTTTTCTGAGATAGAAGCTGGAGAGCATAAGTTCCTTTTTATGCCATCACAGTAGCCAGAGGCACGAAAGACTGGAAAAACTGAAAAGGAGATTCAACCTTACCATTTTTAAGCAACATTTTTGAGAGCCCATATTTACCAGTGTAACCCCAGGAATCTGGGGAGTGAAAAACAGGAGACAGTTTAAGAGTTCAGTCTTCTGTTGCAAAAGTGTGTTAATATTTTTTTCTTTTTTTTTTTTTTTTTGATCCTTTTAACGCTAGTATTTAGTGTGCCAGTAGAGGTTGCTTTAAAAAGTTTGTCTTCAGATTTCTCTCTTACATGAAAATAGCTATGAACCATGACAGGTCTTCAAATTATTTTTCTCTCTACTCAATAAAATATTGTTATAAACTTTAAAAAAAAGGAATTGCCACAGGAAATATACTCAATCCCCACCTTTCCCCCCGCTTTTAGAAGTTGTTTTGGACAACATCAAATTTATACTCTAAGTTCCAAAAATGTTTTTGTCACAAATATCTTTCTTCTTTGAAACATATTTTTATTAGCCTCAGTTTTTAATCGGGAAAATGTTCATGAGGGCTCACCAATGGTCATTATATTATCTACTATATCATCTGTTCCTTTTTCACTAAAATCAAAGTAGCATATACCGGTGAATCTTTTTCACTAACCTGCACATTCTGGTCACATCCATTATTTTTCACATGGTGAGACAAATCTCATAAGATAGAAGCAGATGGTGACAGCTTCCCAGTACTATCAAATCAAATTGAGATAACAAAAATAAACATTGGTCCCAAGCTTAGAAACTAGGTGAACATTCTGCCTTCTGAAAAGCTGTGCCAATTTCTTTAGAAACCATGAACAAAATAATGTTGATTAAGAAATAACCATGCATCTCCAAACAGAATACTTAGGACACAGTAGTTCAGTGGAGACATGACACTATCTTATATTTAATCTTCTATATCAAGATGGGTTTCATTTTTTTCCCTCTGGTCTTTGTGTTGAGAAAGTGGTCTGATCAATAATAATTTTGTGTCACCTGAGGTTCAGTATTTGAAATCCAAGAACTACAGGTAATATTTGCACTGTTTCTTCAACCTCTCTATGGAACAATAAAAATCCCTAAAATATGCAGTAAAAATATCGTTACTATATGATGAAAATCTACATAGTAATTATCATCCAAGTTCACTGACTTACTAGCAACATCAAAATCAGGTTCCATATTTTTCTCCTTTTATTAATTTTTTTTCAAGTATTAATTTTTCTACCACTCAGAAAAACTTGTACCATGGTACATGACAAACAACTGAAGGAGGAAAACCAGATAGATACATTGGGAATGTAATATATACTTTAGATTGCATCATCCTTAGTTACACTTCTGATTTTGAGTATAAAGTATAAGGAGCAAACATTTCATTGATTTAGGACTTGGAGCATATTTGCTAATAGAAAAGGCTAAATTGAACTGATTTTTGGTTCATGAAATAAAACCATCACCTTCTAGGATTTTGCTCTGGCAAAACTCATTTGTTTTCCTCTTTCCCCTCTTCATGACCACCCCCATGGACCCATACAATTATATCTCTTCTGTATTTGGCCAATGTAAGTTAGCTTGTCTAATCAAAACATCGAGGACACTAGACTGTCTCAAAGAAATGATTACCAAACTTTTAAACATAGATCAAGTTTCTCCTTGCTCTCCAGCCCACCCCTCTCAACTTTTTTTTTTTTTTTTTTTTTATTAGCCCTTGTTTCCTTATATAACATTTTCATCTCAAATTATTACCTTTGGTAAATTTGTATGCAACAGAAAATTGAATATGCTACTAGTGGAAAAGTAGGCCAACTGATTGAAAACTGGTATTGTTTCCATCTTGCAAAACTGTTGCCTTTGACAGAAAAATATAAATAAAAAATGCCTACAACATTAATGCTTCTATGTGACAGTTGAATAGTGAGTGGGGCAGTGGAAAAGAAGAGGTTTTATGAGAAGTAGGCTGTGACAATAACATAGCAGTTGTGTGATACTGGTATCATATATTTTATAGATAGGGAGAATAACTCAGTTCAGGCAGAAATGTTTAGCAGTCCCTCTCATATGGAATGCTCTCTTTGTTATCTTCCAGAGGGTGACTTATCTTGTAAAAAATATGTTACACAACCCATTATGTGTCTTGATATGCATCACAAAATAAATGTTATGACAAATTAATTTGATGAAAAGATACCATGAAAAATATCACAGCATAAATTAAAAAGTGTTATGACTAATGGTGTTCATAAATGAAAAATTGTTCTCCTTAGTGTAGTCAGAGGCAGTTTGTATTTTAGACTTTGGTATACTCTGTTCCTGACTGAAATAAGTTGTATCATCCACACTTTAGATAGCAAAATGTTAGATCACTAACAGAGTGTGTGCTTGATGTGCTAACACAGGGCTGAGGGAAATAAAGTCCTCCTGTGTTGATGAATAACATAATTCTTATAATTTGGTACTGTGCTTTGCAGGAGTGAATGTCAATCTTACAGTGATTCCTCTTGTCATTCAATCAAATTCTCCTGTAATTTTGGGGATGTTAGAGGAGCACAAAAGGTTACTGCTATCTTCAAGTTTGGGTCTATAATCTCATTAGACTAATGAGGGAATTCACAGTCTAATTTACTGTTCTGTCCTGCCTGAAGAATTTGGAAAGACAGAATCACAACATTTTAAGCGTGTCTTTTGGATTTTTTTTTTTCTCCTTTGTAATCCCAAACACTATAAACATAATTTTTAATAATCAGAAGCTTGGTTTTTACAGCTTCAATCAATGCTGAACGTATCTGCTGACTTTAAAAAAAATGCTACAATTTATGTGGCATGGACTATTAAATGTGTTAATTTTCCAGTTTATTGCTACTATACTTTTTCTTATCACATTGATTTTAAATCATCAGGCAATATATAGGATGGATTTCCATTTACTTCCTTGTTTATGGCAAAGATCTCTTTGACATTTGACTGCATTTCTTAGATCTTTCTTTTTATCCTTTCTCATCATTCTTCATCTTTCCCCTACATTGTCCTTTTCCCCAAGTCTTGGCTTTTTACCTGAAGGGACATGCTGAGGAGGATCAGTAGCAATTTGGGATTCTTGCTGCTACCTCTGTCTCGACTATATTTCTCCTCACTTCTAAAATGTGAAGTTCCTTCCAGGGTAGAACTGCAACAGCATTAGCCCTGTCAGATGCTTTCCCCAACTCCAGGTTGCCCTCATGTCCTCAGACACAGAAGGGTTTTGCTTCAGGGAACAAGCCCATAAACCATTAATTAATCTTCAGATCTCAAAATTGGGGATTTAGTATCTTTAAATGATCTAAAAAGTGGTCGCGAACAATAAAATGAGGGGAAAAGAAGAATATACTTAAATGGATACTTTATTGCTTTACCAGTAACAGCTGAGAATGTGGGGCATATACAATCAAATACTTAACAAAGGAGCTTGAATTTTGATTTTAATATTAATTTCCACTAAGTCTTCACTACTATACACTACTCTGACATTTAAATAAATTTAAATTTATTTACCACAAGCTACACAGCAACTAGAAAGCATATGTCCACTAATTTAACGGTATTTCTGACAAGTTCATATTATCTCCTTCGTTACAGCAGTATTTCCATTTCTTCCTTACAGAAATAATCTCCCAGCACTCTTCATAGCAGAAGTGTTTTGGTGCATGGACTCATCCTGCAAATGTTCACAAAGTACTAACATAACATTTCAATAGTACTAAAACCTGCTCAAGTTTACTTGCCAACTTGTGCCCTATTTGCAAGTAAAATATGCCTGCCTTCCTAATCATCTGCTGCTTTAACTGATCATTTCCCATTCATTTAATAATATATGCCAAGTGCCTTCCAAACATGTTTTATCCTTAGACTGTCTCATCGTCATTATCTTGTATGGTAGCAGTGCCAATCTCAAAAGAAATTAACAACATAAGGAACTCAATGTCTAGGTGGCAGGTCACTTTATAAAAAATACAAAATGTGAGTAGTAAGTTCTATCTAAAAAACACTAATGAGTTTTTTTCAAATGAACAAAAATGGAAAGCAGCTGGAGAAGCATTTGGGGAATTTTGATCAACCAATGAGTGTTTTAAAGAATATCTATTATTTGTGAATTGAAGAATCTGAAATCTGTGTTACCATAGAGATGATACTGGAAAAGTATCAGTTTCTAAAATACTAATTGGAAAATAATGGTCTTGATTCCATAGAAATAATTGTGTATTACACTAATCAGGAAGGAATGGTTAGTTTTGGCTGAAGCGCCAAAAAGGTATAGTTATCTAAGGAAAAGAAAGAGGCATTTGCATTTGCAAACTTTATCTGAGTCAACTTTAATTTTGTGAGTGAAAATACTGTCATTCTTATTTGAGAAAGATTCAGATAATCTAGCAAAAGGATCAGAAGGTAGCACGAACTTCCCCAAATAACTTCTGAGACCAGTTTCTGAAAAATGTTCAAAGATGTATTTGGGAGAAGAGATATTTTTAATATCCTTGGAACAGTGCAGCTGAGTAGTACAAAAGGTATGACATAAAAAAAATATACATAAAGATAAAAGAAAATAATGGGCTAATAGAAATTAGTTCAATCATTTTAAAATTTTAATCCCTCCCCCCAAAAGCCGTACACTTTTAATAGCACATTACTCCAGGGCCTAAGCATATATTTTGACTGGATAACTGTTATAAACACTGATGAAACTTGCAATCTGGATAAAAGATTTCAGTTTTCCCTACATGCCTCAGTCATGTCTAATGTATGTGATACAGAGAAACTAGTTCTACTTTTGCACTTGGAAGTTTAAGGCAGGGTTTGGTTTGGTTTTGTTTTTTAATGTATTTGTTCTTTGTGAATACTAGTACCTCATTCGTGAGGTTTTTTCAGTTTTCTGTTTTGGAAAATGTATGGTAGCATACTCTAGAGCACTCAGACTATTCACTATGGTAATAAGAGCTAATAATCTTGGGAAAGGTAATGAACAAAGTCCAATGCTATTTCCAGAATGCATGTATCTATGCAAATTTTAGATACCACCTATATCATGTGTGCTTTCCCAGAATTTTATTAATAAAGACAGAGAATATCTGAGCAACAAGACAAACACTAGTACTCAGAAATTGTAGTACATATCTTAGCTCAAGCCAGAATAAACATTTAACACTTAAATAGTGCTTTACAGCTTCAAATCACCTTACTGATAGCCACAGCACCAGTGTATGGTAGGTTTCTGCTCACAGCCTTGAGAACTAGCCTACCTTACCGAGATGGTATCAAGACATCTGCCTGGGACTACCACATTACTGATTAAATGATTTATTTGTGACATTTGGGAGATGAAGAAATAGTGTTTAAGAGGAATCCAGAGTAATTGGTGCCAATAAACTGTGCAATACCAATTCAGCATGTTTACAGTTTTATTTTAGAAATGTTTGTCTGCAATTCACATAGACTTACTCATTACTGGATATCAATAACTTGATTATGCAAAGTAACAATCTGTTTTCAAGCTTCCAGAGACCAAGTATATCACCTGCATCTAAACTCCTTCATGTCAGGCACTAAAAGTCAAAAAAATATGGAAATTTGCTTCTCAAAACCCCATTATCTCAAGAGATGTCAGCATTTCCTCTTTTACCCTAAAATACAATATATTTTACTTTTATGAGTGAAAAATTATTTACATGAAACAGAAGAAAACCTGGTCCAGAGATCATGTAATACACTTGTAAGCATAAAAACAAACAACAAAACACCAACACCTCCCCCCCCGCAAAAAAAAACCCCACAAACAAAAACCAAACCAACCAAAAAAACCCACCTCCAAACCCATGCACTCATTTGCTGATCAAGGCTGGTTTTCCTTGTTGCTGTTCTATTTTGCATCCCCATGAGTTTAATACTTTCTCAACCAGCATGCCACAATTACGGCTGTCAACTTGCTAAACAGTATGCCAAGTCTGAACTAGTTGGCTTCCAAGTAGTTTTCGTGATGCCCTTTGAGTGCAGAGGACAAAAGAATGGATAGGCCATACCTAAAGGACTCTTGTCCCCCTTATCTCATAGTCTTGTTTACAGTGAGCAACCAAAATAAACATGTTTAGATGCGAACTCTCAGACAGCATCTGAAAGATCTGTAGGAATTTCAAATGAGACAGAAGAGTTCATGGAGTCAAAAGCATTGAAGGCTGGTGAGCACTGTGAAAAAAAGCAGAATAGAAACTCCTCTCTCTACAGCTCATGTGACATAAACTGCTTCGGGATCATGGAGAGCATACTTGGAGCTCTGAGCTGCAAACTGCTCCTTGTTAGGGGAATTTCTCTTTTATGAAAGAGATTTAATTGCAGCCATCTTCAAACAAATTGAAAAATAACCAGAAAGTGAATAAGTGAAAGATTCATTTAATAATCTCAATGAGACAGAGCCTAGAGCATCTGAAGGCCTTTAACAAGTGCTAATGATTATACCTGAGAAAATACCTGGTTGTCATTCAGAATTATTAATTTAGGTGCAGGATGGAGGATAAGAATTGACACCAATTTAATGTGGGTAATAAAAAAAACCAAAACGGAAGTCAAACTTGCTGAATAAAGCAACTATTGTTAAAATAACTTACAGCCCCACGTTTGCTAGTTCTTTAAGATATGAGATACTTTGTCTTCTGGGTATTTTTCAGGGAAGAAAGGTGACTCTTCTATTGTCCTGCACACAGTTGGTTTACTGACACATTCTGACACCTTCTGATAAGTTCCCAAAAGTAGTTTTTCCTTCTGGTCTGGAAAAACATATGTGTAGAGTCCCAGATCTGGACAACGGGCAATGAGGTGGGTTGAGAACCGGCTAAACAGCAGAGCCCAGAGGGTCGTGATAAGCAGCGCAGAGTCTAGTTGGAGGCCTGTAGCTACTGGTGTTCCCCAAGGGTCAGTGCTTGGTCTGATCCTATTCAACATATTCATCAATGACCAGGACAAGGGGACAGAGTGTACCCTCAGCAAATTTGCTGATGATACTAAGCTGGGAGGAGTGGCTGACACACCGGAAGGCTGTGCTGCCGTTCAGTGAGACCGGGACAGGCTAGAGAGCTTGGCAAAGAGGAACCAAATGAAATTCACTAAGGACAAGTGTAGAATCCTGCACCTAGGGAAGAATAACCCCAAGCACCAGCACAGGTTAGAGGCTGACCTGCTGGGAAGCAGCACTGCGGAGAAGGACCTGGGAGTCCTGGTCAACAACAAGGTGTCCATGGGCCAGCAGTGTGCCTTTGTGGCCAAAAAGGCCAATGGTATCCTCCTGGGGTGCATTAAGAAGAGTGTGGCCAGCAGGTCGAGGGAGGTTATCCTCCCCCTCTACTCTGCCCTGGTGAGGCCACATCTGGAATATTGTGTCCAGTTCTGGGTTCCTCAGTTCAAGAAAGACAGGGAAGTACTGAAGAGAGTCCAGCGGAGGGCTATGAGGATGATGAGGGGACTGGGGCATCTCTCTTATGAGGAAAGGCTGAAAGAGCTGGGTCTGTTTAGCCTGGAGAAGACTGAGAGGGGATCTTATAAATGCTTATAAATATTTAAAGATGGATGTCTAGAGGAAGGGGCTAGGCTGTTCTCAATGGTACCCAGTGACAGGACAAGGGCCAATGGGCACAAACTGGAACACAGGAAGTTCTATCTCAACATGAGAAAAAACTCCACTGTGAGTGTGACAGAGCACTGGGACAGGCTGCTCAGAGAGGTTGTGGAGTCTCCTTCTCTGGAGGTATTCAAAACCCAACTGGATGTGATCCTGTGCAACCTGCTGTAGATGATCCTGCTTTAGCAGGGGGGTTGGACTAGATGATCTCCAGAGGTCCCTTCCAACCCCCTACTGTTCTGTATGTCTGTGAACCTCTGGCATGTCAAAGAACAGGCTCAGATCAAATATGAATGAAATATACTCTATAGTATTCATTATAATCTAAAGTCACATGATCATTCCTTCATCCAAAGGACCAATGAAGCAAAGCAGTCTCGCCACACAAATGAATCAAACCATGGCTTGCTTGTGGTGGATCTTCCTTCCATTTCTCAAGTCTGGGTCCTTGGGTCATCCTGAGATGTGGTACTTTGTTGTTTTTGGTGGTGATGGTGATAGTTATGTCATTGCCAAGATAGAATAAAATCATACAGTAATTTGTCGCTATCTTTTCAGCCACGAGAATTGAGCACTGATAATCTTTCTTGGGTTTGGGGGTTTTTTGGTTTGCCTTTTTTTTTTTTTTTTTTACTTTTAAAGAGGTCCAGTGTTCCTGAGTCCAATGAGTCTGTGGGCTGCGATATCAAAGTCAGAGCTGCTACAGTTTCTTCATCATCTGAAGAAAGAAGCCTTGAACAGAAATAAAATTGCCTGACCCATGCTATACTGTAAGCTTTTACTTGATTTTCAATAAGCTACTACCCTGAGGTCTTTTTTCAGCATTACACTTCATCCCAACTTTTCAGACTATTTGAATATCTGTATTTTACATTATTTTCCTCAAACATATTAGTTTGTATTTTTCCTATTTGAATCTCATTTTGTAATTTTCTGCCTGATTCCTTAATCTCACTTGGTCTCATTTGTATTATGCCTTTGTGCTCTCTGGTGTTCACCTCAAGTTCTAATTTATTCTCACCTGCATATTTCATTAACGTATTTTTACTCCCACATCCACATTATTAATAAAGACGTTAAACTGAATGAATCCCTACAGAATGCTATTACATATTCCCCCCTACACTCCAGATTTAATACTTTGAGCCTTTATTTTACAGTCAGCTCTCAATCCACGTGACAATGCTCTTCTGCAATTCATTGGGAAATAATTTTGAGTACAATTCTGCAAGGTATTGTATCAAGCACTGTACTAGACTCCACATATATATATATATATATATATAGCATTCCCTTTATCCACTAAGTAGGTTGTTGTGTAAAAAACAAACAAACAAAAAAACCAAAACCCCCCCCAAAACCCCCCAAAACCCCAAATGGCAAAATCTGTTTTTAGGAAATAGCTGCTGTACGTTAGTACTTGATGACTGAGTTTGGGACTGGGGAAAGAATGATCTGAATTATTTTCTATAACCTTTGCACCATGATTTATAGAGCACTGTTTGCAGCTTTACACAGGATCATTTAAATTCCCCTGGCATCAGGATCTGCTTCTGCTGCTTGTAGTGTTTAGCACTAAACCCTTGTTCTCAGGATAGAATAGCAGGGCAAAGGGCTCCTTCAGACCGACCCTTCTGCTGAACTATGTCGAAGCTTACAGCAGGTTCTGCTGCGAATGCTACAACCAAGTATGCCGTGATACATCTCCCACAGACAACAAAGTCACCTTTGCGCTATCTGGAAAGCTTCCATCACACTCTCACATGGAAGAAGCGCCCCCAACAACCTTCTGACTGCAGCGTCTGGGAAGACAGCATGCCCCGTTGCTTTCGTGCTGTTTTGTTTTTGCTCCTTTCTGTGTCTGCTGTCTAACACACTTTCTTTTCGATGTTAAATTGTTTCCGTCCCTAGCAATTTTCTCCCAGCTACTTGTGTTCTTTTCTAATTACTAGGCGCAATTAGAGTAATTCTACTTCTTTCTGCAGGTTTTGCAGTTTGACAGTGAAATCTGATCGGGACCAAATTCAGCTGTGGTTATCTATCTAGCAAACTATGTGTTTGCTTTGGGAAGGTAAGTTGGAGAACTGGTGTATTCGTCTAACTGTTTAAAGCAATACTCAGCACCAAAAGAATACTGCAATCTTTCATTAGGAAATAATGCAGTGTCTGGGACGGAAAAATCACTTTTCTACACTCTTTATTTTAGATTTATGAAAAAACTGCACCAAAAATAATCAAGGGAGTCCTTGATCAAATTTGGAATTGTTCCATAGCAAGCAAAGGCTAGGAGAAAAAACAATTTGCTTTAGAATGACTATTGGAATAGCTGCATTTAAGACTTACTAAACAGTTCAGTTCCAAAGATGGTATTTTGACATCCAAGCCATGTGCCCTAATGTTTCAAACCAAATACTAAATAAATTATTAAACCTGTGTGGGCTGCTTTTTTCCATTTCAAATAAAATACAAATCAAATATGACATTTAAAACTTTTCCGTAATGTCTATAAAGAGTGGTAAAAAGAACACAAACTTGTAAAAGAGGCTTGTTCAGTGGTTATAAGACTGACCTAACAATAGTGGAAGTCATTAAAAATACAGATCTTCCATGTGATGACTCAGGAGAACGTTGGTGGCTTAAAATGTTGAAAGGTTAATACTGACAATAAAGCTAATGGCTGTCTCAGTTTCTCCTGGCACTCATTCTCCAAATCCCTTTGGCCAGTGAAGTCATTTGTGACATACCTCCTGTTTAAGGTGTCCCTAAGATGTTTAAGTTGATTATGCTAGTGTTAGACTGTGGCGATTTTGGTTTGCTGGGCTTTTTACTAAGGTAAAGACGAGCTGGCTCCTCTGGTTTTTTCAGTAACAAAAAGGACAATATGTGGTAAGAGTTCTGTTAGTGTTTTTGGGCCTTTATAGCTAATGAAAGTTAATTTGCAATAAAGCAGTCCTTGGGTTTCTCTAGTTTGAGATTCATCCAGTTTAAAGGAAGAAAAGATTGTAAATAAGGTATGAGGGAGCTCTTCTACGCACTGATGTTGGGTACATTTTCTCTGTGTGTTGTGACAATATCTTTAGAAGTTACTATGAACGTCCAGAGCTCAGCTAGGGTGTTAAGAGGCAAGCTTCACTAGGTCATCACAGCAGGGAAAATGAAGACTACAGAGTATATTCACGCCATGCTAACTTAGATATTCTGAATGCTGTCTGGATAAAATTCTGCTGGCACTGGAGTCAAGACAGTGTGAAGCTTTGTTTAGGCATATAAGGCAAGTGCCTAAAATACATATAGTTATTATGGTGTCTTAATTTTTATTTTACAATGCACATAAATCTTCTATTTTAACTTCACTGATATTTTAAAACTTATAAACATTATGATTCTTAAGAATATGCTTAGTACAAGCTTTATGTGTAGAATTTAGCAAAACTAAGTTATGTCTTTAATTGTTATCGATTTTGAGATTTATGATAGTTGTCTCTAAGTGATCAAATTTAGAAAGCCACAACAAGGGAGCTGTATACATGGAGGCAAGGACAAAATGTTTACCTGAGAGTTTTCTTCCTGGGTTTTCAGTTTGGTTGCCCTTCCCCGAATAATTTTATTTTATATGAATCCCTGCCTATGTTTTGGGGTTGGATTTTCTGAGGTAAGTTAAGATTTCCTCTGTTCAAACACATGCACTTTCAGTGCATGCCTGAATGAAATATAAACCACTGCGGACCATCTAACAGATGTGCCATTGGCTCCCGTCATGAAAAACTAGCTAAGTAGACAGATGTAAGCAGAGGCACAACCTGAAATTTCCAAGACTGTTTAACAAATAGCTCTAATTGCTAAAGTTTTAGTAAATGGTTCATGCAGGTACTTAAAATACATGGTGAAGTTTTCATCTAAAATTAAAGTTTATTGTTATGCTGCTGGAGGAAGATGTAAAAAAATTTCAGGAGCTGATGGATAGGGACATTCTCTTATGAAACTTTGTAATATGGCTGGAGAAAAATGTTTCATTGAAAGTGATTTTCAGCAGAAAACTAGTTTTTTGCTAAATGTTCTAGGGCTCAAGATTGCTGTTTTGCTGTCTTTCAAGCAAAAGATTAGCATTAAAAAAAAAAAAACCACAAAAAAAACCCAACCCAAACCAAAAAAAACCCAAAAGACATTTCCTCCCCCCCTTCCATTCTCTTTGCTAAGCAACATGCAGAGACACTAAACAGTAGATGATTTTTTGGCATATTTCAACACTGTTTCTTATAGTTTTCTTACAGCTACTATTTTTATAAGTCTTAAATTTTATGTCCCAACCTAGTTTTTTATCAGCTCTGGATGCTTACTGCTAAATAAATTGAAGAAACTTTGTCCCCCGTCTTTAACATGTATTTGCAAACCTTCTGGTATGGAAAAGACTTTTCCAAAAAGGAAGAGAATAACTTGTTCACCATGTCCATGATGAATAAAATGAGAAGTTAATTAGATTAGATTCCAGCACAAAAGATCTTGGATTAGATATTATGAGGAACATTTTGATGACAAAGATAGTGAAAGCAACAGAATGAATTGCTGGGGAAAACTGTAGCTGCCATCATGGGACACCTTTATTAAAAGGTTTGATAAACATCAGCCAGGAATGACAAAGATAAAATTGACCTTGTCTGAGGCAAGGTGCCAGACTAGACTTCTTGAGGTACTTTACAGACTTACTATTCCATGATTCTGTCCCCGTAGCTGTGTATGTGTCACGAGTAGTTTCACAGCTGTCAATGGGACAACTCAGAAATGCTAACCTCTTGTGAAAGATTCTCCATGGTCAGAATATTTACATCTGCAGTCTGCAACAATCAAAAAGATGAAAAAGTATATGTTTTTGTAGCACTCTGTTTTCTGCTTTTTGGGTTGTTTACCATCTGTTCTGTAGCATAAGTTGCTCAACATATCTTTTATAGTATGAAGAGATAAATTTTTCTTACTGGGTATGGGAAAAGGTCAGATTATTTATTCCTTGGAAAATTCCTTTTGCTTTTTAAAGCTGCATTTTTATAGAAAAGTAATACCCAGCAGAAGGAAAATGTAAACAAATATATTCTCAATCATTAAATAGTCTAATCTGAAAAAAATTAAAATAAATTCTGAGAGCTTTGAGGTTTCTCAGGATTTCTGTGTTTCGGTTTCCTCCTACTTTTCTAGTGACTAGGGAGTTGAGAAACAAAAACCTTAAAGGAATTCAAGAGCTATCCAGCATCCCACAAGCATGGGAGGCAGTTCTTCACCAGGAAGTGCAGAAGCCTGAAAGTTGTTACCTTAACTACCCTGGAGACCCCCTACTGGAGCTGGGACTCTCATGTGTTTTCAGCTCCAAGATTTCAGGCCTTGTGACAAAAAAACTTGAGGTCCCTAGTCCTAGGACAGTCCACAGAATGGGACTGTTCTTGAGATACAACTTAGAGAAAATTTGAAATGTCAGACTCTGGGATAGGTTTGCTCCAGAAACAGAAGCCCATGAGTCCTAAGAGCCACCTAATTGAGCCCTCCATTCTCCACTGATCTGGCGTGACAAGAGTGGGCTGCTGGAACCCCTACTTGCTTGCCTCTTATCACAAGTTTGTTTTCATAATTTTAATAATTTCATATTTTTCAGTGAAAATCTGCTTTTATTTACAAAACAGCCAAACAGGTTTATATTTAATGTTATTTAAAGGTCTGGATAGAAAGCTTCTAAAAGTAGTTTGTGAAGAAAAGCAAAGTTGAAAAAAAAAACCCCACAAACCAAAAGTGAAATCTATTTGCCTACAAAATCAAAGTTATTTCGTACAGTAGGCCTGCTTCAGAATTCTGCCAGTTTTTATGGGCTTGCAGTCACATGTTTCTGGGGGTTTTCAAATTTTGCTTCTCTGTTGCTGTGCAGAAGATCCATGCCAGCAACACATGAATTGACTAACAAATCAAGTATATATTGGAAACAGTTACTTTGTCAATACACAGTGTACTGCCAAATGCAAAAATGTCAAACAAATGAAAAAAAAAAAAAACCAAACAGAAAAGAAATATTGTTTAATCTCTTATAGTTAGTGTAGTTTCAGTTGTTCCTTGCAGGAACTGCAGGTAAACTGTTTTCAGGCAGAAATTTTTTTAATTGGCAGCCTTTCTTCAATTTTAACCCAATGAAAATTACACAATTAGCTTCAAACTGTCAAAGTGAATTCACTAAAGAGTAAAGTGATTAATTTCATTTAGTCCTGGTATTTTCTCCATACTTGGGTTGTTTTTGTTAGGGTGTTTTCATTGCGTTGTTAAAGAACTATTGGATGACATGAACATAAACTGCTTAAATATTTATGATGTGGTGTTTAGCTTAGTTGTTGCAATTGCATAAAACACAAGAACCTAGTCCATTATATTTTGCTAAAAATTGAACCCTGCCTACTTTGAGTAATGAAGAAATTTCTTGGATGGGAGACCATCTGGAAATCCATTCAGAAATAAAAGGGGAAGGAGACAGTGAAAGGTCACAAAGCAAAAGATAAATTGCCCATACTTCAAACAGAGAAAAGGAATCTGAAAATCCTCTATCCAATTGTATTCTAACATTCAATAAAGCCTAACTTGCAGGTTTATTCTTAATTCTTGCTTTACAAAAATAGTTCCTGATTTTTTTCTTCACTGTATACTTAGAACAGGACCTTCATTTTCTTCTCTTCTTTCCAGTCTAAGGCTCAATGACTGTGACTGCTAATTTTGACTACCTTGACACATTCCCCTTGATTTCTTTATCTGCTTGATCTGTTGTGGTACACCTGAGACATCAGATTTTAGACTTTATGGATCCTACAAGATCTGTTTAGGGTTTATGATTTTTTTTTTCCCCCCTGTACGCACCCCAAATTCACATGTTTTTACATTGTTGGGATGACTTTTGAAAAGACTATGCTCAGCTTGACTTTTAGCAAGTTTATATGCCTAAGAATCCTTGTAGGATGCTTTGCATAATACAGTCTTTTCATTTATTTGTTCTCAGATTACAGCTACTGTTCTTAGGTATGCAGCATTCACGTGATTCCCATTTGTTCTACATCTTGGTGTCCTAGCCATAAAGTTTTGGTTTTCACTTAGATTTTTCAGGTACCGTTTTTCTTAATTTCTTTTTCTCCTTAGTGCTTTATTCTGCTTTATTTACCTACTGATTTATCCTCTAATGATTCATTCTTACAAATCTTCTCAAGGAATGCCTACATTGTAATCTAGTGCTGTAATCCAATATATGATTTTTGACGCACCTGTGTGGTTTGCGCACACACAATATTTTTATGTATTTTTTTGTCCTGTGTTTTGATTCTCTGTTTGCTTGTGCAAATGAGGAAGGAAAGGGGGAGGAAAGGAGTTAAAAGGGTTCTTTAAAAGGCACTGAAGTGAAGAGAAGTTCACTTGAATTCTTCAATTTTTCCAACACCCTTTTCTGCACAAGTGCTGTGAGGGTGGGTACGGGTGTTCCCCATTCACGTGGGTATGGGTTTGTGGTTGAGTGCTTGCATTTAGGCTTGAAATGCCCAGGGTTGAATGTGCTCTATAGATAACGTCTTTGGTGTTATGCTAACAACACTGCTACCACTTTCATTCCCAAGCTCATGTTCATGTTCATGTTCATGTTCGTGGCTTGATGTCCAAGTGGAGAACAGTGACAAGTGGCATTCCTCAGGGGTCGGTACTGGGACCAGCAAAGTTCAACGTCTTTGCCAGTGATATGGACAGTGGGATTGAGTGCTCCCTCAGCAAGTTTGCTGATCACGCACCAAGCTGTGTGGTGTGGTCGACACGGTGGAGGGAAGGGATGCCATCCAGAGGGACCTTGACAGGCTGGAGAGGTGGGCCCGTGCAAACTGCATGAAGTTCAACAAGGCCAAGTGCAAGGTCCTGCACGTGGGTCGGCGCAATCCCAAGCACAACTATAGGCTGGGCGAGGAATGGATTGAAAGCAGCCCCGAGGAGAAGGACTTGAGAGTATTGATTGATGAGAAGCTCAACATGAGCCGGCAGTGTGCGCTTGCAGCCCAGAAAGCCAACCGTGTCCTGGGCTGCATCAAAAGAGGTATGATCAGCAGGTCAAGGGAGGTGATCCTGCCCCTCTACTCCGCTCTTGTGAGACCCCACCTGGAGAGCTGCCTCCAGCTCTGGGGGCCCCAGTACAAGACAGACATGGAGCTGTTGGAGCAAGTCCAGAGGAGGGCCACGAAGCTGATCAGAGGGCTGGAGCACCTCTCCTGTGAGGACAGGCTGAGAGAGTTGGGGTTGTTCAGCCTGGAGAAGGGAAGGCTCCAGGGAGATCTAATTGTGGCTTACCAGTACCTGAAGGGGCCTACAGGAAAGATGGTGAGGGACTGTTTATCAGGGAGTGCAGTGACAGGACAAGGGGTAATGGGTTCAAGCTGAAGGAGGGTCAATATAGATTAGATGTTAGAAAGAAATTCTTTACTGTGAGGGTGGTGAGGCACTGGAACAGGTTGCCCAGAGAGGTTGTGGAGGCCCCATCCCTGGAAGTGTTTAAGGCCAGGCTGGATGAGGCTTTGGGCAACACGGTCTAGTGGAGGGTGTCCCTGCCCGTAGCAGGGGGGTTGGAACTAGATGATCTTTGAGGTCCCTTCCAACCCAAACCATTCTATGATTCTATGATTCATCATATTCACAGTGTTCTACAAATCCTTGTAGTCATTCAAGAATTAAATGTATTGCTTTGATATTTCAACCTAACCGCTTTATTTATTTCAGTGGCAATGATGTTTTAGCTCTGTTTTTTTTCCACTGAAGATTCCCATCTCATCAATCCCACCTGAGTGGCCTTTCATTTATGCCGATGTTCTACTAGATTGAATCCATAGGTGAGTATGGGTCAGGATAAAAGTAGATTTTTCTTGAAATTAGTTTCCATTCTTTATAGAAATAGACTTCTTCAAACCCCAGAACCCATTTTTTTACTTTTCTCCAGGTGGCTGATAGGGTGACATGATAGTCCTCTCCCTGTCTTTTTATTTCATTGTTTTAAAGAGTGCTATACAGTGGGATTACATCCAAGATCAAGTAAATAAGCACTTGAATTTAGAGAAGATAAACCGAAGAAAAAGTTTTTTGTAATTCTTTGCTGCAGACTGGAAAGTCTGCAGGAATCCAGCAGAGAGTGATAGATTTGGAAGATATTTAGAGAATATCCTTCTTATACCTGCTAAGCGTTCTAATTGTTTCATTATTGGGATAAACAATGTGCCATCTCTCTGTGAACATAGGCAGAGTTTATGAAATATTTCTCATTAAAGACATGCTGTACTAATAGCTATAAAATAACCACAGAGATGCATTTTTGGGAATGAGGCTGGCTTGGGTCACCACAGGAGATACACTGATATTAGTCATTCTGCCAATGTTCACAACTTTGCTCAATTTATTGATTCAATGCTGAAGGGGGAAAAAAGGCAAATCTATCTGTTTTTCATGATGAAAATCAAAGAACAACATGAAAAAAAACTCTCTTTTTTTTTCCTCTTACTAGATCCATGACATGCCTTTCTTCCCTGGCACCTTTAATGATGAGAAACTCCAGTATGGTTTGACGGCTAGAAACCAAGCTAATTACACAATCTGAGATCTAAGGTTTCTGTAAGTCAATATTCCGAACAATTTAGAATATATTTGAACAATGTAGACATAAAGGTCAAGTTACAATATTAATTCTTTCTAGGTAGGCCCAATATATTAAAATATATTTTCCTCTCTGTTTGAAAAGTCGGAGCATTCAAATACAATCAAGATACTTTTGTCAATTATCCATCTACACCAAATAAGCAAAGAGATAGCTTTGTGCTGTGCATACTTTCTTGCATTTTAATGACGTGAATTTCTTTCTGTCACACATAAGAAATTCAGGGAAGTGACCTCTCAGCAGCTTCTTTAAGTGGTGCTGAGTAATACATAATTTATCTGTAAGAATAAGGACTTGCATACACTCAGCATAGGAGTTTAATAAATAATATGTCTGAATACTTTTATAGTACATTGTCATATCTACTCTGAATGCACAGGCTGATGTTTTATATTAAGTTCTAAATTTGGAAAGTGTTATTTTTTCCTTCTTTCCATAAAACTTTGGACACTTATTTGTGCATTAGGTGGTGGGAAATTCAATTTCTTCTCTTCATGGAACTGAATGCAGTATAGGATATTACATGATAAGTCATGCAAAAACTTCTGTAGATATCTTATACCAAGTGTCATTCTTTCACTCACCTCTGAAGAATAATATCTTTATTGTTCCATGTGTTACTATTCTGTTTGACTGCACTGGTGAATTTCCTGAGGTTGTTTGTCAGTTTTAGTACAAAGTAAATGTTGCTTAGATGCTCCAAATTGATTATGTTCACCCTCAGGCAATTTCACAATAACCTATTGCAGATTAAAATCACAAAATGCTATGTCACCTCCAGTCCTTATTAAGATAATTGACCCTCCTACTGAATTAATAATCTACAACCTGGTTGCTTAAATATGCTTGCTACTAAATAGTTCTCCTAAAGTCTAAATGCTAACATATTTTGATGAGATAATTGAGCTTGTTTGTCTTCTTATTCAGTTAAACATTGTGGATTGACCAGACCATATTGCTTAAAATTCATCAGAAAAATGTGGAAGGCCCCAAATTTGCGAGCAATATTTTTCATAATTTCTAAGCTATTTTATTCATCATCTTTCTGCTATTCAAAAGAAAAATTACAGGTGAAAATCTAAGCTATTCAAACTCAGAGTTATCAGTGCATGTCTAATTTGACATTATACATTTATTGGCTCTGAAACAAAGCTTTTTCTATGATAGTAGGATATCTTCTATATTTTCTCATAATTAGTATGGGTTTACTTGAATTTTAAAATTAGTAGGAAATTATTTAAATATAAATTTAAATTAATCTGCTCTCTGATAATTTGTAATTTCTAATAGAGATTATGTTCTTCAGAATGCTTTGGATTTCTCTCAGTGTGGAGATTCATGCAGATTTCTAGCCAAATATATGGGAAATAAGCTTATTTTGCTTTTATATTGCCAACCCTTTGCTTTCTTCCCAGATGAGTGCTGATGAAATGAACAGGCAGAAACACATATGAAAACTTTGTTTCCCTCATTAAAGCAACTATTTTGCATCTGGTTGTCATTTTCTGTACCCCATTGTTGTATCCTCATATTTCTTTTCTACTCACTTCCCTTATTTTTATGTTTCTCCTTGTTCTAGTGTTTCAAGTAAATATATGTACTTCCTTGAGACATGGCAGACAAATGGGCTGGCTCAAGCAGCTTGTTTGAAAATATGATCCCCTTATTTTCTTAGCTTTTTTCTTTTCTCCTAATTAAATAGAAGGGGGGTTGCTTTTATTTAAAGGAATAGCAAGCATATGTCCATAGCTGGTTAGTTCATAATAAAGCAAATTGATCAAATGGAAGCCTGCTACCATGAGCAAACTCTTACTTAAGTGAGGAACCATAAAGGAGTTCTGTAAGACTTAAACATCTGTTGTGCTTCACCCCTTAAGTACCACCATGTACTTCACTGTGAGTGCACCTGCACCTACATGCTGAGTAAAAGGAGTTCTGTGTATTTTGTACTCAAGGCCTGACTCCACATCATTGCTTATTTACATAAGTAGCCCGTGAGGAGTCAGACAAGCTATTGGCGTGAGGAAAGTTGTTGAAACTTGAACTTCAGGTTTTAAAGGCTTTATAATGCATATTGAAAGTACTCCATAAAAATGTACAATATCCAAACAGAAAAAGTCGACAAGAAAAATCTTGTACGTACAAAAGTCTTCATTCTTGACTGTGTTTTTGAATTACTGACGCAGCATCACAATTTCTTTTTAACTCAGAGGATGACTTTACATACTAGAAATTGCATATGTTGACCCGTTAGATAACTGGACATAGCAGTCAATGTTTACTGTCAATTTCATTTCACTGCATCATACCTAGCACCTAGATCAAAACCCCTGGGTCTTAACATACACATCTGCTCTTCTAGAGGTACTTAGCAGTCCTGTCAACACACTTTTCTGAACTACTTTTACAATGGTACTGTATCTTGGTAACAACTTCTTGCACCAGTCAGCTACACAAAGAAATAGTCAATAAAAACCCAATCAAAATAATATATAAAATATCCTCAAAATGGCCAAAGGCATTGAAAGAGCTAAAATTAAATCTCTCAGCAACCAGGGGCTGAGTGACTCCAGTATACTAGTAAAAATTCTTTATCCTTCCTGACTTTAAAGTACTTAGCCTTTTTCAGGACTGGTTCTTAAGAACATATTACTTTCTCAAGCTCCACCAGTGGTACTAAATTTAGCCTTCTGTATTTGTTCAAAACAGTAACCCAAAAAATAAACAGTGATTATAAAATGCACAGATCAATAGATCTGAAAAATCTCCACAATTGCCCATATTAATTTCCATATTCATCTAAGTGAATAGTTATCCCCTCTAACCTTGAAAAAGTCACACATCAAAAAGAGGCATCATTCACATAAAGGAATGTGTTTACCTGTCTGAATTATCTCCTGGAAACCTTTTGGCTGCTTTTCAGAAGTCTTTCTAGTTAGCAGAAAGCACTGTCTTGCATGAGTAGAGAGCTTTTCGTATAGAATTTGATATTAAGTCATAGTTACTGTAGAAAACAGGTCAAAAAAATTATTGTTCCATTATAATCAATAGCAAACCTTCCCTTTACTTCACCAAAGCCCAAAATTGACACAAATTGATTGTGTTAAATTGACACATTTTTTTTTCCTGAAGTTGTATTAGTCTTCCACATCCATATTTCTGATGTCAGTTTTTCACCCTAAGAATAGTTCTATGTCTTTATATAGGATAGAATCATAGAATCACAGAATGGTTTGGGTTGGAAGGGACCTCAAAGACCATCTAGTTCCAACCTCCCTGCCATGGGCAGGGACACCCTCCACTAGACCAGGTTGCCCAAAGCCCCATCCAACCTGGCCTTGAACACTTCCAGGGATGGGGCCTCCACAGCCTCTCTGGGCAACCTGTTCCAGTGCCTCACCACCCTCACAGTAAAGAATTTCTTCCTAACATCTAATCTAAATCGACCCTCCTCCAGCTTGAACCCATTACCCCTTGTTCTGTCACTGCACTCCCTGATAAACAGTCCCTCACCATCTTTCCTGTAGGCCCCTTCAGGTACCGGAAGGCCACAATTAGATCTCCCTGGAGCCTTCCCTTCTCCAGGCTGAACAACCCCAACTCTCTCAGCCTGTCCTCACAGGAGAGGTGCTCCAGCCCTCTGATCAGCTTCGTGGCCCTCCTCTGGACTTGCTCCAACAGCTCCATGTCTGTCTTGTACTGGGGCCCCCAGAGCTGGACGCAGTACTCCAGGTGGGGTCTCACAAGAGTAGAGTAGGGGATAGGGAACTACAATCCATGTTACCCCTCACCACTTAGAATACTGGAAAGATAAAACTTAGGTAAAGTAAGCAGTCTCTTGCCAACCTCCTTGTTAATTCTTAACAAAGTGTCCTAATGATATCTCTTCCCTGTAAATAAATTATTTCTCAGAATATTGTAAACTCATTCCTACACTGGAATGCATCAAGATGGATATTGCTGTTTCATCTTTCTAACTTTTAAGCTGGCTGTTGACTTTAATGAAATTCTTGTTGGACTCAGGAAGTTATTGAGTTTTTGAACAACAGTAGTAAGTTCTTCACCATTCTCATTCTCACCAACCATCAAGGTTCCAGATGTCTCAGGACTGATCCCATTCATGATTAAGTCAAGACTGTCATTCCTTCCATGGAAATGCTTTGTACAGATAGAGAATGAGAAATTTCACCAAAAAAACCCCAAACAACCCAACCAAAAAAAACAACAACAACAAAAAAAGGCAGAATGTGTCATTCGTCTCTGTCACTTTTTATCTGTTTTCCTCAGACTCCTTTTTAATAAGTATCCACAGAGTCTTCAACCTAAAAAGTTAAAAGGTTATGCTGCAAGGCAAGATAAAATGCTCAAGAGGTAACTATTATTGTGCTCATTTTGCATATAGGTAAACAAAAGCTAAACCTATTTAGTGACTTGCCTGAGAAGTTCTATAGTGGGATCACTTCTCCACCAGAATGAGACAGCTGAGGTGCAGATCCATGGCGTACTTACTTTATTACAGCTATAAGCTCTTACCAATCAAGGTACCTTCAGTCCTCCTCATCCTACCCACGGATCCACAAGCCACATGTACTCTGGCCATAGCCACTTTCCTTGCATTAGACCAGCAATCATATTACTGTGGGATAAATCGGTTTTAACCCTCTGATCAGACAGAATATTAATCAATCAGAGTTAATAATTTATGCATAATGATATATATAACAGCTAGAAGGAGTTAAGGGATATAGCTTTACTCCATCACAGATTGATCCAAAGATTAAGCACCGTATATGACTGGGAAATTTTCAAGATAAAAAGTGAATTGTTCGCTAAGGTTCCTCATGAGCAAAAATAAACATGGGTTAATGGCAGTCTTTATCAAAAAGGCTGGTATCCCATTTCTGGAAATGATGTAAACTAACTTGACAAAGCTCTGTCTGTTTGCTCTTTGATGTAAAGCCCTGTTTATTCTGTAGGTATTGTTGGCCTAGACTTGTCTGCTGGACTGTGTTTTTTGACACCCTGTGATAGAAACTGTTCTGTGAACTGACCTAGCTAGCATCCTACTGCATGGACTAAGCCTAACAGAATGGGGCCCAGCTTTTTGGGTGGCCTATAGGTTTTGATGTGAAGTTCTGAAACTGTTCTTCTGAGTGTCAGGGGACTTGTAGAGGGAGTCCTCAGAAGCACTCAAACTTCTTTGTACTGAACTGCACCTTTTCAGAGTTTGCACCATTTGAAAGTTATGGTATGAGTCACGTACCAAGTTATTTTCTTCTTGTGTCATTTTCCTTGTTTCTAGTTAGATAACAAAAGAAAAATGGTTGTTGTTAGAGTAGCGTTAACACTTAACTGCAGGAGAGTGAATACTGGCAATTCTTTCTCTTATTTAGCAGGCAAGTTATTTCCCAGTAAAATAGCATCTCATCAGAACACTATTTACAAGTAGCAATGACTAGATAGGTTATTAAATATTCAATTAAAGAAAATACATGTCTGTATGAAACAGGATACCGCTTACTAACTGTTGGTCACTAGATCCACATTTTAATACAATGAACTGACGTATATTATAAGAAAACATATATGCATATTTTATTATCAGTTATGAGAAAGGAGATCTACTCTATAAATTAACAAATCTAGGTCCTGCATTTGAATATGCTCTGAGATAAGGTACGGCTCAATAATGTTGAATCTACCTGACAGGAAATACTTTAATTATACTAGTACTGCTACAAGATGAATTACACCTGTAGTATCTCAACTTACTAGGAAACAGCTGTAGAAATAAAAAGTAACTCTAGGATAGGAGTGCATAATAAAACCGAATATTTTCTGCTTTCAGATATAGTATCTGGGACCTAACAGATACTGCCTCACAATTTTTGGGTGGCAATAGAAATCCAAGCAGAATAAAATAAAGATTTGCTGTTGTTATGTTGGTTCATAGAAGACTGTGTACATAATCTAGATGAAGCATGTTGCAGATGCTTATCTTTGATTTACAACTCTGTAACTCCACTAAGCTCTGGTTCACGTAGGCGTACTCTGAACTCAACATAAAAGAAATAAAACAAAGTTTGGATGCCCCACATAAATATTTAATCCATTGTAACAGAGTTAAGGACACAGTGATAGCATGCACAAGTATGGAAGCCTTTAGTTTTGCATAGCATATTTATATGGGAGTCACTAAAGTTGATTTAATTTGAATATTTTTAAACATATATTTCTGCAGGAGCTTTGAGAAATAGGCATTTGTCTTTTTTTCTTACACTGTATCATAGATTTTTATTAGGGAAATACTTTTTTCTGTGTGCATGACTATATTGTTTGGAAATTCAGATAACTTGAGTATTTTTCCTTGTAAGAACACAATTTCCCTCCCTAAAGGCATCATTTATATTCCTTAGTTGTTTTTTCCTCACCAAATAGTCTCTACATGATTTTCAGTGCTTTCTCATAACTGCTTCTAAATGTTTTTCTTCCCAATATTATTTAAAACTTTTTTATATAGTACTAAACTTTATTTTCTCACTTTGTGTGGAAAGTGGAGGAAAAACATTTTAACACTGTTTTTATGATGTGGCATATGAAACTCGGTTTCATGTGTGGTTTGGTACATGAACTCATGGAGTTAAATTCATTCCATGAGTCAGGGGTAGGCAATATGTAATCAGCCATGAAGTTTGTGTTTCACAAAGCTGCTTACACTGAATAATTCAATATTTGAGCTTTAATGATATTTGAATAGGAATTTGTATGTAGGCTGTACATTGGATAGATGAAAGAAGGCAGACAAACATTTGATTTCTGGCTGAATCATTAGCATCTGAGATTGTTTTTCAGCCCGCTGTGGGATCAGTCCTCCCTGAGACTGACACTCGCCATGCTGCCTCCGACGACAGCCACCACCTCTATAGGCTGTGCACAGTCTCCATAGCTGCTCACAGCTTTCCTCCAAGGACCTGAGCCACCTAACCCTGAGGGGTGGCCTCTCAGCAACAGGACCATCATCGCTAGGTGTCCACCTCCAGGAAGAATGTGATCTTGTACCACCTGGTGGGAGAGACAAGACAGATGCGGTAGAGGCCAGGGGGGCTGCTGAGGGGGCACTCCCATTTCAGCTCATGCCCCCATGCCATCAGCCTGGCTGGGACTAACAAGGCACCAGGGCTGCCACCCGGGACGCGTGCTGTGGAGCACAGCTTGTCTCTGGGTGGGGGAGGACAGACCGTACCCATCGCTGCTTGTCAGTGCCAGATGGGAGGGAAAGGAGGAGGGGAAGCCAAAACCAGCCCAGAACACAGGAAACATATTTCAGAAATGTCTGCACAGGGATTTTCTGCCTACACCAGAACCGCCCTGGGCCGCTCTCCACAAATAGGGTGACGGGGGCGAGAGCGATCCACAGTGGCAGAGACAAGAAGAGGCAGAAGTTTTATTTGCCGCAGTGCTTGAAGCGTGGCTCTCCTGTTTGCCTTTAATCTCCACAGTTGCCTTTAATCCCTGGAGCTGGGGCTGCAGCTACACCTGGTCAGGCCCAGCCACGCAGGGAGCCAGTGCGCTGCAGCACCCTTCCCTGACCGGCCAACTGAAGCGGCCCCGCTGCGAGGCTGTGCCATGTGCCACTTGCCCATAGCAGCAGTGCTGTGACGGCCTGCTCTGGGGCTCCCGAAGAGCCGGTGGACGGAGGCTCAGCAGACAGGGCCTGGGGTGAAAGGCCTGTGGGTGTTGTATTGATCGTGACAGAGGAATGTGCAACGAGAAGCCAAAGGGGCTGGTTGCCCTCACACAGTTTGGTTTCTTGCTGGTCTGTTGCACGACCAGGAGACTCCTGGAAGGGCCCTGGGCTGCAACAGCAGTTTTCACCTCTGGGAACGCTGACAGATTGTGCTGACATGCTCGGTCCTTTCAGAAACAGACCAGACCCCTGTGTACTTTAAAAAAAATTGATGATGTGGAATGTATTGATGTGAATCGGCTGTCTGGAAATCAACCTTAATTCAAGCAGCGTGAGGCAACAGCCATTTAATGAGTAACGTATGCAAAATTTAAGAATAAAAAGAAAGCATCCTCAGCTGCAGAATGTCTGTCCTCACTGCCTCAACATACCTCATGGACCTCCTTCGTGCAGTCAGAGACTAAGTCCACTTACATACTTTACAGCTCAGGTCACACTAGAAAGTGTCATCCAAACGTTCTTGGTTCCATAATCAATTTATTTCCAGGCTGTCCTGGTACTTCAGTCTAGATTCATTTCCTGAAAAGATTCTTTTACTTCCCTTCACCTCTCAGAAAATGAAAATATTTTTGGCAGATAATATGCTGTGGCCTCAAGGCGGTAAAAAGAAGTTTTTAGCCAGACTTTATCAGATTGGCAGAGGTAAGAAGTGAAACAGTTTTCCCCACACACTTGGAAAGAAAAATTTATAAATTGATGTATGAAGCTTTTTCACACCGTGAACTTGGAATTTTAGATCAACTTTCCATTAACAGCATTACTTAACATAATGTCATAACTGGGATTAATGAATGTAGATCGTTATTGGCTGCTGATTGAGACTAGGCACAAGAGTAGTCAACCACTCTGGGGTCATGGTGAAGGTTGGGTGATAATGGGACTATGTTGGCTGATAGCCATAACTAACTTGAAAGAATACCATGACATATATTCACAACTGTTAGCATGGAAATGATTGTAAAAAACCTTTTACACAGGTCAGATTTTGCCACCTAGGCTGATCCTAAATAATACCTTATTCTTTGAGTATATTCTGTCCCTGAGCAGATAATAAATCCAAATTAAAGTTTGAAGAGGAGGCATTATTTCCATACTTCTCTTTCTAAACAATTAATCTTCTTAAACATAAAGGAAAATAGTTCTCAATTTCTGATAAAGATCTTTGCAGGTTTGAATCTCTGAAACAAATTGGAATCCGAAATAAATAAATATTTCTGATGAGCCTTAATGCCAAGATTCACACTTTTCATTATACAACATGTATTTTTAAACTTTTGATTGAGTTGGTATTATGTTATCTCCAGGTTATGAAAGATTCAGGAAGAAATGAGAACAGTCCAAATTCCTGCATTATCTAAAGTAGACCATACACTGAATTTCTAATAGATTTTTCTCTCCAAGGGTCTTAATCCCAGCCTCTTTCTGGGGTAGTCTGAAAAGAACAAGATAGAATCTGCTTATCACCTTTTCCCCCTGAAAGCACAGGAAAGGTAAACAAGAAAGGCAACTTGTCAGCATTGAGACAATTACTTATGTTTCTAACGTAACAGCCTAACACTGATAAGGGATTTTTATGAGGGATTTTTGTATCCAGATTAGAAGAAATCAGCAAGTGTGCTTGGACATTCTGCTATCTAGATTTCATGTCGTTTCTTGTGTCCTTATATATCTAAAGGTAAAGTCATTTCACTTTAATTTCACTTTGCTTGGGAAAAAAAACCAAAACCAACACACAACCCCCCAAAAAACCAGAAAACCCTTCTGATTTATTCTAAGCTCTGTTATTTCATTTTACAGAGTAAACTATGAGAGGAGATGCAGAGCTGCATTGTCTCAATCCTAGCAGTGGAAGATATTGCAGGAAGATACATCTATGGCCTCACAATGAGGACTTAAGAAGTTCTCACCAAGCAGAAGACCAGATTCATAGTGTATCTTTAATCATTCATGTGGAAAGAAACAAGAAAAAGAGAAGCTGACAGAATCACATTCTAGTAAATAGTACTTCCAAGACCAAAATACACCTTTGAAAATCAAGAATTAGCAAATAAATTCACCATGTTATTATGACTGTAACAAGAAACTCTTGTGTCTTCAGGGTAAAATAACAACCAGGGATTTCAATCATTCTCCTACCCCCCAAGAAAACCTTCCCACTGAATTTATTTACTTTTTTCTTAAATAACAGTGAAATCTTTCTATGGAATGCACAGATGGCCAGACAAGGCATACTCAGTTAAATAAGGGAGAAAAATTAGAACAAACCTCAAGGGTAGACTGATATATCTGTGATTCTTTTCTTTAACGTTATGATAGTCTTAACCACAAAGTAAAATGTCTGTCAACAGGCTAGATGTAATGATCCTGCAGTCATTTCTCAGTCCAAACCTCCACTGATTTCAGTTCAGAGCCACAACTTGGGCAAAAGTATGAAGTTTGGTTTTAGGAGGTATCTGCCAATCCAATGACAATTCACAATAATTTGCTTTGGAAGCAGCCCCATATGTATTCTGGTTTGGTGTACAGTGTTCTAGATATCTTCATAAAAGATATCTATCATAAAAGCCCCATTTTTCAGATTTATTGCATCTGGTCGAATTTAGTGTAAATATGAGTATGGTATAGTGTAGCCAATGTAGTGTATTGTGTGTATAGTTTGTAACCCATATGTGTATACTGTAGTATAACCAATGTAGCATGAATATGTTTTACGTGAAGGGAGAGTAGCTATTTTGAAACATTATAAAATCGAATATGTTTAATTATGTAATGTGAATTTCAAAATATATGTATTATCTATTAAATGCTGAATAAAATGGAATTTTAAAAAATACCATTCCAAAGATAGTAATGTTGAAGAATGTTGATGATAATACGGCGTATTAATAGAAATTCAAACTATATTTTGTGTGAAGAATAAAGGATTTGCTTATTTGTTCAAAGATGCATTGAAACTAGGATAAGAGATAAGAAAATAAAACTGACACTTGTCAAACTAAATGCTGACTTCTATATTTGATTTAGATGAATTCCTTTGATACAGACCAGATAATACAATTGAGTGAATTCAAAGAAAGAGGAAAATATACAGTAAACACTTAAAACTATGTCATTTTAAAAGAGCAGCAGCAAGATTAAATAAAAAAGTGTTTGTATTACATGAAAATAATCATCAGTACTGAATCTATTTTCCATAAGCTTTCAAACACTCATGTAATTTATTTGTTTATGTGAGAATGGGTATTGTACATTTTCTACAAGAAAGTACCTCTTATTTAAGCTGTTATTAGCCACTTTCTGGCTCCGCTTCAAAAGAAATTGCTTATTTGGAGCCTAATCCCACCCTGAATTTACGTAAAATCTGTGAATGCAAAACATGTTTCTGTGCATTCATGGAAAATACTTGCATAAGGCTCAAGTTTGCCTTTAAAAAGATTTCTAAAGTGATCCATCTAAGCAACAAAGCTTTTTTTGTATTAAGTGACTGGTAGCCAGTACTTCTGAGAAATATATCACCTATTAAGATCTTTGAATTAGAAATGGATTTTTAAATGTCTCTGCTCCGCATTTGCAGCCTGGGATGTGAGAGAAGTTTCTATATATCTTTTGTGGGTGTTTTACTTCTTTGATTTAGGAGCACAGTCTGCATTAGAATCAATTTGTATTTTGAAGCAACTCAGGCTTTAGTCTGAACCTACAAAATGGAGTTTTGAAACCAAAATGGCATTGGCATCTGAGCTAAATTTGAGAGTTGTGTTCCCCTCTGGGGTTATTCAAGAGATGTTAGGCATCTCAGAATGGGGAGTTTCCTGAGATAATTAAAATAATTCACTGAGGACACAGTCAGATTTAAATCACACTCTGCTGTCTTAGGGACTTTGGTGCCACTTTGCCACTACCAGGGAACAGGTCCTCCTGTTTGGGGAATTCTCTGCCCTGAATTCTCTCTTGCAAGCAGGCCCTTCCAAAAGGAAACAGCTGGTCCTTAATTAATTAATTAATTAATTATCACTTTTCAGGAGGAGGAGGAGCTTACAGAGGATGTTCTCTCCCTCTTTCCCACCCCCATTGATGCTGCAGTGGTGAGAGCAGTCATCAAGGATGTCAAAGGTCTGAGTTCAGCTCCCTTCTCCAGCTGCATGAGTTCCAAATGTGTACCTCCCTCGGCCCAAAGGGGTGCTCTGTCTCTCAGGCAATGGACAGCTTTTTCAGCTGCAGTAATCTGCAGGTATGTTCAAAGCAGTTTACTTTCTGTAATATTCAGTGAGCCAGAGAGACAAAAGGAACTGGAGATAAAGTCTATAGGGAAGTGTTTGGGTCATCTAGCTTGAAGAGGGAAATCCTGTGTTTCAACTGTGCTCTGAGTACTTTTTGTTTGTTCTACATTAAGCAATCACTGGGTGAAATACTTATAAGAACTAGGATTGGAGCGCAGGCTCCAGACTATATAGCAGACAGGAAAAAGAATCAATGGTGTGTCTTATTAATGCACGTCAGTGGGGTTTAGATGTGAGAAATCTGTTGAGCTGCTTGGCCCTGTTAAGTGGTAGGTGCTTCTAAGCACATTAAGAAAATCTGTAGGCTCTTGTATCAGTTCTAGTATTGGAAGTAACATTTGTTATTGTTTAATGAGTTAATGATTAATGTTATATGAACTGAGGAGTTAGGTGCTGGATTTTTAAGATCTAAACTCAGAGCAGAAATGCCCTGGTTTTATGGTTTCGTTATTAAGCATTTCTGGAAACGCTTAGGTGCAAGTAGGGTGAGTTGGGGTCTCCGTGTCTGAAAACACTAGCTATTGTATCTTATTATAGCTCCTTTGGAAACTTTTTCTCCACTAATGCCGGGGTGGGGTGTGTGTGGAGGGGGATTGGAGGGAGGTGTTGATGCTGCATGATGATTAATAGAAAGTTCTATTAGTCGCAAGTGTGATGCGTGGTCTCACTCCAAAGATATTAAAACCAACAAAATTCTGCTTACTTTTAGTCTTGGGTTTTGGGTTGTGTTTTGTTGGTTTTTGTTGTGTTAGTTTGGTTTGGCCTAGATACTTGGTGATGATGCTGTTTTATAGCAGTTTAAGGATTTTCTGGTAATGATTTTAAATCAGCTTTGTTCAAAATTATCATGTGAAGTGTGATTGTGAACACTATGTCTCAAGAATATAGAAATCATCAAATCTTTGGTGATGCTGAATTACACATAGACATTGTTATAAACAATGTCTCAGATGTTAATCAGAGGAAATAGGTTACAAAACTGAGGGAGTGCTTGTTACCAGGGTGTGCTGGTTTTGGCTGGGATAGAGTTAACTTTCTTCATAGTAGCTAGCGTGCGGCTATTGGAATCTTGAAATTGTGCTGGAAAAAGTGTTGCTAACACAGAGATGTTTTGGTTCCTGCTGCGCAGTGGTTACACAGAGCCAAGGCCTTTGCTGCTTTTCACACCACCCCACCAGCCAGTGGGCTGGAGGTGCACAAGGAGTTGGGAGGGGACACAGCCGGGAGAGCTGACCCCAACTGACCACAGGGGTATTACATACCATATGATGTCATACTCAGCATATGAAGCTGGGGGAAGAACAAGGAAGGGGGGAGGGACATGATGTTTGGAGTGATGGTGTTTGTCTTCCCAAGTCACCGTTACACGCGTGATGGAGCCCTGCTTTGCTGGGGATGGCTGAACCCCTGCCTGCCCATGGGAAGTGGGGAATGAATTCCTTGTTTTGTTTTGCTTCTGTGAGCGGCTTTTTCTTTCCCTATTAAACTGTCTTTACCTGAACCCCTGAGTTTTCTCACTTTCACTCTTCCAATTTTCTCCCCTATTCTGCCAGGGAGGGGTGAGCGAGCAGCTGCATGGTGCTCAGCTGCTGTCTGGGGCAAACCCATGACACAGGGTCAAGTGGAGACAGAAGTAAAATTATATATTGGGTTCTTTTTCCTGGCCACTGTGGAGGCAGGAAAGCTTTCTTTACTTTTGCTGGAGCAAACAGGGAAGCACTGCTCCAAGTTCCAATTCCCTTTGCTTACATTACCACAGACAGAATTATAAGGAAAAATCCTTCAACAATGTAGGGGCAAGAGATATTGGAGGGACAGGACTACTGGCTAGGAAATATTCAGTTTTCAAAATTTTCCATTCTGCTTTGGAGAGGAAAAAAGACCATTGTAGGAAGAAAGAACAGTTAAAGTCATAGATATAATCTAGAACACCCATTGATTCAGGAGTATCCACTTGCACTGCTGTGGGAGATCTAGGTTCGAGCATCTGTTCCAGATCACATGGACAATGTGGTTAGGTATTCTAACTCCAAAATCAGTACCTTAAATATTGTGACATTAGTATTCTGAATCTAGGACTCCTCTTTACAGGTCTCCTTGTGAAAAGCATCATGGAAAAATATTTGCAAGTATATTTTCCAACAGAGAAAAGCTTTCTTGAAATATTCCTCGTCATCTCCACTGAATTGACATTATAGGAAATAACACAAACTGAGGTGTAGAGAAGAGCACTTGTTTTTGCATAAATATTTTCTTGAAGGCATTCAAGACCTGGGCTTTCAAGATTTGAGTTGCTCTTGTAACATGCTGTATAGCGTGTCTCCAGCAGCAGTAGCTTTTCCTCTCAAGCCTGTTGCTGCATCAAAATTCTTATTCCTCTGGGAACAATATCTATTTAAATACTTTTTATATCTCTTTAGCCCAACTCAAGAGCTAACTTATGCTGTGTGTCTTGATGTGAAATTTTGCAGAATTAGCATCTCTGTGATTCCATCACTCAGGAATACTGTTGGGCATCTACCATGGGGTGTATCACTCACCTTAAACAAGAATAGGATTTCCTCAAACAAGAATAGGATTTATCTTCATAACGAGAAGTGTAAGAAAGTCTTCTGTTGAGCTGAGAACTCAGCTGGAACTGAAGTTTTCGAAATGGTAATTTCTGCTTTTCTGGAATGAGAAAATAAAATAAACCATTTAAAGAGACAGATAACTATTTTTAAATTTAACTTTTAAACTAAAAATGATAGCAAAATGTCAATTTGAAGACTGAATGAAGTACAAATTCTAAAACACGAGCAAGCATATATTTACTTTGCAAGGCTATAGTGTCAACTCTGGTGGTTGTGCTTGAGTACCTCCTGTACTTTCCATATGTTATTAAACAATAACAATGCATAGATCTTGGGAAAGCCCTTTGCAAAGGAATGGATTACACTCTGTTTCTAAAAGGAGATTCAAGGTCAATTACATGGAGTGCAATGTGATAGTAGCATTGCATTGCAACTGATGTATTCAATGGCCTTCTAATAGCCTTTACCTTATCTGTAATTTCAGAAGTAGCAGTCTATATGCTTTAGCACTTAGAATAAGTGATGCTCTTTTAAAATAAATAAAATCTGAACGTTAAAGGGCACATTCAAGTGTATAGAAGAATTACCACCAAGCCTGTGCAGAGGGACTTCACTGCACATTCAAGTAAATAGTAAGCTGCTCGCTGAATCAAATTCATGAGTTCCTGCAAGAACTGGGGCTGGACCAGTACAAATCCTGAATATTATACTCAGTTATCTATACAGATTTTTATTTAGTATTTTCTTTGTTCATCTTTGACTATACCTTGTCTTGAGGTCATGAGGAAGCATGACAGAAACATACAGATGTTGCTTCTGGAAGTTTCTTAGTCCTTAATGTCAACATGGAGAAGCTAAGGTATTTACATTTGGTTTGATACGGTAATGGTATTTAAACTTTCTTAGTGTCTGTGCAGCTTCAACAGGAAGCCACTATTTACACCTCAGAGAAGACATGGAAGACTTTTCTTAAAATTGCATGCTGTATTTACATGTAGTCATCCATGGCCAGCTGACCCTGTACAAAGAATAAAGAATGCAAGAGGTTTTAATATGCATCCAAAGACTGATGTGATCTGTAAGAGGTGCAGAGCAACTTTTTTTTTTTTTTTTTTTCAGCTTAGCCATTCCAACTCTGCTGTCAATGTTAGCAAAACTTAACTAGCTTTTGAAATGCCACTGGAAGACATTGGAAACTAAAATACAAGAATCTTCTTGTTGCCAGGGACACCTATTCAAGAGACTAGAGTAGCTGACAGAGACATAACCAGAGCCTTAGGTAATGTCAACTACTGAGGAGTTTGGATGCTTTGGCCAAATCTGACAGGCCACTGAAGTTAGTGACTATCAGTCTAATTCACGATAGCGTGGTAGCAAGGAAACTTTTGCTCAGTGCTGTGCAAGTTTGTTCACACACTGTTCTTGTTCAAATTCTTCTGTGCAGCAACATTTTCCAATGCATACAGAAACAGTTATAAAAAGGTCTGATCATTGTCATAAAGACAGAATAATTTCAGTTTACAAAGACTTAACCTTTCATCAGAGGACTAGAGCTGCTTGTCTATGATTCACTCTGTGTCAATGTTTGCATCTTTGGTGCTTTGCTGAAGTGAGTGGAACGTCTTGCTGACTGTTTTGAACACTAGTGCCAGAATAAAGAAAACTTTAAATCTTAAATCATGCCCACCCTACAGTACAACACCTAGAGCAATTAGATGAACCAACAAGGGAACACTGAAACTTGCAGACAAGTTTTCCTGTGTTTGCACATGGTTTCTCAAAATACCAATGCTTGGCTCAGTTCAAAGGCTCAGAAATGTTACTAATTTTTCATGAGGTAACCTTACCGCTGTTGGAGTTCCAGCAAGAAGATATTGATCATCGTGGCTCTGCTGTTCCTTTTGAGCCTTGGAGCACAACACCCCTCCCTTTTTAAGTTCTGTCTTACAGTATGCACAAAGTATCTGACATGAAGAATTTAAATCTATGTGCACTGCAGTTAAGGTAGGGTCCCTTTACAGGTCATGTGTTTTTCATGAGATTTTTTCTTGGTTCTTTACTTGTCTCTGATCCTTGCCCGATTGATTATCTCTGAGTTCTGGTGACCTGTTGGTGACTAAGCAAGTGACCAACTTTTTGTTGTTCTTACTTTGTCTGATGGCCTTTCTGATCCCTCTGAGCAAGACACTGTTCTGATCCTGTCTTGACTCAGAAAACTTCTGTGTGTCCTATTTGGATGTATTTAGCTGTGTTTCATGTTCTCTGCCATGTATATGCTTTGATTGGGTTTATTTATGGAAACATTTAAGAAATAACAATTTCCACCCACAGCAGGGGGGTTGGATTAGATGACCTTTATAGGTCCCTTCCAATCCAAACCATTCTGTGATTCTATGATTTTGGGAATGTGTGGGGGATAGATCACTCCCAGTCTTTCTTCATCTTTTTTATCTTCTCTGAGGAGTCCACATCCAAGAATGGTAGCATTTCCTGTTTGCTGCAGTTGCTAAGAGTCTCTCCATGGAGAGATGAAAGAGTTGCCAAGTGGGTGGCAAAAGGCAATAAAACATTCAGAAGAAAGGGTTTTTTTCTTGTTTCTGAAAACATTAGCTTTGGAAAGAAAAAGATATCTTATTACAAACAAGTAAACATAAATGTTCATTTCTTCTGTATGTGTATCTAATGTCTTGGTATTGATATTGGTAAAGCTTATGAACAAACCAGGTTGACTGCAAATGCACAGTTCAAGAAACCCTAGAGAAAAGTACGCATAGAGATTATGTGGAGCTGCTTCTATAAGATCTGTAGCCAGCTCCTTACTATGTAAATCAAACTACTATGTCACCAATGAGGCGACACCACAGATTGTGTTGCATCAAAAAAATTTCATCATTGGATTGGAATAAAAAAAATTAAGAAGTGAAACTGTGAAGAAAGCTTGGATTTTTTTTTTTTTTTTTTGGTGCTTGTTTCTGTAGTGTTCGAGCAACAAAAAGTCAGGAAAATTGCTTTGGATCAATCAAGAAGTAATTTTATCTTCCCGTTTACTGTGAAAGGCAAATTGTTTTGGGAAGAACAAAATGTTTTGTTCTTAAAAACAGGTTTTCAAGGAACTTTGAACTCTAAGAGTATAACTTGAAACAAAATGTCCTATGTAAAATACTTAATTGATTCAGTGTATTTTAAAATGTTCATGTGAAATACTTTATCATTTTCTCTTTTTCTTTAAATAACCTGTTATGACTAAAATAATTGTTTTAGTTGATTTCTTTGGCCGATCTTCTTGGAACATGTGTGTGTGGAGGGAGTGTTTAAAAAAAAAAAAAAAATTTCTGAGGAAACCTTGGCATATTTCAGCTGGCTAACTTCATAGGGGTTTTTTATCTGCAGATAGGTTAAAGGCATCTTTGTAAAACTTCTATCTGAAGTCATTTGTAGTGAGGGAAGAAAAATGCAGGCTCTTTCTACCCACCAATAAATAGATTCAATAAAAACTCAAAGAATCCATCAGTTATTTGAAGAAGTTGCTGCTTTCATATAGTTAATACTGCCATCTGTGCTATGGGTGAAATTCAGCCTTAGGTAGGTGATTGGTGCTAGGCTTGTGCTCTATCTAAATCCTATGTCAAATCCTCCAAGATTTTATATATATATATATAAATATATTCATTATCAACTCCTTCTCCATCCCACAGCAGATAATGTAGCACAAGTGGGGATAACTGAGTCATTTTCTCATTATAAACTACTTTACAATTCAATGCAAAAAGGGGGAAAGAAAAAAAGACCTACATTAATATGTATAAGAATTTTTAAAGTTGAGAAATGTTCCACATAGAAGCTAAATCAATCCCCTTCGCATATGTACTATTTTATTACAGAACTATACCTGCTATTTAGTTTCATGCTTTTGTATACTTCTGCATGTTTATAACATGGTGGAAATATTGTTGTTGTGGAAAATATCTTCAAATTTGATGATCTGGGGTACAAAAACTATTGTTGGGTTGAATTGCTATTGATATTTAACAAATTAGAGACAGCAAAACCAGAAATAAATCAATACTCCATGATTAATTATATATTCAAATTAAATATGCTTAAGATTCAGTGTGAGATTCAAATGAGTTTTATGCATAAGTATATTTATTTCATGCCTGCATCACTGCATACTCAAATAAGCTGGGTTCAGCTATCTACATATGTGATGTGGGACTTGAATCAGTACTTTATATTTAGTGGGATTCTCTTACATACACAATTTACTGCATTATAATTGAAATACCTAGCACTCAGGTAAATTTACTGGGGTTTTATTTGTTTCATTGTTTGTTTTAGGAAATCTACTTTAACACAAGCACTACTGCAAAGTATTCTGGTACAGAAGGAAATATGGTTCAGTAAACGTAGAGCAAAACTCTGACGCTATTTAATCTGATGTTTAAAACTCCAGCTGACTGAATGGAGTCTACTTCAAGCCTAACAGTGCCCACTTTTGTGGTATATTGCCCTTTTCCAGGACTAGAAGTATAGGTATCTTTCTGGTTAGTAACCTATTGTCTACCCTGAACAGTAGATATGGATGATAAAGAGACTAGTTTAGATACGGCTGCTTCCGTAACTTCAGATTACTAAAGCATGAGAGGGATGATTTGTAAAATGAGAGGACATGTCTTGTGCAAAGTACGAGTCAAGTACATTCTCCATGGAAAAGCTGCCTGAAATGGAGCTAGAAGTTTCATAAATTGTTTTGCCCCTGGCCAGGATGAAATTGTCGGACTAGCTGAGTGTTGCCGTCTTTGTGTTTCAGTTCTGAACTGTCTCACACAAATTGCAGTTTCAGTTTCTCATGCACTCATTTACATTCTTAACACGTCCCTCTAAGGCTGGGTCTCTCTGAGTATGTGACTGTTCATGTTCCGTGCCAGTTCAAGTAGGCTTCAATGACTCTGAAGGATGCGGTATGAAGCCCAAACTACACAGCTAGTAGGGCCAGAAGACATACCTGGAAGGAGCTAATCTGCTATCATAAGTAGGCACATTACAGGCTCTTTTTTTTTTTTTAATAAACTGACAAGTCACATCTTAGGAGCTGTTAGGATTTCTTCTTTACTTGACAAGCAGTTCCCAAACCCCACTGCTTGAATAGTCAGAAATTGTCAGCCCCTGGGTTCTACAGGAACACGTTACTGTGGGTAAATTTCCACAAGGAAGCTGGGCATCTTGCAAAACCATTCTGCATTGCTGCCAGCTGGCATCCTGATGGGCTGACAGGAAGCAGAAGGCCTCAGGAATCCCATCTTTTAGGCATGCTGTCTTCAGTTGCCTGGGATCAAAGTGTCCATAGTTCTCAAGGAAATTATCGCTAGGGCTGTCTTAGTGCCAGTGGTCTTCAGAAGACATATTTTCACAGAGAATTGTAAATTTTTTTTTTAAATGGAAATTAACTAGAATTTTGTAGTATTTACCTGCTCTCTGAAACAGGATTATCATTCTTAGCCTGTAGGTATATTAAAATAGAAACCTACATATTACACTCAAAGAAAATAAGCTTCTTTTAACTCATTATGAGATCTAACTATTTTAAATTTTGGTAAAGATCACCTTGGATGTGACAAAATCTGATTGCTTCATTTTCTTTCTTTCTAGATCAGAGACACACTAAAATGTCACTCAGTACTTGTGTCATACTGCAAAGCATTCAATTGTTTGACCTTCTGCGTATATTGCTGTCTGCTACTTTTCTTCTTGTCTGGTATAGTTTTTATTTTTAAATCCAACACACAGTAGTATTTTTCCCAACAATTTGGATGCCAGTGATTGGCAATAAGAATAGCTCATACGTTTTTGTTGACAAGAAATATGGCATTTCATGGAAACTGATCAGGATCATTGTCAACACATCCTATTTCAGAAAGACTCAAATGGTAAATTCCTGGCAGAATAGTAAGATACATTTGATATGAGTCATCAAAGAGATAAATGTACCTATGCAGCCATTTTGTATACGAAACAGTGAGTTAATCTAGGGACTGGTTGACTGTTCCCTTACTTGCATGTATGTCATCGTACAGAAGACTAACCTTTTTGCTCTAGTCCTCTGCTATTTGATTTATTACACTTTAAGGATAATTTTGTTATTTAGAGTGTTCATTGTTGACCTCTTTTATATAAAGGTATGCTGGTTACATAGCAGAATTATAACTTTTTTGAAGTACCAGAATAAAGTTGAAATAAAGTAAAATAGTCTCCATGGTGAACTACTCTTATCTTTTGTCTCCACTAGTTATGTCCTTTTCTTGGCTAATATGGCAAATTCTGATTCTTTACTGTATTTTAAGATTTTTACTGTTTTGAAGTAGTCATGCAATACAACAACTACAGTTTACCAGCATTTTTGCAAGGAATCTGAAAAACAAGCTCCCAGTATTTAATTCTAGTTTTGGTTTTTATTCTGAAAATGTAGAGCCATTGTGTTTTAGCATATACAGAAAACTTTAGCAATTCTTTTTGAGAAGTTTTTTGGTTCATGATGGAGTGATACAGGATAATCCTAGACTATTATTTTCTGTGGTAGTGGTTCAATTTTCACAGAAACTACCACTGTTTCATTTTCCATGTTGTCTTTTTCATAAGAGCATCAAGAGAATAATTACTTGAAAAGTCTATTCTCATACTGCAGTGTATATGTATCCCTTTAAAACAGAATTCTTCTTTGATCCCTGTTAATTTTGCTTTGCTTCAGACCTCTCTGTAGGCTATTTATAAGTGACCACACGTTCACAAGGAGAAAATTAAATCTCTACAGATAATTTCTAAACATACTTTGCTTTGGATGCATGTAAAGATAATTTCATTGACACATAGACCATTTAAAGTAATATAAACTTGTTTTCCATTATGTCTTCAACACAGTCAATATCGAACCAGTACACATTTTTCTCTGTTGCTATACTATTACTTTTAATTAGCTTAACAATTGACTTGTATCTTTTCAGAGCATGCTATTAATGCCATTCTGTTTATAACTTCTTGGCTTCACTAGTGTTTTCTGCGCCAATTATTTTTTCCTACGCGTGATTGGCAACGGACATGGTCGGGCATTTAGAAAATGTGACCTATTAGCAAAACGTGAAAGAACTGGGATTATTTGGAGAAGATGGAGGGATACTTTACAGCAGTATCTAGTCTCAGCTTGCAGTCCTTGCAAAAGGTTGCAAAAATAAGAGAATAAACATTTCTTGTTGCTACTAGTTAATATGGAGAAATAATGGGCAGCAATGGAACTTTAGATTAAACATAAGAAAGCTGAAAGTGTTGCATTAGTTTACCTCAGGAGGCACTTGAATCTCTGTTATTAGAAGTTTTTAAGATTGGACAAATACTGCTCAGAGAAGGCTTAAATGTAGTTGATCTAGACATTAGCAAAGTTACAAAAGCATATCAGGAAATAAAAATATAGTTTATTTGTAGAGAAATGTGTGAGAGAAGCCGGGGCAGTAGCGCTTTAACTAAAATTGATAGTATTGATAGAATGAGGTAACATGTCACTGTTAATAAATTTAAGCAAATTGGAATTGCTTCAACAAGTGAGATTTAGTCATTCCAAAGTAGGCTAATCACTAGGGCATTTTTTTATGAGAAGATTGAAGTCCTTGCTTCAGATCAGGTGAGGCAGGGACTTCGATACAGGAGGCCGTGTGTGCCAGTGAGATCCTGAGGTACTGGGCAGTCTGGTTTAGCCACCCTCTCTGCAGTCCCCGCCTCAGCTGGGTTTGTCCTGAGGATGGCTGCCAGGGACCTCCTGCAAGCAGGACAGCTCTGGAGTTTTGAAGGCTTTAGCATTGCTTGAGTTTTAAAGCAGCTTTGGAATATATATGTAAGTGCTTTAAGGCCATTGCAGGAAGAAATTTAAGTGCTGGAGGAAATCATGGGACTGTTGGATAAACAGTAAGCTAGTAGGATATTAATGTTGATAATTCCTTTGTGAATTTAACTATGCGGGAGGCCAAGTGTTTGGCCTTATGAGTAGGGCCTGGTAAGGAAAGAATTCCTTAACAGGGAAGCTTGGGAAAGGGAACTGGCACTTACCAAACTGAAACAGCCTTCCCCCCTCTACAAATACTCTAGCTGAAAAAAATAACAACAGAAAAAAATTCAGCTTGTATTCAAAACACTGAAGTGTTTTGCTTGACCTGGTACAATTGTGAATGGAAGCCTCCCTAAACAAAGTGCTTTATCTCTTGCAGTTGGATTGGGCTGGCAGTACACACAGTGGCTGTGGCTCAGCTGACTGGAGATCTTTTGTTAAGCTGCCTGATCCAGGTCGCTGGTTATGCATACCCTTGGATGAAACAGTGATACTCAGGCTTCAAACAGAGAGATCAGATAGTTGTAAATAAGAAATCATATGGATTTGAGAATTTATGTCCAAAGTGTCCCAGTAAGAAAGTTTGGGTTTTTTTAGATGTTCATTATTGTTGTGTTCTGCATCACTGTCTCATGCCCACTGCTCTCCTACATATAACCAAGGAATCTTTCTGTTAGCATAGCTCAAAACAATGTTCAGGCTTGCCATGCTACTGCAGTTTCAGAAAGAAGCTTATCAATTTCTTAGAAGTTACAGCTACTTTATACAGAAAGGGACAGCTATGATAACCAGCTTCAAGCCTTCTGTTGCTCTGTTCAAGGTAAAATATGCACCATGTTGAAAGATCTTACTCTTTGTGACTGAGTTGTTCAATGACATTTTGGGTATATTGGACCAAACTAAGCACTGCTGGCATACAACTGGGTTAAAGCATAAATATGTAAAATTTGGTGTTTACATGAATTTCTGCAGACTTCATCATGTTTCTCATTTAAATAATTTCACAACTAAAAATGTTAATTTAAAAAAAAAAAATTGACTGACTCATGATCTCTAGACCAGAAGCAGATTTTCTGTGTGGAGATGATACCAAAGCAACTTTTAACCCACTTAGAACTCATGTATAATTCTTGTGGGCATGAATTGTTGAATTAACACTATGTTTCAGCTTGAAATACAAATTTTCTGTCAAGTATTTGGGACTGTCTTCTGTACAAGGCTGATAGTGTTACATACAGTAGGAGGAAATGAGTTGCTTAGTAGAGAAGTATCCATCACTGGTAGTGTGAGCATTAGCTGACTCCACTCATAAATCTTGCAATGTAAAATCCTCTGACCGCTGTAAAATTGCAACCAATTAGAAATAACCTTTTCATAACTTTTCTTTGCAGAAGAGAAGGGGGAGGGAAGGCAGTGAATAATACCCTTCCAGCAGATTACCTTAAATACCTTCGCAGACAGATGTGAAACATTGGTGGGACAATATGGCCTTATACCTTGGAATGCCTGTCTGCAAAATACAAGTTACAGAACTCCAGTTTTTCCACTCTACAAGCAAAATGGCTCAAAAAAAAAAAAAAGTGTTGTAATTATAAAGATTTCCCTCAGATGACAGTTGTTTGCAAAATATCGACAGGAGGTCTTCTCAGCTGTCTATTGTACAACTTAATAGACACCACATTCCTGGAAACACTGGATTTTGATTGTAGCATAGAGCTATTGGCATGATCTTTACTGTTTGAGAATGGCAGAAAATATCTAGGAAGCAAAATAGAGATGCTTATATAATCTTTATCATTCTGACAAAATCCTTTGTTATACTCTGCCTTCGTGGTCCTTGGAAGTTCTTGTGGCAATGTGAATGTTCAGATAAGAAGGCCAACGTCATCCATCAACTCTGCAATGGATAGATAGAACAGGCTGTGTTTATACTTTCCTTCTAGCTCTTCAAATGCTGTAAAGCAAGTTCAAGCCATATTCATTGCTCAGACCTTCTAGTAAGGTTACATGAGGCAACTCAGAGAGAGAGCAAGAGACAGATTCTACAAAGGCAAAGAATCTAGTCTAATTCATTTACATGCATCAAGGATAGTGTCAGGAACCCTATTACAAAATTATGTTTGTAAATGTCTGTGCAGTTTTGGCTCATTCAAAGAAAGACCTGAAGATAATGATATCTCATTATTCAGCAGCCTCAGTAAACTCTGTCTTAACAATTAGCATTTCAAAGAATAAGGTTATGTGCTAACCAGCATCAAACAAACAGTGGAATTATGTTGAAACAAACATAAAAATAATAATAGATACACAGTGACAAAATTCACCTTTCTTTGAGTTCCCACAAAAACACAGGTAAGGAATGAAAATATTAAGCTCCCTATACTAAAGGTTAGCACTTCACACTGCAATCTGCAGAGGTGTATTGAAATCACAAAGTTTTGGGCCATGTATGGTGGTAATGTTGCATATTGTTGCTTAGTATTGCATTGCCCTGCTTCCTGTGCTCTGCTAAAATGATGAGGCACACAACTGTTAGTCATATCTTAGTCAGAGATAAAGTGTGAGCTTTGTAACTGTGTCATCTCACTGAAGTTGTTCCATTTAATGTCCACCTTCTGATTCAGAGTGAGGAAAAAGCAAAGGGTTGGCAATTGATCTGTTCAAGCTAAGTTATAGTAGCTTCCAAGAACAGATGACATGGCAGCCTAAGTATTGGCTGAGGGATACAGCCCAACATGTTTCATGGGGTTATGTTTCAGCAACGTGTGCGTGATCTGGATTTTATTTGATTGAGAGCAGCATCTGAGTGGGTGCATAAGAGAGGGAGTACTTTCTTAATGTTTTTTTCCTGCTTTTGATTTAGCAAAACCAGAAAACCAAGCAAACAGCTAAAGCAAAATATACTGTAGGAGAGCAGACTTGAAAAAAAAATCCCTAAGAAAATGAGTGAAAAGACATTCAGAACTATGAGCAGTTAAAACATTTCTTGCAATTTGAGTCATATACATTAATGGAATCAGGTCTTTTATTTTTTTTACATGAACAACACTATGTTAAAGAAATTCCTAATTCTATCAGCTGTCTGTCTGCCTCAGGAGACAAGCTTTTTTATTTGACTCTTCAACTCAAGAAGGGTAATGATAACTGATATATATTATGAAGTAACAAAATACAAAACGTGCATTTGTTCTAACATGATAGTCAAGTTTATAGATAACACTAATAAAGAATGAATGATCACTTTTCTGCATGGATGAAAAGTGTAGGTAAAGGTAATGTCACTATAGGAACACTGCATATAGGATATAAAGTGAGAAAAGGAAATATTTTAGCGATGCTATCAAAAAGACCTCATAGGCTTGTAGTAAAGAAGTGGAACACAATTGTGGCTGTTAGTCATGCCAAATATTGGCAGTCATACCTGAACTGTAGCCATCAAAGACGATTGTCTCTGTGGCGTTCTACAAAACACTAACTATATTTGCTGCAACATTAAGTGATCTAAGGATTATCCTCCTTTTAGACAGGCTCTCTTCTCAGCCATCTAGCTGATGTCTGCTTGCCTTGTTAAACAAAAGGGGACCACATATTCAGTTGTTTTCATAGGAGTTTCCTTCTCCCTAGATGGCCCTTAGTATGCCATTTTATCTATTGCTATTTGACACTTATGGACACCATTACTATAATATCTATAAATATTTTATTTAAAACCCACAGATGGACAAAAGGTATTTAAATCCTGCCTCACTGAAGGGGAAAAAAGGGCTGGAATGAATAAAATTATGCTCACTAAGAAAAATAAGGCTATAAAAATAAAGCATAGGTATATGACAGGTATATAACATAGAATGAATAAAAGTAGTGTTGGGAGAAACGTACAGCCAGAAGCAGGGCTGTATATAAGTTTGGGGTTAGTTTACAATGTAATCTTAAACACTATAATCTTATCTTATTGTAGTGATATGTTGGTATTCCTCCAAAAAAGTTAAAAGGATATCTATGTGGCTAATGATATTTACATTTTTGTTTAAGACTATGTAAGTATGATGTATAAGATAAACAGGAGGGAGGGATAGAATTAAGGTAGCCTGGGCAGTCTTATAGCAACAGAAAACAGACTGGGCGATGAGATGCTGGAGACCAGCCATGCTGAAAGGGACTTGGGGGCAAGTTGAACATGAGTCGACAGTGTGCCCAGGCTGCCAGGAAGGCCAAGCGTATCCTGGGGTGCATCAAGCATGGCATTGCTAGCCAGTCTAGGGAAGCGATTGTCCCACTCTATGCCGCGCTGGTGCGGCCTCACCTCGAGTACTGCGTGCAGTTTTGGGTGCCACGGTACAAAAAGGACATAAAACTGTTGGAGAGTGTCCAAAGGAGGGCAACAAAGATGGTGAAGGGTCTAGAGGGGAAGACGTATGAAGAGAGGCTAAAATCCCTTGGTTTGTTCAGCCTAGAGAAGAGGAGACTGAAGGGAGACCTCAGCGTGGCCTACAGCTTCCTCACGAGGGGGGGCGAAGGGGCAGGCGCTGATCTCCTCCCTCTGGTGACCAGTGACAGAACCCGAGGGAATGGCATGAAGCTGTGATGGGGGAGGTTTAGGTTGGGTATTAGGAAAAGGCTCTTCACTGAGAGGTGTCTGGGCACTGGAGCAGGCTCCCCAGGGAAGTGGTCACAGCACCGAGCTTGGCTGAGTTCAAGAAGCATCTGGATAACACTCTCAGTCATATGCTCTGATTCGGCTGGTCCTGTGTGGAGCCAGGAGTTGGACTCGATGATCCTCATGGGTCCCTTCCAACTCAGGATATTCTATGATTCTATATCAGATGCAAACAATACAAAAAACCTCACTACTCTGAGGATAGATAGAAATGAAATCCTTGTCTGCAAGACAGGAGAATTAAAAAAAAAAAAATCATCAAAAGTTTACAAAATTCCCACAAAGACAGACATGTGAGTGTGGTCAACCCTATTGTTTGTTCTAATTTGGAAGGTCTACGTATCATTAAGCAGAAAAAGCAATAGTTAGATATGCTGGCAAGGATGAGACTGGGTACCAAGAAATGAGTAGAAAAAATAAGACAATATCCCAGAATCTGTTAATATGGTAGACTTTCCACTATGTACAGGTGAAATTAATGTGATTGCTAGCTGACTCGGAAATTATGGTTAGCAGGCTGCTGTTGACCAGACAAAGTTTGAATAGCAAGCTGCCAGTTTAATTATCAATATAATATCTCTGTTTAATGGGAGTGAAAAACCTCTTCCTGTATATGAAGTTCCCATGTAGTGAGGGCTCCACATAGCAAACAACAGTTGAAAGCACAGTAAGATGGATTTACTGAGGTTTAGCAACAAGAGGACATCCAAGGCCTGTCGATACAAACACGGGTTGTTTGCGTGTGGTGACGCTTTGTATATTTGTTAAAGTCGCTTTATTTGCGATGTGTTGGAGATACCTACATCACTTTACCTCTCACAAACACAACTTCATGATACACCTTATAGCCAGCAAAGCAGTTTACCCCACAACTAATATAAGGTAGATTAATCTCAAATATGATGTAAATTAATCTCATAATTTAATTTCTTATGATCATAAGAAATGGTTGACCCTTAGAAAAAGATATATTATTTTACTTACGCATTGTGACTTGAGTAAAACATATAAAGATGTGAATTTCCCTTAGCATTCAGTGCAAAGCTATTAATCATTTCTCATCTTTTGCAATATTGCATTTCCATTTTAGTATTCATAAGAAAACTTATTCTAATTGCTCAGGGCACTTACTACCATAGGTAGCTTTTACACTTATTTGTTGCAAATCTCAGTTTAAACCAAATATGAAGTTTATTATCACCATTTTTATTAGTCAATATATTTGACTAAAATACTGAAAAATCCTCTTGAAATTGGTACTTGTACATGTTAAGCCCAAGTAGACAATGACTGCAAAGGGAATGTTTTTGCAAACTAAGGCTTTTCCAAAAACCGAAGTGATCGGAAATTTGTGATCCTCAACGGAGTTTTTGGATCAAATATAATTTCATGCTCTATCTACATTTTAGTAGATCTCTCCATTATTAACAGTAATAAATTAGTAAAGTATTAACAGAGGACAACTACAAAATATGCTCTGTTAGTCTATGGAAAACCTATATAGACTGGTGAGTAAATAGACATTGGGCAAAATTTTGGGTTTATTTTTTGGTTTTTGGCCTAATTCTAGGCACCAAAGCAGATAAGGAATTTGAAGGTAGAGAAAGATATAGCTTTAGGACTTTTTCCAGTGTGAAAAACACTAGGCAAAAAGATGACTAGTGTATGAATATGAAGCCAAATGCAGTCTAGAGGAAATTTCTAAATACTGAAATAAAACAACGTTTGGGTCAAAGTAAATTTTGTTAGTGAAGACAAGATCTTGTGTTTGATGCCATGGAAAAAAGAAATTAAGCAGAAGGGAGAAATGGCATGGGACAAAGGTTGGATTTTACATTAACCTTCAGTTTGCAGTGATACCAACCCAAATTGAATGCAAACTGCTGCCACAAATATGGTGTTTGCTAACCTTTTTGTACTCTGTATCAATGGCCACAAAGTACCACAGCAGCTTTGGTAGCATATAGGTTACACATCAAACAGAACTAGGAATCATTTCTCTCTGGATTGGCAAAAAAAGTCTGAGATCTACTTAATTTGGAGCAATAGCAAATCCTAAAAATTGTTTTTTGTTTTTTTTCCTAAAAAAAATCCTCTTTCACAGAAACCTCAGTTTTTTATCAACATTCTGGTGGAAAGTTCCCAGACAGATCTGTTGACCACTATGTTTCACAGGATGGCATTTGTTTGACTGGAAGTAAGAGTCTGATATGTATTCTATAATGAGTATAATCTCATTGTTTCAGGGAGCATTCAAAAAAGCACGTTAGAAAGTGTTTTGTATTTTATTGAATTTTTCTCTTCCTTGTCCAATTCACATCTCAGCTTCCCTGATATTTTTTTTTCCCCCCGAAGGGTAAACATGGGTTATGCTCTGATAATGAATGAGGTAAAATGCAGTTTGTGGGAATGATCTTCAAACTGACAAGATTATTTTACCTACTGACTTTCTGGGAAGCTTTTCATGGTTCCATTTTTGAATACATGCTATTTGCTCCCAGCTGGAAACACTGTCAACTTCACATCTCGGTAGGTCTTTAGAGTCCTGGGAAATGAAGCTGAAACCGAGTATTGTTAGTTACCATGCTATGATTTGCAAGGTTGGTGAATGTGAGACAAATTATATGATATTGGTACACAAGTCACTTTTCTCATATACAGTAAATTGCAGCACAAAGAGTGCATAAAAAGCAATTAAGTGATTTGTGAACCAGGCTCTTGACATATTCAAAAATTACTAAGGTGAATTACTTCTTGGATTGTAAGATAATTATAGCACCAGTCTTCTACTCATCAACAATGTAGTCCTCATACAGGCACAATTGCAATGGAGTGCTGTATTTTTATATGTGGCCCACACTCTAATTAGCACATTCTAATTTCAAGCTTAAAAGAAAACCACATGAAACATATGGCTTATAGCATTTTATTGTTAACAACTAAGCTGTGAGTCTCACTGTGAGACAAAAAGCCAATTTTTCTTTTCTTTGATTCAGCCTTGCTCCCTGCTTTTTTATTTCTATCAGATAATTAAATAACCCAAACAAGATGAAATGAGTTACTTAATTTCTTTAGGAATTAGAGGTAATTTAGGTTTGAGAAAATACTTTTTGGAGTATTTGAATGTTTTGTTTATAACAGCTTAGTTCAGCTTGTTTGTTCACTCATTTCTTTTCATCTGCAAGATTTAAAACCAATCAATGATGTCCTGAATTCTGGCTATATTTAATGGAAGTGTTTGTTTTATTTTGCAGTTAAATGCTCCATACTTTCTAAATGTCTTCTTTTTTGTCCCTTTTTTTTTTTCTTTAAGCAGCATGCTAATAGCATTAGACTCTCAAGCTGAGGATGTTGCTAATAGCAGAGTCACAGAGCATGCTAATTACTTGCAGAGAAGTCACGAAGGTTGGTGACAGATTCTGAAAAGGTGGGGCAATTGCAATAGTCATAACTTGCATTTCTTGCTCCTCTCTAACTTTTTTCCTCTGAAACGCTCACAAGTCCATGTCTGCATCTCCAATGAAGGATAAGATGTCTTCATTTTAACAGAGCTTTCTTGGTAGATTTTTGTGGTGTAAAGCAGATGGCAGTGCTCCTACTGTCTCTTCAGAAGTGAATACATTTAGTGTAGTAGTGCCCCACTGGCTCTTTGATGAGACAGGTCTGAAATCATCAAAGGCTGGCCCTCTTCTTTCCATCAAAAAGTACAAGCAGGGCCTATAGAGACCACTGTCTATGGAAGACGATAACAGTAATTAGCCTTTATGATAGATAAATCTTCATCCTCTGATGATCAAAGACAGCTAAAATTACCAAATTATATGTGGCAGTTTTGTAATATGAATAAAATGAAGCAGCTTTATAATCTCTATGATCTTGTTACATAGAGCGTTAACTCTATTTTAAGTGCATTTAACATTAGTTTGGTTGGTTGTTGCAAACATAGGAACTTATTTTTGTTAGCAATATTTCTCCATGCAATCTATTGTTATTGATAAAATAAAATGATTTGACAAAAGTCAGGAAAAAAAGGGTCAGCATAAGGGGAATAGGAAGTTTTTACTGTTTTTCTCCTTTTCTCTTTCCTTCTCTTTCTCTTGATGTGTGTGCTTTTGTATCATTCTTTCCATCTTTTCTACCCTTGCACGCCTGTTACTGTCTTATTAGGAGTAGCACTTTCTGGTTTTCAAACAGGAGGTGGGACTCCCTGACCTCCCTCAAGATCAATTCAATCTGAAAAACAGGAGCAGGTGACCCAGCATCACTGGTGAGATAGATAGCTGTAATTCTTGTCACAGAAGACAGGAACCTCATTCCTGTGCTAATAGCAAAATCTCCTCTTCAATGAGGCAAAGAACTGAGGGTCTAAGGGTCTAGAAGTGTGTTGCCACTTAGAAATTATTCCCGCGCGCCCCCCCCCCCCACTAACGAGTGAGGGCCTTTATGCCTGTGGTCTGCTTACATAATGTTTTTAGTTTTTTTCTTTTCAAATTAAAATACTTGTCTTTTAAACAGAGAGGAATTAATTTTTTTGATCTCTGCAATGGTGACATGTTTCTAGGCGCTCAAGATACTTTTTTTCCATCCCAAAGTTGGTGCATTGCGGGGGGTGGGTAATGTATGCTTTCTTTTGACAGCACGTGTGTACATGCACTGCAGTCTGTCAAGAACATAAGGGATGAGTGACTTTAAAAGTGGTTATACTGAGCATTGTGATACCTAACGTCAGACAGCTCATTTCTAGAGTTCCCAAATCCTGTTGTACACATATTGCGTGCATCCTGGCAGGAATCTCGCAACAGGATCCAGTGTAGCCGGGGTGCTACATATGGAGCCAAAAGACAACCTGCTCAGCAGGAAAGCCTTTACAGACAGGAGTAATTTAAAATGACCTCTTTCACTTAGCACTGAACTGCCAGTGTCCACATGGTCAGTTCACAGGTCTCAACTGCAAAGCAGCACCTAAGAACTGGAGGGTGAGATGGTAACCAACAGCTAAAAGACAGTCACTCGTTAAGCTACCACAGCTATTTCCCAAGCAAATGTCTGATTGTGTTCCACATGCATTGATGGTCCCCTTTCATGCACACAGTAATTGGAGAGAGCCGAGACATCTCCTCTGGAAAGGATCAAGCAGGGAGGGAAGGGGGGGGGACCCTGCAGGCAAATGTGAGTGTGGTGTGCAGGCGTGAGCCTTTTGGGACCCCAAAAGGGCAGCAGCTCCCATGGCTGCATTAGGATAGGGATACTGGCCAATTTGTAAGAGATAAACACAGCAAATAGTTGGATCCTGATTAGTTTCAGCATTAAAAAGTTGCATATGGGGACCAACTTTTAATTTAAGAAATGAAGCAATGGTAGCCCTTACTAACTTCTAACTCTGCCCAGAGAAGGGTAACAAAGCTGGTGAAGGGTCTGGACAACAAGTAATATGAGGAGTGGCTGAGGGAACTGGGATTGTTTAGTCTGGAGACGAGGAGCCTGAGGGGAGACCTTGTCACTCTCTACAACTACCTGAAAGGAGGTTGTAACGAGGTGGGTGTTGGTCTCTTCTCCCAAGTAACTAGCAATAGGAGGAGGGGAAATGGCCTCAAGTTGTGTCAGGGGAGGTTTAGATTGGATATTAAGAGAAATTCCGTCACCAAAAGGGTTGTAAATCAGTGGAACAGCCTGCCCAGGAGGGAAACTGTGGAGTCACCATCCCTGGAGGTGTTCAAAAAATGTGTAGACATGGCACTTTGGGACATGGTTTAGTAAGTATGGTGGTGTTGGGTTGACGGTTGGACTTGATGATCTTAGAGGTCTTTTCCAACCTTAATGATTCTATGATTCTAATTGAGGAGAGATGAGTGGGAAGTATGATTACAGTTTGGGGTTTAAGCACCTAAGTGCCATTTAAATCTGGCACTAGGCATTTATTTCCTGTTTTGAGTTAGCATCTAAGTTTATATTTAAATTGTTTTGAGAACTTTCTAAATAAAGCAATAAAAATAAGTGTAAGAAAAAAAAAAGTCTTTGAGAGTTATCATCCAGTCCTAATAACAACCTGAAAACTTCAGGGATAAAGACACCACTTCTCTTGCTGCTTTCAGATAATAATAGCTACGCATTACTGTTATAAAAAATATGAAAATACAGCATGTTCCGTAAGGGAATAACTCTTGTTGCCAAGGTGACTGAGTAGAATACATCCCCAATATATAAGTAACTTTCAAGAAGAAAATGATAAGACAGTTTGAGAAATGAGGTAGAAGAATGGTGTAGTGCTAGGAGGTATATAACAATATATTTCAGTTTTATTATCCAACTAAGAAAGTTCTCATTTCAGTCAAATATAGACTAATTTGAAGCTCAAAAATACTATTTTTTTGGTGATCATAGTCTATTTTTTCAGAGCATGCTCAATTTTATCTACTGGAATCAAAGGTTTTGTTACCTATTTAAGATATGTTTGTGAAGGAATTATTTGAATAAAAGGGATATTTTTAGCACAATTTCATATTAAATAATAAGTAAAAGATGGCTTTGTATGGGTGTACAACAAATATTTTTGCAGCAGCATTTGAATGCTGTCCTAATCTATACCAGCCTGTTTTGGGTCAATAGTCCTAAGCATATTTCTGTCTCTTGACTGCATATGGCACTTAGGCCGCTAAACAAAGGCTGCATCAAAGTCAGCTGAGGGGCAGCATCCTCAGAGAGGTTAAGGACTGAATTATCATGAGCTTATGCTTTGGTACTAGCAGCAGCATCCCTTACCTTTCTGACAAAGGACTACAAGTTTGCTGCCAAGGAAGGGCTTGGGCTCCTGCTTTCAAGCAGTAGCTTCCCAATGTGGATATACAGTGCTGCAATTGTGTAACTGTCTAGGCTTCATGGTTTTTTTTCATCATTGGGATAATAATGACAAAATAATGCATAAAAATAGTATGAACGGGCAGGACTGCAGAACTACTTTTGCCTGAATGAGTATGCAGGCGTTAATTCAACTTACTTCTTCATTCCTGATTATTAGTACGGAAAAAAATAATTGAAAGTTATAGCTGCACTTGCATTTTGAGACATGTTCTACAATAGTGAATAACAGGTATCAGCATTTTAATGTGGCTGGCATACGCCTATTGTTCTCTGTCATGTCTAAACCAGGAAATGTGAATGTCCTGAGAGATTTATTTGTAGAGAACTTATGATCCAGTTAATTGAATTATTAATGAGTTGAAACATGTAGGTTGCACATCATAAACATAACCTAAGAGTTAACTGGACTGCATGTTAGAACTGTTTCTTTGTGGTTGTGATAGTAAATGGGTTAAAAGGAGCAGTTGTGTAGAGTTAGCTATACATTTTTCATCAATGACCCAGTGATACATTCAATATCAGCTTACTAGTCTAGAAGTAGCCTTGTTGTTCACTGCGGTATTGCTATACTGTCTGTCTGGGCAAACAACCACACTTCGGAAGTTCTTTTTCATAACCAGTCATTTAATGCTGAGATTTTATCTGTTCTAAGCCTAGTATTAGACTATGGATTCAGCCAATATGAAAACACACCTGAGGTTCTCTTCTAGAAAAGTGGATTTATAAAATAACTTCCTGTGGAAGCACAGTAGATATTTGGATAGGTAGGAAATGCAGGAAGCTGTCTCAAATCAAAAAGGTTCAAATAAATTGAGTCTTAGCCCAGTTTATGGATATTCTAATCAATGTGTTAACTAATGAGTCAAGAACTGCAAATACTTTAGATAAACAGAGAAAAGCGTTGCATCAATTTTGCCTGTAGAAACAAATTAAATTTACAGCTGCAGCTATGTTTTGTAAGGAAGCACATGTAACAGGCAATACCAGGTGGCAGGCGTATTTTTGGAATCCTGCTACTCTGTTGTGTTTTCTTGAGTGTCAGATTGCTTGCTCTTTAATAAAGCTAATTAATTTTACTATCTGATACAAAAATAAACAGATAAAAATTGCCTTAAAGAGACTTCTCTATAGCAGGAAAGCCAGCATTGCAAAAGTCTGATGCCAAATACAGTCCTTGTTCACACACGAGCTGCCTAATCTGTGGCAAGATGGTGTGATAGGGCAGAAGGGTGCTCACTGGTTCCTAATCAATGTGCAAGATGTGTAGAGGCAGCCCAAGCTGGAAAGCATTCCTCCCTGAAGGGCTGAATGAAAATGGGCCCTTCTGCCTGTCAGTCCTGGTCCAGACATGGTACCATGCCTGAGCTAAAAATTCAGCCTTTCAGCAGGCGTGTATTTTTAAGATGACATTGGACACATCCTCCCTGGAGCACAGCTGCTTTTGTATTTCTCCCTGGCAAAGTGTTTCAGATGTTTCATATTCTAACATCCACAACTGTGCTAACTGTAGTGTCCAAGAAGGAGAAATCCTTTGCTGTTCCTTACCTCTCCTTGCATGGTTTGGGAATAAGGAAAGTTTCAGGGTGATGTTTATTCCTTCATGTTATGGTTCAAACATGTCCAGGGAGAGATGAAATTGTGATCCTGTCTTCAATAAAGCTTCTTGCATAATTCAAGTTGCAAACTAACTCTTAGTAAATCATAAACAAACAAAGCAAATAACCTCTTATGGAGAACTGTAGTAAGGAAGCTGAAATAGTACAGTGAAAAATCTAAACATTATTCCTGTCCTACCAGATGTTAACCTTAATTCTCCTTTATAAATAAGGAGTGAAAATCAAATACAGTATATAAGCAAGAAGAGGCCAGTCTGTAATTGGCTTTTTTTTTCCTATAGAAAAAGAACTCGCTAGCCTGAAGAGAAAGTGATGCTCAGACTGAATTATTTAATAGGAATCTACATGAGTTCTTCTGAACTGCTAAACAGGTTGTGATGTTAACCCTGTGATGTGCCCTTCCTCACCTTGTGTGATGTTAGCTGATTAACTTTTCCTCTTCTTTTTTTCTTCCCACCTGTTTTCCTTGTTATTAAAAATACTTTTTGATCTATTTTACTTTTTTCTTTTTATTTGCCCCTTAACAATTATTTTAATAAAACAGGAGTTAAATCAGTGTCAAAATTGTACGTGATATCAGTGGGACAAAAATTTTACTCTGAGTATGCAGACCTACTGGACACAACTTCAGAAAGCTATTCTTTGCAGTTCTGATTCCTTCTTTTCTTCCTGTTCCTCCCTGACTATTTTTTCCACACACAAATGTCCTTTGAGACCTTTAAAACCAGTTATTAACTCACATAGTTGACCTCTGTCTGGAGGGGGGGGGTGGAGAAGGAAAAACCCACCGGACTGTACTTCTCAGTGGAACATGGCAAGACACTACTGGTCAATGAAGTACAATCTTCATGAGACCCAGGGATCAGCCAGTGAAAAAAGACTCTCTGGTGGAATTTGTCCTACACAGATCTGCACTAAAGTGCTTGGCATGCAACAAAGCCAGTACAGATCTTCACACATTAGTTCTTATTCCATATTGTATGCAATTTGATTGCACGTTTTGTGCAGATGTGTTTGTGCATATCTGATAAACACACCCACGCAGGTAAATAATTTTTAAATTGTGTTAGTAATTAATTAGAATCATTAGATTAAAATAAAAAAATCTCTTTAGACCAATTTTAAATTTAATGGGTATATTATCAGATATATGTCCTTTCCCTACTTGTATTATTCTTGATAGAAATTTTCCCAAGATGTTTCCAGCTGTTAACTTTATCCTTAGATAGCAAACTGAGATTTCTGACTGCTAGATCTAAAAAAAAAAAAAATAAAAATCTTCTTTCTTGTCTCCTTATAGAATTTGACCTTGTTGCTGTGTTATAAGGGCTTAGACTCCATTTCACCAATGCCTCATGACTAATTTGATCCCATCGCTAGTTACTGGCACAGTCCTCTCCAGAGGTACCACATGCTGACCTCCTTCATGTTGCCTTTTGAATTTTTGATTTCCAGCAGGTGAGTAGGGGCAAGAAAATGAAGACCCATCTTCTAATGAAGCTCCTCTGTGTCCTGCATTTGCTGTCTGTTGCTGATTGACATTATCATGCCATTAATACCTTACCATTTTAATCCTGTATATGTTTCTATTGGATTATGCAATTTTTAAGAGATGCAAGTGCTTATTTTTCTATTTTCTTTTCTATCTTTGTTTTGGTAATCTTAAATATTCATATGAATATTTTACTGGTTTTCCTGAGCCATAATATCTTTAAATCTTTACATATTCTTTTGCCTACAAATTACTTAAACAATTGTATAACTGGCATGCTAATGTTAATTGTTACAAAGCTGAAATAAAGACCTATTAAGTTATGATTTTCTTGTTTAGGGGTTGGTTTGGTGGGGTTTTTTTGTTTGTTTCATGGTATATTACCAATTTAAGACTTTTTTTACCTGAAAGTCATAGTACCAGTTTTCTTACCTATCTTGATCTGCTCAAGTTAGTTGTGGAATTGAAGAGTGTATTATCTGCTGAGTTGTTATATCTTGGAATATAACTAGCACCAAATCTCAGTCTGATTAACTCATATAGCTAGTGAATGTGTCAGCGTGGACATACTTTCCTTGTTCCACATATAAAAGTGTTCATACAGATATTGGCTTAAACCTTCATTTTAGATACTTAATGAAAAGAGGAAACTATTCTCAGTATGAAGTTTGAATACTTTTCTTTGCATCTCAGGAGCACAAGATAGTCATACTTGCTACACGCACAAAAAAAAAAAGTGTTGTTTAATGCTCTTATTCAACAGAATTTATGCACATGCTTCAATTCCAGTTGAAACAGAGCTCCAGTATTCATTGTGATTTCTTTCGATTTTTCTATTGTTATCTTCTGTTTGGTAGCATAATCCTTCCTAACCACTCATTCAGCAGGATGAAACTGTGCTTATTTTGATATTATATAGCTTCCACTGAAGCCAGCTTTGATTTTGTCATAAATAAAAAGAAAGTTTATCCTGCTCACATAATTCAGGTGTGTGAAGACATTTTATAGACACATCATTTTGAACAAGTTCTGATGAAGTCACAGTATAACCTCAAATACGCAGAGAGAAACCAACCCAGTGTTTTCTTGTCTGTTCTTTATCAGTAGCAGAAGGGCCCAGGCATAATAAGCAAAGAAAGCTTTACCAAACCCGGGCAGTCTAGCCCAGTGAATGGAAAAACATCCGTCTGACAGACACAAGAAAATACCATATGATCTAGGACTTCTGTTCTGTGATGGTGTTGATGAAGCCGGAGGTTAGCAATATGTGCATTGCAAACTCTGAAGCTGTCCTGAGGAATGGGGGGGACCCCATCCTCGCTGCTCACCCCCACGCGAATGAGGTTGCAGTAGCTCCCTCCCTGCAAGGTCCTTACCCCCTGTATTTGGTAAAAGTGCTGGATATAATTGTCACACCTTTTTTAGGGAGAGAGCTGGCATACTCTGTCAAGAGGCAAAAGACTTCTATTTCTTCATGAAAGGACAATTACATGAGATTTGTCTCTATTCTTTTAAAAGAGAGATCTGGCTGAAGTAGGGAACTGGGCTTTGTATATACTTAAGAACTTAGTTAATACATATAGCTTAAGGTTGAGTTATTAACCTGAAGTAGAAACATTACTACAGAGAATGGTTTGTTCTTTGTTTAAAATGTGTTTTTTTTCTTGTTCAGGGTTTCCTGTAAATAGTGCAGCATGAAAGGTGGCATCCAAAGAAAGACATATGCAGTTTTCTGCTATTTACATAATATACATTAGATCTTTACTTAAAGATATTAAAAAACCCTGTGAACTATTTGAAGAGAGAGAAACAGGGGGTAGAGGGCACGCAAGTTGTAGAAAATTACTACAGTGAGCCACTGAAACAGTTGTGTTATTCCTAAGTCCTCAGTGTAAGGTGGAAGTCTTTACATGCCTTAAGGAAAGCAATGATTGCTCTGGCTCTGAGAGGAAACTCTCTGCCTTGCTGTATCATCATTTTGATTGCTGACTTTTTTTAGTATCCTTTCCTCTTGGCAATATGTGAAATTATTATATTCTAACACGTGAAATGTACGTGTTACATATGCAACAAGGCTGATGTCTCTAAGCATACAGATATGCTGCTAAATAAAATAAGACTGGGATTAAGTTCTTCTCCTTGATTGTCATCATCACTAACCTGTCAGACGGCTCCCTGGCTCTGTGTTGGAGTGCCCCAACTAGCCTTTTCTAAAACAAAACTAAGGTGTACTTCTGGGAATAGCTCATGATGAGGACTGCATGAGTAAAACTGCACCGGGTTTGTCCCCCTTCCATCCACATAGTCCCCCAGAGCTAACCCAGAGGTCCAGGCCCTCAGAAACATGTTCACATAGCCTCATGTGATAAATCCACTATCTTGGTGGGTACAGCATGTCTTATGTTATTTCCTACATGAAGGAAAATCAAACTAAACTGATTGTTACTTTATTGGCACATCACCCATGTAGAACCAAGGCCAAATGCTATATAGTGTAGATATGGCCAATATGCGCTAAAAGGTACAATCTATGTTCTTTGTAAATATAAGGTAGAGTTGCTACGGATCACTGGTCTTTAGAGATCCATCCCTGAAGCCCTTTCATTTAGAAGCGTAAAGAGTCCAATATTTTCTAAAATAATACAAAATATCTTCTAGTAAGATGTACTTTGTTTACTACAATCCAGTTTCATATTCTATTACTGATAAAAGGTTTTTGAAAACTTTTATTTGAATGAAAATTTCATTTTTGTATTCCAAAAACTTATACATATATATATTTTTTAAACTAACTGAACTGCTAAATCTAAATTTTTTTTGTTTTCACTGGGAGAAGGTCTAAGGAATGTCTCAGGTGGTAAAAGCCTATTGTAGTTTTGCAAAGCACCACTTCTGGTTGATATTAAAATACGATGCATCACGACATACTTGGTGAAGTTGTGGTATAGGAGTTTGGACATCAGCACAAAGTTTCCATGCTCCATCAGCACACTTGTTCATTCACATTACTATTAAGAGTGGTATTCCCAAAGAGAAAATGGAGAAATGGCAAAACAGTTGTAAGAATGGCAAGTGCAATTATGATTCAAAATCCAGTGTTAGAGCATCACCAACAAAAGGGGAGGGGGAAATCCATTCCGGCTGCAGTCCTCTACTAACCCCTGGAGCCTAGGTGGCAAGTTAGAGCTGGGCACTTGTTTCAACTGTCTACCAGCTCTGAGGGATATGCTGTAATACAAGTCCAAGTATACAATATCCATTTTGAGATCAGTTTGGCTATTGAGCATATGGGAGGCAGAAGGGAATACAGTGCCTATTAAAATGCTTATGAAAAATAGATAAAGCCTTTCAAACTTTAATAACATGCTATTTGATTTTGTCAGCAGATAACATTATGCACAAAGTATTGCATATCCAGGTTTAAGAACCTGAAAGTCATCAGTCTAAGAAGGATACCAGGAGATGCTGTGCAGGACAGTTAACTCCAGCACATTGACAAGCTGCCAGTTTCGAGGGTGTGAGGAGGATGCAAGAACCGCTTACTTGAGTATGTGGATAGGAGCTGGATAGTCTCATCAGGAGTGCATTGACAGGATAGGCATGGACTGGACCAAAAGAAAAACTTTCTGTACAGGCATATTCAGCAAGATTTAGGAAGTGAGACATTACTAAATGTATTTGTTTGTAGCCTTCCTAGGATGTTCTGGAGACAGCTTTATGCCAGAAGCTCCTAAATATTCACTTAAAAATACAAAAACAAACAAAAAAACCCCCCTGAACACCTCCTTGATTCCTGGAGGTATGTTGTTGATTTTCTACTCAGGCTGTTTGGGGTGGTGAGCACCTACTTGTAGGAGAGGAAATTTCAGGAAGTGACTTGAAGAAAAATGTTCATTCAGCCAGATCATGGACAGAAAGATATAAACTGCCTCATTCATCAAGATCTCTGTACCTGATCTCTTTGGGGGTAGGGAGGAAGATAGTTTCCTTTTACTACTTTTTTTCCTGTTTTCCTTAGATTTATCCTTAACACATGCAAAAGAAATAATTCCTTTTCCCTCCCTCTGCCCTTCCAGGAACTCTCACGGAAGAACCACTGACCATATATTTAGATATTTCTGTATGACATTGCTGTAAATCTGGTGTGGTTCATTTGCACTCAGCACAACAGTATTGTGCATGTCCCCTGCCCGCGCTGCTCCTGTGGTGACTGGCAGAACAGTGGTAAGGTGATCTATAAATCGGTTACACATATCTTCTAACAAGTCAGCAAGCAGACATCATAATTTCTCTTATTTATTTTTATTCACTGTTTTGACCTCAATCCTGGTTGCAGTGCTTAGTGTGATTTATTTATTCATAAGGTGCTAAACTAACAATATTGGGTTTAGTCTGGACTGCCCATGAGACACAGAAAAGAAGTGCTGGTATGTTATTGCTAAGGGCAATGGGCAGATTACTCTGCATTAGGTTCACATGGTAGTGTATTTATTCATCTACAAGCATTTTTATAGTGACTAATTGTAACACCTGGGCAGTATATATGCACTATAAAAATGTTGAGAACTGTCCATTAGGACAATTAATTCTCTGTGCAGCTTCTGGTTTAATTGAGACATTGTGCCTTCCAACCGAAACCATTCTATGGTTCTATGACTGTGTTACCGGTTTTAATTAAAGGCCTGTAGTAGGGAAAAGCCAACTCACAGCTGTGAAAATATGCGGGTAGATACTTGGACACTGGAGGCTGAGTCTAAGCAGGAGGGGGATAGGGAGTATCATAGCAGAAGCAGTTCAAGTTTTAGTTTGTATTGTTTTCTTTGTTATAAAATTTGCCTAGTGTCATTATCTTATGACTAGTAATTCAGATAGAAAATTGAGCTTAAAGGGGCCTGAAACTAATCAAGGTTGAATTTGGTTAATAGTTCTAGTCAGAACAAAGGAGGGGACAAATTTAAAAAATGTCAAAACATATCATTTTGACCTTTCTGAAATGAAATGTTTCATTTCAGAAATGCCAAACCATTTCATTTTGACATTTGTAAAATGAAACTTTGGCTTTTTGATTCAAAATGGCATTTTTTCCTTAAAAATTGACCTATATTGTTCAAATAGTATGAAACTGAGGTAAAATAATTCCTGAATACTTTGAGCTGAATAAAAATTTTGATTTTTCAAAAAGATCAAAATGAATCCCACTTGTCTTGCAATTACTTTCCTTATTTGTTTTCTCCTGTCATCGTTGTTGTTGTTTTCATACTCAAGTTTTACTCCTTCCCTCTGTTTTGCACTAAACTGAAAAATCTGTGCCTTGCTGTATTGTAATTTGGTTTGAGATTTTTCTTGGGAAGTGTTTCTGCAGTTTCTTTGATTTTATTTTTTTTTTTAATTTTTTTAACCCATTGTGGATTTCTAACTGCATATTCAAAAAGCATCAGAAGACTGATGCTCTAACCTTAAGATAGCGCTGCAGCAAAAGTATTAGATGCATGGTCTAGTCTAGGAATACACTTGCCCACCACTTGAGAACTACATCAGAAGAAACCACTGAAAAACATGCTTGAGTTGCTTAATCTCAGGTCCTGCAATATGCTTGTTAAATTTGAATTGATTGGGAAATTCCTGGAAATCAATTTAAAATACCACACCAGCCACAAAGTAAAGAAGAATGTTTAATACTTCTGTCGTTACTGGGCATTTGCCAACAGTCATCTTTACTACAGTCTTAGAAATGGCTCTTTTAAAGAATTGGATTTCTTCTTATGATTTTAAAGTATAGCCAAGTATAGAAATGCTTGATGGAGTGCCAGGCAGTGAGCAAACCTAGATCAAAACTGATTCTTAAACTGTAGCTAAAAATGCACAGGTACATAGTTTAGCTCACCTGGAATGAAGAGCAATACTGAGTTTGATATGCAGTCTTCTGCATTTTCCAGCACTCATTTTTATCGGACTAGTGGTCTGAAACTCCAGTTAGGTTTGGTATTGTATGGTGCACAACATATTGGCAGTGAAGCACTGCCCTAGCAACAGACAGTCTACTGCCTAAGCAGCAAGGATAGGCAGGAAAATGGGTTTACAGGTATGCACAAATTTCTCTAGGTAATGTAGAGGGATAGTGGTATATTTGGAAATCAAAACGTAGTAAGTTATTGCACAGTAATGAGCAAGACTTTGAAAAGCTTTTAGAAAACGGAAGCAAATGGATGACTTTTCAGTTCATGTGAGGATTGAGGACAAGCCTGATGTAAGTGTAGAAACAACACCGAAGGCCAGTGATTAAAGCTTGTAATAAGATGCATTTCTTTATTTCAACTTCAATTTTTGGTCACAAGAAATAAGAAAAAGTTTATCCAGATAGCTAAATGAAATAATAACAATAATATAAATAATAAAAAGTGAATGCCATGTGGACTCATTTTTATGGCACAACATGTTCTAGAGCAGAGACATACCTAATCTGTCCTCTAGAAGCCTATCTGTTTATAGTACTCTCTTTTAGAATCTCTTTTGAGACAAAATACTCTTTGAAGTCTAAGGAAACAGTAGACCATATTCATCTTCTGTTGTGCAACCTTGTAAATATTTCAGCAGAAATCAGAGCTGTAGTCTCAGAGGGGAGCTAGCCAGTTACATGGAGATTACTGGGAGCCTTTTGTTCCAGACCACACTCCAAATCCAGGTAGCTGAAAGACAGCAAGAACTGTGGCCAGATGCACATATGCAAGAGCTTCATTTTAGCAAAATGGCAGGTAATGATAACAATCTTTAGATACACTATTCTTAAACTATAGAGATCTAGACAGAATCTACATGGATGGTAAGAGATTCTTATGGTTACTCATATAGCTAATGAGTTCATGGTATTTAATCACACTATAGAATACAGATGTGATGTTTCTTGCAATCGTTTACATGGTACCATTGCTTATGGTGCTATCTCGTGATAGTTGGCACTTAACATTGGCACTTTTCTTCAGCTTCCAGTGGAATATGATTAGATTTTTAGATTTTTTTTTTTAGACCCTCTGATTATGAAGAAAAACTGAATGAAATAACTGAAGCTCAACCAATGGACTTATGATCCCAAAAGTAAATAAAACTAAGTCAGCGTGTTAGATCAGACAAAATATTTTGTGGCATGACCTATGAAAGAACACTAGAATTTTGCAAAAGATGGGCTGTTTGATGCTGTAAGTGTCCAGAACAAGACAAGCATCACCATGCAAATCACTTGCCTTGTAAACAATTTTGTAGTTGTATGCCAGAGTCTGTCAATTCTGTACTGTAGTATTCTGGACTATGATGTAAATTCCAGGAATGTTTACTTCCAACTCCACTTACACTGGAGAATACAGTGAGAGAAATGTAAGATTTTCAAAGGAATACAGAAACTTTAAAAAAAAACCCATTTGTTCTGATCTACAGTACATAATTCCTGTATTAAGCTAAGATCTTGGAGGTTCTTAGTTTGATATATAGCAGTAATGTTGAAGCTAAGTTTCTTCACAAGAGCTTCTGATCCATGGAACATCAAAAGTTGTAGCTCAAGGAGTTTTCAGCTAAATTAATTTGTCTTGGATATACCTTATTTTAAACCAGTAATCCAAAGCTTGATGCAACTGAATGAGAAAAAGGTTTTGTTCAGTGAACAGTAGAATTAATAAAGTCTTATTTCCTATCCATGATGTCTCATAGATGGAGTCTTTAGGGCCTAATCTTTTCACATACTTAAGGTATTTACAGTGTTACTATCCTATAGACATATTGAAGTATCTCATAATGGTTGAGTTGATACTGCAGACTTTTTCAAAGTGAGGAAACTAATGCAGTGTTTAACCATTTTTAAAGAAAATTCTAAAGATTTAATACCTTTACTCCTTATTTTCTTTCAGAGTTGGTTGTAATTTTCTAATAGTTACTCAAAATTTAATAAAGATGAGGAGTCAGTCATAGGGTGAAGGATAACAATATTGGATGCTACTAACTCTCTTTTAACTGGAAATTAGCATATCCAGTCATCTGAATAGGGCATATTGGAAGATATAACCAACCGTATCCTGGGCTGCATCAAAATAAATGTGACCAGCAGGTTGAGGGAGGTGATTCTACCCCTCTGGTCTCATGGCACCCCACCTGGAGTACTGCATCCAGCTCTGAGGTCCCCAGTACAAGAAGGACATGGAGCTGTTGGAGCGAGTCCAGAGGAGGGCCACAAAGCTGATCAGAGGGCTGGAGCACCTCTCCTATGAGGAGAGGCTGAGAGAGTTGGGGTTGTTCAGCCTGGAGAAGAGAGGGCTCCGGGGAGATCTAATTGCGGCCTTCCAGTACCTGAAGGGGCCTACAGGAAAGCTGGAGAGGGACTGTTTATCAGGGAGTGTAGTGACAGGACAAGGGGTAATGGGTTCAAGCTGAAGGAGGGTCGATTTAGATTAGATGTTAGAAAGAAATTCTTCACTGCGAGGGTGGTGAGGCACTGGAACAGGTTGCCCAGAGAGGTTGTGGTGGCCCCATCCCTGGAAGTGTTCAAGGCCAGGTTGGATGGGGCTTTGGGCAGCCTGGTCTAGTGGAGGGTGTCCCTGCCCGTGGCAGGGGGCTTGGAACTAGATGGTCTTTGAGGTCCCTTAAGAAATAGAGGCAAGCTTATATTTCTAAACAAGATAAATAGCCATGAAATCATCACGTTTGAGAAATAATGAAAGAACTTCTAATTTTTTTTTTCTAGAAACATGGATGTGATAAATCCAATGGAATGTAAATGGAAAAAAACCTTTCAACAGTTATGGTAAGTTGATGACTAGAAATACTTGAGTGCGACTCTGGTGTCCATAATGTATGGACACTAAAAAAGGAGGAGGATAGAGAACAGTTATTTTCCCTCTTTAAGATGACCTACAAAGTGCATTCATAAAAAAATAAGTGAAAACAGTATCACTAATCAGACTAGGGAACACTGTGTTTTGTAGGCTATGGAATTCTTTTAAGTATATGGCTATAAATATTTGCACATTCATAAGGTTTGTAGTAAATTTACTAGTTCAAATAATTTTTTATTGTTTTTTTCCCTTTTTTTATGTTAGCCTTTCCTAGCCCTCTAGAGCAAAAACTGAGAATAGCAAGAATACTCTTAGAAATCATCATAGAAAAAAACCTTATGTTTATATATGTTACTGTTTCATTAGGAAATTTAATATAGAAAATCTGAAGGACAGAGGCAGAGTAATTAACTCTTAATCTGACATGTAACTCCAAACAGTGGCTGATGAATGGTGAAATAATGATACTGTTACCCAAACTGTAGTTTCTGAGCTTTCTAAGATAAATATTACAGCAGTACTCAGAGACACAATTTTTTCATATTTACAATAGTTATAGTTGTTGCAGTGCTCAATTATTTGCATTTTATATTCTTATTTTTAAAGTATTAGTTTAAACAGTATTTAAAAAACCCCAAACCTACTGATATGTTTTGCAGTTAAAAGTGAGCAGCAGTCCCCCTTTACAATTATTGGCATATGTTTCCTCTCAACATCCCTGGAGACTCTACTTAGGAAAGTAGTTGACACATTTATCTGTTTCACTTATTGGTTAGCCTGAAATAGCTGAGAAGCTCACCCTCTACTCTGAATTGCTTAAGCTTTTCCTCATGGCTCATTTATATATATATGTGTGTGTGTGGGTGTATATATGGAGTGGTTTATGATTTTGTTGTTTGGTTGGGGTTTTTTACTTTTTATGCATCTTGTGTGTGTGTATATATAGACTTGTATGTATTTTTACATATATGCTTATACGTAAATATATATATGCATGTTTGTGTGTAGATGTGTCTTTGAATATAGTCTAGATAATGTGTGGGTAACTGCGTATTTCAGAACTGATGATGTGAAGTATACCATTAGCTGCAAGTGATACCTAAGGCTGCCTGAGAGTAACCAGGTAAGTGAAAAAATTCAGTGTCTTCCACGTAAATATTTTAGCGTCAGGTATTTCATTCTCCGAGCACCAAGTTCTGAGGGCAATTTTCCCTCTGATAGCCATCACCTAAACATATCTTAAAATGGGAAATCCAAATATTAGTGAGCAGAGAAGTCTCTAGTCCATGCTGAAAGCTATTGGGTCAGACCACGCCATTTAGTCAGCTAAATACAGATGTACAATACCACTTGAGTTGCCCTGGGATATCCTCTTGCCTTCCATTTCAGAAGGATGAGTTTCTCCAGTCTTCTGTATGCAAGCCCCATGGACACCTGTTTGGGACAAAAGGGGTTATCTAAAATGGTGTGAGACATCTGTGCCCAGACAACTGACCTGCACTTGCTAGGGGTGCCTCAGAGCTAAAAATTTCCGATCTTCACTGATAATTTGCTGATGATAAATTCCCAATTTGCGTAAGACCCAGTTTGCAGGCAGATTTGGGGAGCTGCTACTACATACTCAGCACAGCAGGATCACAGCCGACTTGGAAATCTGTACCCGGAGTGGAGTAAGAAAAAGCAAGGTTCCTGGGCCAGGGGCATTGGGCTGTGCCTATGCTAAGCAAGGTCAAAGGATCTTGTTTTCAGAAGTTGAGTGTTTCCTGGAGAGACCAGTAGGGATGCCTGACCTTAAACTTCTGAAGAACTGTGATAGGAGGGAGAGAAGGAAAGGGAGCTGACTTAAGTAGTGTAGATGCTTGTGATGCTATTCTGTATAGCAGGAGTGTGGAGGATGGCATGCATGGACTGGTGGTGACAGTACTGAGTAAGCAAGCTTGGCAGAGCTGGGAGCTTCTACAGCATCAGGGGTAGCAATTGTGCAAAATACTATTTAGAGAATTCTGCCCTAATACAGCTAGAAGCCCATTCATCTCACCTATTTTTGAGCTTAATATACTATTCTTCACTCAATCTATGGAAAAGCCTGTATAATGTAAAATGAAGATGAGCTAACACCAGTGCTTTCTTCCCCAGGTATTTCAAAAGAAATAGGAAACTAGGAAAAAAACATTTGTACGCAAAAGCATCAGAAAGGCAAGAAGAGAAGGGAACAACATTGAAATAGCTCTGTATGGCTACTGACGAGCCAGTAATATCATGTTTTGTCACATATGAGTTGTTTTTTATTCGATAACCAGTACTGTAGCAGGGAAAAAGAAATCATAATACACACATTACTCAAAATTGCACAACATGCTAACTCATTTTGTCTTTCCCAAATTTTGTGGATTCTCTTTCCTGCCAGCCTGAGTTTCTAAAGCATGTATATCTGTGTTCAGACCAGTGGTGTAGCAGGCCACGCTCCTCGGATATTATGAGGTTTTGTAGTTGAACAAGTTACGTTAGGGTTACAAGTTACCTGTCTTCTACTCTGTGCTGAGTAAGCAGATGTATGTTCTTCTCTCTCATATGAAATAGCTTCCTCTCTGTTTTGTGGAAGATTAAATTTTCTCAAATAATCTTGCTTATGAATACATACCACCAACACAGTTCCCACAGACAACTGACACCTGTTATCTTTTAGCCTACAATACCTTTTACATGTACTTTCCCGAAGTACTGGGAAATTAATACAGATACACAAGAACTGATGATCTGCAGTTCTTAATTATTTTGTTGTTGTGCTCCATGTGGATAAATGCATTTAACTTCAGGCAGCAAACCTGGAAAAGGTAATCTTAATGCTGATTTAGGGATTTGTGAAAAAAAGCATTTCTTGTTCAATGCAGCATTGAAAAAGACAGATCCATATTTTCTCATTAACTCAAGCATAGATAGAAATATGTTGCTTTTGCCTGCCCCTGTGTACAATGTGGAATTGTTGTTGTTTTGGTCTGCATTGGTTCAATTGCTTGATGTTTCACTGCAAAAAGTACACAAATACACAAGTTATTTGTATTATACCAAGGCTATGAAGTCAAGCATGGAGAAGGTAAGAAAGACAGTACTTAAGTTACCCATAGATATTTGTTAGTCAGAAGTCTCTATATGACCCCATGGTGGGTTTGTCTAGCAAATCCCTGTCCCATTCAGTGTAAAGAATGGATGGCACTTTTACTGACCAATTGGTCAATATTTTTATTCTTTTTTTCTTCTGATATAGTCATGTCTATTTACTGTAAACTGCAGACGATGTTACCAACACCTTCATTAATTTTGCTGTGTTCTTCAGCACAGTGGTATCTGGAGGACTTGGAAAGTCTGTGGCATGCACTTTTTACCACCACAATGTTATGAAACTATCTCTTAGTTTTGGTTTCTCATTGAGACAACCAATTTGTCTTTTCAGTCTTTTTTTAGGTCAGTATTGTAGCTAACGGTACAGACTCCCCTGATGGCAGCTGATGCTGTGAATACTCAGTAGTTCTTCAAATTAGATCCTCAGGTCCCAGAAAATGAGAAATACAAATTGGTTTATCATAAGTTAGTTGTGTCACATCACATTTTTCACTTGCAACCTTCTCGCTATTGGTTGAAATAGATATAGATATGTGCATTCTCTTTAACTAATAGAGAGGCAGCAAAGTTCAGGATTGTTCTTCCTTTGGACTCCCATTGAGATTGGAAATGTGGGGCTCGAATCTAAAATGGGAAGAGGGAGCAAAAGGAGAAGTTGGCCATAGAGTTCACAACCGGAGCAGGGACTACCTTCCCTCCAGCCTCCTCACCACTCTTGCTCTTTCACATCCTGCCCAAACCCTCATCTCGCCGCTGGCAGGCGGCAAGGAGAGACTTAGCCTAGGGCCACCGGAGTATCTATTGAAATTAGTGACAGGGAGCAAAAATATGCTGTGAAGAGATAAAATGAAGTTTTATTTTAGGAGACAGGCTATATTTCTGACAGTTGGACCATCCTTCTGAACCATATAGCCTCCAGCCCCATCCTGCCAGTAAGGAACACGTCAGCCTGAAAGATTAAAGTTCAGCAAAATTATAAGCCACCAAAATCAGGGCTTTATAATGGGAACTGTCATCTAACTTGAATAATAGTCCTATTCATAATACTTATACTGGATCTTAATCTCACTTGAAGTGAAATTACTCTGGGGACTTAAAATAGGAATATTTGTAATTTAAATGCCTTCTGAGACTCTTTACACCTCAGTTATAGTGTACAATGATGTGTTATGTGTGCTTTACAAACGTGTCTGTGTATACAAGTGTCTGTATGTCAATATATACGTTCCATATATATTTTTAGATACATAGTAGTATACAGATAATAGTGAAACCAAGGGACGTAATGCTGATTTTCTCCTTTAATTATTGCCAACAAATATTTTTTTTTAGAAACTTCGGACAACACATTATTTTCTCTTCCTCTTTTCAATGGCAAATATAAAAGAAAAATAGAGTGAAGATCACAAAGAAAAAAAAAAGGTAGAGGGAATGCAGAGTAATAAAAAGCAATTTATTGTTATGATCAATGGTGGCGGGGAAAAAAAAACCCACACAAAGAAAAAAACCCAGGCAAAATAAAAATCTCTTGATATGTATGCCATTGAAAGGACTATGAAGCATCCATACAGTTGTCTTTGGTTTATGACCAGAGCTACCAAATACTTTCTGTGCTCAGGACTGAGCACTGAAAACACTGAATTAAATTTTCTCAAGGCTAAAACTTCTTAATATTTTCAGCATACATTTATACTATTACTCATAAATTTGCTATTAGAGACATGCTCACAGTGAGCTCTCAGTGGGATACAGAATTTCATGGTACTTATCCAGTTCCGGCCACAGCTTCTCCTCTTCAGCAAAAGCTCATCAGTTTGTGTAAATTATTATTGCTCTTGCAGGTAGAACTTTATTATAGGTGATGCACATATGCCAGACTCATCTAGTATTATAACACTTTCTGTCACCTTCGTGCAAACAACATCTGGCAGCAGTTCCCAGAGTGACATTTCAGACATGGAAGCAGAATTAATATGAAGAAAAATATGGTGGCAGTGCCAATACAACCAGAGAACAACTTCCTCCCCAATTAAGTCAAGATGCTTCTGTACTCTGGTGTCTCAGGAGTCCACGCTCATTCCCAGTAGTTTTTTTCTGATATGTGGTTTGCAAGAGTCCAGTTTTCCATAGTATTGTAGGTTAACTCCTCTCCATGAGAGAGGATGAGAAAGGTGGATGTCAGCTCTTTGGACCTGGCATCCAAGACCAAGGTGAAGATACGCTCCTTCGACCTTGTAAGGTATTGTATGCAACTATCCTCTTTCCCTGTGGTTAACATGCTGTGAATCGAATTCACCGCAACATCAGCAATCATTTCAGAGTTCCCTAAAGCAGAAAGCCTGTTTCCACCCACTACGACTTGTTAGATCTGTGTCATTGCATGCCACTACTTATGCAGTCTCTTCAAAAAGTTCCAGGGAAATCCACAGCAACCATAAAAGGTGAGGAAAAAATTATTATTTTATTAAAGGCTTGAACCTAGTTTTATGGGAATTAAGCTGTGGTTCTTAATTACTAAACTTTAATTTTGAATATAAATGCAAAATGTAAGCTATTCTGATAAAGTTGTAATTTATGGTTTCCAAAGAAAGGAAGTTTTAAATAATTTAAATTTCAGATATTTTAGCTGAGAAATTCAAACACATGTAACGCACAATTATGTGTCATGCCATCGCTTATTGGCTTCACTAAATGCATCTAGAATTTCTAAACCAAAAAGATTGCATATTGTAGACTGCACCTTGTCACTGTTTACAAAATAGAAGAGGAAACCTTTTTAAAGAGCTTCAAAGTATTGTACGGACAGACTTCCCACAGTAAGACACCACTAGCTGGATTATGGATCTGTATCACACTTCCTAGCCAAACAGTCCCAGTCCCTTCACAGGTGAAGTAATTGGGTCACTTGCCCTTCACGGGTAACATAGTTCTTACTAGCTGCCATTACTAGATTTATTTTTTTTGGGGGGGTGTGCTATGTGTCACACTTTTTGCTACAAAAATAAGGTTACTCACCCTAACCTGGAAGATGTAGAAATAGAAATAGGTAGTGAGAGAACATAGAAACAGCTATTTGCCACAACTATCTTTTTCATATGGGGATCTTTTTATGTTTACAGTGGAACTTTTTCAAGCTTTGATACAGTTTATTTATCTCAGGATTCTTTTTTTTTTTTCCCCGTTTCCTTGTCTCTTACTCCACTGTGAGTTTCCAAGGATTTTATATTTTTCTTTTCCTCTTTATATTCTTCCTCCTTAATCACTACAGGTTCTCTCTTCCTTCCAAGCCTCTTTCATGTATCTTCTGTAACTTCCTACATAAAAAGCATAGATAAAACCAAACCAGAAACATTCTAATATGTCTGAAAGAGTATTAAATATTTTAAAAGGCACAAGTAAGTCATACGCGGCTGTGCCACAAAACAAAGTAATACTACTAATTACAAGCTTCTATTGTTATCAACAGCAACCTTGAGAACTCCCCTTATACATTGAACAGTTTTTAATTATTTACCCTACTGCAAACATTGGAATTCACAGTGTCTCTTCTTTATTTACTATTGTGTCCCCAAGAGACCAAGGAAAGGAGAATACAAAATTAATTTCAATCCTTATAGCTCCCTGAGCAACCCACTATATCCATTTGGAAGGAAAAGAAATGCAACACACTAAATACTTTGGGGATCTGAATCAAGTTTCCATCTTGTGTGTGCTTAAGATTCAAAGAACTCTGAGAGATGGAAAAAGCCCATTACACTTTATCGTCTGGCCACCACCTTTGCAAATGCAGCAAATCCTTCTCAAATAGAGGCTGTAAATAGAAGGCAATGCCACCTGAAACGTCATCAGTAATTTCCCAGGAACTAACTGCAGAGGTTGGATAATTTTACACTGACTTCACTGGCACCCTGCAACTGTGAGTTTTCATGATTTTGTTTGTAGGCCACAGTGCTCTGATGTTGTAGCAGTGAGAGGTCCTGCCTGCCAGCAATAATGCCTTTGCTCGCTGCGACCTGTGCTCCAGCCAGGCTCCCTGCCTCCCCTTGGGGCTCTTTTTCCCACGCATCTCCATCCACACATGGGGAATATCTTGCAATACGATGAATGCAACGGAGAAACAGAACTTTTCAGCACATCTGAAAGCTTTCCATCAGCTTTCTTGTGATCAAAAGAAAAACTTTTCTTGTTGTCTGGAAAGGGCGAAACGATCCATTTGAACGTTGTTCTCAACCCCAAATACTAGCAGGGAGGGCCAGGAGGAAATGCAGAGGGCACTGGTACTACAGCTGAAGAAAATAAGAATTTTTAGCTCCTTCTGACTCATCTGTTGCCCATACAGCTCTCTGACCACCTTCATTCCCCCATGTCCTCCTGCCAGCACCCTGCCCTGGGTAAAGCACTCAGCAGAAAACTACTAAGGTGCAGGTGAGTTACCGCTGTGGGTAGCAGCTGCTCTCCTCTCGTCAGGGCTGGGAGCGCACCCCCTTCCCCAGTGGTTTGCTGCCTCTGCTCAGGGACAGCTTTGCCAGAGCAGCTCTGGGACACCTTGGTAGGGGGTCAATCCCATTGTTCAGGAGCTGCATTTAAGCTGAGGGTTGGGGCCCTGGTCTCTACCTGACCTACGTTGGAGCTGCATGCTGGACCTCAGACCCCTTCAGTTCGGTCCCTGGCTGACTGGACTGACATGAGTTTCATCTGCCTTGTCGCTGTGGATTGGCCTGCAGGTCTGGACTCTTGGCTGTTGAACCTGGTTGCTGTCACTGGACTTGCTCTTCTTGTTCAGGTAGCCTGGGACAGACCCCCTTTGGCAAGGCCACAGTGAGATTTCAGTGTGAGTTATCAAGCAAATAATGGGTCTGCTGAACGTGCAGTCCAAGCAGGATTTTGCAAATGCCTTCATTGTATATAAATATATATATATAATGTTTTCCATGACTAAGGAAAAAGATACAGTTATGAATTATGGTAACTGAAATAACTGCTTTTATTCATGAAAGCACTCGAAAATAATTCAGATTTTTTCTCTTGTTTGCCTAGCTAGAAAATTGTAAGGCAGGTTGCCTGGAGACAATCAAGGTCAGCTACTTGTCAGTAAAGAAGGCCAGAGACAGTGTGTTTCTATATACATTAATAGGAAGTTGTTTTTATCTCCAACTTTTCTTGGTAGCACTGATCAATTAAAGTCAGTGGCACAAAAGTTTGGAAATGTAGCTGCAAGGAACTGATTTAAGAATTTTGGCTTCTGGATCTGTCCCTCTATCATCAGCAGAAAAGATCCCCTGGGCTTGGACTCACTGCCAGGGGTAGCAGCTGGTGGGGAAAATATTGGTTTTGCAGCAACTGCTGAAGCATGAAGTGGCTGGTAGCTGCCCAAGAGGGAAACGCACGTCCCTGTAACAGAATAGAAAGGGAATGGTGTGCAGGATCCTCAGTTGTGGGGGAAGCCAGTAGATCCTGATTACAAACACCAGAATTTGGCACAAACCTACCTGAGACATCAATGATTCCTGTGAGGGAGACCTGAATAGTCAAGAAGGGATTACTGAATGCATGGAGGAGAGGCCCCAGGCTTCGATGCAGGAGTACATTATACTTTGGACCTCAGGATGTGGCCATGTGATGAGACCCAAGACTCTGCTGAGATGGATGTAACTTACTACCCAGTTGGCACTGACGCCTGCATGTACTGGAGTGCCTTATGGAAGACTTCTACACATCTGGCCTGTGTCTCTCCTGTCACTTTTCCGTTATGCCAATACCTGAGGATCTCTGGGTCAGAAATTTAGGAATGGTGGTAAGGATTCCCAAGGATAATATTAACAGTTGAGTTTTGTTCCAGTTTGTTTTCTACTTCATCTCTCTTACGTACGCAGCCTTCATAGTTCCTGGGGGGCGGGGGGCATGCCTGGGTGTCTGTTCCATAAACGCAGCCCGTGCTGGGAGAAGGGGCTGGGCACATAGATGTTATAGGGGTCTGCAGTGAGGACATGGCTGCTGGGTGGAACTTTCAGTGGATTATCTCCTACTCTGCATTTGCAAAGAACTGTGAGGCATTCAGATTACAGAGGTAATGACCTGAATATCCTTCTTTCTCCGAATGATTCTTTTTTTTTTCTTAAAAATTTTTGTTTTATTTATTTATTAACAGTACTGACAGTCTTCCTCAATTTTTCCTATTCTACTTAGTAAAGTATTGTCAGACCACTTGGATGAAAGTACTACCTTGGATTCACCTTGGAGTAGAATGATCAAGCATTTTTAAGACTATGGAAACATGAAGTTGCTGCTCATCAAGGTTTTCTTCCTTACTCAGAGCAAGAAAATTAACACAAATTAAGACTTTTCTTCAGGTGAGTGAGAGTTGGCATCAACTCAGAAACCTAAAAATGTAAATTTAATAACCTTATGCAAGCCTATACCTTGGCACAAATTCAGCAAGTTAGACGTGCTTTAGGTATATAGTTTTGTCACAAAGCCTTTGCTTTGGCATTAGCCAAGAAAGCTTGATGTGCTGACTGTTGAGCAAATTATTTTATATAGGTTTTTTCTTTGACATCACCCTATTTGGCTAAGGGTGCTAACCTGTTCACAGTTTCAGTCCTGCAAATAGGAGATATCGATCCACTGACCTCATTGAAGCATTCACATTGATATAGGTGCTGGAAAGTAAAGATGATGAGTTTGTCCTTATGAATGTTTTTGTCTTGAAAACAGTCAGATAAACAAGGAATGCCGAGTCAGTAAATTTAAGCACTTTAGATTTGGCATTAACTGCACTAGCTAAAAGTGATGATTGAGTGATCTTATCAAGGTTTTGACTTTGGTTTTCATGCTCCTGTAATTCAGCATCTTTCCTTTTGTCATTTATCTGTCTTCTAGATTCTTTTTTCTTTTCTAGTTAAAGTTAGAGCCGTGAGAAGCTTAACCTAGGCATGAGAGAGAAAACCAAAGCTTTCCCTTTTGTGAACTAGAGGCAAGTTGAAGTACTAAGAGAATGGTAATTTAATAGTATCCTAATTAATTTTAGGTTTTAGTAAGCTTTTGCTTTTTATGTGCTGTTCTTTCACTTAAAAATGTCTTGAAAGTTATATAGGCATTTGTAAAGGTTTTTTGTTGTTGAGAATGTATCTGAAAGAAAACCAGGTCAAATCTTCTGGACTGTGTAGGAAACACTGTGCAATGCTTTTCCTTCTTTTTTGTTTTCTTTTCTAGTGACTGAAACAGGAGTTTCCTCTGGCTTGTTGATAGAATATAGATAAATGTCAGTATGCATTTTTTTGGTAGCCTAGCAGTGAAGAAAGTTAGTAACTGGGATGTTAGTGATCTTTAGGAATTTTAAACTGGAAAATGTACCCCAAAATTTTTATTTTTCCATTAGAAAAATCCAGCTACTTGTTCTGAAGCCTGTTATCAAATCTGTTTTGTCCCCATATACCATAATCTCTTCTGCTGTTACTAACTTTAAGGAACTTGAAAAAGGACTGAAGACTGAAAAGCTGCAGTACTAACGCTTGCTCCTTCGAGATAGTAAAGGGCCTTATTGAACATAGGTAAGTCAGAGGCTTAGGGTTTCTCTAGTCTCCTGGTACAGCTGTGGGTTTTTTTCAGATCTCCACATGCAGATGCTGGTGGGAGGTGGGGTGGGGTGTTGAAATGAACGCTAATATTTAACTAATTTATTTTTGACAAAAACATAGTGCGATGGGTGAGCAACTGGCTGACGGGTCGGGCCCAAAGAGTTATGGTAAACGGGGTTACAGCAGGCTGACGGCCAGTCACTAGTGGGGCTCCCCAGGGCTCAATTTTAGGGCCAGTTCTTTTTAATGTTTTCATAAATGACTTGGATGTAGGACTAGAAGGTGTTATGAGCAAATTTGCAGATGACACCAAATCGGGAGGAGCTGTTGATTTCATCGAGGGTGGAGAGGCCTTGCAGAGAGACCTGGACAGATTAAAGAACTGGGCAATCACCAACCACATGAGGTTTAACAAGGGCAAGTGCCGGATTCTGCACCTGGGAAGGGGCAACCCTGGCTATACATACAGATTGGGCGGTGAGACACTGGAGACCAGCCATGCTGAAACGGACTTGGGGGCAAGTTGAACATGAGTCGACAGTGTGCCCAGGCTGCCAGGAAGGCCAAGCGTATCCTGGGGTGCATCAAGCACGGCATTGCTAGCCGGTCTAGGGAAGCGATTGTCCCACTCTATGCCGCGCTGGTGCGGCCTCACCTCGAGTACTGCGTGCAGTTTTGGGTGCCACGGTACAAAAAGGACATAAAACTGTTGGAGAGTGTCCAAAGGAGGGCAACAAAGATGGTGAAGGGTCTAGAGGGGAAGACGTATGAGGAGAGGCTGAAGTGCCTTGGTTTGTTCAGCTTAGAGAAGAGAAGACTGAAGGGAGACCTCAGCGCGGCCTACAGCTTCCTCACGAGGGGGGGCGAAGGGGCAGGCGCTGATCTCCTCCCTCTGGTGACCAGTGACAGAACCCGAGGGAATGGCATGAAGCTGTGATGGGGGAGGTTTAGGCTGGGTATTAGGAAAAGGCTCTTCACTGAGAGGGTGTCTGGGCACTGGAGCAGGCTCCCCAGGGAAGTGGTCACAGCACCGAGCTTGGCTGAGTTCAAGAAGCATCTGGATAACACTCTCAGTCATATGCTCTGATTTGGCTGGTCCTGTGTGGAGCCAGGAGTTGGACTCGATGATCCTCATGGGTCCCTTCCAACTCAGGATATTCTATGATTCTATGATTCTAACTAAAGTCACAGAAGAATTACATAAGCTGTAGAAGTTCTTTATAAGGTGAGACTGGCATCTCTTCACCCCATTAACTAGGAGGGAAATAACTAGTGAAAAGAAGGAAATCCAGCAGAACAGCTTCACAATTTCTGAAAATAAAACTCTGTATCAAGAGTGAAGCAGATATGATGGTAGTTATTTAACCTCAAAACATAGTCAAAGAAGGAGAGACCTGGAATAATATCTGAGAAGCCAATAATAATGCAATCCCCTTTGGGTTGGTATTATCTGCAATGGAAGTTTTGAAAATCTCTGAAGATTATGGAATGAGAAGAACAATAGCTATCTGCTGCTATTCAGAAGAAATGAAAAAGCCATAATAATGCACATTATGCTGTCTGTGAATGGAACACATTCCCCACTTGGTGAAATCACTTCAACCACTGATTCTTAATGCTGTGTGAAAGGAAGTTATTTGATTCTTCTAAAGAAAGAGTAAAACACACCTTTTCTTCTAATATCATCAATTCTTACATTGGCAGACAAAAATATCAACTTTTCTGCCTTTCGTCTTGCCCTGCCTGACCTAGCCCGAAAAAGCAACCCTGAATTTTGTGTGATTCACATGTCAGCTATTATTAGTTCAATTTCAATGTTATTAGTCATATGATCATCCTCCATGTTCAAAATCTGTGTTTGAAAATGAGGCAGTTCTATTGCTGATTTGTGTTGCCAGTAGGGCTGCAAGTGCTTGAAGGAGCACTAAGGTCTGCCTCTGTCTTGGTTTATTTTCCGCAGATGCACTATTCAAAGAGCATTCCCCTACCATGTTACTTGACTGCTGTTTACCCTGTCTATATCCCTCTGAACAGGAAGGCATTTATCAGAGTGGAGATGTCCCCTTTGCTTGGTATTCAGCTAATATTTAATTTTCCTTAATGGTTTATGGTAAGAACGTCACTCTGAGCTTAGTGAGATCAAGAGGAGTTGAGCCAGGACCTTCTAAAGCCTGTGACTATGCAGTGGCTCAGCGTGGCAGGGAGGCTGTGTCAATGATGTCATGAGGGCTTTGACGTGGCAGCAGGCAGGCAAGATAGAGCAGCTACAGAGCACTGCACCATTTTATCAGCATAGCCCACACAGGACCGAAGGATTTTTGATCTGAAATAAATCTAGTAAAGATGCTGCTCCAATAAATGATTGTTATCTTAGTGAACCAGAGGCTCTGATCTACTAGCTTCACAGAGTTTGATCTCAGATGAGAACAGGCTAAGACTGGTGATCCAATAACTTGGAAAAGACCAAATCCTGACATTGACCCCACAAAGTGACCAGCTAGACCAGTAACCTTACCAAAGCCCCTACCTTGATAACAGTCTAACAAGTCAAAAACAGCAGTATCTATAAAGACCCTAGTTTGAAATTGACGTGCTTTTGAGTTTTGCCTCTTAAGTAGATCCAAACAGTGTGTTTTATGTATTATCCTGTAAATATGATATGCCCCTTAGGTTCTGAGCCTGTTTGCCTGGGGCTTTCCAGAGTGTGTGCTTGTTATTTTCATGATAACTGCAACATACTTGCTGCTGCTAGAACTGCTAAGTGACACCTGAGTTAAAATGTAAAAGTTTCTGGTGCCCTGAAGCATGGGGAACTGGAATTTATCATTCACGTTTCCTGTTAGTAATTTTGGGGGGAACTGCTGTATTTATCAGGTGTATTTAGCAGTGTCAGAATGGCACAAAAGGATGCTGCATTGATTCTTTTGGTACTGCAGATTTTCATGTTTCCTTGGATCTACTGCTACAGACATAGCAGCTTGCAGTGGATTTGGAACATTTCACAGAAGTGAAAGGCTGCCCTTCCATGATTAAGCACAGGAGTTAGTGCAAGTTGTCTCCTGGGTCACATGGTAGTGTAAGTCTGAAGAGGGTCAAAGAAGTGCCTTAGGAAGTTGTTTCCAATGATCTCCAGTAAGCAGGTTTATTGTTCTGAGAGCTGCACATTCTCCCAGGCAGTCAGAGATACTGGCATTAACTGCAAAGCTGGTATAAGTAGTTTCTACATTCTTTCTCTGGTCATTTTTTCTGTCCTCGTGGTTCAATTTTTCCTCCCACTTATCTCCTCAACTGCACAAAATCTGTTCTGTGGTGGGCTGAGCAGGAAACTGGATCACTGAACTCAGCTAATTAAAAGTACTCTTTTAAAGAAAAAAAATAAGACTGCAATGTGCCAAAAATTAGTTGTGACAGATGGCATCTGTTTTGCCTGCCCTTGCTTTTGTGTGCCTTTAAGAAGCCTCAGTGAGGTGAAGCCTCCAGAAAGACAGGGAAATTGCTCCTTTCTTTAGGGATCTCTTGTATCTGCTGAAAGAGGGGTGGCTTGGGAGACTGCAGAGTGTGGCCACGTGCAGCTCCTGGAGACACCTTGAGACAGCAGTGAGGAGCAGAGAGATGTCAAAGCAGGCTGGGAAGAGTAGCTCTGCTCAGAAAGTCATCCACTAACTAAAGTCTAGAAACCAAGCAAGGGGAAATTTTTTTTTTCTAGTGCATTTAACCTACTCGGTTTGAGTTTTCTAAATTTAAAAATGAGGTATTGTGGTCATCTTTGTTCTAAAAATCCTGGGGCATTCTAATTCTTTTCTAAAGAGCTTGCTATGAGTAGAGGCAGGTGCGGTTCCATATCAAATCATAGCCAGCTCTGTTTTAGTGAAACTACAGCCTTATTAAGTAGCCAATAAACTATATTCTTAGCCAAAATCTATCAGACATTTCCTGGTATGTTGTGCTCATCAAGCCTTTCCTGACAACTTTATACATTTTGCATGGAAGTGTTCCTCTCCTAAAAGCTACGCTTGCTTGTTGGCATTCCTCTTGTTCCTCCTGCTTGCCATTTGATCAGATATTAACATTTATATCATCATATTTATGTCTATTTTTGTCTAAAATGGGCTTCAAAGAATGGTTGGCGCCAATAAAAGATATACTCCCAAGCGAGGAAAATCCCAAAACAGTATTTCTAAGAAAGACAGAAGAATTTCTGCATGATACTGATGACTGAATAATTTTTAGCAAAGCCACAGCATGGCCAGTTTGGTAATAAACCCCCCTTCAGAAGAGGGTAGGTTAGAAGATGAAGAGTGGCAGAGTCTCATCCTTGCCGTGAAGTCTTGTAGACCTTCCGGAATAGGGCTGAATTGCTACTGGAAATCAGCTGAAGGAACTCAAGTGTAAGTAGCTATTGCACATAGATCTGAAGACAGCTTAAAAGTATACCCGTTGAATAGTATAAAGCTAACTTCAGTCAGGCACCTGATGCTGGTAATAATGAGTCCTGTTCTTAAGAAGCATTATCGCTGAACAAACTTCTACTAGAATTTTAGATAGTCTATTGCCTTTAGTTTAGGTATCTTTAGCCTTAATGCATGCCTTAAATGTATAGACTCATATCTTGAAGTGGATTCAAAATTACATGAGAAGTCAAAAGAAAAATATGGTTTTGTTGCTGAAGTATTGAAATAAACTGCAATTTCTGAGGGATTAATAAACTGATAATTCATGGCTACTTACATTATGGGAATCTGGTAGAGATGATGAAACTGCGAATAGCAAAGTCAAGTGATTATTTGCCAGGACAGGACAGTCTGCTAGTAAAGTAAGGATGATATAAAAATACATCGTTTTCCTCTTGTGTTTTGCAGGTGATCTGTGCTATTCTTTTTTTTTTTTTCCTTCCTTCTTCCCCCATTCATTTTTTGCAAGGGGAGGGAGAGGGGATGATCTGCCACTACCCAGAGGTGCTGCTAATTATAGACCAAACTGACCAGTGAAAAGAGTCTGCAGGTTGGCTTAAAATTCCTCTGAATTCACTTTTGTGAATTCCACTTCCAGAGGAATTTCTATTTTCTACTTGTCCAGTTACCTACCAGTCAGGTATTTTTAATTCATGGACTGATTTCTGTCAAGCATTGCTGACACTAGGCTGTTTTCATGCAATGAGAGAGAGGTGTCTGATGGTACTCAGGGTGCATCAACAGTTTTCACCAGGGTTAGTTACCCTGGAAAGCTACAATATCCCAGTTACTTTGTGGTATTCTTACCTCCTTTGCATAGGGGTTTTGTTTAATAAGAGCTTTGGGACATGTTTTTACTCTATATTTCTTCATAATACAGCGTGACAGGACTTATCAGAAGTTCCAGGCAGCATCCTGATATAAATAATAATATTACTTTGTACTAAGCAGTTCCTTCTCGCAGATTTCAAACTGCTTTTCAAAAAGTAGAACTGCTAATATAGCCATGTTACTCTAAGAAAAGCAAAGGAAAATAGGTTTATTATGTAGTCACGCAGTGTGTCGAAGGAAAGCAAGAGGCAGAATTCACATCACCTGACTCTCACCTGATCGCCCTTCTTGATCGCGATGCCGATGGTATGTGGCATTTGCAGAATTCTTCCTCTCCTTCTCTGATGCTGTGGTTAGGGTTCAGAGCATTTCCAAATGTTAGATGGAGAGCAGGAGGCTTAGAGACTCCTGCTCGCACCTTGCTATTTCCATTTCTTCTCATAATAACTCACAAAAGATTCAAGCTACAAAATATGTGAGGTAGAATATGTGGCTACCAACTACTGTAACACCCTAACCAAGAAATTGATAGGATGTCACTTGCTGGGATGTAATTTCCAATAATCATATATCTCCTGTTTACCTCCCTCTTAGTGATTTACTGTGTAACAACTCCCCACCACATATCTGTAGGGAGCTTCTCTGCTCACCTTGGTTTCTGCCTTTCAAGATACTGCACTGCATGATGATAAGCTTCAGAGAGAAATGACTACTGTCGACAAACCCAGTCATCCATGTTGTACATTGCATTACCTAAATCCCAGGGGAGTGTCTACCTGCGGGTGAATGCTGATGGCAGAATCCATTTAGAGAAATGGCTGGTGTTGCTCTGTTTAGTCACATACAGAAATATCTGTAAAGCATCCTATTATTCTATTCCCATATTCTTTTCCTGACAATTATTCTCTGAGGACAGAACTATAAAAATGAGTGTTAAAAAGCTATGAAGTACCTTAAGATTTTTATTTTTCTAAAAAAAAAAAAAAAAAAAGTTTCATTTCTACTATGTAAATAGTAATAAATGAGAAGGGAGAGAGATTGGAAGTGAAACTAGGAAAAGAAAGGTAATTTAATTTTACAGAGCATTTCAATATTTTGCTTTCGGCATTCTTTCTTCATTTGCTATAAAAATATTTCTTTTTAATTCTCTGTGAAAGAAAATAGAAATGTGGACTCTGGGAGCCCTCTGTCACTAGCTCAGAAGCATCCCACCTGTTTTTCCGCAGAGCCGTGAAATACTGAAGCCTCAGGAATAGTCGATCTGTCTTCTTGGGAGCTGTTTGACTAAATTCTCAGGGAACTGGTTGCTGTCCAGCAAACTCCCTTAGCACCGTGGCAGAGTTGAAATATCTCTGCATCTCATTTAAAGTTCAGGAAAACAGTAAACTCTGGGGGGGGGAATATTCAAACTTGCTGCAAAGAGAAATGACCTTGTATATTTATTTAAGTCTTAAAAACTAAGTAGTCATCATACAGACAAAACTGTGAGGAGGCAAATTCTGATGTATGTTAATGCTCCTTTATACTAATCTGTATAAATAGGCGTTTATGGGATCTTTCAGAGAAACAGCCTTAGAGCATATTACTACTCTGGCTGACAAAATATCTTGTTTAGGACCTCTAGACCAGCTTACAATGTAAAGGAGGTGTCAGGGTGAGAAGGGGCAATAGGAGGAAGGGAATGAGTCGGGTCTAGGGAATGCAGCTATTTCTACTTTCTAGAGCCCGAGTTCCTGCAATACTACAAAGTTGCTTTTGTCTCTCACTACTTGGAGCAGGGGGAAAGACTTGAGAGGTATGGCCTTCATTTCCGGCAAATGTATTATTTTTTAGGGAGATGAGGGAACACGCCTTCAAGTCCTTTAGGGTATTCAGGAAGAATACCCAGCTGATACCAAGCCTGCCTACCTATATGCCTCATTGAAAGTCTAATTTCTAACATGTACAGAGGCAGGAAGATTACAATTTCAATAAAAGCTGTAGGCTTTTTTCTTCACTTTAGCTCATCTATTTTAGAAGTTTCTCAGTGGCATGAGATTCAATTAATTAATACCATGCAATGAGGTAAGTTAAACCTTGTTTGCCAGGCTGGGCTCTGAACTTTACTTCCACAGTTTCTTGTTCTTGAGGGCTTTAAGGGACATGTCTAGTGTTCTGCACAGGTGATGTTGATGTCCATTATTTGCAATAGTTGCTTGAAAAATAAACTTCCTTTCCCAGTAGCCTATGTTCTGTCTAGGGGGTCCTCTTATTCCCTGCTATTAAGCAGACAGATACCTTGTATTTCTAACAGAACTTACCATTTCAGTTTAAAATCCTTGGGATTTTTTACTTCCATTGATGTTGTCACTGTAACTCTGAGGAGAATGTTTGCTACGTGACCCACATGCCCAAGAAAAGTATACTCAACAACAATATTTACCTTTACTGTGTAAATATGGCTCTTTATTGTTGTCGGCTTTAGTTACTGGAATACTAGCTTTGAACAAAGGTTTGGACTACAGAGTAATTTACTCTGCATACTAAACATCCTGAGGTAAGTCAAAGTAGGCATGAAATAGAATATGAACACGTTTCAACCCTTTTCTTGGATATCTCTTTACTGAACTCAGTAAGACTGCGTGAATGCAAGATATTTTGCGAGGCACTGAAGGAATGTACTCAGTTCATGACGAAGTAGGGCTGCTCATCGCTGCTGGCTGGCATAGATATTCCAGTCTGGAGAGGTTTTGGCTCCTTTGAAGGTCATTTTGTTCTCTCTTGGCAGGGAAAAATAAATACTTTTGGAATTGTTTTTACGAGGGAGCAGAGTTGCAGAAGCTACAGTTTCCAAGTCGAGTCCTGCAAGGACCAGGACAGTGCTTTGAGCCTAGGAATTAGGATTTTGGAGATTCCTACTTCCTTTGCAGTCCTAGTGGAGAGTTTTTGAGACGCCCAGGTGGTGAAATTGCAGCAAATATTAGCAAAGGCTTGCAGTATACAATTGCATTTGAGGTTAAAAAAAGAGAAAAAATAATAGTAACTATGAATATCTGTTTGTGGCCCAATATTCACATTACGGGACTTACTGCTCTGAGATTCTGGCAGCATCCTTGACTTCCACAAGTTTTTCTGCCATTCTTAGCCAAGAGTAGCTAACTAGTGGCATTACCTGTTAGCAGCATCTGCTATCAGTACCCAATATTGCATGTGTTAACCACATAACTGTATCACACGTGGTAAGGAACAGATGAGCTAAGCAGCAAGATTTGCTGGGGATTGAATTAATGTTTATATAATTTTATTTTCATTATTCAGCCAGCTGTGCGGCCACGTTTAGTAAATAAGTGAGACAATTTTTAACCTTTGGTCACTAAATATGTATTTTAGCCCAGCTTTTACCACTCTAACCAAGTTAGTGGTTGCTTGCTCTTCTCACCGTGCTTCTAATTAATATCAGACTAAAACATGATATGAGTCAAGCAGAATTTGAATTTGGTTTCCCTTTTTTATATTGTAAAAGTTAGTCAAAGTTTGAGAGTGGGAACATGCAATTCTGCTCCTCACTCAGCATCTAAGTGTGTAATGACTTTGTCCTGCGGCAGAAGTGTGGAGAATCACTTTTCTAGGAGTTGCAAGTATACTTACGAGATACTTCTGTTTTCTGAGTAAGAAATGTATATACAGGGATTATACTGCAATCTGCAGGAGATACGAAATTTTGCCAGCCAAACATAAGTAATGAAACCAGGAGGATGTGTTGATCCAGAAAATGACCTGGTCTGAAGGAGGTTAATTCCCAGCCAGCAGTAAAAGTGTTTGGTAAGGTGGTCCCAGCTGGGAGCTAATTAGATGCTGCTGAGCCTGCTAGGGTCTCCAGGTGGCAAATACGACACATCTCATGTCACTGTCACACTTCAGCAGTCCCGTCACACGTTCCTGCACCTCGGAGGGATCTCTCACATCTGGTTGAGCTGTGGGAAGGCTGAAGGCATTTTCCTTCAGCTCTGTCTTTCCATCTCAAGTATCGTATGTGGGCTCTGTTCACTCATCGCCGCTGCTTGCTCTCCTCTTTTATTGCTTCCCCTGCTGCATTATGGTGGGTAGGAAAGAGCTGCTCAGTGGGAGAAGGAGACATTGCTGCGGGGGGGGTTGTATATGTGGACGTGCAAGCTTAGCAAGTAACGCTCATTAAATGAGCAATGTCTGATACATCTAGCTGTGCCTATATTGTTGTATCCTGAGCCACAAGCAAGCTCAAACATGACTTACGCTCTGTGTCCACACTGCCAGTTCTAAGACACCGATGGGCACTTCTCCCAGAAATTCATTGCTGCTTGTGATGTTAAGGCATCCTGGAAGGGCTGAGGTCTCTGCTGAACACTGGGAAGTGTGAAATTGCTGTGTGGCAGCGAGAGGGATCACAACGTGCCTGGCCACGTGCGCTGTAAGGTGAGACATGATGATCGGTGGAGAGTGCTTGGGATAGGACTGCCCCAGCTTTCTCTCTTGCTCTCCGTGAAAGCTCAGCTGAAGCCAGAAACCGAGTCTTGCCTGTGTCTGAGCAGGCTGGGTGGCAAGGCAGTTTGGACATATATTCAAAATGCAGCTTAGGAGAATCTTATGAAATGTATTGCTTTTAAAGAGAAGAGTTAAGCAGTCACAGTTAAATAGAAGCTATATTAAAAAAAAAAAAAATTATTTTCAGGACACATGAACTGCACTGTGTAGTTCATGTTTCTAAGTTAAATGGGATGGACACAGTGAAAACTCCAGCTAAGTTACATTCAGCTTGCAGACACTGCTGACTTAGTCACAACTTGGAGTTTCGGTGGACGCTAATGCTGCTAAGGATATCCGGAAATAAGGCTCTTTTGGTTTAAGAGCCTAACTGCACATTTAGAAGTCTGACCTAACTTAGAAAATGCAACTCGCTGCAGCAGGTTGTCTTATACATACCAATAACATCTGCCAACATTTCCAGTAACGGGTTTGAAATAGCTTTCTTCATTACCTGAACAGCTCTGAGGGTAGTCATATGGTATTCGTCAGATAAATTATTCAAGATATTCCTTGTCAAATTTCTAGTACATTCTTCATGCAATTTTTTAATTATTGATTTGCCAGCTCTAGCTATTTTGGTGGTCCAGCTTTTCTTAAGAGTTGAGAGAGAGAAGCTTTGTACAAACATCAGTGGCCATCGTAACCATTCAGTTTATAGCCAGTCAGCTCCTGTGAAAACTGCAGATTAAAGACAATCTGTTCTTGCATAGCTGGAACAGCAGGAATTGACTCAATAGGTGGTTGAACAGCTCTGAGCAATACTAAACTGTAATGAATTTGTTTTGCTGAAGAAAGGTGAAGGCTCAGGGCTATATCTACACAGGACATCCATGGAGCAGAAACTTATGGGAATACCATGAACTACCCAGAGACATAGAGTAGGATTTGTGTGCGCGTGTTTCCTTCTTTAGTAGTCTCTTTATCGCGCAAAAGCAGTTATTATTTGAGCTGGTTTGGGAATACACTGGTGCCAATGCATTTTCCTTAAGTAACCATGGTTTGGCTTTTGTGAAGTCCAGTTGCTTTTTTTACTAAATCCTTTTGAATCTGATATGCTTTACAACTGTCTTCCTTTTTCTTGCTTTGCACATCCACTGATTTTAAATTTGGGGCTTTCCTTGGTTATGGTATTAAATTTTACAGGATTTTTACAAGACGATTTGCCCAACTAGCCATACAAGATGGAATAGCACTGCTGTTTTTAAATGAGATACGTTTGAAATTTGTGTGCACATGTTCAACTTCAGATTTCCTTTAAAACGGTACTAACTATAAACAATAGTTAAAATGTCATTTTCTTTCACTTTAATTTTATTTATTTTCCTCCCTCCCCCCCCCTTTTTGTGGTTGTTATTAGTCAGCTAGGCAAGTCTATTTCCAGCCCTACAAAATTGAGTTGAAAAGGCAAAAAGTTTCTCCCTTTGGGAACAGAGAGAACGGAGTACCTCTCCTGCAAAGGCTGGGGCAACAGCAGAGGAAATCTGGGCGCTTGTCCCCGTGGCTTAGAGCCACCGTGGCCTCGCTGGCAGGAGTGGTCGGGGGCCACAGCCCTGCTCCCACCACGATGTGCCGACAGAGCAGTGGGAAAAGAGGCCCCCACAACCCAGCGGTGTCCCCTACGTTTCAGGTAAAAAGGAGGGAATGCTCCCCCTAAAGGGAGCCCATTGTTTCAGAAGGCCATTTGGATATATTTTCAAGAACTTCTTCACAGTTAAAATTAAAATGAAAAGGATAAGATTTTGTCTTATAATATGATTCCTAGTCTTATAACAAGCCTCTCAGAAACCATCCATGAAAAAGTCCTAGGCAGTCTGAGAGTTAATTAAACTTTGCTCTAGATCCTAACTTAACAGAGAAATAAGCTGCTAGATTTTTTTCTAATTAAACATAATTTTCACATTTTACTTATGCAAGCCACGTAATCGTATGTAAGCAGCTGAGACTGTCTTTTCTTAACTCAAAATATTAAAATTTCAAGTATAGTAATGCTTTAACTTAGTAAGACTAAATCCCAATCCAGCCATAGATTTATGCTAATAATTGAGAAATTCCAGGCGTTTAACACTATTAGGAGTCCGATACAGCAAAAGTGTTAATATTTTAAGAATATTTAGAAGACGAGTGACTATGATATTTTTCCATAAATATTTTAACACTATATCATATTTTTTCTTAAAATGTCTCATAGAAAAGAAAATAATTTGTGGGGCTTTATATTGTGCATGTACATGATGCTAGTTTTATCCACCCAAATCAACTTATGTAACACATTATTTCATAGCTATGGCCATAGAAAAGTCTAACTAGCAATTTTTTTCTGTTGGGTTTTGTTCCAATTAATTTTCTCGTACTTCAGTGCAAAGAAAAAGAGGTGCCTTCCAAAAGCAGTCATTGCAAATAGATTATGGGACAGTAATGCAAAAATTCTTCGTAATCAGGTTGCATTCAGTGCTAATCAAGAAGAGATTGTGTAGAAGGAGAGGTTTTAATTCCCTGTAGCCAGTGGACTTCATTCCTTTCTGACTTTAGTGTGCATGGCAAGTTGTTGGGTTTTTTCCACTGGAATAAACAGAACCATAGGTGCAAATGAACAGAGATAAATCAGCTGTCTGCAAAACTGGTACTTTGAAGAAGAGAAGAAACCCAATATGTTTAGTAGATCAGCGGAAGACTTCAGAGCTCTCCATTAAGCAGCTTCTGCTAATCGTCACCATTTTTACAACTCTGAGCAGCAGTTCAACAGAAACTAGATATTAATGTCTTTGGGCTGCTCTGTTTTTGCACTGGTGATCTCAGGCTGGGAAAGGAATTGGAGGAAGAACAGAAAAGCATCATTGGTCCACAATGAATGCCTGAAAGTTTTTCCCTTAAAACTCAGAGCATCTATGCACGTACCACTTTTTAGCAGAGCAATCCCACTCAGCTCCCACCAGAGCTCTCAGTAAAACAAATCCAGAGCCCGTGACTTGAACTCTGCTGTCGGTGGGTAGTGCCTGCAGGGAACCGAGCACAAGGACAGCGTGTTCTCCGCCACCTGTGTTGCTAAGCAGATGGGTTGCTTTATTTCCTACCAGTTGGCACAAAGAATACTCGCAGCTCGGGGTAAGGCAGCATCACTTTGAAGTTCAGCAATGCCTACAATAATCCCCAATTCCAGAGGAGGAAAGCAGGATCTGCAATCAATAACACCTGAGATAAGTGTTATGGTAACCAACCCTAATCTTGTTTAAATGAACACTGAAATAAAACAAAATACGCTAGATGGAAGTACTGTAGCTGGAGATAGAGTCAGCTATAGTAATTCAGGTAGCTGGTGAACCATGGTATTTTTCAGTTCATTTCCACACACGGTAGTTAATTACTTCATTTCCAAGCCTTGGTTAGAAAACCACTGAGGGAATCGATAGGGAGTCTAGTCTCCAGATAAAGTGTGTTCACCTTTAAAATGTATTCTAAGCGTAGCCACTGCAAAGTGCTTCAGTGCACAATAACATTTTCACTGGGTGTCAAAATCAAGTGAGTGAAAAGCAGGATAGGCATTGTGAAGGACAAAGGTAACATTACATTACTTACAGGTTTTTTGGCATGGTGCCGTTATTTCATTTGTAGCTTTAAGGGGAGTAGAAATATCTCTTTTGCATATTTAAATGCAGAACATGTTAAATGCAGGCTAAATAGAGAGCTACTCTATGCTCATTAAATATAACTGGTTTTTTGAAACATATTTATTGTGAAATGTGAGAGAATATTATTAAAAGTACACATTTGTATGCTATGGCTAATTCACAATAATTATGTTCTTAATGGTCAGTTGAAATCTAGCTGGCATACAGAAGAAATTTCATACACATTTAAATTAAAAGTGTATTTAAAATGCATTGTGAAAATGACGTGATTTGACATATAGCTATATTTGTAAATAAATATCAAGCTTTGCATAAGTAATCTAGGCTGAATGAGATACGACCTGTTCGATAAGTGCTTGTTTGTTTGTTTTGGTTTTCTGTTTGTTTGGGTTTTTTTGTTTTTTAAAAAGAAAAAAGCTGTGCTGTCATCCTAGGAAAATTCAGTGCTGCTGACCACAAAAGCAGCTGGGAGAACTTCATGATACAGCCCAGTTTTAGTGTATTTGAGAAAAGGACTGAGAAGTATAAAAAACAGTTACAGAACAAGCATTACTGCGTGACTCGGGAAACTTCTTCATAGGAGCTTAATTCTCACTGCTTCACGACAACGCTGGCTCCTGTCATGCCTGGGCAACTTGATATCAACGGTGGAGAGAGGTGGTTTTGTTCCTCTGTTAGTTCTTTCCGATCCATGTTGCCAACATCCAAGCAAAGTGCTTAATTAGGGTAGCCCCAGGACTCTGGACACTTCATCCTCTAATAGCGTGGGATTTGCCAGGTCACTGAGATCTCCCGTTCGTGTGTGCGGTCCGAGAGGGCCAGGGGCTCCAGGAGCCGCCAAGGCAGCGGCACAGGAGTTGACTTGGTGGCTGCCTCAGCCTTTACCCAGGGAGATGGATAGAGTGGTTATTTTGGCTCTGATGGTTTTACTCATGGGATGACAATTAACTGCTCATCTACAGAAAGTCTACCGAAACCTGAATTTGAGGTGTCAGAATCTGTTACTTGGTGAGTGAAGTTTTAAGTAGTTGGTATTTTCTTTTTTATTTTAGTACCTTCTAAGTCAGCATATTTCTGTCATAATATGTAGAAATGTTCAATTCTAAAAGATCTAAAACCAAAACTGATTTACTGAACTATCCATTTTCCCAGCTCTGATTAAGGGAACACATCCAATTACATAAGTATATTATTAATGCTCATCTGTAGTGTAGTAGAATTAAAATTGCAATGCCTCCCAATCACAGTCTAAACCGTGCAGTAATCAAGCATGAATTTAGCAAGTTCATTTTTCCATTATGCTGTTTTCAACACAAAGTTACCATATTAGCATATGGTACCATAACATTGCAGTTCAAACCAAATGTGCGTTGGGCACAGGAAGCACAAAAGGTGGCTTCCATTAAGTACAAATGGAGGTCACCTTTGAGATGCTGTGGTCCATGCTTGGGACTGCACTTATCTTTAATCGCTTTTAAAATGGAAGATATCAGGATGTGACTGAAAATCCCTATACAGTAACATTTACTGCAATGAATAGTAGAAATAGAATATTTAAAAAGCTCGCTATTTGAAACTTTTAATGTTTCTGATGCCATCTCCCGCTTGACTCTTGTCCTAGTAGACCATATCAAAGCAGGACTAACATTATACCACTGTATTGAGTTCAAAGCTGTAGTAAAGTGTCCAGGAGTCTGATTCTTCCCAATTCAAATTATTCTTTTAGGTATGTGCTGCTGTATTTAAATATCAAATTATAGAGGAGGGAGAAAAGTGAGCTTTGGGGTTTTTTTCCTCTGAGTTTCTATGTGCTAAAGAAAGAGTCTTCATAAAACGATGCACTGTAAATAGCAAAAAGGTGTAGAAAGTTGTTCTCAGAAAAAGTATAGTGTCCTTTGCAGTGTGCCAAGGTTTAAAAGTAATTATTTATCATTACATAACTTCCTTTTTTTCCCCGTTGTTCCTAACTTGATCCACCTTTTTTAACTTTTTCTTCACTCATTTAGATAAAAATAGGCAAAACTGTGAAAATAATCCATCCTCTGTCTGTCATTCATGCTTTTATGATATGCAGTGCATTGGTAATTTTACCTACTGTGAAATTTTTGTTTTTAGCTAAGATTAACTAGGCTTCAAAGTACTTTCAAGGCTAATAATACAGACTGTCCTTATATAAGCAATCTGCTCGTTTGTGAGGATTTTTTTCTTTACAAGTTTGTGATAATGTGGGACTGTGTTTCTCTCACTAGTCTGCACTTGCATTATGCCATCTCTTGAGAATGTTTTCTGTAGTGACAACCACGCACAAAGGAGACGTATGGTCACAATTCAGAAGATACACATGCATATGAGGCCAGAAGTATTACTCTCTAATAGAATCTTTGGCTAAAATCCAATACAAAACTAAACTTGCAATGCTTTTTTTAAAAGAGAAAAAAAGTATAAAGAATTATGTTTTGTATTTAATGGACTAAATTTCACTTCTACATTGTGCTAGTAGACCACGATTTTTCCCTTGGAGTTTACTCTCTATGTCATTTGCTAATGTTGGTTTAAAAAACCCAAATACAGGCAGGTGTTAACCCATCAAATAAGTGAAGACATGCCAAATTGCATAACTAATGGCACTGCAAATTGAAAATAATAAGTTAGGGAATGTAAGTTTTATTTTAGGCCTTTGCAAAAGCAGACTTTGACTTAATAAACACTAATGAGTACTTATGGTCTCATATATTGCTGAGTATTTTTACAACCATGAATATGCATCATGAGCTACATAGAAGATTTGTAAGTATTTTATTGGAAAATAGTAGCTGGATGTGAAAAATACTGTATCTAAAATGAAATCATTCATTTTTTAGCTTTTCCTTATAATTAAACCCACAGTAATGTTCCACGTTTTCATTAGAATAAGGTGAAACTGTTCAGGCAAAACAAAAATTGTCTAAAGCATTGTATACTGTTAATTTTTTAAGTTCTTAAAGTTACTGTTTGGGTTTTTGAGTTTTTTTTCTGGAGGCAGAGGCAGGAGTGCCGTCCTGCACCTGAGATGCAATGGCAGTTGTTCCCCGCTCTGCCTGTGAGCCCAAACCATCTTTCCTGTGGTAGCAGGATCTCCTCCCGCTCCTGGGTTGATGGAGCAGCTGCTGCCTGAACCAACCCTCTCTAGAACTTGTGACTCTGAAAGTATCATGCCTTATCTGACCTTTTTCTTACTAATTCTTATATGTTGAATGACTGTAGTAGTCATGCTGTATAAACTTGAGACTGCCTTGTTTAGGACAAGACAGTCTTCACAGATTGTATCTGGAGTGTTTCCATGCAGTGCACTCAGTGACACAGATTCCTACAGCTCCCTGGACCAAGGCATGATGGCTACTTGATTGGATGAAGTTTGCCATGCCATATGCACTTTGAGCTTTCTTTAGAAGTGAATCTCTTTTTTTTTTTTCCCCTCAACTCTTTCACCTTGGTATCGTTCTGTTCCCCCTGTGCAAGCCTAGACTACACGGGACAGTCAGCAAAGGAGGAAACAACAGCGACGGAAGCTCAGAGCAGTGTGCTTTACTCTCCTGTGTTCTTGGTGAGTATATGAAGGACTGGAGATGTTCACTGAATTATGAACTAGGAGCTGAAACTTCTGCTGGAAAGGCATGAGCTCAAAGTAGCTAAAGTGTGACATTTTGTTCTACACTAGCTGCTACTAGGAACTAAATTGTAGAGGAAAAGGATGGTGGAAGCAGTATAAATGGGCACTCTCCATTTGCTCTATTGGTAACCATGAATTCTCTTAGGACCGTTTATCCCGTGATCAAGTGGAATTTATCTAGCCAACTGCAGCTGGAAATAAGTAGATGTATGAGTGACAGTGAAAAGTAGAACATGATGGTTGTCACTGATTCTTATCGTGAGGGTGGGACAGCAGATTTAGCCAGCCATCAGTATCAGTATATCTCAGAGTGGTCAAATAATTATGAAGGTGTCATGTCAACATAAAAGTTATTTTACCAAAACACATCTATGGAAATGGGAATGATGGGGTAAAAGATAGCTAGGAGGGTTTTTTTTTTTGTTTGGGTTTTTTTCTTTCTTTCTTTCTTTTTTTTTTCTTTTTCTTTTTTTCTTTAAGGGAAATTTTGACAAATAGGAAAAGTCCAGAAAACCTAAGATCTTAGGTCTTTTTTATGTCTTCCAAGAAGAGCCCAAAACTTTTCGTTAGATTTTGGTATTTCTTCAAAAGTATTTGTTTACTTGAAACTACTTTTACCCTACTGAGACAAGTTATAGACAGAAAATGTTTTAATAAGTTTCTATGAACTCAGTGTAACACTGAGAAACTTGCTGTGGCTCAGCTTCTCAGCAGGTCTGAAAAACACTCCTCTGACTTCAAACAACAGGATCCAGGATCATTTACATCAGTGAAAACAGGCTGATTCATGTAATTCAAAAACCTTGTGATTCTGAAATTGAGATCAAATAAGATATGTAGGATACAATAGGATATGTAGCTGATAAATGGAGCTATGTAAAATCCTCAGTACAGGTTGTGACTGTGGATTGTTTTAGCTTTCTTAGTAGTTAAACTGATTTTCTTAAAGACGCTTTGAGCACTTCTAAGTGATTTCTGAAGAAACAAATGGTGAATGTAGTTTCAAATTCTTGGGTTTTGACCCACTATGTCAGAGACTACCAAGTCATAAGCCTTTACATCTAGATTCAGCCATGATTAATGACTAAGAAAAATGATAAAGACGGTAGCAGGATCAATCACAACAAAGACTGCAGTTAAGGTATTGTCTCAAACTCAAAGGCCTGATTACCTCAAGAAGAATTTATAAATTCAGGTAAGGTAGCCTATCAATTACTTTTTAATTTATTTTGGTATGCGCTTTTGCATGTGTTCTCACAGTTTCCTAGCATTATCTGGACATGTTATGGTAAGTTTTCAAACTCTGCTTAACAATGCACTGATGCTTTTTTATTAATCATTCCAGAAAACAAGAACCCCAACCGCTAAGCGTAGGAAGTAGCGGGGTAATCAGCATTTCTTAAATTCTTTGCTCCTACCTTTGTGTTTTTCATTGCAGGATAACTATTTGTCTGGTATACATAAAGAAAATTTTATAAAAGTTGATGCTTATAAATGTTCATTTGAACTCTGATGTATGGGTGTACACATCGGCTTTCTGATGGTGACACAATAACCTTAATTCACACTTTTCTTCAGTCCTGAAGGGTACTGACAAAATCTAACTTGCCAGACTGAAAAACTAGCGCAGCAGGAACATGCATATTTATGCACAAGAGTGTGCCCTGGGTAGTTTTGCCGCTATAAGTAAGCTGAAAACAAATGATGATGGATAACATCTGAACGTTGTGCACAGTGGTGCACCTATCATAGGCTATCCCCCTTCGTCCCATGGGATTCCACTAATACTGATGTAATATGGCTTCCTCCTTGAAGATGAAAACTGTAAAGCTTGTCACCAGAACAGAGTGATTATATGATTTCATAAAGAATTCATGACAGAAGAGGTGGATGAATACATACGTGTTACAACCACAAGTAAGGAATCTGTTTTTCAGTGGAATAAACCATAGTTTCTCCTACAACGTGGTTACTGAATAAGATCCACATGTTGTTTTAAGCTTGGTAAAGCTGGAGGAGTGAGGAAGTTGTTTAGAGTGTTTAAATGCCCTGTAAAGGTTAATGACTGTGCTGAATGCAAGCTTGTGGAAGTTCTCATTATTTGTCATTCATGCTTTTCTCACCCCCTCCCCTCACCCCCTCCCCCCCCCAAAAAAAGTTTGAAATACGTCCTGAGTTTAGAGAAATTTCTGTTCTGCCCAGTGTGCTTCCATCTTCTCAATTTTCATGTGTTTTCTTTATGGCTTCAAGCTCGTTTTAGCAGTGTAATCTGTTTAACTGACTATACTAATTTACAAAGTCGTCGACTAACTTGAAAAGATTTGACAAGAGAATAAAAGTCTCAAGGACAATTCATTTTTCACACACTTTATAAAAAATAAGATAGCAATTAGGGAAGAAAGTGAATTTTAAATATTCGGGTTTGATTCTGTTGGTTGATTTATTATTTTTTTTCAATCAAACTTGGGGGTCTGCAAATTGCTGCTAAAATGCTGCATGGGAGGAGAGTATACACACGTAAAGGTCGCAGAAAGCCTTAGGATAGTTGAGGTAAATAGTCAAACAGCTAGGAGTCATAAGCCTGTAGGAATCAGGTAGCCTGAATTCAAGGGCTCAAAAAGCTGTTTATTATCCACTTTTCATTGTTTAAGCACAAGAATGGTCTCAAGCAGATCGTGTGTTGTTTCAGGGTTTCAGCAGGTCTAAACCATGTCAAGCACATTTTAATGTTCTGCTAGGTTAACTGCTCTGCTCATGCAGCCCTCCTGCTGAGCCGTCCTTGTTCAGATGTGCTTCTAAAATTATTGCATGTTTTTAACTGTGAGGAAAACTCCAAGTCTCGTGGGATCCCACTGTGGATTTTGTAACATTGTATTTCCTCACTTTATTGATGGGCGTCATTCCAGCAATAACTATAATTTGTTTTTTAACATAATTACTGAATTTCACTTTTTTTTTCTTACTGTAAATATCAGGGACTCGTATGTGTATAACTAGACAGTTTTGTTTGACACTGGTTTCTAAAAATGAAGATTAAAATGAATTTCTTTTTTTTTTCATAGGGAAAGAGATTTAGGGATAAGTTTTGGGCAGCTGCAGGATACAAACAAGTTAGTAGCTATCAATCTTTTCACTTCTCACTCCTTTTGCAAAGGCATTCACAAGAATCTTTCTGATAATCTCGCCGATATCTATATCTGGCCTGTTCTTTCATGGGTGATAATTACAGGAGCGATGGAAAGGAAATAGAAACAGATGAACAGGCATCAACTTGGATGGCACTGCTGGCAAAGTAGCAAGGCAATTTGCAGTATATGAAGAGAGAAGTGCATCTACTTAATGAGGGCCAGAGTTATGTAAAGCCAGGTAACTGAAGATGAGCACAAAAGAAGCAGAATTTACAGAGATTCACTCTATGTTTTGGGGCTTGCTCCTTACTTTTTTCTGAGTACATTCTCCATAGCCCTTGGCAAGTCTAAATGCAAATCTATGATATAATGCATAAGCGTGTTTATATAGTGCCCACAGTGTGCTGAGGGCTATGTAGTTTGCCCAGCAAATATGGTATCTGTTTGCAGGTGTGTAAAGCAAAACACTAGCCATGTGAGACACTAACTTTTTTTTGTATGTTCTTTAGGCAGAACGCATTTTTGTATGCATTTTCTGCCAAATCACTTTAAGATTTCTGTTCCAGCCGCATGCATAACCAGGCACAGCCAGCCATATAGACCTGTGCAGAATAACTTGGAGAATTTTAGCTCCTGGTTTGTGACCTACTTACACGTAAAATGAGACTTAGAGATGAATGGGTTTTTTTCCACATACACCTATGCTATGCAGAGCTACTCTTAAATTTTAACTTTGCTAAATGTTATGCAAATTCAGTGCATTTGACTTTCACAGTCTGGTATAAAAGTGCTATGCTTTACTTTAAGCACACATTTAGCATAACAATATTAAGTTCCATATATTATCTTAAAATGCAAAATGTATAAATCTATGTGGCTGCAAGAGCATAAGCAGAACATATTACTCTGTTAAAAGGAAAGCATAGTCCCAGCAGCATACAGCATCTGTATATTAATCAAGTCCACTGGTAGTTTTGTTTCAGGAAAAAGAAGTTAACTTTAAGGTTTTTTGCTCTAATTTATGAAGTATGAGGAAATATTAAGCAATAATGCTCTCTAGAAGACAGCATTTAATACATGGAGTTATTCACATTTTTATCATACTAGGCTAAAAGAAAAGCCATAAAATTTTCAAATTTATAATGCTGCAGCAGAGATAAAGTCCTAAAATGATAATTTAGCTGTTTCTCAATCAAAAATAGTAGTTACAGTTCAGTAGTCAGATCCTAGTTCTCAATTTGTCCCTCTTAAAATTGAAAACCTCAAAGTTTTCTTAATTAAGCAGCTGAATTTCCATTAGTGTAAGGAAAGAAGACAGAGATGCTGACTAACTCCTTCTCACGGCTCCATCCTGTGTGGAACTGGGCAGTGGCAGGACATGGGGAGGCTCCTAACTGGTGCGGAGGAAAGCAGCAAGGCAATTATTTGATGCAAGCAAGAATAATTATTTTTTAGCCGCCCCCAAAGGCAACAGGACTTGCCAAAGGCGGCAGTGGCTGCTGTCATAGATGCGGGAGCGAAGAGGGAAGCAGCAGGCTGTCCTTTCCTTTTCTGGAAAGCCCGAGGAGAAAGCACGGAGCTGCTGCAGAGGACACTGGGGATGGGCTTTGAGAAGCACACCGTTTGTCGAAATTTCAGTCTCTTTCCCAGTAAAATGTTTATGATACAGAACGATCAGTGCCCATCTCCCTTTTTCCAACTCCTCCACTCCCCACAGGAAAATCAAAACAGAGTCCTGGGCCGAATGCTGGGGCTGCTGTGAGAAATGTGCAGAGGAAGGGAGAGGGGGGTCGTCTGAACACTTTCCATTTGCTCAATTAAAGATCGAGGCTCAAACCAGGATTATTAACAGTGTGTGTGAATTTACTAAAATCAAACCAAATTTCTTCCTTCTTTCCATTTTTCTGAATTAATTCTCGGCTGCAGGAGAATGCAGACAAGCTACCAGCTGCAGAAATAGTTGCTCCCACTATGTGTGGCCCCACAGGACAGATGACTCTTGTAACTTTATATAATTATGAAATAAAACAAGAACTGGAGGGTATTATTTTACCATACCTGTAAATTTTTTTTTTTGCTAGATTGGTTTTGGTTGGTTATAATATTATATTGTTTGTACAATGTGGAGTCTTTTGTGAGCTTAATAATGAGTCAATATTTTTTTAAAAAGTATGTTGGATGAGAAAACAGTTTTTTGCTTTTTTTTCCTTTTTCCCAACTTAGAAGTAGAACTACTCAAAACCTAAGCTCCCTTACATTGCAGGGCTCTGATGCACTGACTGACAACGATGCTGTGTGATTCTGCTGCAAACTCAGTAATGAATATTGTTTCTACATGTTTGTAGCTCAAGAGCTGTATTTTCAAAGATACTTAAGCTTTTATTGACAAAAATTGTGTTTTCTGCATCATCTGTTGAAATCCATGGGACTTGCATTGGCACTGTTGGCACAATAAATGTAGACAATTCACCTATGTGCTTAACTGCATCTTTGGGTGCCTAAACAGTTTTGAGAATATAATCTTAAATTACTTGTCTGCAGTAACACAAGAGCTTATGACAGACTGCCATCATTTACCTGCACTCACAATCATAATCTGTTCCCTACCCACCAGAACATCCTTTAAAATCTACTGAATAAATCACCTATGCCTAAATAATTACATGTTCAGGTTGTAAACCATTAAGGTCCATTGATTTATTACAAACCTTTAGAATATGATGCTCTGTTTTTGTAAATGTTCCCAGGCATATCAAGAAGCAATGCTTGCAGAGAAATAAGGCAGAGAAATGGTATTTCCATGTTTTTTATCTTATTCACCAGGTTCTGCAAAGTATATATCCATGTGAATAATGATGTCTTATTTCTCATAAAATGAGAACTTTGTTTAGGCATGTTGCTTACCCTAATTGGAAGAAGCATAAAAAGTCAAAATGTCTTATACGGGTACTTTGATAATAGTAGTGGGAAAAGCTGAAGTGGTTCTGTTCTGCTCTCTTACATAGAGTCCCAGGGTGTGATAAATAGTTAAAAGTTTCTCAAACCAAATGATAAAAATTTGTGTTAAAAGCTCGTGGATTTTCCAGTTCACTGTACAGATTCTTCTCACAGAAAAGCAATTTAGTCCATACTGACTTTTTAAAGCTGTTATCAGTGCCATAAATGGTTTGACTATATTTAAAGTTAATGTATGTCTTTCATGTGTGAATATTATCTTTTAAGAAGAAGGAAAGAGGGGAAATAAAAATATGAAGCTTTTTTTGAATGCCATATTAATTAACTTGAATTTTTAAACTCCATAACACATTGGTAATGGGATATAATTTCTCGTATAGTGTGTTCTGCCACCTATTTACCACTGATTTTGAAGAAAATGTTTGGCATGTATTTGTAGGAAATTCAATTTTTACTTGTTCTTGGTTTGCAACGTGATCACATGCACAAAACTTTATTTTTTACATGGTTTCTTAATTGTTCTACCTGTGATGCAGTAGTTGTTGCATGGCTGCCCATCAGACTGGACAGACCTGCCTAGTTACTGGTTTTGCTTGATAATAGTCATGTCATAAGCCTTACAAAAGGGAAAAGGAGAACTTCTCTACAGTCAGTCAGGAAAGTAATTTCTAGCAAGATTTATTAAAAGGATTTTTTTATACGAGGATCTTCTTTCCACACTGTGTCTGTTCTGGGTATCAGTACTCAAATTTATGCTCTGGATAGCCCTATTTTTAGTTTTATGACTGATACTCCAAACTAATCTGGACTCCTAATCTTAAATCTGCTAATCTAGACCGGTGAGTTCCAACCTAAATGTCTGGTAAATGAAATTAATACTCCCCTGCTTCCTGAGGATGACATAATCAGTTAGAATTTTAACTAAAGCTATTTTGGCTTGTATTGTTTATGCTGCATAGCCCAGCAGAATATATATTTTTTTGTTTCTTCATTGCTGACTGTGGTGGGTTAACCTTGAGAAGCGGGCAGTTGCCTACCCAGCCGCTCTCTCGCTCCCCCTCCTCTGCGGGACGGAGAGGAAAACAGGATGAGAGCAGAGCAGAGATGGGGGAGTGTGGCCAGTACACAGTGGTTTCTCTGTACCGCTTCTTCCCTCTCACACCTTTTCCCCTCATCCCCTCATCCTCATGGGCTGCAGACCTGTAGGGATGTCCATCTGCTCCACCGTGCCCTTTCCAGGGGCTGCAGGGGATCCCTGCTCCACACCTGGAGCACCTGCTCGCCCTCCTCCTCCTCTCACCTTGGTGCTCGCAGGGCCGTTTCTCACGCTTTTCCCCGCCTCTGCTGTGCGGCATTTTGCGCTTCCTCACGTCCTTACCCCAAGGCTGCCTCTGCAGCCCCCCGCTGACGCACCTGGGCACCTGCGCCCGACGCGCACACTTGGGCACCAGCACTGACGTTGAGGGGTACTTCTTGAGTATGTAGACCAACTTAGCAAAATGTATAGATTTATAACGCCAATGAATTTCACGTAACGTGCTCAGGACCTTGTACAAATCGCAATGTACGCCCACCGCCTACTGCTCTGTGGTATCCACTTCTCTTCAAAGACATTCCCTAAAGCCTGAATTGAAGGTTTCTCCAAAGGCCTAGTAAAAATGTAGAGCTTGAAAAGGTGTTCTTAGATGTAATTCTCACATCTATCATTTCCTTTTTAAGCCCTTGAGCCCCTGTACTTACAGAGGGTAAGCATGGGCAAGCAATCTAAAAACCTATAAACAGTGTAGCGTTAAAACTGAAACGTGTGGGGGATTTGGTTTTGGTTTGTTGCCACCAAATATGAAGAAAGAAGTGAGAATATGGGACAGGCTATAGAATAAATTTTTCCTACGCTTCAGACGGAAATATGTGGCTAAGAGGTATCAGTTTGAGCATCATGCTAAAGAACTAGAAATTTTCCCTTGGAGTATCTGGCAGAGGAATGTGTTTAACTTCTGTTGTCAAGGTAACACCAGCAGCATTTGCAGACCCCTTGGGTGCTCTGTTTCCCATTCTTTAATATTTGCCAGGTTTGGTGAGCAGAGTTGCACGCCCATCAGAGTGTTCCCAAGGGCCAGTGGGTCACCGCTGAAATCTACCCACTAGAACCCTCCACTGGTCTGAGGTGATCTTGTAACTATTGGAGAAAACAGGTGGTTTGAAATTTTTTTTCCAAGCATGACAGGTTTGAAAAGCCCTGTCTAAAATAATTTTTACAAAGTTTACTTGACACTTAGAATTCACTTCAAAGGAAGGGATAGGGGAGAAAGAATTAAAAGCCACAAAAAATGGGGTTTGTCTCTTGTTTTTTACTATGAGCAGAATGCCATTGTGCTGGACGCCACACAGAACACAGGATGAGAGTCAGGTTTTGAAATACTCCTTTGTAATGCAAGGGGCTCTACGTTTTTCCACTGAGGCTTTGCTGATAGAGGTGTAGAAATAATTTCACAATTATTCTGTTTATTCACTATAGTGCACTAATTCCCTCTCTGAGTCTTTGCTACACATTAAACGATATGTGTCTGTAAATTAGTTGCAAAAATACACTGGCAAAATAATTAGCTTTCTGGACTAGCCTCTTTGCATTTTTCATCAGAATGGTTGCAGTCCCTACATTGGATTTCACAGTATGGTGACTGTAGCTGCAGGAACACCGTGGGGCTCTATTTGTGAGAAGTCTCATGAATCGAATCCCATGGTTCTGTCCATAGGGGGTGACTAGCAATGAACCAGCCCCTGTATATTAAAATATACTGAAGTACATTTTCAAGGGCAACTGCCGAATGGTTTTCCCTTTTCACAATCAACAGCTAACCTCTCCTGCTCCCCTCAAAGGCTCAATCCTCTCATTTAACTCCATGACTTAACTTTGATTATTTCAACAAACTCAGTTGTATGGGTTTGTTCTCTTCTAGGACTAGTTGTCTTTTCCCCTGAATCTTTTTGAGGGTGGGGTGGTTTTTTTGGGGTTTTTTGGGGGTTTTTTTGTCATTGATTGTGGGCAAATATCCATTGTCTGTATTTGCTAACGTATACAGCCTGGAATGTAAGCCATTACATTTTACGAGTAGGATTGACAGGCATTGTTAACATACTTTCTTAAATACCAACTGGATACACAGAATGTGTCTTCACTGGCACTTTAGTTCAGATCAGAAATGTGCTTTAGCAGTGAATCTCTCAAAGTCATTTCCCATGCTACAGTCTTAGAGCAGATGGACTGGATTTCTGTTGGGCGAAAATAAACTGGAAGAAGTACTCCAGGAACATTCATTATCCTCTCTGACCTCTTACGGTCATTCTGTCAACAGGACAAGAATAACATTAAAAAAAATTATATAGATACAGTCTAGATATCAAGTGCTCAGAAGCAACTGTTTCACTCAATAGATCTGTGTAAGATGGACTGAGCCAATACTAAGTCTCATTGAAATCAATGACACTTTGATAATTTCCCCAAACGCTGGGTGAAATGACTTCACCATTTCCTGAACTGACCAAGAATTTGCATCTCTGAGAGGAAAAATAATAATTTAAAACTTAAATAGCTTTGCTTTCCACTATAAGATTCTAATGAACTCTGTGTAATTTCTCTCTGTATGAGAATCAGTCTGAAATCATGGAGTCCCTTGCAAAATTCAAGTATTTCTGGCTTGACTAAACAAAAAAGAAACAAAAAAAATCTTGTGCTATTTTGCTAAATTTGCTCATAGTTTTAGAGAGAAAATAAAACTCAAAAACAAAGTAAAATTTCTATAATTTTGTAAAAACTTATTTGGCTCAGCTGGAATTATAGATGAAGATTTTTATGTGTCTTTCCTTCTATTAATTCATTTTGTGTGTGTGTGTTGTCATCTTCCAAAACAAAATCCCGATGAAAGAGATAAAGGGTACTGTGCTCCAAATCGCAGGGAAAGTGCATTACTTGGCTGACAGCTGACCTGCCATTTACAATTAATATTAGAACAGCAGTAAACTAGAATGACTACTTTTCCACCTGACATAACTTGTCTTCTGTCTCGTCCTCTTTAAACCTCTTTCAATGCACTGTATCTATTGGCATATCCTTCTAAAACCCTTTTCAGTGCTGTTTTGATCTCTTTAGCCAGTTGATCCCATTTTCTCACAGTGTAATTTTGTTTAATTGAACAATGTTCTCTTAATTAAGAAATAATTAAAGTGGAATTTCATTTAAAATGTCTAGATCTTACCTTCTTTTCTGTTTTGCTCAGGAAGACAATCTGTTGGAACAGCTGTGTGAACAATAAAACACACCTTGTATTAAGAGGCTAATCTGTTTTAACCGTAATAAAAGTTATCTTAGTACTGCAGATACCCAGAAGGATCTTTTTACTCTCCTCCTTATCTCTTCTAAATCTCACAGAGAAATGAGAAATCTCTTCTTATATTCTCCTGGATCTAATTTACATACTGTCAGCACTCTTGTCTGGTCTCAGAAATTGACATATGCAAGAGAATTAAAAGAGAAATAATAAGATGAACTATTAAGTAAGTGAGAAGGGAAAGAAATGGGTATTTGTGAAGAACATGCACAGAGCATATAGCAAAATAGAAAATGTGGCAGTTAAGGGTCGCGTATGGATTTCTTCTTTTAACATAAGTACATAATTATGATTACTATGTCTGAAATCCAATTAGATATTTGGTAAGAAAATTCTGTCAAAGACTTTCCATCCTATTGTTTTTATTCAATATGTAATATCAGTGGAGGGAAAATAGTTCAGCACAGAATTTGAGTGCCTTTGGCTACCTGATAAAAATATATGTATACAATGTATGAAAATATATACGTGTAGATACATGTATATATTATGTATATGTATAAAGCCTTTGATACACCAAGTCAGATCATATTAGTAACAACAGCAGGCTAGTGGTAATTTAAACTTTCATTAGGTTCCTGCTAGTATCTCTTCAGCTTCATCATTCCCTGACAAGTACAAGGGGAAATGATGTGCCACTTTTCATTTTCCAAATATGCTACATTTAATAATGAAAGTAACGTTTTTAAACTCTACGTTTCGAATGGGAACTTTTAAAATAGAACATTTTTAATAAGAGTGGGGTGCAAGGATCCATCTTGTGGCCGAGCTGACCACTCAGAAGTTAGGGTGATGAAAATGAAAGGTGTGAGAATTAAGGATTGTTCTAGAGAAAAATAAGCAGGTCATATGTATGTGTGTGTGTGTGTATATATATACACATTCTTGTCATATTTCCACTGAGTACTCTTGAAAAGCAGTAAATGTTCAGAAATAATTTATTTTTTTGAAAAAAAATCCCAAGTTTTGAATGATATATTTGGACAATCTCTAGCAATTGCTAGTTCTGCTGGTAAGTACTGAAGACTGAAAAATGCTTGTTATGTGCATATGTGATAAACTCCCCAGAGACAGCATGGCAAATATTAAACCTGCTGTATATGCTTGATCTGAACCATAAAAGCAAGTGCATAATCAAATAAAACAGGCCTATAAAGTGCACTCACACTTCAAAGCTTGCTATTAAAGTGTCTTTGTTGGATTCAATGTTTATTGGGCTTCAATGATTTCTATAACAAATGTGCTAATTTTACTCAAGGCTTGATCCGTTCCTTTCCAGGAGACAAGAGGACCTTTTTGTTGCATTTTGCTGTGCGTGGGGTGGAGGGCAGTGGATCTCAGCCAGATCTCATGGTTTTGACAAGTCTGCGGTAGTGTGAGGGACAACAGGATTTGGCACTATACAGGCAACGCAGTATTTCTCCTCATGTGAAATAAGCGGCCGACACCGGCTTCCAATCCAGCCCTGGCGCTGGTGGTGCCCAGCTGGTGGATGTAATGGACAGAGAGTTTTAAGGCTACAGTTATGCGTGCATGTTACCGCAATATAGGTCAAGGTCTAAATTTACACAAAATTAACTAGGTGGTGGTCTCTCTTTCGATTTCATAATCACAACTTTTGCTGTTTGTACTGGTCTTGACTGGGATAGAGTTAAATTTCTTCGTAGTAGCTTGTATGAGGCTATATCCTGGATTTGTGATGAAAGCAGTTTTGACAGCACAGGAATGTTTTAGCTATTGCTGAGCAATGCTTGCACAGCGCCAAGGACTTTTCTGTTCCTCACCCTGCCCTGCCAGCAAGTGGAACACAAGAGGCTGGGAGGGGACACGTTTGGGACAGCTGACCCCAACTGACTACAGGGATACCCCATACCATATGGTCTCATGCTCAGCAATAAAATGAGGGAGGTGGAGGTTGGCCAGGGCTGCCGTTGCTCAGAGAGTAGCTGGGCATCACCACAACCATCGGCTGGTGGTAATTTTTTTTTTTAATCACTTGTTTTTATTGGTTTTGGTATTTTTATTCTCTTTGTTGTTTTCTTCGTTCTTTATTTTTTAATTATTAAACTGTCTTTATCTCAACCCACGAGTTTTCACGCTTTTACCCTGCCGATTCTGTCCCCCATCTCACCGAGTGGGGGAGTGAGCGAGCGGCTGCGTGGGGCTCAGCTGCCTGCCGGGGTTAAACCACAATGCTGTTGTATGTATACAAGCGTGCACAGGGATGATTCCTCTGAAGCAGCTAAGATGGTATAAATCCACATCTCCGCTTGCTTTGCTGTTGCCCTCCTCTAGATACATACATACACGCACTAACCTGTTCCTTGTGATGCCAGATGCTGGGAAGCAAATTTCATTGATAACATTCAAATATGTCACAAAGAAGAGATATTAATACGTTCTTAACTTATCCTACTACAGTTCCCTTTAAGGTCTACAGCAGTGGGTCTACATGGGCTCCCTTTTGCTGTAAATAGTATATCCCTGTGTGGGAATCTAAACAATAAATCTACTGTTTAGAACTGCTTAGATTCTAAAAATGAGCAAATATTTAGCCCCATAAGCCACAAAGAACAGCAGAAAAATACAGTTATGGAGAAAGGCTGATGAAGGGTTGGATGCAACGCCAGATTTCTGAATGACATGGGAATATTTCACAGCAGTGGGATTCTTGAGTGCAGCCAGACAGCAAAAGGGATCTTTATATAACATGTAACATCTATGAAATAGCCTGTGAAAAGTTTGACATTACAAAAGTCAGATGAAAAGCATAAACACAAAGATTTTAAAATAATCCTGAATGTAGGCTGTATTGTGCCACCAGTATCTTTCAGCAGTTTTGCCAGTCATTTGCTATTTTAAAAAAATCAGTGGAATAATATACCAATGTGTTTGATATAGGGTAAGTCTACTGTATGAGTAAGAGGAAGATTCACATTTTCAATACACAAATACCATTTCAAATTGGCATATTTTTATTGCATTTTGACTGTTTTTGTTAACAGTTCTAAGAAGCTTTTACTTATGTAACCAATATTGAAAGCATATTATTTTACTTCTTTTACCTTCTGGTATAAACTTTGGAAATGTAAAACAGTAGTTTTGATTCTTCAGTTCTTCTTCCTTGTGTATAATCATTTCAACCCCCCAAAACCAGGTGTCAAGTGTTACTGCCTGAATAGCCTGTTATGGGAAATTCTCCACCTACTTTTCACAGATCTAAATGATTACGTAAATTATTATACAGAGAAGATCATCTCAGAAGGAAAAAAAGGTTAAAGGGCGGGGGAAGGGGGAAGGAAAAAAAAAAAAAAAGCAGCACTTTCTTCCAAAAATAGAGCAAACGGTAAGTTCAGAATAAAATAGTACTTTCCTAGTCTCCTTTTTTTCCACAGCTATTTAGCCTCAACTACTGTTTCACTATAATTCTTAATCCTTAAACACTGGGGAAAAAATGACATTGATTTAATTGGAATGAGACTAGATCCTTTTTTGTGAGTTGTTTTGAGTTCAAGTTGTTCTGGGTCAGCATTAAGGTTATTGGCTAGATCAGTATATTTATCTCTCAAATCCAGTGAGGTCTGCCTGTATTATGTACTGTTTCCTTGAAGTGCTACTAGATTTAAGTGAAAGAAAAAGGGCTTGAATAATAGATGATAATGCCATCTACATTAAAACAAACTCAATGTGAGAAATGCATAGTTATGGAAATAATTATCTTTCTCCTCCAGTTTCACAAAAATCATTAAATTGTATTATACGTTCCACTTAATAATTTTGCCTAACACTACAAAATGTATTTCATTTGGTACTAAAGAATAAATGGTCAATGACTCACATATATTAATTCAGGAACATCTGTCTGCTTACAGATAAGAGTCAGGGGAGGAAGGCAACTGTGTTGAAGCTCTGTCTTGAAAAACAATGTTTTCCCATATTGAAAAAAAAATATGCAGAAGTAGTAGTTGATTAGTGGATTGACATAATTTCTCAGATGTCATTACGTGGAGAAATGCTCAGGTACTTTAAGTCCTTGCTATGTCAGTCCTCAGTCTTGAAGTATTTTAGAATTGCTGATCTTTCAAATAGCTGATAGTCTAAACTGAAGAAGTATATGAAGTTGTAGTCATTTGTCTCATGCTGAAATTAAAATAACCTTGGTATTGTGTTTGGCTTTTATTCTGTTTTGTCTTGTGGATTTTTTTTTTTTTAATGATTGCACAAAACCAACTTATTTATACCGAGTTCTTGTATGGTACAGAGGGGGAAAAAGAAAAAAAGAAAGAAAGAAACAAAAATGTATTTAATCCCAGAAATGAATGTTGTATAATCCCAGAAAGGAATGTTGTATATTGTGAGTTTAAGAAAAGCAGTTGTGGTTGTTTAGCTCGGATTTTTTTTTTTGTTTAAACATGAACTACAACCCATTTTCGGCCTCATTTATGGAACTGGTAAACACTGGTGGGGTGGGGAGGGAATGTAATTATTGTACACTGTGGCTAAGTCGGTTTCACCCACAGTGATTTAGTTAGCACAAATGGTAATGTATAATGAATGTATGTTGAATGTATAATGCTCTTCCTTGCAGTACTTGTTATCAGTAGTCAATGCCAAAATTTTATTTTCACATACAATGTATTTTATTCTAATTACATTAAATTAATTTGACCAGAAAAAGAGAGATAACAGTGTGGGGAGAATGTGAATGATAGTCTACAAACATGCAGAGACACAAAATGGAATTAGTTTAGAATTTTTTTAATGATTGTCCTTTTTAATAGCTGGGTGGGGTGGTGACTAAGACTGTTTTTTCAATTACTCTTCAGGTCATTAATGTTGATTACATTCTTCTTCTAACCATAAGTCTTTATTTAATGAAAATGTATGCCACCCACTAAGCAGGCATGTAGATAGGGAACAATACAGCAGGATTTGATTGCCCTATTAACAATAATCATCATGAGACTTTGGGAGTAATAATTTAATGACTTCTTGCACTCTCGTGCTACTTTTTGGTGGTGTTCATTTAGCATGTACTACAATGATATCTCTAATGAAATTAAAACTTGCCAGCAAGCATTATTAGCTAGAGATAGGCAGGTATTGAAATACCAGCCCTAACAGGGCTCCGGTGACTGCCATTAAAATATCTGTGGACAAGGCAACTTAATTTAAATAAAGCAGGGTGGCCTCTCAGAAAGGTAATAAATAATTTTCAATGACTGACAGGGTTCATGTGGAGGAGACTTGGTGGGGGGTGGAGAGGGAGGGAAATGTTGGTTGGTTGGTTTGTCTTTCACCTCCTCACGATTCACAGTCGTTGCCAGACTTGCGGACAAAATGCAAGGGAGGTGGCACAGGGCTGGGACTGACCCACCCAGAGAAAATGGTGGGACAGCTAAAAAGTTCCCTTTTATGGGGCTGGGTCTTGCTTATAAGCAGGTCAGCTGTAAAACTCTCACCTGATGAGCGCAGCTCTGGTCACACTCTGTTCCCTAAAGAATTCACTCTTCTGCACTCTGAATTGACCAGTGGGAAATCCTTTTGCAGAGGCAAAAAATAAGCTATCACAGAAGACATTTCACTCGGTCTGACATGAAGAACTACAGTTAGGGAAGGTAGCTGCTGTTGCTGTCTGTGCCTTCCACGCTTCTTTTGTGCCAGAATGGAGGACTCTGTGTCTCAGCGATCTGGTTGCATGTTTGCATGCATTTTCTCCTCGCTCAACTAATTCTCTGAATTTTATCATACATATTCACACTTAGGAAGGTTGCACTCAGCAGAGACTTGCTGTTGAAAAAATGCGAACGACAGAAACGCAGTGTGCTCTGAGCATCCGAAGAACATGGGCACACAAGAATGAGGAGTCCATTGCCTCAAGTAGTGGTGTGCGAGGTCAACTGCATGCATGCCCACAAAACCCAACGTTACTCTTTTCCAAAACCTTTCTTCCAGCATAAAGCACGCTTTACTCAGTGTATCTAAAAAAAAAAGAAAACTTACTTATTTTGAGAAGTGCTTGATAAGTGCTCGCTTGTATCAGTCCATCAGCTGAGACTCTCTGTCTGTGAGTGAGTGAGTGCTCCTGCTTCACTCCAGTGCGAAGTTAAACTTTACTGCGGTTTGCTGAAATTAATCTGTATAACACGAGACTGAAACTCCCAAAGGACTTTCACAAGGCCAATAACCAAATCTTCGCTTGGAGGCAGTAGCTAATAGATGAAAGACTGTAAGGAAGTAGCTTCCTAGAACCTCACTGGCATAACTGCTCATCTGTAAACCCAGTGCATCTCAGCGTGAGATCGACGTATACGTCACTTTCAGCACTGGCTAAAGGTAAACAGTCCCACTTACAGCTGAGAAGTGGTTTAATAACCTGTTCTTTATTATATTCCACTAGTTACTAACTGCCTCGGAGCCTGAAGTTCCTACTTGGTTTGTTGTCAGTCCATCAACTGGTCGTATCGCAGAGTGGAGGAAATTTAAGCTTTCCAGGAGGGCTTATTCACACCCAAAGAAAACAATGGAGATTTAACCTTGTGATGTTAAATTAATTTTCAGCTCACACTTAAGCATGGGCAAACCTAATAACGTGTACATAACACAAAAAGTCAATGGAAGACTTTATTGTCCAAAACAAGCTACAAGAAATACCTGAATTCCCAGTAAAAAAGGAATTTAGGCTACCATGAGGTCAAAATAAAATGTTTCTTATTGTCCTTTATCTCATTTATGCTAAGCTGATTAGGTATTTATGCTTTACTCTGCACTGGTGACAAAACCTCACACTACGTACATACAGCAGTAATGTCATAACTATTGGAGCATAGCAGTTTCCTTCGGCCCTAGAGTTTTTCATATTGTTGTCACTCTTACTAGCGGCCTTCATACTGCCTGATGCAGTTGGTAAAAGGTCAGTTTCTTGACGTGCGCCTAGTGATAAAGTTGTGGATTACGTGGATTTTAAGATGACTCCATAATCATGTTTTCATTACGCTTGAAACACACTTTTAACATATTTTTCTGTTTTTACAGATAAGACAACTTGTGCTTACAGTTCAGAGAACTTTTTGCATCCTCTTTTTTAGGAATACTTCCAGAGTGGGAAGCGTGGGAAGACTGTAAGTAGTTAAAAAGTAGCCATTGTGTCCTAGAAGGTAATAAGAATGTATATATAATCTTGTTATAACTTTACAATATATGCCAACTGTCTAAGTAAAACTCCCTAGAAATGTAGAGAGTATCCAATATAATTCTGTGTTTAATGTAAATATAGAATTCTGTGCTTAATGCAAACACAGAAGCAAAAGTAGATATCCATATGATTAAGGAAGTTATATACAGCTCTGCACTGAGGCTTGCCCTAAAATTCATTCCGCGGGCAGAAGAGTGCTGCTGGCCACAGCCCTTGCCCCATGGCCAGACCTCCTGTGCTGTGCAGCACTTGTAGGCCAAATGCTTCCAGGAACCATCAGGCTGATTGAATATGCACTGTACCATTGTCCCGGGAAAGACGAGAGTCAGGAGCCAGTGGGTGCTACTAGAACAACTTCTGCTGCCAGGGCACTCTCCTGAGTGGGTCGTTCTCCAGCATGGACCTGGACGGGCACCTGCCTCCTGATGGCAGAGAGCAACACTCCCTGAGTGATAAAACAATGATCCCAGATAAAAATTTTGCCTAGATGGAAGGAAAAAAACCCACCTTATTAGCATTGTTCTGTGAAGAGGCTCTTGGGAAGACTCCAAGCTTCAATTGATTAGAAAGGTAGGTCTGGTACCTGTTCAGGTAACCTGTTTGTTCACAAATGGCTCTTCTTAATTGAGGTGAAAGCACAAACCCACTGATTTTGACAGAAACTGGAATCTAATCCTTCAGCAATGCAGGTTAAAGTTTGAGCTTAAGTATCTTTTTAGGTCCAGATTTCTGGTTTTTAATTGTTTAATTGTTGCTGTTCTCCAGTAATGTTAATTTCAGTAACTGATGCCTTATCTCATTATTCTTAAGATTCCTTAACAGAGGAATAAAACTGACCCAAATAGTCATTGGTTAACCAATTGCTATCTGGGCAAGTAGTAGAAAAAAGTTCAATTGTTTATGGACTTTTTATGTTGTATCACAGGAAATTTGAGGACAAAATCTAGTACTAAGCAGATACAGTGGAGAGCAGAAGGAAATATCAGACTGCACAGAGCTTTCTAACAATACATACAACAAAATTTCTGCATTCTCTCACAAACTATTACTTTTAAAAATGGGAGTGTCAAAAACTAGCTGCTGTGCAAGCTTATAGCTTTACAAGAAGGAAAATTCAACCTGTTAAGTCTTGTGGCTGTGGGACAAGTGTCAGTACAAGATTAGATGAGACCCAAAAAGTGCAACGAAAAAAAAAATCCATTCTAGATGCTATGTCTTGTAAGGCAGCATAAAGCATATCAGCATTGGAAGGCAGTATAACAGGAAGCATTATGAATATCAATCACTTTATATCCCATAAATTCACACAATGCAGTCTGCCTGGCATACAATGTCAAAGTTACAGTCTACTTTAATAGATGTAGTATTTCACCCTTGATGCTCAAACCCAACCTGATGTTTTCTTCTATTTGCAAAACATCACAACTTCAGGTCAAACAGAAAGGGTGTACTTTACAGTATTTATCATGTCCAGGAAACCTGCCAATGACTCTTGTGGAGTGATTCTGGTCACATAATAGGAGCTACAATGCTGCAGTGGTGTCTATTAGGACAGGCTTTTGGTTACTTCAACAAAATTCTGTTTTATTGGCTATAGTGGAAGAGTGTGTGTCCCTTACTGTGAAAAACAAATGCAGTAATTTCTATAAGATCTTTTTGTCTTTTTTCTTTCTTTTTTTGTAAAAGTGGTTCTACAAGATACATTCCTAAACTCAAGCTATTATTGACTGCATGATTTAGCTATCTATGTAAAAATTCTTTGCTTAGACTCAGAACCATGTCTCCTGTATTTGACATGTATTTTATCTTCATTTGTATCCAGTGAAGAGATGTCAAGAGTTATTTAATCTGCTCAAGTGTGGTATCAGATGTTTATTATACAAAGTGTATCCATTGTATTTCAAGAGTCTTTGTCTTACTTGTCCATATGGTCCGTCTTTATTTTCTCCCGCTTTCAGGAGTTCTGTGCATTAATCTGAACTTTTATATGAAAAAAATGTGTCCAGACATTTTTCACCTGCTGCCACACAGAGCACACACTATTTGAAAGGATACCATTTCAGCCTGGCCCTGCTAATCTTTCCTAGCTCTTCACTTGAGTGGATCTTCATCTTCCGTCTATCGTATTAGGCAGAGACACCTTTGTCCAGCACCAGGAACTGACCTGTATGATTTCTGTTAGTTTTCTCCCTTGATTACCCTATCTATTGGCAACCTATATTGCTTACTTGAGAGTATTTTCTGAATATCTAAGGCAGATACCAAATAGCTGTCTCTAAATCTCTTCCACAGAAGAGCTCTGACATTAAGAAAATTAAAATCTGTTTTAGTCATACAACACTAAAACTGCTGTTTGACATTTAAGGGATTGTTTGGTGCAGATCTGTTGCATTTAGGTTGGGTTGCTTCTTGAATAGTATTTGAAAGGGAAATAAAATCTGCAAGAGAATTTTAGAAGTTTCTCTCAGAAAGCTAAAAACAAAAAATGAAGTTTGTCTGATAATTATTCACTATAAAGGCTGTGATTTTAATTCCTGATGCTTCCCAGAACTTCCAAAGCACAAAAAGAGAATAAAAAGAGCTTGGTAATTTCAGGTTTTAGGGTTATAATAACATTGATGGTAATATGATTAAAAGTAGTGGTAGGCATGGAAGATTCAGCGATTCTATGATACAATTGAAGAGACAAACCTGAGAAAGTATGATATCTCTTGGACTCTAATTTTATGGAATGAACATGCTAATTCAATTTACTAATATTATTTAAAAACTCTCCAGAACAAGGTGGGAAAACACCAGCATGATTTATATGATTAAGAAGTAAAGAGAACATAGGTCATTTTAGGGTGTTTTCCTTTTATGTTTTGCACTCTCGTAGCTCACGTTATTTGCTCAGTTCTTTGATACAGAATGGTGATTACTGCTCTCTTACAGAAATATGTAAATACTGCATATTCTTTAGCTTTGCAGCTTCTCTAATATATGTTCTGTTTTGGTTGTATTTCTAACATCTCCAGAGTCTTAAATACTTTTCTTTCCTGTTTATGTATCACTTATCTGACACATAAGCATGGGAATGCTTTTCTGCTGAAGATTTTTCCTTAAAATTTCTTCCACTCATACTGCTACTGAAATAAGGGGTTTGGAGATGAATTTGTATTGGTGCATCTCTTCTGAAAAAAAGTTATCATTCACAAAGATACTGAGTTTTGTGAAGCTCTAGTAACTAAGAATTGGATGCCTGTCTAGAAAAGTATCGACAGAGCTGCAGGAAACCATTTTGGGCTTGCAGGGGGAAGTTACTTAGCCGTGAGAAATGTGCTCCCGTTTAGTATACTCATAACCTCATTTGCAAACAGTTGGGGAAGGACAATAGAAGTGGTTGTGGCACATAGTCTTACAAAAACAGCAAACAGATTGGGAAATGTTTGTTTTTAATCTGAGGTGGAATATCTCAGTGAATAAGCAAGGACTGCATGGACTTTCCAATAGCATCAGTTGTCAGCACTTTTTTTTGCACCCTAGGTATATCAATGTAGTACCATCTGCATTAATATCATACCAGCAGTGGCAGAGAGTAACTAAATCCTTCATAATATACATACAGCTAATTGTTCTCCCTGAATAAAAGCAGCCACCCCATATTTTTATGGTGCCAAATTAGGCAGTTTCCTAAAGCTACCCACACAGATGTGTGATAGTAACAACCAGGAAAAAATATCAAAGAAGATCCTTCTATAGAAGATGAAGGTTTGGGAAAATTGTTTCAATGAATGTCAGTTATTAACAAAGCAGTGGGACTGAAAACTGGTTATTTTCAATTAATTTGTCTGTTTCAATATTTTATTAATAAAAACCTTGAATTTTCATGTCAGTGTTTTCTCTGTGTAAATATCAAATTTTATTCTCATGATGAACATTTTAAAGACTCATAGTAAAAAAAAAAAATCAGAATGCTTTAACCAAAATATCGTTTAGACTCCAATTTTTAAAATTTCCAATGTTGAGATACTTGGGAATTTCACAATATGACAAAATTTTCATAACACAGAAAAGTTTTTTTTAACAAAATCTCTATGTAAGTACTATATTGATGGAAAAAAAAAGTTAAATAAGGTATAATGCAACTCCAGCTAGTCTACCAGGGAACCAAGTACCAGTGAATCAGGATCATAACCAGTTTTTTATGCCCTTGTTCCCCCTGGGCCTACTCTTTATGTTATTCGTTAAGGGTAAAGTGTTTCTTAAACTATATACAACTGGCTCTTTCCATGGGCTCTTTTTTTTTTGTGTGTGTGTACAGCTGTTTTTATATTTTCACATGTCTGGATTTACACATGAAAAATATAGATATGGAAACAATTTGATTTTCTAACCACTAGGCTGTTTTTTTTCTGTTGAATTCATGCTTACATAGTCTATCGAATATAGATTATCCAGTTGAAATCCACAGTAACGGATGCCAATAAATTCCTGAGTAAGCAAAGAGCATTTGATTTGTTTCCTTAGATAAGCTACAAGTCTTCACCAAAATAGTACTAACTTTTTACAGATCTACAAAGATTTTGGATGCTTTCATAAGAGCACTAGGAAGAAATTTTATACACACTGCCTGTCCACAAACATGATACTCTTTTATCTCTGACATGATCATCGTTGCCTTTAACAGCATTAACATTAAATAGAGTTAAACCAAGACTCCCAGGATTGTGAGCGCACCTGGATCTGCTGCACGTGTTAGTCACATCCTGACATACATCCGAGTCTCATTCCAGTATATCCTGATCCTCCCCCAAGCCCAAGTTTCCGGTGGAAGAGTAAGTAGACTTTGTCAGGTATTTCAGCATGTTGCTTAGTCTAAACAAAGAGGGAGGGCAGGACTGTGACTTGTATCTGCTCTGAGGTTTGGACACACCCAGGGACATTTTGCAATAGCTTACCATTGAGGTGATTCTGAAGTACACAGAACAGGGTACAGTACATCTGAAGGCAGATGACGGGTGAGACAGTGAGAATGTTGAGTTCAAGAGTTTAAAAATAAAAAAGGCTTTTGAATTATAAACAAGTTTTGATTTGACCACAATCTATCTATACGTAAATGTAAAACCAGACATTTAAAAAAAAAAATCTATAAAGGACAAGCTTTCCAAAGAGAGAACCCAAAGTGAGATGGAACAGAAATAAATAGGTTTAGAAATACATTTTCTCCCTACCTACTGTATCCTGGCAGCAGATACTCTTCTCGTGGTTTCTTCTCAGCCTGGGAACAAGGTAATTATGAGAGTGGCAGCAAAGTCCATGCAGTGCTCTCCAAGCGCTCGGGACACCCTGTTTTCCACCCTGAGGTCTAGCTGGGTGTTTCTTCCCAGCAGGGGTAGCGCAGGCTGCAGGATCCTCGCTCCCCCGGTGCGTGCATTCACACAGCACCCAGGGAAGCGTGCGCATTTGCACACCGATGCCGTCTCTCAGCCCCACTCTGTGTTCGAGGAGTTCTTCCCAGCTGAGGATGTACTTCTGCTTTAAGGAAGGTTCATCCTGCTGTTTCTGCTAGAAATTCCACCTGGCCCATGGGGCAAAAGCTAAAACAAGGTAAATAGCCCTTACAAATACCTCTACAGGAATATACCACATTAAGGTATAAGCAAATGAACAGAATGGATTCACTTTCTGTTTCTGCATACGAATTTAGCTCACCCATTCCCATCTGTAAAAGGAAACAAAGTGCAAGAAGAAACATTCAAGAAGGTCATTGCAATGCTTTTGTTTGATGTTTTGGTGTTAGATAGTAAGAGTCGCCTTTGCATTCAATTTAAAGGCTCATTGTTTCCTGATTACTGATAGTTTTGATGCTATATATTGTGTAATCTAAGGCTGGCTGGAATTTCAGGTCATAAAAGCCAGGATTTTGCTGGAGCCACAATAGGATGTGGCCTAGCAATTTTTGTTATTTGTCTTGGGTTTAATGACAGTTTTGTCCCAAGCCAAGAAATGTCAGAATCAGGAACTTGTCACTTCTCTTTTTTTTTTTTTTTTTTTTTTTTTAATTTTCTTAACAGAGCTTACAGCCTGACTTTATTTTTCCTCTACAGTCCTTAAGCTATTTAGCATTGTGCTATGCTATGGCTCAGAGGTGATAGTGATACTGTGTTGCTGTCAAAATAATGCAGAGATGCGTAAATACATGGTGGGTATTACATATACTTTCTCTCCTAGGCAAAGAATTGGAGCTAGAAGAAACTGAATAATGTGTGTACAACCCCTAGGGAATCACCGTGGTCACTCCTCTCCTCATTTTATGTTTTCATTATCATTGACATTTCTGAAAATGGAGTTTTGTTAAAGACTTCTGGTTTTATCAGTGGGCTAGCAAAATAAGGTTTCCCTGAGGGATAATGCATATGAAAAAAGGAATTATGTGGAACACTGTAATAATAATGTTGTGATGGTATCTTGCAAGATGAGACAGACTGTGGAGTAATGTACTACAGAGGCTATTTAATAGCCAGAGTCCAATGTCTTTCCTCCCTTTGACTCCAGAGCAACTTGTCCATAAAGTGCTACTCTGCGAGTAATTCAATTGCCACTTACGAAAGAAAGGATGGCTTTGTAGCTAGGATAGTCAAGTAACTTCTGGCTCTGTTCTTAACTCAGCCATTTTATTCCTGTGAAATCTTATGAAAATGATTTGACTAATTCCACAGATAGAAAACTCACAATATTATGGTGTCTCAAACTTTTTAGCGTGTTTATTTTTGCACAGATTAATGCCTGTTAGATATTATCTGTGCTTATGCTTTCTCACTACTCTGGTCTTCAATCAAATCCCAAAGTTTTCCACATACTCTAGCTCTTGGACTGCCCTCCTCTGGGGTCCTTAAATGTGCCCCAACTGGAACCAAATCTTAAGGTAATCTATGTGTCGCAACCCGTCAAGTTACCCACGAACACCAGTCTGGTTGTTTCATAGTCTAGAGTGTAAGAAGTCCCCAGCTGGTACGCAAAAGGCAGTGTCTTGGGGCGCAGTCTGCAGCTCCCTGGTTTCAGTTTCTCCATGGGCAAGATACGGCATCTGCTGATTTGTAAACATTGGCAGCAGCCTCTCTGTGGCAGGATCTCAGCAACCCCCAACTGGCTGGATAAAATTTGTTAGTAACTCAAAGGTGCTGTGATACTTCCCAGTAGAAGTATAAATAGCTTAAAATAGTACCTCCTTTAAATTAACTTCTTTGCTGCAAATCAGTGCAATAGCCACCAGCTGCCAGAGTAGCTTTATGAAATAACCATAATGACAATCAAATCTCACGTACGCTGGAAAAGGTGACGTATGCATAAGTCTTTAATTCTAATTCTTTTTTCAGTTTGTGGTAATGTATTTATTTATTGCCAGAGATGCTAGTGGTACAGTGAAACAAAATGAAATCTACTTCTAATATATCTTCAGAGTCCCAACAGGGTAGGTTTTGAATCACAAAAATAAAGAAAGGAAAAAAATATATTTAATGGTATACTTTGTTTTGCCCCCTGTGGATGAGATTTATAGTAGGAAAGCAAATGTTAGCTTGCTAGAAAAAGTGACCGGCCATCCACTGGCTATCACCTTTTCAACTGAAGGGAAAATAGCTTTCCTTTTAACTAAAACGACTTCTTTTATTTGTGTTAAACATATGCATTAACTCAGTAGATTCTCTGCAGCAGGTCATAAAATATATATGAAACGAAATAAAATAAAAAAAATCCATGCACAATGCATACAGAGAATATAAAAACTTTGTGCAATTACTGCTGAGCTCTTGTATTCGCTGTAGTATCAACTCAGATGAAACCAAAAATCCTCACTATACTTTTTCTTCAAAAGTAAATAGGGTGTGGTTTTGGAGTTTTGGTGGTTGTTGGTCTTTTTCTCTTACTTTTCCTTTCCTCCAGCCAGGAGGTTGCTTTGTTTTTCCAAAATACATTTATCATTGCACCTTACCAATAAGGCAATTAAAAGCTTAAAGCAGGAAGCTTTGTCTAGTTCTTTGGACATAGCACCAGGGGTTCAGGTGACCTGAATTATGTTCCTAAAATGACCACTCGTGCCACATCCATGGGCCACATAACTTTTTGTCTGTTTTATCGTGTAAAACTTCACAGGCTCTCACTGTCTCTCTGCTTTTTTGTGCATATCATGCATCACAGTGGAGGTGGCAATCTTCTGGAGATGCAGTAAAAATTGGTAAGTTCTAGTCCTCGAATGTAATTTCCATAGAAAGGTGCTAATTTTAAATGAGTCTGCAAAACTGTCTGCTTATTTTGGCTTAGGAAATGGCAAAGACTCTATATAATCCAAGATCATGATGTTTTCCTCCACAATGTTAGATCTGCTTTAATGCAGTTATTGGCAACACAGGGAATTCAGTGTGGCATAGATTTCCCTTCTTCCTTGTTCTGTAGCTGTAGACCTCTGGCTTTGTAGAAATCTTCCCCAAACTGGAGGGCAGAACCCACCGTGCTGATAGTCTGTCTTTTGCACAGTCTTGGTGACTATTAGACTGCCTTCAGCTTTGGCTATTGAACTGTTCTTTCTCTGAAGCTTTGCTATCAGAAGGGATGCAAGGATAGTAAACATCGTGTGGCAAAGCTATGGGGACAGAGACGTATCTCCCAGACAAAGAAGCTCCATTAATACATTGATTAACAGCTAGTCATATGCTATGACCAAGGTGACAGCATTTTAGAGAAAGAGCAGTAAGATATTTCTCTTAAACCGCAAATGTTCCAGTTTAGCTTCCCGCTCCAAAACTGTCTTCCATTAACACAACTGTTTTTACATTTACGGCCTCATCAGTACATACAATTCTGTGGAAAACAGCTGAACTTGATTATTGTGTGCCTATGGCTGCAGAAGCTGGCATGTCTCAACTTTCATTTCAGGAGCATCAAGGGTGAAGATCCTCGATGGAAACAGATACCGTGAACAAAGGTGGTGTTAGCAAAAAAGAATTTTAATTAGCCTACTAGCCAGTCTCAACCACTGCAGATACTGAATATTAATGTAACTGGATTACACATGAATCTTCCAAAACTTGTAACTGTATCAAATGTCTTAATAAATATTTGGGAAGGAGTGATAAAGTTTGCTCAGTATTTTAGGGGTAGGCATTGAAGTCTGTCTCTCCTCTCTTCTGGGGAGAAAACTGTTTCATTCAACAGCTCATTGTGTAGTAACTAATGAAGTAGAAATGGTTACTGTTGAGCGATATTTTCTTAAAGTAATCTCTTCCTTCCCTGGGCCATGCCAAATGATTTTCAGTATCAGCTACAGTATCTACAGTAATTTTATAGACTTAGAGGATCTGATGATATTAAGGAAATACCTGCTACTGAATTTTCTTAAGTCTGTCTTTTTGTTGATTTACATTTGTCATGAACTATTTCAAACAGAAGCTTTTAATGATGAGAATAGTGTTGGGGGCAGGGAAAAATGTTTCAAAACATTTTTGTTTGAGAATATTTGTATTGGTTTAAGTAGCTGTAGAAAGATATCTAATTTTATATAGTAAAATAGCTTTGTGCTAAATATTGTGTGATGAACGTGACCTTAATAACTTCCATTCTGGATCCCAGCTTCAAAAGGCACCAATTGCAGAAAGAGACTCTAGCCATAATCTCTGAGATCCAATGGGAATTATTTATTTATAAGGCCAGATACCCTGCCTCACCATCTGGCATTTAACTGAATACACTAGGTGTAGTCAAGACTGAACTGTGTTCAAAGGAATTTTATATAGTGAGATGACTAAAAGACAGGGAAAATCTGCAGTACAAGGGTTGAACACAGAACCACAGGAAACTTCCTTGTTGAGAGGAAGGTAAAGTAGGTAGAAAGTTGTTTATGGTTACTGCCACAAAGGGTTTTGTTTGTCATTTCTACCACTTTTCTCCTCAGAGGTCACTCAAGAAAGTTAGGCAGGAAATGCCACATCTAAAGGCCCTCAGGAGGTTTCGTTGCAGACCCCAGAACTGGCAAGTGAGAGAACCCTTTGTTTATTAGCATTTCTTCTTGACCCGTCTCAGAAAGCATGGCCGCGGGAAGCGCTGTGGTGCAATTCTCCAAATTCCCTTCATGGTCATTCTGTATCAGCTCCTCTTCCACAGGGCCAACGTTCCTCAAAGCAGCATATACCCTCCTTGGGTTCCCTTAAAAATTAACAGTCCTGATCACTCCCTTCTCAGCCTTAGTTCCTGACACTTGTTCTGCCACCTGCAGTAAAACAATTTTTTTCTTCCCTTTCTTTATGCACAGACCATACTGCGATACCCAGGGGTGTCTCTCCGTTTAGATCCCAGAGAAATAAACTGGACCAGACCAAGTATAAACAAAAGATAAAATAAAAGAAAGAAATAACATCCGAACGGTGTGTGTTACTGTAGGTTACACAGAGAAAAGGTTTGAGGGGAAAAAAAGTTTAATTTCGTTGTAATGTAAGAGGATATCAGAGAAATTCATTCAAGTGCCAAGTAGTAAAATAAATATTTTCAAAGACTAGCAGTCTGACTACACCAAAGCTAGAGGTATATTAGGTTACTCCTCCTTTATTGTTTGTTCCTTCTCCAGATCAGGGTTGTTTTGTGATGGTATAGCTGTTGGACTGTGATTTATATTGAATGAAAACGATATTGTGTTGCAGGAAAAAAGTAACCATAAAATGAATTGAAAATTCAGGTTGGATGGGGCTTTGAGCAACCAGATCTAGTGGAAGATGTCCCGGCTCACTGCAAGGGGGTCAGACTAGATGACCTTTAAAGGTCCCTTCCAACCCAAACTATTCTATGATTCTGTGAACTGTTATCAGAACTAATTTGGGAATGTCAGTGGACATGTCTGGAATTTGAATTGGTTTGCATATGCACAGATACAAACTATGGGAAATACTGTCAGGGTAGTGAGCTGGGGTATCCATGTGTTGGCAGTGAGTGCTGGATGCCCACTACTCACTCTGCAAGGGGGCCTTCCCTTCAAGGAAGCATCCAGTCAAGAACCCTGGTCTTGGTAACAAGAGCTCAGGTTAAGTAACATCACTCAGTGGTTCTAGCCACAGATACAGCTTCCTTCTTTGGGGGCTGGCTTATTCTTAGGTAGCTTGTTCCATATGATAGCACTGCAGGGTTGGTAGATGACTGGCCTGGAGCTGATTTCCAGTGAGTAATCCTCTGCTTCAGGCACTAGCCACTCACCACTTTGCCTACTATGTTCCCTGTCTCTTTTTCTGAGCAGCTTCTGGAGACCAGTCATGACAGAATTTCCTCCCGTCTCCTTCCCAATTGATGTGTCCTGACCTCCATCCACAGTGCCACTGGGTGCCAAGCTCCTGAGGAAGCACCACCTGATTTGGTACAATCAGAGTGGAGCACCAAAATACCTTGGGCCTCAAAAACAGTACAGACAGACTAGGACTCACTGGCCATGGCCTTTTCTAGCAAGTGAAATGGGCCAGAAACAATTCTCCAACCCTCAGGCTGAGTAGCACAACAGTCACTCTGTCCAAAAAGTTAAATCCTCTGTTCTTCAACGCAGAGGGGCCACATCTGAGCTGCTGAGAGAGAAGTCATTGCTCCATGCTAGCACTTGAACTATACCTGAGCTCTGTCCAAGAAAGTGCTTGCTGGCCTGGGCCAAAAGGTACCAATAACTTTACAGTATGGGCAATTGCTTGCTGGGTTGAGGTCCCTGCCCTGGCTGCGTCCAGGTTACTGTCATAGATATAGCCTCCCTGCCTAGAGGTGCTCACAGGATAGGTCTGGCTTTCAAAACTCTTTCAAAACTCAGATGTCTACTGTAGGACATCATGCCTCTGTACAAACCTCCGTGTAGAAATTTAGTTCGTTGCTGATACTAGAACAGAAGAATGATCTACTCAAACCTGCTCTAGAAGCTGCTGGAGGTATGCCTGGGCTCTCTACTGCTCATGACCTCCTTCCTACCTCGTATCAGTGAACGATGAGCACAATACAGTGGCACTGTGCCACACCTCATGTGCAACCCTCCCTCCTCTGCAAGTTCTCTATACTAGGCTGGCAGATGAAGCAGGCTCTATCTCCTCTGGCTTTATGCTAACAGGCAGCATTGTTTCCCCTGCCGGGTAATCAAATAGTGCCTAGGGCCGGAGAATAACACAGTATCTGGCTTTTTTGCTTACTCTCAATTCTTCACAGCAAGTGTCTGTGAAATAATGGAAAGTATTATGGAGCAATTTGATTTCATGATTTGTTCATACTGATGGCAAAGTGTTCCCTAATTATATAATAAACATCTGTTCTGCTTGATTAAGTACCCTCAGAACAGAACCATTTCAGAGAGTCTTTTTTCACTTGCTTAACCAATGCAAACATCTTAATTTTATTTTTTAGTGGTCCCTGCAATGCGTGCTGACCTTCATTTGACAAAACTAAAATGACAGCAAGGAAAATAAATTATTGAAATGAAAAGGTGGTTTGTAAAGCCTTTAAACTGTCCATTGAGCTGAAGCACAATAGCTCAGTAAGAAGATTTAGAGGCTACCATGTACTTTTATGGAAAATTCTTATGCTTTTGAAAAACTTAGGTTTGATTTGTATATTTCCCTGAGATCAGTAACCATAGCTAAAATGGTAGCAAGTCTCTAGCTCTAAATGCCCCAAAAGGAGAAGGGGTCAATTTTTTTTAGTTTTGAGCTTTCTTCTTTCAAAGACTGGAGCCATGAAAGGAAGGAAAAAAAAAACAACCCAAAACCAAAAACAAAACCCACAGGAACTGTTTACAACATTGAAATGCATCACACACTGTTAGATCAATGGATGGCAATGGTAGGAATCTTTTATGTGGGAGTCTGCAAGAGCCCTGCTAGGACACGTTACTGATGCAGCAGGGTTGGAGTATTTATTCTTTTATGTGCTTCACCAGGAAAGTCCTAAGTGTCCTGAAAGCAAAGGGCAATCAATAACTCATCAGACATAATGTAAAATGGAACTAATGTTCAATCAACTAGGTACCATAACCATTCCATGAAAGTACCAATTAGAAATAAAAATAGTTTAAGTAATTACGCAACCTTTTAAAAGCACTCGAGGATGAGAACTATTCTGTTTTCACAAGTGGCATATTCTAACAAGAAACTCTTGTGAATAGCTGCTGGAGATGCATGGCTTCAGATGTTAAACTGGGTTATTTCCACAAATAGTACCTCAATGTAACAGCTCTAGCATTTTGAGTTCATTTAGCTACCACAGTGAAAATTTTGTCATCTTCCTTTAAATACATTTCTGGGGTTCCTGAAACTGTTTTTCACATACCTACGTGTATGAGAGACACAATTAAGATAGAAGGTATGGTAAGTTCTATTTCATAAAAACCAAAAATTGTTATTCTATATCTTAAGTTCAATTTACTGTCTCCTTCACCTGTGCAATACCTATGAGAATCAATTAAAGGTTTTTGGGCACAGCTGAGGGATGTATTGGTCCTTTTTATTATTATTTTTTTTTTTTTCATCACAGCTGGGGGATTTTAAATTTAGATGTTCAACTCATTTTTGTTATTTTTCTTTCCCCTTTTTCTTTTAAGGAAAGATCTCCCAGAATCTCTAGGGAACAGAAGACAGAATTTAACCACTTTGTTTACTTTGTCTATTGGATAATTTGTGGTTAAATGCTATTTTAATTTATCATGACCTCAGTATGTGTTAACATGAAGATTTTTATTGCTTCTGTGTAATAAAATAAAATTACTTTTATCAAAAAAATAGAATCTGTGGGTGAAATGCATTATTTACTGAAAGTTTATTACACCTGGTTGAAAATATTCTGTCCAAATGTGTAGTAGGGAGAAATATTTTCAAAGTCTGGAGGTTTTGGATTTTGGTTTTGTTTTTCTAATATTAGCTCTCTGTGGACAGCTTTGGTTTGGTTTTTTTTTGTTTGTTTGTTTTTGTTTGTTTGTTTTGTTGTTGTTGGTGGTGGTGGTGGTGGTTTTTAAATCGAAAAACCACAAAGATAAACCTGGATATTTTGATTTTACATTAAAATGCTTTCATTCAGTTGAGCTGCCATAAAGACCTAGGACAGCTATGACCTGATTGCCTTCTCTCCCTCATTTCTTGTGACACAAATTACTTGCTGAACTTCCAATATTGGGAAAAAAATATCCTCCCTGCCTCAGAAGTATCAGTTACTGTCCTCTGGTGCAAGTAAAGATGCTGATCTAGTCGTGCTAGTGTACTGAGCAGATCATGTGAATTCTAGATCCCACAATTTGAGAAATGAAGGCTGTGCTGTTTAAAATGGTAAACCGTATGACAAAACACAGGTGCTTTGATAGTGTAGCAAACAGCAGGAAGAAGGCTGCATCTGCTTAGGCCAGCACGAATGGAAGGTTTCTATTCATTAAAAACGGAAATTAAAAGACAATATTTAAGTTCATGATTTACTACAGCTACACTAACATTAATTATGTTTCTGTGTACAAGAATTACAGTAAATATCCTATTTACCAAATAGAGCTTCTTTAAGCATGGAGAAGACTGAGGGGACACATCTCATCCCTGTTAGAGAGCAGTATTTGAATTTTGCAATGTTAATCCATAGTGGGCAGCATCTTTCTCACAGAAAGTAAGAATGAGAATTAAACTCCAGATTAGCGATTCAGAGGCGCCTCAGAGAGTTGTGTTGGAAAGGGGCAGAACTGGGTCCCAGTCTGTAGTTATCAGAGAGGAAATGGAAGGGCAGTAATAATGACTTGTGGATTTTCTCTTTCTGACTGAACGCTTGGTACAGTGCCCATGTGGAAGCAAACCCAGAGCGGGCTGGCAGTGTGCTGCACCTTGGAATAGCCAGCTGCTCAGAGGCCGCTGCTGGGAGGTAAGTGACGGCGGTCAGTATCCCTAGAGCAATTGGGGCATCAGGCTATGACCTTCAACTTGTTCGGTGAACGTTTTACTAGATAATATATGTCAAGACAAACTTTGGTCCCTGTTGATACATGTGTAGGTGCTCCATATCTCCCCTTCTGAGGTGTCTGTTTTTCCTGATGAACTGCATAAGAAGCATATATCCTATAACATTACAGTTAGATAGCTTTCTAAAAGGTCTGCTGTTTCTCAGCCAGAAAATACATTTTTGTGTGTTATGCAGTAAGGAAGATTGAATAACTGCAACTATCTTAAAAGGTACTTAAAATCTTGTATCGAAGAGGGTGGAGGGTTTTTCAGAGGGGACTATCAAAATAGAAGCCTCCTTAGATGTATTTATTACTGCAGAGAAAAGGAGATGTCAAATAGCCAGGGAGTTCTGATAGCTGTGTTTTATTTTTGGAAAACACCAGAACTACTATTTCTACTTCCCCCCGCCCCCACCCCAGCCTTAAAGAAAATTTGTTGCCCAGTGAACTTTCCTTTCCCAAGCTATCTTTTCTGAAACACTGTATATCCCAGAATGTAGATTTGGATTATATTTATGTAAAAGGACCAAGGTGTGATGTGTGGGCATATGGCTACTGTTCCATATATAGAATATTACCCTCAGCAGTGTTAACATTCCAGCTGCAGAGATCACTCATGCATATGCATAGTCCTCCAGGAACAGAAAAGGTAGGGTTATAGTGTGTGTCTGAAAGTCTTAATTAACAGATTTCAGCAGGGCGAATGGTAGGTAAAACTTATTACAAGCATCACTTTAGTAATATATCTGTGAAAAGGTAAATTATGCAGGAGGTGGACTGTATAATTACAATGATCTAAAAACTTATGAAAAATGTTATCCAATATTTATTGGGTAGAGATATATGACATGTATTTTTTGAGCAAGATGAATACAGAGCTGCACTGGACTTCAACCTGCCTGGAAGCAGAATTTGGACTTTCTTTTCTTCTTTTGATTCACTTGAATGAATGGAGTCAACAGCAGAAAATATGAGGGTTTTTTAACAGGTGAAGTGCAGGAAGGCATTTAATTAAATTAAAGCTCAGAAAATGTTAAACCTATGAAAGGAAATACTTTTTCTAGGCTCCATACAATGTTTTCATTGCATTTCAGATACAGGTATACGACCAAGCTACTGTACCAAACTAACCCACAGACATGTTTGTCATCTGTTTTGCAATAACTGCTAACTGCAGTAACTGCTCAAGTGCTTGCAAACTCCTCACTGGAAGATTACCTTGCCAAACTTGCCAGATTCCTATGGATTTGTACCACAGAAATTGAGCATTGGCAAGCCCATTCCAGCCATTATTGTGGAGGTCTGTGACACTACTCTGCTCCATTCCTTTCAATCGCCAAGTCGTAATGGGCATCCTCCCTTCCAGCCAGGAGAAGAGCAGGATTAGCAGAGTCCTTATTGGTAGTTGTGATTTATTGCCAGGCAGGGCAAACCTGGCTGCCGGATGGGCTATTGGAAGGACAAATAGAATTCACCTCTCAGGTACCAAGGCTTGTCAGCCAAAAAGGGACAGTTGTTGTGTCCTGAAGGTCGTCATCTCACTGCTGACAAGACTAGTGCTGTAATCTTATCTGTTTGACACCTTTTTGTGCAGATGATGTGTCCGTGGTGATAGGAAGCCCGCAGCTGTGTGGGCATGCTGGATGTTTCAATGCCTTTTTCTCCCTAAGGAGCTATGGAGGCCCGAATTCTCCTCTTCAACTCTTTGGTAGCTACTGATTTTTCTTTCTCTTACCTCTCTCCTTTACCCAGTGATCAAAAGTGGGATTTTGTAAGGAAGGTCCTGCCAAGAACCTTTCCAAACATCTAATTCTGGAGGCAGGAGCATTTCCCCAGTATAATTCTTACTCATTGGTGACATTTGTCATTTGACTCCTACTTCAGTGCTATGTGCATATAATCAAGGGCATAGGAATCTGACAGGAAGGTAAGATAGCGTATGTGAGATGGACTATGCCCACAGATCACTATGGGTATGTATTTATATATTCAGGGTGGTCCAAGGTGCATATGAGTGTGTTCTGTTATACGCTGGAAGGTTTTGCCACCACTTCAAGGTTTTCCACTGTAAGGTTGCACTTGAATTTTCTCCTGCCTGCGTTCCAGCTATATCTCCCTTTGGATAGTGCAGACCCCCATGGAACTGTCCTGAAGAGCACTGGCAGGGACACTGCAATAAAATATGCTTCTGAGTACACAGCTTATGTGTCTTTCACTGGGTATTTTTGCACCCGACTGTATAATGGAATTCACGTTTTTAGTGAAGGGGTCTGAAATGTTTCTCACTCTTAAAACATTTTTCATGTTCTTTCTCTGCTATGCTATTAGAAATCTCTACTTAGTGATGTGCTGTTTGTTGTTTTGTCTTATTTTAATGAAATGATATTCCACATGTGGTACTACACAGTTGATTGCTACATTTATCTACGCTTCAGTTTTGGAGTGGCCTGTAGATGCACCCAGGAGTTCCAAGTATCATGTATTTATGAAAGCATTAGGTCAAGACAAATTGTTTTGAAATGCTATACAAATAATGATCCCAAAAACTATATTTCACTGGGTTTATCTGTGCATGTGACAACTGTGCTAAAATAATCTGAGTGCTCCTCCAAGTGAAGCTACTGCTTTCAACACTCCTGACAAACAAAACAATTTCTTTCTTTAGTAGCACATACTCCTGTTTTATTGTGTCTCATTCTTGGCAGCAGGAATGGGTTTTGAGGGCACGACACCTCAATGAGATCCTGTAGCACATATGACATTGTGACAAATGGCTACATTGCAGAATAGAGTATGACAGAGACTGTGGCACTGTTCCATGGCCAACACTGCTTAAAAAGAAAAACCAAACAAAACAACCTTTCACTGGAAACACACAGTGGTATAGTCTTTAGAGAGAGACCCAGAAATCTTCGGAGCGGGGGCTCTCAATTCTTGAAAGTCATATGAAACCCTTTTCACAGCACCCTGCTTCTTCCCACCCCAAGAGCAGATCTCATTCTCTGCATAAAACATACTTCTTTATGTTGGTACAGTTGTTTTAGGTTGCACATTATAAATGTAATGAAGAGGAGCATCACTGATGAAGTTAGAAAACAAGAGCCTATGCTGACATTTGTGGAACATCATTGCCAATAGGCATATGTAAAGATTTACTGTTTATAGCAGTGGTAAGCTATGATGCTGTGCCTCCAACTCATGGGAGCTATATATTTCGTTCTTTAATGCTCATTAGTGTTGTAGGAGGCTCAGATTTTAAAAGGGTTTGCCTAGGTAGGTTGTCAGTTGGTGATAAGCGTAATTGGTGCAGTGAATCTTTCTGACAGCTCACAATCATAATTATTTTCAGAATATCAACAGAAGAGCTGTAATGCATGGTTTATAGCATTTAGCTGGTGGTTTGTGCAATGGTGGGCTTTGTTTTGCAGCTATATCTACCACACCAAAGCAGTTTTCTATTCTCTCACCTTCTGTGGCATTCTCCATCTAAAATCTGTTCGTATTACATACTGCCAAAGCTATGGGATTCACTAAGATTGCATGGATGGAGCTAAAATCTACAATTTGGTGACAACATTTTAAATTATGTATTTCATAGCTGTAACGTCTCTCTATAGAAACCAAAAGTTTAATTACACAAAAGTAATGCTAATTAGGGAGGGAAATACTGGGGCATTAGATTAAATAAATCTAACAGGGAAAAGTTATTTGGTGTGCTGGCTACTACCAAGTGCTCATGAAGATTTCCATTCTCCCTTGGTGATCTGTGATGGGATGCACCTTCTGCTCTCAGAGCCAATGCTCTGCCTCGTGCTGGGGTAGCACCCAGAGCCCCACTCTGCACTCGTGGTGCTTGTCCCTTGTGCTTTTTCCCTGGGGTATGGGATCATCGTCTGCTGTCAGCCATGAGCTCTGTAAACACAGCTCTGTGCGTGAAGACCTCTTTCAATATCTGGACATTAGCGGTCTTATGGACCAATCTCACAACTCCTCGAACTCCTGCAGCACTTGGGCATGGGCAACCATCTCCTGTGTCAGGTGCTGGGACAGCTTGAGCATGCTGGCCATGCAGAAGGCCAGAGACAAGACCATCTCCTCGGGCACCTTCTTCTTGCTGAAGAGGAGGTGGTTGAAGCATTTCTCCTCCAGGCAGCAGCACAGCTGCCTCAGGCTATCATCCAGCAGCAGCAGGAAATTCCTCCTATGACAGCTTGATCGGGTGCAGAGCTGCAGATATTTAAGGTGGAAGCTGTTGTGCCTGGCACACCTAGCCATGTGCCTGAAGAACTGCATCCCTGCCACAGCACAGTTCTCTGGCCACATCGTGCTGCTGGAAATGCCAGCCTTTACCTACTTGATGGTCCGGAAGTCATCTGAGTCATCCAGCCACAATTCAAACCTCATCTCTATGGAGAGGGTTCCCTTGGAGGCATTTTTCAACTGGAGCTTGCAGGAGCAGCTGGAGGGCAGCACTGTTAGCCAGCAGTGCTGTGACTGAGGTATAGCCTGCCAGGCTGCTTTCACCAACAACATCTGAATACAGCGGGAGGTTTTCTCCACATTGAGGTAGGAGCCACTGCAGAGGGTGTGTAGGAGGCTGGACTCCTGATTTCTCCTCAGGTCATCTTGGCAGTGGTGGAGGAAGCACAGTATGACCCCCACCAGCTGCTCCCTTGTGCATGTGCACTCCAGCTGCACGTAGAGGCAGGACTTCCTCACTGGCATCTCCCCCAACAGTGCCCAGCTCTAGGTGGAAGGTGTGCCCAGGAGAAGGACTCAGGGGCACCAGCGGGTGGTAGAGGCCGTGTTCTTCCAGGCACTCCAGCCTTCACCCCCATAGCTGGCTGCAGCTGTGGTTTGAAGGTATTTCTGGGCAATTTTTGGCACACACAAAGAAGAAAGGGCAAAACACTGCTCAGCAGTGAGGAGTGAGGGGGAAAGTGTGAGAAATAGCCCAGTGAACACCAAGGTGAGAGAAGGAGGGAGGAGGAGGAGGTGCTCCAGGCACTGGAGCAGGGATTCTCCTGTAGCCCCTGAAGAAGACCACAATGAAGCAGGTTGTCCCCTTGCAGCCCTCGGAGAGGACCATGCTGGAGCAGATATCCACACTGCAGCCTGTGGAGAGCCACATGCTGGAGCAGGTGGATAGGCCCTGTGCTGGCACAGATCCCCTCCGTATTTGCAGTCTTGCTTTGAAGGCACTTAGTAAAGCCAAAACCCAACGCAAATTGAATCTGGCAAGGGATGCCAATAAGAAAGGCTTCTAAAAGTTCACAGTTAACAAAAGCAACGCTAAGGAGAATATGGGCCCACTGGTGAACAAGGCATTGGACCTGGTGACACAGGACTTGGAAAAGGCTAAGGTACTGAAAGCCTTCTTTGCTTTAGTTTTTGCTAGCAAGATTGGCCTTCAGGATTCCCAGGCCTCAAAGAACAAAGAGTAAAATCTAGATCAAGAAAGTCATACCCTTGGTGGAAGAAGTTCATGTCAGGAAATATGTAAGCAAACAGGATACGCATAAATCCATGGGCCCTGACGACATGCCTCGACAAGTGCTGAGGGAGTTGTCTGAGTCATTGCAAGGCCCCTCTCAATAATCTTTGATTGATCGTGGCCACTGGGAGAAGTGGAGGAAAGTAAATGCCACTCCTATCTTCAAGAAAGGAAAGAAGGGAAAGAATCCAGGGAACTACAGGCCAGTCAGCCTCACCTCAGTTCCTGGGAAGGTGTTGGAGAAACTAGTAATGAAAACCATTTTTAGGCACATGAACAACAAGAAAGCCATCAGGAGTAGTCAGCATGGATTCACCAAGGGGAAGCTGACAAATTTAAACTTATATGATGAAACGACTTGTTTGATAAACAAGGAGAGAGCAAGGGATATTGTCTACCTAGACTTCAGTAAGGCTTTCAACACTGTCTCCCACATGATCCTCATAAAGAAGCTGATGAAGTATGGGCTGGATGAGCAGACAGTGAGGTGGACTGAAAACTATCTGAACAGCTGGCCCAGATGGTGGTGATCAGTGGCACAAAGTCTAGTTGGAGGCCAGTAACTAATGGTTACCCAAGGAGTTAGTATTGCGTCCAGTTTTGTTTCACATTTTCACTAATGATCCAGATGATGGGGCAGAACATATCCTCAGCAAGTTTGCTGATGACACAAAACTGGGAAGAGTGGCTGATATGCCAGAGTGTTGTGCTGCCATCCAGAGGGATCTCAACAGGCTGGAGAAATGGGCTGATGGGAACCTGACGTGGTTTAGGCCCAGCCGGCAGCTGAGCACCACGCACCGCTCGCTCACCCCTCCCCCGGCAGGATGCAGCGGAGAATGCCTTGTGGGTTGGGATAAGGGCAGTTTACTGGGACAGCAAGGGAGAGGGAAACAATCAACAACGGTACTGATAACTGATATTTGCAATGGGTGATAACAGAAAGCAATTTACCCATCTGACGACTGACCCACCAGATGCTCAGCCCATCCTGGAGCCACACCGAGCCCACCCCTCCCCAACTAGCCCCCTTTTATGGTGAGCATGATGTCACATGGTATGGAATAGCCCCTGGCCAGCTTGGCTCACCTGTTCTGGTTCCTTGTGAAAATTAACTCTAACCAGGACAGAACCTCATGAAGTTCAACAAGAGGAAGTGCAACGTTCTGCAATGGGAGAGGAACAACCCCAGGCATTAATATATGCTGGATGCTGACTGGCTAGAAAGCAGCTTTGCAAGAAAAGGACTGGAAGGGAAGTTCTAAAGAAGATGGAGCCAGGCTCCTTCAGTGGTGCTAAGTGACAGGACAAGGGGCAAAGCACAAAAACTGAAACACAGGTGGTTCCCTCTGAACATTAGGAAACACTTTTTCACTGTGAGGATTAGAAAGCACTGGCACAGGTTGTCCAGAGAGGTTGTGGAGTCTCCATCCTTGGAAGTATTCAAAAGCTGTCTGGACATGGTCCTGGGTAGTCAGCTGTAGGCACCCCTGCTTGAGTATGGGGGTTGGACAAGATGACCTCCAGAGGTCTCTTCCAACCTCAGCCAGTCTGTGATTCTGTGAAGTTGCTTGTTAGAGCCTCTACAGTGAAGCGGATGAGGGAAGCAAGGTGAGAGACTCCTCCTTTTGATTTACTACTTGTGGCTTATATGCACAAGGTTATCTTTCTTGAAGTAGCTCTGTGCAATTTATTTTTTCTTTTTTGTATCTCACTGAATTAACATTTAGGCTCAGAGGTACTTGGGCTATATACACAGACACAGATGGCTCATGAAGCATAAAAAAGGCAGCTATAAAGAAGAAACTTTGTCGGTTTGTCTTCAGAAATGATTTTTTTCCTGCAGTTTGTTTGCCGAAGCCTCTAAATATCTCTAGATTGTGTCTGCTGTCCCCAAAATATACTAGAAAATGTCATTTTTTGTTTGGAACTTGATGCAATTTCTTGAATACTAAAAAAATCTGTTCATTCATTACCCCTACCAGCCCTTAAAGATATAGAAGTGATACTCAACAGAAACAGAAGTGCTTAGGGCCTTGGGTGTACTTTGCACTCCTACTCTTGAAGTACCAGACCAAAGGAATGCATTTTTTGCCTTTTGCGCTATTTTATGTATGAATTAGATACTACTATATATTATATATTGAACATGCAGTCTTTACTTGATAGAATACAGATGATCTTTAACAAATGCTATGAAGATGAAATCTTTCCACTGTACTTGAGTATTGGAATGTCATAACGCTTCTCAAGGAATTTCTCGGCAAGTTACTTTCAGTATCAAATATCAAAAAACTTAGAAAGTGGCTGCTTCACATTCAGAAAGAAAGAGATTTCCGGCTTTCTGTAAAATATAATATGGAATGCACATTATTGCTCTTCATCAAGTTTTCCCCTCCATCTTCGAACCACCACATTCATCTGTCTTTTGCTTTTAATTTCTCAAATTTTTCTACTGTTTAAAAAACGCTCACACATGTGACATGTTTCTCTTACTGGGTTGATGTTATTTCCCATCTGGAAATAACATGTAAAATTATATGAACTAGAAAAGAAAAGTAGTAGTTGGTTGCTTTCATTCAACAGTGATAAAGTCCAAATCTGTTTTTGGACAAATGAAGACTCCTTGGTTGTGGAACTCCAACAAAAAAAGAGGTCACAGTTCTACGTTAGCTGAGCTCTCAGAGAACTCACCTTCTATGCTAGCTCTTTAGTTTTCATCAGTCCCAGCACCTTGTGATGTGTCCACTTGTCCTGGATTCACGGACATCCTGCGAACCAGCAATGACTGCGCAACAAGCAAAATCTGTTCTTCAGGATTTGTGACCAGTTTATGAATACAGTGAACCAGAAGAGCCTACTCAAAATGAAAGTGCCGTATTTTCAAAATGACAAGAACAAAACATGACAAAAAGAGGGTGCGTTGTCATAAAAAAAAAAAATCACCCTCCAACTCTCAATAGATGTACTCTTACTTAAAAGCAAAATAGGCCATAGAGCAAATACAAGATTCTATGAAAAATCTGGATATATAATGGACACAAAATATTATATACAGTTTGCAGACCCATTACAATAATTTCATCAGTTCTAGTCTGCTGGGTTTTATATTGATTCACAGGCTTGGCATATGACTTTTAGGACTCAATACAGCATAGTATTAAAGCGATAACAGTGCACACTGCTGATTTGAAAGGTATTTCAGTAGGGACAGCAGATACCTGTGAGCAGATTCTTAGGTGGTATAATTTCTTGTGGCTCTAATGCATTTTAGCTCTGCTGATTTACATCTGCTGAGAATCTAGTCTATGGGAATTCCTTGATGCTCAGTGCTATCATTCTGACATCTGCCAAAATGTCAATGGGAGAATGGACCATAAAAATATCACTCCTTGATAGAAATGAATTTAACTTTAAGATCAGTCATTTGTGTTAGCCAGATTCTGTTCTCATCTTAATAGAACTTTTCAATTTCTGTTTCACCACTAGGATAAATGGCTGAGCATTAACTACTGCAAATGAATGCAGAACTATAAAACCGCAGTATAATCATATAATTTATTTCTTAATTTACCGTTAGTATGGAACCAATCTTCTATTGAAGAAGACTGTGTTGGCAATTGGGTGCTATATATTTGACATGTAGAAGTAAAATTTGTATTCCTGAGAATGCAGTCTTATGATGATTTTTATCATCATTTTAAAAGTACCTCACAGAGGGAAGTAATTAATTATTGTCCTTATTTTATAGCTCAAGAATGGGATGTTTAGAAAGGTGAAGTGACTTTTTCAAGAAAGTCAGTGATGGGAGATAAAATATTGTTAAAATTACAATGATATTTTATTATAAATGTTATTTTATAAAACAACAAAATTCCATTACCTTCAGGGAGGCCAAAATTTCTTTTGGAGTCTTATATATAACCCACATATCTAGTTGAGCACCTTATTTGCAAGGAAAGGTATTCTTAATCTTTTGCGTAGCATGGAGCACACCCTTTAATAATAATCTCATAACTTCCTCGGGATTGCAACCAATGATTTCATTAAAAAACAGGGTTAGAATTTGAGTTTATCTTAGCTGCAAGAATAGAAGACTTATAGACCACATGACCTCAGGGCTCCATAATCAACTACTGCTTCATGGACAGCCATTTGACATAAACCATGCTGAAATTTACTATTTTGCAGTAGCTTAATAACCTGTGGTTTAGGTATCCTTGAGGATTCCTAAGCAGTTCTCAACCTCTCAACCTTTGTTCTTGAATCTTTTTTATTTTTTTTCCTGGTAAAGTGGTTGTTGACTGTGCCACATGGATCATTTCTGTTTACACTCTAACCTGTAAGCATCCACAGTCATATAAGGCTGTACAAATGTGGAGCTGTAGACAGTCCTAAACTCCAGCGACCATACCAGATGAGACCTGGAAATGGTGAGACAGTGTAGTCAGCACAACTGGCAATGAATGCAAGGTACTACAGCCAAACCCTGCAAAATCTTCACAGAATGAGGAAAGATTTCATGCAGAATAATGGGGAAACTTTGGAAGCATATGTTTGAAGGAATTCCCCCAAGTGCTGCAGACAGCACAAGAGGGAAGGCAAATATAACTAGTGAAAAATGGCAGATGACTTGCCTGGGAGTTACTAATGTTAGCTGCTTGATGTGGCAGTGGTTCTGAATAGTTCTTCAATCTGGTTTTACTAGTTGTAAAACAGTATTAGCTTTCCTGTTGCAGATTGATTCTCTCTTATTATCTCTTACAACATGGTTTTACTTATCTGAGTAGTATCTGACCCTCTGAACAGCTGCAATGGCTTCCATACTAGTGTCTGTTCAGGAGGATTTTATTCTGAGTATCTGAGTCTGGAATCTCTCAGCTTTAGCTTTTTTCCTCAGTAGAATTGGCAATGAGAAGCCTCGATTTAAAATTAAAAAAAGGTTTACTTCTGAAACTGACTTTCTGACAAAAGTAATGATGAAACGGATACAACAAAAATGTGCCATAGCCAGCCACTTTGTTAACAAAAAGAACAGTATTATTTCTACAGTTGAATGACACAATTAGTGAGGAAAGTCACACATCAGGCCATAACCAGCTGGTGTGTATTGGTTGCACAGCAATACCCATTGATTATCTGCAACTGCTTCTCTCAAAAGATGGAATATTTGGCCACTGCAGGAAAATCTTCTAGTTCCAGGCCAGTTATTCCACGGTATGATACATTTAATTGTTTTAATTTCTTTTGGCAAGTGATGTGGTTTTTTGAGGAAGTTGCGAATGTACTCTTTGGGCCCACCTTCTTACCCTCCTCTTTCCCTGCTACTTCCTTTTTCCTTTTCCTTGAGGCTTCTACTGCTTCCCTTTCCTGCCTTCCATTGTGGAGTTGCCTGCCAGGTTTAGCATCATGCAGCTAAAACCAAATAAATAGCCCAGCAGGAACTAGCTGAGTAAACCTGGAGTAACTCTGATATTTCTGGTTCATCTTCCCTTGTCTTGTGCATTTCAGGAGTGCTGAGCTAGAACCATTAGTCTGTTTTGCACCAAACCTGAATGTGAGCTTGTTTCAGGGGTTCCATCTCGTACTTTGTTCATTGTATCCTAAACTATGTATTATATTTCTTGGGGGGGGGGGGGGGGGGGAACGGGACAAAAAATACAAGAATTGGAGTAAATATTTCTGCAAGTTACAGATTAAAGTCTATATGAGGTATGGGGATCACATCCACAGATTTATAAACCGTATAGCCCTTTTGCTGATCCATACAGAATTTTACTCAGTTGTGGTTACAAACTCATTTATTGTCTCTGCCTCCTGGATTCTTTTTAGAGCCACAGATAACACAAAGGTTTTTAAGCTCTTCTGTCCCTGCATACCTTCAACCTTTATAAGTAAGGTGTTTCTCAGCAGGAATAAGGGAGGCACACACAGAGAATTTCATTATAAGTAAATTTTGTATGTGTATTTGTACTCAGGTTCTGTAGAAAGTTGGTTTTTTTGGTTTTTTTTTTTTGTTAATTGAAGAAAAACTGATACCAGATCAGTTGGACACACTTCTTAAATGAGTTGCTTTTTATAGTACTGTAGTTTAAATACTACTTGCACTCTGCATAGCTAATTTTTTTCTTTAAAAATACACTAAGTTGCAGACTTAGTTATCAGAAAGGCAATACAAAAAAAATCTCTTTGTAATGGCAGTGGATTTTGGTATACTCCAGACATCTTACTGATTCCATTACTCTATCAAATGTATTTTCTAATAAATTTGTTCTGTATACAGTGGATCACATAAAGTATATGGGGTGTTTTCACTAAAGATGGAATCAATTTTCAGCTTGTAGTGACTTGATAGTATGTTTCTTATATTCTAATAATATGACCTTTTGTATTTAATTCACTTGTGATTGATTGATTTGTTTGAATTCATCTTTTCAGTGTCTTTTTACTACTAATGGTTGGAATTTTTCTTATTAATAAATTGTTTTCCAGTGATTTGTTGGAGTTTTTTTGGCAGGGTTGGATTTCTTGATTTTCTATGGATAGATGGGTAAATTCTCTCAATGGCTATGATGTAAATTAAAAATAATTACACTGAGGTCAGTGGATTATTACATGGAGGGAAAGGATAGATTTCACCATGCCATGCCACAGTTAAGAAAACACAATTCTCTTGTTACAAGAAGATGTGTTTCAACATCTTTTACAAGAGGGAAGCTGTTCAGACTGATTTTAATTTGATGACTATTTCCTTTGGACTTGTTTAACAGATATGTATTGATTTACTTTTATTTTAGTTTCTTTTCTTTTAAATATATAAGCAATATAATGCAATGCTTATTATTTCAATGATTTAGGGTAGTACAATATGTAGGTCAGAATTAAAAACCAAAATCACAAATATTTGAAAAAACTTCACAAACAATCTGATTACAACATAGTTCCAGCCTTTTCCCATAGCAGTCCTCATCAGCAATATTCATAGAATATGTAAACACTTCACCTTAAGTAGGGAGGAAGCAATAATCCCTGGTCAATTGGTCCACAATCATCATTGCACTATAAACAGCTGGTGGTGAATAACTATCATCCTTACTGAGAATTGTAGCATGCACAGAACACAATGCTTGCCAACTGTTGTGTGTATCCCTTTGTTAAAATATAAAATAACCATTTTCAGTTATAGTGATGTATCTGTGTGTTCATAAACAATTTCTTACATTAAAAAGGAAAGAAAAATGTAAAAATAAAATGGATTAAAGGTCATTAAATATTGTGGCAACTCAATTTTAAAGGGAGACATGACATAGTTATTTAAGACATGGGAGGGAATAGCAAATCAGAAATAAGGCAATTATATCTATGGAAGCGGGAAAAGTTGAGAGAGTAAAAATAGCCAATGGTACCTTTAGAGTTGCAAGGAAAGAAGGGGGAAAAGTGAGATAAAATACTATCTTTAAGAATAAAAATATTAATACTTTCTATTGTAGATAATAAAGAAAACAAAATATTATTATAAAATTATTTCATTGTTACTATGACCAAATTATCCAACTAATTGCAAAACAGTGAGGGCCCAGTTCACCCAAGCTAAGACATCTACTGCCATTTGAGATCGTCAGGGCCCTGAGTACCCTGACAGCCTTTAATGGCTGTGACAAGCCTCACCTGAGACCACCACCCAGACCCCTACCCACAGGCCCATTTCAGCTCTGGCCAGGGCCTGAGTCTTGCTCTACTCGCGCTGTTCTTGTCCACACCTGCTCTGACTCTGACTCCTGACTCTGACTCCTGACTCTGGTCTTTGGCTGGTGCTCGCTGGGCCGTTGGTGGGGTCTGTTGCTGCCGGCATGTGGCTCTGCCCTCCCTGCTCAGATGCTGTGCCCAGCTGGGGAGGCACCACTTGTTCTGGGGTCACCCTTGGCTCCTGGCTTGTCCTCCTTTTGTGGAGCAGCCCTGATCTTGCTGCTCCCTGACAGAGATGTCCTGGTTACTGCTTGACCCATGCAGTTGTCTTGGATGTGGCATCGGAGCTGATCTGTGCCCTTTCATAGTAGGGAGGTAAGATGGGATAACTGATGGTATCTTGACCAGCACCAGATGCTGGTGTGGAAGCAGTTGACTTCAGTTCTAGCTCTGATGTGTTTCCAGAGATATTTGCTTTGTGATTGGTCGCTGTTGTGATTGAATGCTTACTGTGTCCTTTAAGCAGAAATTTGGTCTTCATTTGATCATTTTCATTAATAGAGAATTAAGTTCATCATTTTGTGTTTATGGCTTTTTGTAGGTTTCATATTTCCTGATTGATTCTTTTCTTACAATTGGATCTATGTGTTGGGTTTTGTTTAGTTTTTGGTGGTTTGGGTTTTTTTAATTGATTCAGAACTAACAGAGGAACATGGCTTTATTTCACTGTAACAATGATGTAAGCAGATGCAAAATGTAGTTAAGGATAAAAATTTGCTCCTGTTATCAACTATCTACTTGGGACTTGCATCACTTTTTTTTTTAATGCTTAGTGGTCAAGATTTTAGTTTTGTTTCTTTTTTGGCTTTTTTAAAATTTTTTATTCAGGAGACTACATCTTCAAGAGTAAAATATTAAGGTTTTGATATAAGTCTGTTTGATTTTTAGATTGATTCAGAAAAAGTGTCATGAAGGTGTATTTGTGATTCACTTCTAATTTATATGCTTCATGGACAATGGATGTGATAGGCAGGTCTCGGACTCCTGAGTGCTACCTTTGTTTCATTTGCTGAAACAATTTCTGTAAAGTAACTAACTCAAGATGGGAAGTAGTTAAGATGATAAGCTTCCCCCCCGCATTGGTACGGTTCTTATCCTTTTTGATTCACTCAACTTTTTTTAGTTAAGGTATTTATAACCTTCTTGTGGTGACAGGAATTTCTCAAGTAAGTATGTGTGCAGTTATATGTACATTTTTATCCCTTTCCATGAAATGATAAAATATCTTGGGAAGAAATCAATATTTCCCTCTTTCTATAATTACATTACATTTAATAGGTTGTTTTTCTTAGTTGTATGTGGTCCTGATGAGACTCAAGTGAAAATGTTTCTGTTTATTTCTTTCCAGCAGTAAAATCTGCTTCAAATATGCCTTTCTAGTTTGATTTAATTTTCCTAGGGGGGGAGGGAAGCATTGGTTTTTATTACTAATGTTACTTATTTGGTGTTTACCTCTTCCCAGATTTTGTCACACCACTTTGAAGACTTGTTTATTGGCAGGGATTCCTCAACCATTCTAGGTTACTAATTATTATGTTCAAAGGTGTGAAAGACTGTCTTTCTAGCACTCTATATTCTCTTGGACTCAAAGCTCATTACTCCTTGACCAAAACTCCCTGAATCTAGAGGAAAAACTATTCACACTCTCTACAAAAACATTTTACTCACTAGAACAGTGCTATCATTAATCACCTCATCCATCCCCTGCCTATCACTGCAGTTCTCAAGAACAGTAATAGTATGGTATTTAAAAATGAAAACATTTATTTTTGAACCTTTTATAATGTATTGTCTTTTAAATTTCATTTCTGTTGTCTTTCTCTATGCTCCCTCCCATTTGTCTACATTTTCAAAGTATGATGCCCAGAAGATAGACAAACTGAAGTGTCATGGGAAATAAGGACAGCAGAATAGCAAGCTTGTGTATCTTACACGTGAGATGAACACTTAACAGGTCACAGAATGAGATTTGCTCACTTGTTTTCAAAATTTCCTGCCACACCAATGGCATAATCTGTACATCTGAAATGTTTGCTCTCTACTTGAAGCTAAGCCTAATTATAAACTATTGATGAGGACTGAACCCAGTGTAGAGCTCTGCAGAACCCTGTTTGATGTCAAACTGAGAAGACATACCAAAGGATTGCCTGTGCACAATGTTTTGATTATTTTTTTGGGGCCTTCTCTCTTTTTTTATGGTAGCTGTGCACACAGCATATTATAACTTCATCTTCACCATATTTTCTGAATTTCTCTGAGAATGTCATGTAGAACAGTTTATGACTTCTTCCCCCTTATCCACTTAGCCTGTCAAAGCGGGAAATTTAATTGACTTAACACAGTTTGTTTCTTGTCACTTTGTTATTCTTTCAAGGCTTTGTAAATGGATTGTTTAATTTGTTCCAGTATCTTTCTGGATACTGAAACGAGGCTGACAGGTCTATAATTTTCTTGTACTTTTTTTCCTCTTTTAAAAGTCAAAGACTAAGTTTTGTCTTCTACTGGCCTGTGATACATCGTCTATACTTCAAGTGATGGAAAATAATCACTAATGACTTTGAGACTGTAGTGACTTACTACTACATCAAATTCTTGAGGCAGTCCTGGTTACTTAGATGCTTCCATCTTATTCAAATATTGTTTAATATCTCCATAAATAGGTGACTGCTCACTATAAATAACCATTTAAATTCTATTTGCAGTACTATGAATGACAGGGATATATTATTGAAGAAGCAGAGACTACTAAAAAGGTGTAGGGAGGAAATAATTTATAATTTAAGGAGTTACTAGCTCAATTAAATCCTAAGTTGTAAAAGAGTTATAAGCTAAGGTCATATGCAAGAAGTTCTTAAAAATAAAAAATAAAAAAAAACCCCAACACCACCACCCCACCCCCCCCCCCCAACCAAACAAAACTATAGAAAATAAGGACCAACATACAAACATACAACTCTTTTAAAAGGCTCAGACCAATGACACTAAGGTGGTTTTTTGGTTTAAGTTCAGTGATAGATTTAGTTTTGCCTGCTTAACTTTCCTCTGTATAGAATCAAGAGCTGGACTCACTCAAGAAGTATGTAAACTGTGGTTTTTTAGAATTTCTTTGTACAATTCAGTCTAGGAAAACATTTAGAGAATATCGTACCTAATTAACTGAGAATTAAATAACATCTTGCAATTTGTATATAATTTCTTTACTGAATTAATTTCTGTAGGCTTTTTCCTACCTTCATAATGATTTTAAACCTAAAAGGATAAGATGTTTAGTTTGAAATTCCAACTAATTAAAGGAATTCTGTATTTTATTGATTTCTTGCCAGAAGAGAACAATTTAAAAGCAAGTAAGATTACACTAGGGGAAGCAATAGCCCCTAGCACATTTGATAGTGTATTTCAGCATTTGAGTTTAAGACAGTTTTATATAATTTTACCTAATGCAATATATCTTTATGGCTTTATCTAAGGTCCAACTACTATCTAAATTTTAAAGTAAAAGGAACAAAACATAGGTTGCAAACATGAAGAAAAATCTTGTACAAAGTTACAAAACAGAATAAATAAATTAGAGATCCTACTCCAGCTGATATATATTTTAAACACGTACTCATGATGATATTCTTAAAGGTCACAGATTATTCCAAACTGCAAGTTACCTTTTAGATAAAAATGTTGATTATAATGAAAGTGATTGTAGATGTGGTTTAAATTGTTCTTTTCTTTGAGAAGTGTCTCTTGCTCTCTCCTCTTTCTTGTTAATTACTGTGTGCTAGCAGAAGAGAAGCCTCTGCTGCAGCTGTGTTATAGGTGACATACAGTAAAACACCGACAATAGTAGTGAAACCGCCTCTTTCATGTATTTACACATACTTTGAAAATATGCTTCACGTGCCAAATGCAGGCTTGACTCTTCTTACAATGGAACTGTTACAGGGCAGACACAGGTCATCTGTAAACTGAACCTTTCAAGGATATTTCTGAGAGGATGCTAATTTAGGCATCTGAAAAAACATGAATACAAAAGGCATTTGCTCTAATCGCAGCTAGAAAGCCTATGTCCTATAGGACATAGAAGAAGAAATTCTTTACTGTGAGGGTGGTGAGGCACTGGAACAGGCTGCCCAGAGAGGTTGTGGAGGCCCCATCCCTGGAAGTGTTCAAGGCCAGATTGGATGGGGCTTTGGGCAACCTGGTCTAGTGGAGGGTGTCCCTGCCCATAGCAGGGGGGTTGGAACTAGATGGTCTTTAAAGGTCCCTTCCAACTCAAACCATTCTATGATTCGATGGTTCTATGATTCTATAAAATATGTCAAATCTTCAGAGAAGTAAACTAAGTTTAGAATATGGAACTTATGGATTGTATACCATAGACCTATTATTAAGTGATTTTAACATTTCTGTGCATTTCATATCAGTTATTAATAATGAGCCCCATTTTCCAACCTAAAGGAAAAGTTATTCATTATCACAAATGAGGCTTCCTAAAGTTACTTAAGGTAGGGCTGAGACCAGAATGGAAGATTTATAATTTAACACAGCCTAGTTTTCATTTTTCCAGCAAAGGAAGACTGACAAACGTTGTCTGAGATAAATTTGCCAGTTTGCACCTGAAATTTATTGTACTAATTTGAAGCCTAGACGTTTTGCATCAGATGCTTGATCTAATGTTGGAAAACTTCCTATTTTGAGATGAGTGTTTCATGGAATATTTGAAATTGTTCTGATGACATAACTTTTTGAAATGAAAAAGAGCTTTTGGTTCCCAGATAAATGAAATGCTCTAGAAAATTATCTGTATCATCAAAGTAATCTTCCACTACAATAAAATATGAATGAAAATAGGTGTTTTGTGCAAACCAACCATATTTAAATGTTTTTTTCATATGGAATTTTGTACGTAGCTTCCAAGTCTTTCATCTCTATGCTAAGGACTGGAAATTTCAATGCATCTGTACTGATGTACTTGTATTTCATAACTCAAAATGCTTCAGGTGTACCAGCTTTCATTTTTTGTATAATCATTTAGAAGAAATACAGGAGAGAATAGATACCTTCCTTTTTTAAAAAAAAAAAAAAGCTTCAGGTACCTTGTGGTATCCATATTTGAAACTATTCCTGTTTTTTGTCTGGGATAGAGTTAATTTTTGCAAGAAGCTGGGAGGGGGCACGGCAAGGACAGCTGACCCAAACTAGCCAAAGGGATATTCCATACCATATGGCGTCATGCTCAGTATATAAGGGGGGAGCTGGTCAGTGAGGAGCAGTTGCTGCTTGGGGATGGGCTGAACATCAAGTTCTAGGCAGTGAGCAAATTGCATTGTGTATCACCCGCTTTGTATGTTCTTTTATAAGTATTGTTGTTAATTTCCTCTTCCTTTGCTGTCCCAGGAAATGGTCCTTATCCCAACCCACAGGTTTTATCTTTGTTTTCTGATTCTCCTCCCCATCCCACCAGAGTGGGAGAGGGATGAGCGAGCGGCCGCATGGTGCTCAGCTGCTGGGGGGCGCTAAGCCACGACAAACTGAACAGCTGAGTTCTACACAAAGTCAGGGCCTTCTTGCTGCACCCGGCAATCCTGGTTTCGTCCTGTACACAGACTCACATCCCAGCTACAGAAAAGGGATGGGGTACAGTGCCTCTCACAGGCCTAATGCACCAGGCGTCCCCATTTGGGAAATGAATGAAATAAATACTAGTTGCTGCTCTGCCCTAATGTATGGGCATTGGAAGGAAAATCTGAAGCGTGGAGCAATGGAGTGCAGCCTAGTTGTACTGGAAGCGTTGAAGGAGCCATTGCATTTGAGGAGTAAGTGCTCTTGAACAGGTCCTGTCTGCTCTTTTGGGCCTTGTACTCAGGGCTTGAGAAGCCATTATATTAGCATGACTAACCACTCTAAGCGAAACTTCTGAGTGTCCCATGCTGGTCTGTGCTGCACACCGGTGGATGTTACAAGAGAGACGACATTCCAGCTTGCCAGCAGAAGACCTATGGGTTTGTTTGTTACACAAAATAAAAGGCACCATGGTGTGGGAGGAGGAAGGAAGTTCTCCACAGACAGAATCTGTGCAGCATGCCATGGGAAAATCCACCCAGGCTCTGCTCAATACTGCACAAAGGTGGGGTTCCCAGCATCTAAAGGAACATAAGATGTACTCATCTATATTCCTCTTTTTATTCTACCTTATTAAAACAGGTATTTTATTACACCATTTGTCAGGCCTTTCTTTTTGAGATCCAGAAAGAACCCTGCTCCATTTCCTTATTTCTCCCCTTTCTCCCCCACCCCTGGTGCAAAACACTAGTCTGTGATTGAAATGGTGTCAAGGTGCAATAAGGCTATAGCTGGGTATTAGGTTTCTAAGACGTGCCATGGGGCATTCCTGGGCGATAGTGCAGACTCTGCTTACTTGTTGGTAGGGGCCAGCAATCTTGTGTATGGATTAGTCTATGCTGACCCTGGGAAAACGTGACCTACTGGCTTCTTTGGATTGGATAATGTCATTGACTTCTCTCTAGCTTCAGCCCTGCCCAATCCTCCAACGAAGCAGTAGGAAACCTAATGAGTCACTGTCTGCCCCTGCCTGCAAGCTATTACTGAATCTCCCTCCTACATAAACTTTTTGAGAAATAATGTATTTATTATGGGGTTTTAGCCTAATTAAATTTTTGCTATGAATATGCAATGTAAGAGTTGATGCTCTAGGTAAGGCAAATGTATGCAAATAACTGAGGACAGTCTCAGGAACATTTTGAACATTTGTTTTCACAAACATACTGGACACATTTACAGGACTGAGGCTAAAATGATACTTAACAACTTAGTTTCTGAAACAAATGGTTCATAAATAGGTACGTACGCTTGCCAGTGACAACTGAATGCACCCCGCTATTTTGTGGTCACAAAATGCAGTTTTGTAAGAGGGATTTAGATACTCTAACTTGTACAGAATAACGGAGAACTGAATTCAGTTCAACGCATGAAACTTTGGTGTATATATAGCTTCCAAACTACTTTAAACTGTTATCTCATCTTGCCTAAATAACCTGATCCTGTTTCTACTAAAATGAATAGCAAAGTAGTTGTAAATACATTTAGATTTCTTTTTTGTTTAATTCCTTAGAAGATAGGAAAATGTGACAGCTAAAACTAATTTAAGATGCCAAGTTTTTGTTTCTGGTTTACATTCTTTTACATTGTATTTTTTTAAATTAAGCAATCAATGAAGGATACAGCCAATATGGTGTTTCTGTAAAAACAAAAATCTCATCTGTATAATAATTAGAATATAGATAGATGTTCCAGATGGTACACATGCAAAAAGAAGGCTAGCTGTATACCAGATGGTATTATGACCATACATAAAGCAACTGGATAATCATTGTAATATTGTGACATGTCATATTATATGAATAAATACTATGTTTCCCTGAGAAAAAGGTAAAATCATCAGTAAAATAAACCACACAAGGCAGATGTGGCACTTTTCCAGGAATTACAGTCCTACAGGAACAGTAATATTGGACTAGGAACTTAGAGGCTTTATTTCTTTAATTCGTTCCCATTATGAAAAAGAGGTAATTCTAATTTGTCTACAGTATCCTTTACATAATTAATCTTAGCATAAGCAATTTTAAAGAATTTAGAATACTCTGTATTGCTAAAATGGAACCAATTTTTTGCTCCCCCCAAGAATACTCAACTTTTATAAAACACTTCTATTCCTAGATGCAATAGACATTTAGAAAAAACTTGGTAGTGAAACATCACAATTTCTGATAAAGCATGATAATTTCTACCATAAGATATGAGATCAACATGACAAGAACTTTCTGGATGTTGTTTATATTAATAACATATTGATCAACTTAGATATATTCCAAACTGTGAAAATGGCTGCACCATAACTAGAAAAAAATATTCTTATATTGAAAGTGTAAAGAATTCCTAGAGCAAATGGAAATGCTTCTTTGATTTTGATTTTTTATTTTTCTTCAAAAACACACAAATTGTTCACAAGCATCCAGTGCAGTAATATGTGTATATATATATTATTCAAGGTTTGTGATCTACCATAGATATTTTATCTATAGCTTCTCTATACACATATTTAAGTTTTTCAATATGGAAAATAAGATAAATTCCTAAAGGAACGAAACTAAACTATTTGTTCCCTTTCTCTATAGATGTACTAAAAGGAGAGAAACTTCTTCCGGGCTGACTCCTACTTAATTTAGAAAGGCATTGTGTTCTTACACAGGAAATGCATGTCCTGTATTTCTGAGAAAGTAGCCCTCTATAGTTGGCACAGTAAGGTTCCAGGTTTGTATGCAGAGTTCTCACCGATAAAGTAGGATGAGAAAGCGTTGAGCTGCAGTAGCAGTTCTGGGGATACTACCCAGGCTCCTAACTTCCTTCTAAACAAGAAAAGGCTTTGTCCTCTTGTCCTGTTTTTGAAAGGCGACTCTTGTGGACATTTCCAAAGCCCTCCTGAAGGCCACCTTCTGCCTAAGAAACTCTGTAAAGCAATATTGCATGCTGGTAATGCATTACCCTAAACAATTAGCCAGGCACTTGTCCTCCTTGTGTTTGAAGTGAGCTGCTTCTGTGCTCTATTATAGCCAAAGTTCTACGACCTGCCTTTTGGGCATGATTTTGATGTTGTGCTACAGTCTGGTCAAGTCTGAGGTACTTGATTTTGAATGAGCAAATTACTTGACAACTTTTGCCACGAAGTGGTGAGCTTTGTCTTCTGCAATATGAAAGAATTTCAGCTCAGGCTGATGCTGCAGTCTTCTAGCAGAGGGTGCATGGAAACAATCATTGACAAGATAACAGAAGTGGAGTGATGTGCATTGTTATTAGCAAAACTGAGCTAGTACTTATATAACTTCCTGTGTAAGAGACAGGATGGCTTACAGAAGTGCAGTGATGTCAGTACATGAGATATATACTAGGAACATGTTGCTGGCATAGTATGAAGACATAATTTTAACTGCAATTTTTTTCCAATATAAACATAGCTGGACAGTTTCTCCTGAGTGAAAAGACAAATGACTTGTTTCTTATTTGAATTAAGTCATTCTATTAATCTAGGATTTTGAGTCTAAAATGGACCTTTCCAGTATTAGCTCATAGGAATGAGGTTATAAAAGTAAAAAAAATTAATGTACCAAATACGTTTGGTTTTGAAGGACCTGATAGCTACTGTAGGAAAACATTTCCATGTGTAGTAGATATATCACAGTATGTAATTTGTTAATAACCCTTCAAGGAAGTAGGCTATATTTGTTGCAGGGGAGCACTGGAATGAAGGCTACTTTGGTCATTGAATCCTAACCATATATTCAAGCAAAAAAAGTTTTTTAAAATCAAATAAACAAACAAAAAATGCCCCACCCCAAGTCAACAAACTCCTGCACCCTCCCCAAACTCTCAAAATAGGTAGTGACAGATATTCAGGCTAGAAGGAACAGCTACATCATCCAGTTTGATCTCCATGTATCACTTATAAACAGTCAATAGAACTTTTCCATTGATAAAAGCACTTCGGATAAAGCCTGTGCTCAAGAAGAACATGCAGTTGTGAACTGAAGACCTCTGGAACCATGAGAATCTTTTGCTTTCTTAAGCAACTTATTGTGATAATATATTTGTCACAGGTCTAGTTTAAAAAAAAAAAAGTCCAGTTTCTCAGTTGTATTGTCTGTTTTCAAGTACTTATTGTTGCTATCTGTTTCCTCGCTGCATTTGCTTTCTGTACTGTCTTCTAAGGATAACTGCATGTGGTACACAAGTCACCTATCTCTCTTTTGACGCTGAAAAGAAGCTCAATTTCTAATATTACTTATTGTTAGGAATTGTCTCCTTCTCTCAAAACCTTATTTCTAGACTCCTGATCTTTGTTTGAATGATCTAGTTCACAAATTGATCCATCTCGCTTTGCATGACTTTTTCTCCCCCCCAGTTAGCTTTCTCTCTTTCTAATGACTACCAATGTTTCTTTCCAGCAATGATTCGTCATCCTGACTTGATGAATAATGTGGATCTAATATTGACCTATGTGGAACACTCTTAAACTGCATATACCCCTAGCATTAGGGAAAGGGGTTTTGTTTCATAGTGTTTTTCTCCAGCATCTAGATCCGCTGCCTTTATGGCTACATCTGCTATGCTTTTTAGCAGTTAAAACTGTTGCACAGATAGCATAAGTTCCAGTAATAGTTACCATGTTTTTGTACTGCCAGAGCATGGTGTTAAAAGATGAGTCTCACATAAAAAGTGGAAATAGTTCAGCCTGGGTTTTAGCCTCAGTTATTTCATGCTGCCTTTCCATTCAGATATGTTACATCCAAGGCACCTGGTGTGTTCAGAAGCAGTTTTCAAAGTCTAAATTCACCGAAAGAAGCATGAATAATAGAATGTGTAATTAGCTCTATTTGTTAATATTAACATTTCATTTGCACAGAAAGATAATAACTTTTGTAATTTTCACTACAACTACTTATTACTAGTAACTTACACATGTTTACAAATAGGAATGATACATTCAATAAGATATCAAAATGAAACGTATCTGCCTATAATCATTTTGGGGGAACCTGGGTCAGTGACTTGCCTGCAGAAATGCTTGTAATATACCTGCTGCTTCATAACCTGGTAGTTCAGAGTTGATGCAGAGTTGACCTACACAGACATGTAAGATTATATTGAACACTGCTGATGTTTTGAATCTTTATAATCTAGAAACTAGTATCTATAGGAGAAAAGATAGGATTTGTCTAGTACCAGAATGGAGCTAAAATATAATGGGAGCCTTTTAGTATATGATAGAGACAATATTCATCAAGGTACTGAGGGAGGGCTATAAGCATGATAACAGCCAGGGAATAACAATTTCTCTTTTCCTACTGTATTTGTACCACTCTAGCACAGAGATCATTTACTTTGGACACATGGTAAAAATCTACAGAAGGAAAAAAATTTATCTCTATATGAGTTATATCTCAAGGAATTACACCTCAGCTTTGCTGAGTTCCATGATGTAAACATCCATATGCTGTAGCCCAACAAATATAAGATACAAGAAACATTAATTTGATGTGAATGCTTTAAGTTAGGGAAAGAATAAACAAAACCTAATGAGTGAAGACTAATGGAGAAGAGATGATGAATTTGAAAGAACAGCAATGAAAAGTGGAAAAAAAATCAGCCAAATACTTCTCCATTAATATTAGATAAATAGATGTACTTGCCCATCACCTATGGATGACAGCATCTTAGTGTTTTGTGTACTCAGAGAAAATGCCATGTTACTGTATGCCGGTACTTGCTCCTTCTGTGCTTTCATTGATATCCACCAGAAAAAAAAAAAAACAAAACAAAAACCAAATTTTGTTTTGTGTAGGTCCACAGGCAAAAAAAAAAAAAAAAAAAAAAAAATTCCTGGCCTTCAAAACTTTAGTATCATCTTGAGATTTTCTGTTTCCTTGATTTTGCCCGCTTCTCTTTGATTACAAGCACCGACAAACTGCATTTTTATCTTGTTCCCTTTACTTCTAGGGTATAGTAAACTCTCATGAGCAAAAGTTCAGATCTTCAAAGAGAAAGAACTGTTTTTTGTTTTTGTTTGAGTTGTTGCAACAGAGGTTGCTCAATGTACTTGCTATTGTATTTAATGCAGTTGTATGTGAGTTTTTTGTTCTTTTTGGACTGAAATAAAAATGGAAATTTGATTAAGTATGTCTTCCAGCTAAATGGTTTATGTGTGTACAACTTAACTCAATGCTAATATTTCACTGTGTTTCCTGGATGCAGCTGGCTGGAAAGGATTATCAATGGTATAGATCTATAAACAGGATTATAAACAGTACAGAACAGTATAGAGAAAAGATGATTTGTCAGAAAAGGATGTGAATTAAAGATTTAATGTAAAATGAGGATAGTTAGGAAGAGGTTTCCAGAAGCAGTAGAAAATGTATCAACAGAAAAAAATATTTAAAGATTTTTTTAGAAATACATTTAATATTGAACTACTATCTAGAGAATGACTCACAAACTGAAGTCCGGTATTGTCATTAAGTGGAAAAAACCCCAATATGAATATTACCCACAGTCAGTTATCTCTGGAGCCATAGGTCAGTTGTCATTCTTTATCACAGAGGAAAATATCCTGTAAATTTAACAGACCATATTCAGGCCATAACAAGTGTTACACAGCACAGGTTGGTTTGTTTGTTTGTTTTTGTGGGGTTTTTGTTTTACAAAGATAATACGAGAAATATCTATCTCATATTCTGGTTGTCCTTGTGATGTCTCCAGCAATGCCATGGATGATTTATCCCACTTTAAATGAAGACATAGTGCATCAGGGATGATAACCGGGAGACACCTTTAGACTCTAAAGTAATTAGCACTCCCCTCCTTGGTGATCGCAGTTTTCCCTTATGAGAGCAGAGGAGTAGTTAGCTGTGCGGAGGGTAGCACAGCTGGGCTTTGCAGGCCCTGAAGGGAAAGGAGCTGACTTCCAAACTGAGCAGCTGCACATTATTCTTAAGAATAATTTAGCAGTTTTCTCCTCATTTAAACTGAAAGGGCTCCAGAGTTTACTGAGACACTCAGACTGAGGACAGATGTAATTTCTATGTGTATGAACACATATCAGACAACTTAGAACAACCTCGATTTCTAACCGAAAGTGAATTGCCAGTGCCGGTTTAAGAACAGCGAGTGCAATGTACTGTTAGCGTCAGATAATCAGTCAGCCACTTACTGTAATAAGTGAAGTGTGGTCTCAATGACTAGTATGATGGGAACTGAGTTATAGTACTCTATTGTAAAGGGGACAATGGAGTACGAGCCACTGGAATTTTTTTTTTAACTATTTCTGTGAAATTTAACTTCAACATTTTTCTTTCAGTCAAATATTAGTAAATATTTGTAAAGCAAACTATTTCAGTTCTTCCTAAATAAATCACTTGAAATATGCCTGCTTTAATTATTTCATTTAAGCTATGGAGTAGTTAAAGTCTTAAGGTCTCAAAAAAGAAAAAATAATTACTTACGTAGAATAAGCTTCGCAGTTACAAAACTCCTTGTAAATGGTTGTGAATTGAGACTTGTCAGGGTGACTTTTTTTTTTCCTTCTGAACAGTTTATTTCAATAAACTGGTGATTTCTTATCAAACCAAAAGGTTTTATTCCTTATTAAGATTGTGTGAATCTCAAATTGAGGTCCATGAACTATACTTGTTTTCTCAGACGTAAATTGATGGCATAGGCGTTTAGGAAAAAATTCAGTTTCTAGAATCTTCTACATACTCCACCACTGTCGTACCAGACTTGTTTGGAGTGAAACATAGGCACTCTGCTCTTGGCCAAAGCCTAAAGTTACTTTTCCTGCTTTTGTCACTGATTGATGTCTGATGGAGACAAGGGGAATGTGTATAAGAACATTCTATCAATCAAGATTTATAGGTATATCTTACCTGTCTTCTGAACCTCCCAATCTATGGTTAACTATTAGAAAAAAAGAGAAATTTTGGTAGTTATTAAAAATTACATGGTATTAAGAAAAAAAAGTAAAATTATTGCAATAGTTACCAAACCTCATTAGCTAAGTAAAATAATGAATATTCATGTCAATTCTCTTTGTAGAAATCAAGTGAGGAGATTGCTTAAATGTTTGTTAAAAACCCAAGAAGTTAAAACTTGACTTATTTTTAAAAGCAGTAGTTTAAATATTTTTAAAATTTACTCCTAGAAGATAATTATTTATATATTCCTATCATTTCATTTTAAACTCATTGACTTGCAATCATTACAGGTAGCCTAATGGGGTTCCCCCCCCCCCCCCCAAAAAAAAAAAAGAAAAAGTATCTAGACAATATAAAATAAATGAACCATATAATTACCAAAAGGTGATCATTAGAAATCCAGAACGTTTTGGGGTGTTGTGGTTTGGTTTTTGTTTTGTTTTGTGGGTTTTTTTGGTTGTGATGGGTTTGATGGTTGGGTTTTTTTGGGGGGAGGGGTTTATCAACACTTCCACTTTGAGGTCATTTACAGACTACTACAATATTGATTATTTTAACTTCTGAAACATGTGTTCCTCACTATTCTTCTAAGCACTGCATTTTGAAGTGTCTTTAAGATTGTTGAAAATCTTACTACAAAAAGCCATGTTCTGAAGCGTGAGTGGTTAACATTTATTAAAAAAAAAAATTCCTTCTAGCTTTATGTAGTTCTGAATGAATTATAAACTTTTGAAATAATCTCCTCTTTCACTTAAAGATTCTGTGTAGGATACAAATAATGGGTTTTCTATCAAAAGAAAGTGAGATGAACATGAAAACTTATGTGTTCACAGAAGAAAGTATTTTTATTCCAGAGATTGTGTACACACACTTATTAGAAAATATGGCAATAGACTGTCCTTCCTAAAATGAAATCAATGGCACATAACATTGACTTTTGTACACAGACAAATAAGTTGTAGGCTTTAGCAGGTCTGTTAGCAAAAAGAGGTGTATTCGGGTAAATAATGATTATCTATTTTGTTTCTTATTTTTCCTTTTCCTCATGGAGAAACGATTGTACTAGAGAGTCAAAGGTGAAAATGGGGGGAAAAAAATAGAAGGCATAGATCTTGACTATATAAGTACTTTAGGAGAATTGCAATGCCTTAAGGAAGTATCTTGGGGTCATCATGGTCCACCACAGTACAGCAGTTCTTGGGTGGCCATAGGAACGACTGTAAGTACAGTATATTATTGAAGCAAACATATCTGTTCTTGAAGGTATCTTCCGCGTAAGCCTTAGCCTATTCTGTAAAGTTATGTTTCAGAGGTCTTTCCATACAGAACAGTATTACAATGAGAACATCTTGCAAGATTTGGTAATCCTTCAACCTGTGTGCCTGCTAGAATTGAGGGCAAGCTCCTTCTTCTTTCCTTTTGAAGTTTGTTCAGATTTTTCTTTGTGAAGGAACACAGGAAACCTGTCGCTTTTTTTTTTTTTACGATATGTTTCTCTGCATAAATGATATTGGTGACTTCTGTGAGTTATTGTTACTCAGCAAGAACTGTGCATGAATGTGTATGGATTGAGGGGGCTGGGGAAAGTGATAGAACTACTTACTTTTAAGATATAGGTTAATTATTACAGATTTCTTAGTAACTGTTACACTCACAGTTATAAGCACTTGTATGTATCCTCAGGAAACATTATTTTTCCCTCTTTTGCTCAAGAATGAAAAGCTTCAAGAGCAACAGCAGTAGGCAATGAACACTTACTAATTTTAAGCATCCAATATGTGTGCTCATGCACAAACATATACGCACAATGTGCATTTGCCAGTTGTTGCCCTACAAAATAAAATCCTATGGATTGTATCTAAAAGGCCAAGTAAAAAGTAATTTTCAGGTTCTTTAAAAAAAAGTTGCTCTTTCTCTGCATCTTTAGTTCAGTGAGAGTTCAAATGAAAGCTTCTGGAGAGGTTCTTAGATGAGTGAATCATAAAGATTCAATCTCTTTAAAGCCTCTGTAAGAATACAAAAAAATATTGAAGCAGCACGACCCTACAAAAAGTCCACACATATGTAACAGAAACATATTGTAGTGTTATATATCACACATACAAGCTTTATTAAGCCCATGGGATTTTTAAATTTCTACAAGAGCACAGGAACAGGAAAAAGGTGACCTTTTGTTTACGGGGGATGAGAGAGGAATGGGAGGCAAGGAGAGAAACTGTGTAGTTTTGAGGATTTTGTGTTTTGGGGTTTTTTAATTGTATGTAAATATTTCCCCGAACATTTGTAAAATCTCATAATGATTTACTGGGTTTTTTCTGTATCCCAAACATTTTGGGTTACAATCTCTTTTGAGCTATCCTTACTTTGTGTGAAAGGAGAGAAAAGGAAAGGAATTTGAAAAACACTGACATAAAGAAGAAACAATAAAATATTTTTTCTAATGTTAAAAAAAAGTTATGTTTTCTGCATACCTTTCCCCTTTAATTTGTTCATATAATATTGGGCAGCTGAAAGATTATTTTATTTTATTTTTCTCTATTAGATGTCTTTTAACACACGGCTCACCCAGGAAAACCTCATTAAATTCCACCTCACTGCTATTTTTTTATTTATTTATTTTTTCAAGTAACTAGTATTTGTTTAAAAAAAGTTGGGTGACCTAACTGTATTCCAACAACCAAATATAATGAACTGATTTCACTGAGAATTCTTTCTAAGGACCTAGAAGCCTTTAACAAGTGCAGTCTCAGGAGTAGCAGAACAGTCACCAACATCTTTGCCTGATACTTTTGACAAAGAAAAAATATTAAGGGTTTCGGAGGGCAACAAAAAAGAATTCTGTAGAACAATTTTCTTCTTTGACAAGAATCCAGCTAGTCAGAGCAGGAAAGGAGACATTGTCTAACTAGAATGGGTCTCCAAGGCAGAGGAGTACAGCTAGCAATTCTGTTTCCTGCCATGCTCAGTGCCCTTTAGGCTAACAAACTACAGGTTTTTTGGACACTGAAGTGGTAGGCAAGTTATCAGAAAAGGTGGAGGAAGTAAATTTGCTGGTTTAATGCTGAATGAAAAACTGATTTCCAATAAGTATGTTATGACCGGTTTTTCCCGACTGTATTGCACTATAGTTAATTTAATACTGTCATATACAGTGGCAGGGCTGGAATGGAAGTGGTTCATCCCAGTTAGAGCTAACTGGTGCAGACTGCTCCTTTCCAACTCCATCCTTTCTGCTGGGAGCTGCACTACCACTGCTTGCTGTGAGGAGGATCTTCCTCCCACTGCTGTCTCAGGTCCAGAGAAGAAGGTCCCATTTCCATGGAGAAGAGCAGCAATACCTCTTGTACTAAATCTATGGCTGCCTCTTAAGCCAATTATTTTAATACTCTTTTAACAACTCACCTGTGCATAATAGTAACTAGATTTTATGATGAAATATGTATAAAGTCTGAAAAACAGACTGCTATGTGTAGTCACATTTTCTTGATCATTGTTTTGATGGCTGTCTCTTAGTATTCAAAATCTGGTTTTATTTACACTGCTGTGAATTCAGAGTGACTTTTTTTGAGATGCATCAGGTATGTACTGCTGAAACCCATGGCATGATTTATCTGAAAGGTTGAAATGACAACAAAAAGCTGTATATATTTGGTTAGTTTGACTATTGCATGCCTTGTTATTAGCTGATTCTTTCTCTTCTTTGGAGTGCATGTAGTGCATAATGAGGTGCAGAGGGAAGACATGGCAACTATTCTCAAGGGATTTACGTAAATAAGAAGTATTGGCACTTTTCTTGGCAATATTAAGTTTCTGAGCAAAATGTTAAATTAAAAAAAAATATTCAAGGAAATGGTGCATTAAATGTGCATGAATCAGGTCCTAACTCTGTAATCTAACTCTTGGGGAACAATTAAGGCATTACAAAGTCTCAAGGCATTTATCTGTCACTTTTAGTGGGACAAGGGGAATTAAAAAAAAAAAACCCTAATGGAAATCTTAATTATACATACCTAATTATGAAAATTTCACAGAATAGAAGTGCAGAAAAGGAAAGCTTCCTAATGCTAATAATGCTGCTTATAAAATACCATAAACAAGGCTGAGAGCTTGGGAGAAACCCTGATGGAATCCTTCTCTAATCTTCTATAGGAAAAAGAAGCATAATAGTAAGGAAAATTAAAACAAACCATCACGGTTCTGCAAGCAGAATTTTAGTAAAAGGTAATGTCTTTACTTATAATGGAATCAAATGCAGTATACTTCTCTTTAATTGCAGACATTTAGAAGTGTTTGTATATGAAGTACTCATATTTGCAAGGGACAAAGAAGTAGCAAATTACAGTATTTCCATACTGCCTAGTGTAAGAGCCTGCCTCAGCTGTAACCATAGTCTTAAGAATTCAGAAAGGTTTTGATTTTAACTCATCTATATAATCCAAAAGGTCTTGGGGTTTGAAACTGTGGGATCCTGAGCAGGAATATGTATCTCAGGGTGTAAGAATACTGAAAAAGAAGGAGAGTACTGGGAATACTGACTAGTGGATATGAAATGAATTAAGCCATGAGGCACTAAGTGAGCAGAGCGTGGTGGGGGAAAATAATTAAAAAAAATATTTTAAAGTGAAAAAGTGCCTTGCCTCTGTGATCCTAGACCCATCAAGGGCAGTATTGAAGGGGATGCCCATGGAGGAGCTGTACTGGGGACTGGTGAGGGTGTTGGGGTATCGGCACAGGAGGGCAGCTTGGAGGAGAGGGGCTGGGTGGAAGGGCAGGTGGTGAACAATGGACTATCTAGGGCAGGGGCAGCCTTTGGATGTGGTTTGGCGGAAGACACGTGTCTGGCTTTTGACTTGTTTTTCTGGGGAAGATAGATTGATACAAGAGGTCACCTGTGTTAAGGCTACAAAGTATGGTTTTGAACAGCCAACAGCTGAGAAGAATAAGATGAAATACTGGTCTTGGTATAATGTTTCCATTTTTAGTATAATAAAAGCTAGCTAAAAAAATATTTATCTATTAAAATGGCGTTTGCCTTGGCAGTCCTCTGTTCATGCAAATAATATAGTTTCACTATCTGCCTCATTCCTTGCTTCATGAACGACCAGAAATCCTGGCAGGAATTAAGTGTGTGGGATGTGCTTTGTGTTGGTTTCAGGGTTGGGACTACAGAAGAAACATGTCACCAGAACTAAGCCTCCATTTATTCCACTCAGTGATGGATACTTAAATGAAGCATTTGCGTTAAGCGCCTAACTCCCCTCTCTGTAATCAAAGGAGAGCACATGCCTTCCACAAGTCCCGCTTAGATACTGGGGGGTCTCCACCGGCTGCGGGCAGAGCTTAAAACAACATAGCTGCCCCGCTGCATAGATTCAGGTTGGACATCTTACAAGCAAGCCAGCTCCAATGGATTTGTGGAAATGTATGTCAGAAAAGAGCATTGAGAGACAATGCTTCCCCCCAGCTATGTTTGGCTGGGGCTGGGTATGCTCACTGCTCTGTGGAGCCGGCAGCCCTGGGGCCGTGAGCACCGCTGGCCCTGGGCCGGGTACAGTTGCCAATGGCCAGCGGGTGGCCGGGACCAGCGAGGAGGGAGCAGGCCGGGGTGAGAAAGCCAAGAGGAGCCCCTGGCGCAGCAGGGCCGCACAGGTGGAAGCAGCTCCCTCCCAGTCTAGGCCCCACCGTGGGCAGCCCCTCATGCCTGCCCCTTCCTCAGGGAGGCCGAGGGCAGTGGGACCCAGAGGTGCACGGGAATGTAAGCGCGACAGCGAGAAAAGGGGCGCTACTGGGGAAGGCCTTTTCCATTTTCAAATGGCCTTTTGCCTCCCCCCCCCCCCCCCCCCCCCCCAGTTTTAACCATTGAGGTTTTCTCTCCTGGGCCTCTCAGGCAAGGAGGCTGCCAAGGCACTGGTTGGAAGATCAGTAAGCCCTGGTCCCGTAGGCTCGGCCTGGGTTGCGGATGTGCCCCCAGCCCAGGAATGGGCTGAGGTTTTGGGGTGACCAAGCAGCGGCCAGCAGGGAAAGAGGTCTGACCCCAGAAAGTCACGCTTGTTTAAGGAGCTTGTGATTGGTGCTCAAAATCACTGATTAGTTTGGCCACTTTTTTTTTTTTTTGGCCTGGCCCAGCAGGATGCTGAGTAAGGTGGGGGTTTTTAGGTCACACATTGAATTTGGAGGAAGATTCAGCAGCTCGTACTGTTTTTTCATTTTGGGGGTTGGGGGGGTTGGCGGTGCAATGATTTACTACTCCTTTAGGCATGCAGACTGTGGGAGCATATGGTTCTGAATGTCTTAAAGTTAATTCACTGTGTCACCTAACCTCCATTGCTCCTATTGGGAAAAGCTATCAAGCCCCTACCTGGCAGAATTTAAATGTGAAACACGTAAAAGACATTTCAGAAAACACATAAAATACTTTTCTAGATGAACTTTAAGTCTAGTAAGATCTATTTAATAGCGTGTGTAACCAAGAACGAAAGACCTTCTGATAAAGAACTGGTTTAAGAAACAAAATTAATACTTTTCCTAAAAGAATTGGATAAACAGTTATCCTTACTGAGGTGGTCTCTGGTATGAAACCTTTATCACATCAAATAATAATGGAGGGTGACATTTAAATCCTCAGCCATTCTAAATGGTGACTCTGAAAATGAAGCATTACTGATGTCTTTGACGAGGAAAATATATAAGGTAAAAAAAGATGTAGCACAGAGATAAGCTATTTATTTTTACTGACCTCAGTCGATCTTGTACTTGCTTTTTAAATATTTTACCAGTCAACATGCTACAGAATATGCCATTCATTAGATCTGTCAGAAGCAGCAGCTTGGGTAAATAGATGGGAAGGATTAGCAGAACTCTATGAAAGGTAGAAATGGTTATAATGCTGCAGAAAAATGACACACTAGTATCTAAAAACTGTCTTTTGCCAGTGTGCCAGAGATATAACAGACTCCAATGGATATGACAAGTATGCTATGAAGTAAAAAAAAAAAAAGGAGTTGTAGAGCCTTTTTAACATGTTTCGTACTTGAAATAGGAATTTGGTTGGGGTTTGGGTTATTTTTGTTTTTTGTAAGGTGATATATATATGTGGTAACAATATATGCAAGATAAAATTCTTTTTTTACTTTTTTTTTTAAGGAAGATACCTGTACAAAAATGTGCTGATGCAGAGGTGTTAGATGAGAAGGATCTTGTGTCAGGTTGATACTGCTGACTGTAAAATAGCTACATTTGATTCATCTTTACAAAAAATACTTAAGGACTCTAAGTTCTCTGTGCACCTAGTACTGAACAGCGCTTGTGCTTGTTTAGAGATATGGTGACAATGCAAATACTTATCACAGTAATGACAGAATCCCTGGTTTTTTTACTTATTAACAAAATAAGGTTTATTTTATTTTACCCAAAAGATTATACAGTCTCTTTAGAAATGTTCATTCAAACAAACTGTTCTCAGGCCAAATCCTAGTTATTTTATTCACAGAAATAGGATCTTAGTATTTGATCTGTTTCTTAATTAAGCAACACACTGAAGTATGTGCTTAAGTGATCCTTATTTAGTAGCATAACTAAGATATTTTGTATTTTTATGAAGGTTAAGGCGTGTTTAGGAGCTCTGAGAAACAGGAGTGTTGTTGATGGCTCAGCACCGCTACTTCAAACAGTACCTTATTCTAGATACTGTCAGGGAAACAACAGTTATCTGTGATGGTCGTAACAAATTCTATGTAGTGACACGAAGAGCACTGAAGGGAAAAAAGGTGTAAGATTTCATCTTGATGGCAGCTAGTGGCCACATTAGGCCTTATGTTATGGAGGTGAGAGGCCTAGGTCTGCAAACCTTTCTTCAGGAAATGAGACTGTGGATTGAGTTAGGCTGACATGATGGGATGTAGAATTTCTCTATTATACAGTGTAAATTCTACTGTTTTAAATATGGATCATAGAATGGTTTAGGTTGGAAGGGACTTTAAAGATGATCTAGCCCAACCTCCCTGCCATGGGCTGGGATACCTTCCAGGTTGCTCAAAGCCCCATTCAACCTGGCCTTGAACACTTCCAGGGATGGGGCATCCACAAATTCTCTGGGCAACCTGTTCCAGTGCCTCACCACCCTTACAGTAAAGAATTTCTTTCTAATATCTAATCTAAATCTACCTTTTTTCAATTTAAAACCATTACCTTTCATCCTATCACTACATATATATGTTGGTATGCCAGTTATTTTTTATATTTTGCTTCATTAATCCTTTAAATTTTGTCTAGTTCATGATATCCTAGTCAGGATATTAAATACTGCTCATTTATTTCAGTACTCTTTTTCTGTTGGAAATCAATTTTATATTTTTTTACTAAATATATATTTTGGAATGGAAATACCTAGATCTATTTATGTGGCAAAGAAGGGAAAAAAATAATTGTGTAAAATGAGAAATGATTGCTTGTTGTAGAGTTGCATAGGTTTCAGGCCTCAATAATATAAGAATTCCTGAATTTTCATGTTTTTCTTGCTGTGGTGGGTTGACCCTGGCTAGAGGCCAGGTGCCCACCAGAGCCACTCTCTCACTCCCCTCATTCACTAAACAGGGGAGAAAAGGCATAACGAAATGCTTGTAGGTCGAGATAAGGACAGGGAGAGATCACTCACTAATTGTTGTCACGAGCAAAACAGACCGAACTTAGGGAATTCATCTAATTTATTACTAAGCAAAACAGAGTAGAGGAATGAGAAATAAAATCAAATCTTAAAACACCTCCCCCCACCCCTCCCATCTTCCCGGGCTCAACTTCACTCCCGGCTTCAACCTTCCCCCCCTCAGCGGCACAGGGGGACGGGGAGTGGGGGTTACGGTCAGTTCATCTCACGTTGTGTCTGCCGCTTCTTCATCCTCAGGGGGAGGACTCCTCTCATCGTTCCCCTGCTCCAGCATGGAGTCCCTCTCACGGGGTGCAGACCTTCAGGAGCAAACTGCTCCAGCGTGGGGTCCCCCACGGGGTCACAAGTCCTGCCAGCAAACCTGCCCTGGCATGGGCTCCCCTCTTCACAGGTCCACCGGTCCGGCCTGGAACTTGCTCCAGCGTGGGCTTCCCACGGGCCGCAGCCTCCTTCAGGTGCCTCCACCTGCTCCGGCGTGGGGTCCTCCACGGGCTGCAGGTGGAATCGCTACACCCCCTCATCCTTCCTCCATGGGCTGCAGGGGGACAGCCTGCTTCACCATGGTCTTCTCCATGGGCTGCAGGGGGATCTCTGCTCCGGCGCCTGGAGCTCCTCCTCCCCCTCCATCTGCACTGACCTTGGTGTCTGCAGAGTTTCTTACATCTTCTCACTCCTCTCTCCGGCTGCAAAAGCTCTCTCTCTCAAAGTGTTTTTCTTCTTCTTAAATATGTTATCACAGAGGCGCTGATGGGCTTGGCCTTGGCCAGCGGCGGGTCCGTCTTAGAGCCGGCTGGCATTGGCTCTGTCAGACACAGGGGGAGCTTCTGGCAGCTTCTCACGGAAGCCACCCCTGTAGCCCCCCCGCTACCAAAACCCTGCCACGCAAACCCAACACACTTGCACAGATAGATAGTTGTAAAATCTCTTATGACATCACACAGCAATAATACAACAGAGCAAGGGAAATATGTCAATTAAGGTAAATTAGGAGGTGACTGACTTGGAAATAAGAATACATTCTTGGAGAAATGAAGAGACTGTGCTCTGCAATCAATATCATAGGATTATAAATATCTTCTGAAATAAACATGGATATATGAAGATATTTTAAAGCCTTTCAGTGTTTTCCAATGGTTTATTTTCTAACCTGTCTGCTTTTGAAGGTCCAACATTATTAGTTTATTCAATTTGCCATGTTTTATATGCAACTGAAGAATATGCTAGACGAATTCTTTATTGTGAACATATATGGCCTGTTCTGGTGAGGAAAGCTCAGCAGCATCATTTAAGTACACTTAAATCGAATCCTTCATATAATACATCTGTTCCCATCTCTTGGTGCTCATGGAAAAAAGGTAATATCAGCAGGTTCCTGGATAGCAGAAACACATGTTAAATTCAGTTAAATGTTTGGTCTAGTTAAAAATGAGCAGTAGTGAAGAAACCTGGTAGTAGGAGCTGAAATTCTAAAACCCCAAGTTGAAGTCCTCCATATCAGAAGTGATGTTTCAAAAAGTGGAAACTGTGCTACATTCAGCAACATCTAACCAACAGAGTCCTATATTTTCTGCCGCAAACTGAAAAAAGCTCTGAGGCAGGAAGGTGCATGGCTATGCACCTTTTGCTGAGGAAGACAGAGGTAAAGCTGGTTGCTCTGGCTCCTTACTAGAGGGTCCCTCACTGCTGCAGTGATTCTGAAGTAAAATCCAGCTCATATCTTCTTCCTTCACTGCCTCCCGTTTAGGTACATATATAGAAACCTGATCTTCAATATCTGATAGAGCACTTCTTCAGAGTAGGTCAGTGGCTTTTTACTCATATTTATTTACATATATTGTATGTATCTACCATTGTTAATATTTACAGTGAATGCATATCAGGACCTGGAAAGATATTAACTAAAATCACCTTTCTTACCATGCTGGAGCATAAAATTTCCATGGTCATTCAAATAGGAAACGTGCAAGCTGACAAATTGTGTTCAATATTAGCATGACTTTTTTTTAATTCTTTTGTTTCATCACAGATGTGAATTTGATGGTCCCAATCTAGTTCTTATTTGGATATAGGGTAGTCTATGCTGTAACTCATTATTCTTGCCTAATACAATCCTAACAGTGGAGAAAATCTCTAAGTTGGAAACAATATAATACATTGAAGAGGCGAGTGGAAAAGTTTATACAGAACTCTAGTTTACCTTTAAAGAACATCTCCTTCATAAGTGCTTGCAATGTATCACATTTTTTAAAAAAGAAGAAAACTTCTTTTCTTATTTCTTTCCTATTTTTTAACTTTCTTTGTTATGATTACTGCTATCTCACTGTTCTATAACATTGACTGTTCTACTTGACTGGTTCTTTTGTTGTGCTTGTATTAACTGTGCATTTATTTTTACTTTTTTTTTTTAATCTTGAAAGAAAATAGTATTGTCCTGCCCTCAATCAGCTAATCAGTACTCCTACATTCAAAGCGATTCTATTTAGATCTTTTTTGCCTGCAATATTTTGTATTAATGTCAAAAGTAGTTGTTGGGGGAAAGGATGTTTCTTTATCAGTCCTTTTAAAAAAAACACATACATTATCAGTAAAAAAAAAACCAAAAAACCTGGAAGACAGTTCTTACAAGACATCCTTTATACCACAGTACTTCTGACGCATCATTTAGTCTCTTCTCAATCTATGCACATGAAATGCTCCTTTTTGTTTTGTTTAAACTAACTCATATTTGCATTCAGCAATGGTATATGAAAAGGGCCTCAGAAATTTCAGACCATTTTTAACTGAGTACCAGAGGATGGAGTAGAAGAAAAAAATTACGTTTTGGAACTTTTCTGAAACAACACTCGAGTTTAACTCAGTTCTGTACTCTTTAGTGTACTAATACACCCTATGTGTTCATGTATATCAATGTAAAGTATGTTAAAAAAAAAAAGTCACTGCTACTAGATTTGTAGCTGGAGATTTATGTTTTACAAATATTTTGCATCTTATTATGCAGAGGCATAAATTACTATAAAAATGCAAGGACATGGAAAATTAGACCCAACAGGTATAGTTTTTCTGATCTAATTCTTGCTCCATGCCTCTAGGGTTGATCAGGAATTTTTATAAGGGGCAATTCTGTAAGATTAAGTCACCAGAATGATCTTATAAGTGGATATCTGTCAGGCACATCAACAACTTTTTTTTTTTAACTGGATGTTTTTGAAGCATTATCATTCCTATGCTGTAGTTACAGAATTGTTTTCTGGTGAGTGGTGTAGTTACTCTATTTTTTATTTATTTATATTTTTCCTCTGCATGTTTAGTAGTCACTGAGTTATGAGTTCTAGTCTCTGCCAGTCTCAAATCAGGACAGCCTTATTATATTGAAGTCATATCAGTGACAGTCCACCAGAAAGATTCTATGATTTGAGAATTTTGCCTAGCTTAAGGGTTGTGCCCTTGTGGCCAGGAAGGCCAATGGTATCCTCCTGGGGTGCATTAAGAAGAGTGCAGCCAGCAGGTCGAGGGAGGTTATCCTCCCCATCTACTCTGCCCTGGTGAGGCCACATCTGGAATATTGTGTCCAGTTCTGGGCTCCCCAGTTCAAGACAGACAAGGAACTACTGGAGAGAGTCCAGCAGAGGCCGACAAAGGTGATGAGGGGACTGGGGCATCTCTCTTATGAGGAAAGGCTGAGAGAGCTGGGTCTCTTTAGCCTGGAGAAGAGAAGACTGAGAAGGGATCTCATCAGTACTTATAAATATCTAAAAGCCAGTGTCAAGAGGAAGGGGTCAGACTCTTCTCAATGGTGCCCAGTGACAGGACAAGGGGCAGTAGGCACAAACTGCAACACAGGAAGTTCCATCTGAATGTGATAAAAAAATTCTTCACTTTGAGGGTGACAGAGCACTGGAATAGGCTGCCCAGAGAGGTTGTGGAGTCTCCTTCTCTGGAGATATTCTGTGGAAGCAAAGCAAAATGATGAGATTTATTCTCTGCTTCCCATCAGCAGGTAATGTCCAGCCACTGGTAAGCAGGGCCTCGGTACATGTAGTGGTTGCTTTGGAAGCCTTAATAATGAAAGTCGTCTCCCCTCCCCGCCTTTCCTAGCTTTTATTACTGAGCATGGTGGTGTATCTTATGGAATATCCATGCAGTCAATTGAAATCAGCTGTCCCAACTGTGTCCCCTCCCAACCTCTTGCCCACTCTCAGCCTACATAGTCTTTGGGGGTGGGATGTGGAAGGGGGGGAAGGTGGCGTGGAAAGGAGTTGGAGAGAAAGCCCTGTTGCTGTGTGAGCACTTCTCAGCAATAGCAAAAACTTGGGTATATTATCAACACCATTCTAGCCAGAAATGCAAAACACAGCACTATATGGGCTGCTATGAGGAAAGTTAACTCCATCCCAGCCAGACTCAGCACAGCCGTCCTCCAAAATTACTCTAATTTCTTTGCCAAGTACAGCAATGTAATAAAGATGTTTTATTATTTGCATTTATTGTTAGTGTCTTTGAAAAGCCATTAAAAATAACAGTCCAAATGTTTCTGTGGTTTGTTGGATCTATATCTGTCAGTATTAAAGTGAGTCATGCCATCACAGTCATGATAGGTTATTGGCATTTTACTCTAAACCAAAAAGCATGGCTTATTTGAACTATTTTGTTTTCTCTACTTTGGCAGCTTCTCCATCCTACGACGTATTATGAATGTTTATATAAGAAAACTTCCACAAGGCAGAACTCCAGCCTTTATCAAGCACTATGTTTCATTACAAAATTGGTTTTGCTCTGAACTCTAGAAAAATATGTCCAACGTATTATACTGTGTAAACACGTTCTTGGTAATTACATATCACATTGATGTTGGTGAGTCAAATATCAAACCATTTCCTGAAGATATTCATTTGGACCTATGTTGGGTTTGCATGGCAAGGTTTTAGTACCGGGGGGGGCTACAGGGGTGGCTTCCGTGAGAAGCTGCCAGAAGCTCCCCCTGTGTCTGACAGAGCCAATGCCAGCCGGCTCTAAGACGGACCCGCCGCTGGCCAAGGCCAAGCCCATCAGCGCCTCTGTGATAACATATTTAAGAAGAAGAAAAACACTTAGAGCTTTTGCAGCCAGAGAGAGGAGTGAGAAGATGTAAAAAACTCTGCAGACACCAAGGTCAGTGCAGATGGAGGGGGAGGAGGAGCTCCAGGTGCCGGAGCAGAGATCCCCCTGCAGCCCGTGAAGACCATGGTGAAGCAGGCTGTCCCCCTGCAGCCCATGGAGGAAGGATGAGGGGGTGTAGAGATTCCACCTGCAGCCTGTGGAGGACCCCACGCCGGAGCAGGTGGAGGCACCTGAAGGAGGCTGTGGCCCGTGGGAAGCCCACGCTGGAGCAAGTTCCTGGCAGGACCTGTGGACCCGTGGAGAGAGGAGCCCACGCCAGGGCAGGTTTGCTGGCAGGACTTGTGACCCCGTGGGGGACCCCACGCTGGAGCAGTTTGCTCCTGAAGGTCTGCACCCCGTGAGAGGGACTCCATGCTGGAGCAGGGGAACGATGAGAGGAGTCCTCCCCCTGAGGATGAAGAAGCGGCAGACACAACGTGAGATGAACTGACCGTAACCCCCATTCCCCGTCCCCCTGTGCCGCTGAGGGGGGGAAGGTTGAAGCCGGGAGTGAAGTTGAGCCCGGGAAGATGGGAGGGGTGGGGGGAGGTGTTTTAAGAGTTGATTTTATTTCTCATTCCTCTACTCTGTTTTTGCCTAGTAATAAATTAGATGAATTCCCTCTCTAAGTTCAGTCTGTTTTGCCCATAACGATAACTAGTGAGTGATCTCTCCCTGTCCTTATCTCGACCCACAAGCGTTTCGTTATACCTTTTCTCCCCTGTTTAGTGAATGAGGGCAGTGATAGAGCAGCTCTGGTGGGCACCTGGGCCCCAGCCAGGGTCAGCCCACCACAAGACCACATGTATCTGAAACCACTTAGGCAATTCCACTGTTTAATAATGTCTGTGGTTTTACTTCATCATTGAAATTAAAGACAATAATACATTGTTTTCATGGGATGTCAGCTGTATTTTGGTATGTGGTTGCATTGCCTCTTGGAGAGAAAGGGCAGCTGATACCTCCTTTAAAGCTTCTGATACTAGCGGGATAAGTTAAGCGCTGTCACTGCCTGGTTTAGCAGCTGTCCAGCTTGTCACCATTCATGTTTTTACTTACGTAGCTAATGCTTTCTGCATCTGTAGCCTAAAAACCACAGTACTGATATGGATGGTACAGCATTGATAGTAACTCAGGCTTCTGGACTGAATCTTGTTAGGCTTTATCTAGACTTGTCTTGATCTACCTAAAGCTCTCTTTATTTTTGTGTAGACAGTAGTAACAAGTAAGTTTTCTTCCTGCACAGAACAAACATTTATGATCTTCATATAATGTTATCATATCATGACTCTGGGCATGATATGATAACAGAGGGGACCTAATGCAGTGCAGATGAATGTGGGCATAACATGGTAAGAGAAGTGGCACATGATGACACTGGAGACCCCAGGACTATAAACAACTCACCAGTGATCATTTACTGATAATTAAAGAAAAGCAGGCATGGGAGCTGGATAATACAGTTTTTAGGGTATCAAAGATCAAGTATTCACTATATGTAAGATACTCCATATATAGTACATTTAGGTGTAAAATGGAGTTGCAGAGCAATGAAAAAAAACCTCAATTGTAAAAAGTGATAAGATATAAAGACATAGAAATATCCTCAAATGGACCCTAGGAAGAGGAAGAAGAAATCATCCTTCTGCCACCAAAGAGGACAAAGAAACCCCACCCTGTCAACATCCTGTCTTTCCCTCTGAAGGACTTGGGATGCTGACCGCTTGCTGTCAGACTCCTCCTGCCCCCAAAGTTTAGCCCATCACCTTGGGACCCAGAAGGACAGTGGTAGGGGAAGCTATAACAGTGGGGAATGGCTAGATATTAGGAATTGATTGTATAGAAGTTTTAACTCTATTATTATTGAGATATTTTTCTCTAATAATAATCTTATTTTTCTCTTGTCTGTGATGATTAGATTTGTAATTCTTTGATTAGATTGTTAGGATTTCAATTACACTAGCAATAAAGTCTTAACTTTGCTCATTAGGAGTGTTTCCTTTTGCACAAACAAGTTTCTGAGTGTATCAACACCGCCCTGACTCCTGTATTATCGTTATAGCTCATCATTATATAAGATGTTCAATACATGTCGTACCAAATAAAAAAACAGCTCAAAATGTTATTTATATGTAATGGCATGGTCAAGAAGGAAGTGAAATAATATTTCTCTGGCTTTTCAATAGCATCTGCAGCATTGACTTCCAAAAAAAATTTTAAGTATATGAATTTGAGGTAATATTGGTTGCTGGCAAGTGTCTTACCATGCAAACAAAATAAAAAAATTCCAGTGTTCATAACTAAAATCTGTGAATCTTCTTCTGTAGAATACTTAAGTATGTGTACTCCCTTCATGTACTCAAAGGTTTTTCTGGGAACTTATTGTACCAGAGCTACATCTTGAGGGATGTAGGGACACAGCCAGCAATGGCATTTAATGAATTAGTGGGTACAGGAAGCAGAATATAGCTGTATTACACAGGGCTAACCTGGCTTAACATATCCTTTTCATTAATTTCCTGGAAACTGCAGAGATATCTATGGTAGGCAATAATAAATTGAACTCCAGACCTAGCTTCCTTTTACTGTAGGGGGTAAAGATACCTCTCAAACTTTGAAGCACAGTTTAGGAGGGATTACAAGAAAGGAAGGGAAGTAATACACTGACTGAAAATATTACTATTTAAGCCTACATAGACAAACAGTTGCCATTCTGTGGCAAAAACTACTCACTAAAGCTTTAGTGAGTAGCCTAATTAGAAAGGTAACTCAGCCTTCAGTGAAATCCACTGAATTCTCAAGGCTTATTCTGTCAAGAACTGGAAATATATGGATCAGTCTTTATGATTCCAGAAAATCAAATGCTAAGCCTGATCCTTCTGATATGTCCAGACTGAATTTAGCCCTCAGGTTTTTTTCATTGTTAAATCGTGCAGTGAAAAATGTACGTGATACAACTGGCATTGATATTGACCTATGTGATATTTTAGCATTACAACACTTTTCATATATATATATATATATAAACACATGTGTATACATATGGAAAAAATGGGGGGGTTTTTATGGTATAAATCTGTTGAATGATATAATAATGACGAGCATAATTAAAACCACTTCTCTAACTTACTGGTGGGTCAGTCTTGTTTCATCATTAACTGCAATGCCTATAATATATGCATTATATTGTAGATATCCTTTATTTAGTTGTGTTTCTTTTTTCTCCTGAATTATCACTGAATCAGGTTATTTTCTATTTAACACCTCTAATAGAAGGTATATTATTAAACTCTAATATAAAGATGGCTTTCTGCCAAGTTCAACATGCCTGTGTAGAAGGAAAGCTAGTTAAAGAAGACTCTACTGAATTATGGTCCGTGCAGCTAAGACAGTTTAGGGTAGCATGAATTCGATTTGCATAGGTATGCCAATGGCAAAACAGATTTTATATTGAAGGCTATTGCATAGATAAAATAATTTTTCAAAGAATGTCTTTTAATCCTATTTTGAATTTCTTTCCACAATTTTAAAACTTCCTACCAACAAAACTTTTTTTTTTTCCTTAGAAATAGTACAAAAGAAACGTTGGACTCCTAGGCTTGTCTTCGTGGGCCAATTATATCTCTTTGGTCATGTAACTTCAGAGTTGCTGAGAAGCTCCTATTGCTCTGGAGAGCGAGGAGGATACCCAGTGTCTGTGTAATGGTCTAATGGAGACTGTCATTTTACTCCTGACTGTTTAAGGAGTCTTGTTCACTAACAGGCCACATGCGTAGCTGTTGCACGCAAACTGTTGGCTTTCTGCTGTGCAGTTGGCAGACTCTTGGGAGGCACTGCAGAATTCATAGCACTATATCCTAGACAATTATTATATGGCATGCTGCTACAAGCTCTTCTGATATACCACAAGGTAATTTGTGTTAATGAATGTCAGAACTGTAGATGCTCTGCTGCTGAGCATTTTAGACCACACATAGAGAATTCCAACAATTGGCATGCATTTGTAGCCCTTGTCAACCAATAGTGTTATATTCTAACCTATAGCTAATCCTTTCTTTTTTTTTTTTTTTTAAATCTCTGCATAGATGTGAACCACAAGCTGCATTTAATCAGAAATATAGCTAACAGGGAGACCATCAAATTCTAGTCTATATACCATTCTGTAATACGTTTGACTTAATTAATTTGCTAAGAATACTAATTTGATAATTCCTGCGATAAAGTAAGTGTCCTTTGCTCCTCTGACAAGGGCAGACTAGGAGAAATTTGAACAATGTCTTGTAATGACAAACCTAACAATATTAGTAAATAACAGAAATAATTTATATTGTTTGGACACCTTCTCTACAAGGTAATTGCAAATCAGTAACTGCCTTTTTCTAATACTTCTCTGGTGTGCCACTGAAGGATTTGTCAACCTTGCTCTGTATAAAGAAATCCTTCAATACAGAGGAATTTGTTAACTATTGAGTTTGTAAAGGTGTTTTCCTGTATAGGTTTTAATCAAAATCTAATTCATTCATTTATGTCAATAGCTTTCGCTTTGCAATATTCAAGGGTTCATGGTACATGAAAAGCAATTTTAAAAAATAAGCCTGTGTGCATGAGGCTTGGATTTGCAATACAGTGTATGTATCATCACTGACTATTTTAATTTGCAGACTTAAAAAAAAAAAAAGTTAAAAAAACTAGCTTGCTGTGTAGGTGTGAAGATATGAGCTTTCCCACTGTCCAAAAGTTTCAATAATGGAGGAGATAATGAAGTATGTAGTTAGTTAAAAGTTCTAAATTATGTAGAGGCTACCAAGTAGCTCAAGTAGGGCAACTTGAGATATGTAATCTCAGCGTACAAGGACTACAGTAGAGTTGCCCAGTGCTAAAAGTGGAAAGTTGTTTTTTATTTCTGTTTATATTCTAATATACTCTGTAGGACTGACAAAGAAATTATTTCTAATAGGTTCTCCATAAACACATACTAGAAGATATTTTCCACTCTGAAGAACTAATGTGCCTCTTAACCATGTAGTATATGTTCATACTGCTGTTTCCAATTTGCTCTACACAGTCTGCCAACATCTGTATATTGCCCGAGTAAGGTCTAATTCCAGATGAAATGAAAGTTGGAAAATATTATTTCAGTTTTACAGAAGACGACCGGACAGAGAAAGATTAAGTGACTTGCCAAAAATTCACACTACAGAGCAGAACAGCAAACTAGACTGCAATGGTAAGTTCTTTAAACGCTAAATTTATAAAACATGCTGCAAGTGTCCATCATCAAGTTCACCTGAAAACCTGAGCATTCATGATGATTGATTGCATTAAACACTGCCCGCTGCTGTCACAATGGACTTTTCTGATTTATATCACTTCAGGATCTGCTTTGAGTTCTAGAAGGTGTTTAGTAGAAACATCAGCTTATAAACTTGGTCACTATTCTGGAGAAAAGCATTGTGAAGGTCCTTTACAGAACTATTTATCTGTTTCTGAACAGTGGAGTGAGGTAATTTTTTACTTCATAGTTTCAGGAATATGCAAGAAATTGAAAGTCTATGAAATGGAAAATTCTGTTATTATTGAAGTTGTTTCATTATGATTCTTGGAAAATATAATGATAATTGAATCCAAATATTCTATTTCAATAAAACTGATATTTTTAATTATTTTTAATATATATTGTCTGTAAAAGATATGCTCTCAAAGTAAAATTATATTAAAACAAGTCTTAATGCTTCATAACGATAGCAAAAGACAAGTATATTTTTCCTGAATTAAATTTGTCAGAATCAGTACGTTCTTGCAGAATGTTTTTATTTTGCTGAAATGATGTCTTCTAACAAGAAAATATTCCATTGAAAAGCTTTTGACCAGCTCAGATTGCTTCTGAGCGTACCTACTGTGAAGCCAAGACACTGAGGAGTACTTTCTGACTTTTCGTAGTATTTGACATAACCAATATAAGAGAAGTTATTAAATGCTAAAGCAAAGCTAAAGCTTGTGCTGCAGAGGCATTGCCCAATTAATATCATTATTGTGTTTTCAATGCTGTTAGTTTTGATAGCTTCTGAGACTGCAAATCAGCCTCTGTTCTTGCTGTCATGCATATCACCAGCAGATGTAGCGTTAGTGCCATAGGCACAGGCCAGATAATCCTGAATTTGGAAAGCAAAGAATGTCATGTAATTATTTTGCAGCCTAACATAATGTGACCTGTTTGGGGAGCCAAAAATATGCAACTACATCTTTTCTGTTGATGTTTTACAATAAAGTTGTCAGCCAGATAGCAGTGGGTGAGGGAGGCAGAGTGCTGTGCAGAATGTATGTGTGCTATACTGACAACCCACAACACAACCTACAGACACAGCACAAAGGAGCACAAAATAGCTCTTCAAAGTAGACGTGTTAAGTCAATGGCATTAATGCATAATTGAAAAATGAACAATACCTTTATCCATCCTGTCAATCTTTTAGCAGCACAAAGAAGGCAAAGAATTGCCTGAAGACAAAGAGTGGAATAGTCATCTTCCTCTTAGAGGAATTCCAAGCTGGCATCAGTGGACCTGAATTCAAAAAACTTTGGAGGATGACTCCAAATACCAAACTATATATTTTCAGGCTGAGGTCATTGTCTCATCAGTCTTCCAGTGTTTCTTGTCTCACAAGACCAGCCTCATCACCCCACTGCTCACCTGCTGTTTTGTGTACTTCGCATTTAAAAGATTTTTTTCTGAGATTAATGCATCAGCCAACATATCTGAAGTGACTGACCTATACTAAATTGCTCTTTTCCTTGTCTTACTAATTCATACATAGCTAATTCAAGAAATCCTTATCAGGCTACTTGCATGTCAAGACCATATTTAAACTGGTGCAGAAGTTTTACTTTCACGGCCCCACATCTTGACTCCTCATATTTCTTCCACACTGTTTCTCTGGATTTTCTCTTGACATCAAGGATAAATTTAGATACCTACTTTTCAGGGAAGATTTTTGGTCTTTTATGCTGCCAACCACAGGTTTGATTCCTGAGTTGAATAAAATTGGGTAGCATAGTAGTTATAAGTGATGGAGAAATTGCAGTTGAATGACCGACATCATGATTCTATAATCTTACCTGATTTCTTCATTTAAAAATTAAAAGATTAAAAGAAACTTAAAATCTATTGAGCACTTGATGATGACAATGTTGACAACGGTAATGACTAGCATTAGCAGCAGCCTTGTTAGTTGACTCGGATATTTTGCAAACATGAATGGGAGGGAATGATAAGGGATGGCAAGAAAATTAGTTCAGGAAACAATTTTTTTCAAAGATGTCATCTGAGCTCTGAAAAAAGTGACTTTTTTTCTGAATTGCATGTATGGGTCAGATGTAACCTTTCTTCTTTGAAATCCTGGCTTTTTCATCTCACTAACAGTAGCACAAGACGACTGATGATTAGTGGGCAAGTTGACTTGTACCAGAGCCCAAAATACAGGCTTTTTTTGAAACTAAATAGTATGAAGAATAAGACAGTATCAGGCCAATAAAATTTATAGAAGAGAACCTAAAAATCAATAGTACAAAATAACAATTCTCCATCTTAATGAGATAAAGTCAATGCACACATGTTGGCACAAAGCAACTTGATATTCCACTGTTATCAAATTTTATTTTAGGTCTATAGTTCAGGCAAGAAGTTTTTAAAACTGATATATTTGAAATTCAAAACTTCTCTAAGAGAAACTAATTTCTTCTTACCTGTATGAATCACAGTGAGCGAAGTGGTAGATTACACATTACAAATGAATACTAGGGTTCAGACGTTATTACAGAACCACTCGAGCTAGGCTCCTTTAGTTAATGATATCATCTGGACTCTGCAGTGATTAAGAACGTAGTAATACATTCTTCCTCATTCATTACCTTACAGATAATAACCACATATTTGATTACATTTGATTACATTATAAGCAATATGCTCAAACTTATCATGTATACAAAAAAAAAAAAAAAGCAGAGAAAAGCTTTTTGAATGTAATTAAGGTGCAAAAGAAAGTTCTATTTAACAAAAATTTTATTCATAAGTTCTGGCATTTTCCATCAAAAGAAAGAAAGGAAAACCAACCTCCTGCCAGTAAAATGAAAAAAGAAAGAAAGAAAAAAAAAAACCAACAAAGAGGCTTAATATCTGATAAAGGAAAATAATCCAGAAATGGATGTCCTTCTTTACCATTTATAATACATTTATAATATTTTATTTTTCATCTTAGGGCAGCACAGAAAGATTGCACTCTCTGGAAAAATTTCTGCTAGCTGGTGGTAAGTAGCTGACCTGCTGATTCACTAGTACTGTTTTGGCTTTATCACCCAGTTTTTTTCTCAAATGTGTCCGGATAGCTGTAGTAGTTTGTATCTGATTTTCTCTACGTGTTATGCAAATTATTAACAGATCTCCCACAACAGAGGAGGGAGAAAGTCCTGAGAGTTACACATGGCCATAGCTTCTTGATAAACAATTCTCTTGGTATTTACACATTCAAGACATCTGTCTCACTTTGTCTGCAATTTTCAAAGAGGCAATATCACGGTGCAGTGTCAAGGGAAAAACAAAAACGAAATATGAGACTTTAAACAACAGGAAAAAAAAACCAACTGGAAAAAAGCTGGGAAAGAGTTGAAACTCCTTAGTTGGTGTTAACATTTAAAAGGATGTTCAGTTATCCTCTAGGCTCTTCTGCTATTTTCGGTCCACAAACAGTAACAGCAACAGTGTTTTTATTATCTAGTCTCTGCATATGTCACTCTCCATCATACTATTTAAACTACAAACTGCAACTGCTAGAGTTTGCAAGAATCAAAAAAGATTTTCTTGAAAAGATTCTCTGAAATGGATTAGTATTGTATTAGCTGGTATTTGTTGTGTCTGGGCAGGGAAGTTAGCCGTTGATGGGGGATGTAAAGACTGAAGTTTTCTGTAGGGCAGATGAGAAACAAAGCTAAGAAGATCTGCCATGTTGAATGAGATTATTCTATTAATTCAAGACCTTTCTGGTATTGCTTTTTAAAAAATGATTTGACAAGGACTCACTGGTTATAGTGATATTTTAACTGGAAAGGAACATGGCTTTCATAGAAAATACACATCAAGCTCTGGCATCTGTCATTTGTGTATGCAATATTTATATTGCATGTGTCATTATAGTATCTAAGTACTGTTCAAGGATTGAAAATTCAAGTTATTTCTGAACCAGGAGCATTTTAACACCACAGAATACCAGTTTACCATCTCAACAAAGCTGGATGACAAAGGAAAGGGAAGTTCTCAGAATTAATACAGTCCATGCATCGTAACCCAAATCCTTAACATGGATTTGACAGATACTAGGAACCTGTGTAGTGGTAGAAGCCTGCTGTAAGGTACTTGTTCGCTTCTTTTCCTGAAGAGTTAAAATAGTTGGAATTTCAAAATGGAAATGTTTTGTGGTTTGAAAATGCTTTCAGCTGACAAATACACAGTTAGGCAAAACATAGTCTGCAGTAAATTTGAAAGGTCGTTTATCGTTATAGGAAAAAGTTGTATATTACAAAACCTACCAATTTCAATTATTTCATGTATTTTCTTGGTTTGACTAGTTTTACCTAAGAGATATCTGGAGCTGTATATCAACAGTGCATAATTTGGTAATTTCTTGTCTCAGGCACAGAGAGGTCTCAGTAGTAGAATAGAACTGTTGTTAGAAGCCTGTTCTTTATTAAGAAGATCCAGCAGAGAGTTTAAGTTTCAAAGAGGAAAGCACACCAGTGTTTAAAATAAATAATATTATATCTTGCATTTCTCTTGTCTTCCCTGGATTTCACTACAGATCTCCCAGTTTTCATCCAACTCCGTCTCTCCGATATGCTCACTGGTATCCTCAGTGGCTGGAAATGTATAAGGAGCTATGCTGCAAACCACATATCTTAGTTTTAAAATTTTACATGTGCATATCTGAAGTAAGAGTTGTGATAGCACTGAACCCTGAAAGATCTTGTTTGTCATTGGGATGACGTGCTTAGGGTGCAAAAGTTGCCTATCATTAATTTTTGGGACTATTTCAAAAGGAATGATTGATGGCAAGCTCAGTGTTAGCTGGAACACATTATGTATACCACATTCAGGATTATCCTACATGGATGTCTGGGTTTTTTGCTCCAAGGTCACATTGGTAGCCAGTCAGCTTCAGCTGATGGACAGAGTTGAGCTAACAAACCATAAAAGTGTTAGACAAAAAGTCTGAAGCCAGCCTGGTAAGGACAAGAATTTCTCTAGAAACTACATATTGTTGGTAAGAGGCCAATATTATCATCCAAGGAGTCCAAACAATGAAAAAATTATAGTTAGGTGGGTTGAGAGCTGGATAATCTTTGGCATTTCTTAAATGCACCTTAAAAATGTGATTTTATCTATATGAGCATTTGAGCTAGGAGATTTGTTTAAAAAAATTCAATCATCTACTGCAAAAAGTTCACATCATGGAACAGTCTCCAGGGCATGAAAGCATGAATTGGATTTCTTTCAGAGGAAGTCATGGCAGCAGATGCACTCCACGCATGTGCCTAGTGTATTCTAGCTGCTAATAGGCATGCAGTTCACAAAACCAGAATAGGGCTGAAATAAAACCTCTCGAAGCACAAATAATACTGATGTCTCATTGTCAGCACAGTTATTTTGCTCCTCAGATCTGTTTCATTTGGGCAGCACTACTCACTAATAGAAACATAGCCAGTGGCTGTTGCTACATGTAGGCTAGTAGGCAGTTTATTTCTGTGTATGTTCACTACATGTATGTTAATAGCTGGCAGAGCTAGTTGCTACAGGTCATTGAAAATCTGACAGGACTGCCTGCATGGACACTGCAATAACCTCTTACAGAATTCTTAGCAGCTGTAATTCTTACAGAATTTTCTAGTAGTGGGACTGGTAGAGGGTCTTCTTGTAAGTGATACAAGAAGTTCTCAGGGCTTCAATGGTCTGGTCGTGACAGGCCTCTAGACTGCCCATAGCTTTGCCTGCGCCTTTTTCCTAGAGGGCTGCTTTTCTTCAGTCTCTCTCCTAGTTGACAGTTTTCCATGAACGGCTCTCTGGGTTGTGAGAGAGTCTCTTCAAAATCCTTAAGAAAATCTTTCACTTTCCAACATACAAGACTTAACTGTGGGCTGGCGCTCAGAAAGCTCCTCGTCTTTTAATACATTCACAACACCCATGTGCTAACAACTAGTTCTCACTGTGCCTGCACTTCAGTGCAACTCAGAGAATCAGCTAGCAGAGATATAACAGTTGTCACAGCAGTTTCCAGGCTTCTTCTGCAGGGAATTTCTTCCATATGCTTCTTCTGCAGGGATCTTCTTCCTTGGGGGAACTTCTGGCAGCTTCCTGCTGCAGGTGAGGGTTGGCTTCTGGAGGCTCTTGCTTCTATCAGCTCTGGCAGTCAGCTCGTGTTGGCAGTTCCTGGATTTAGGGGTGCCTACACTGCTTGTTTCCAACTGGCTGCTGCTCAGAGACTGTCAAACACCTATTCAGCTGGTGTGTGGGGAGGAGCTATATAACCAGCGGGAAGGAGCGTGGAACCAGGAGTGCTGCAGTTGCTGCAGCTATTACTGCAAAGGGGTCCAGAAACTGCCGAAAACTCCTTGAGCCTGCTCATCTATGGTGGCAGCTTGCCACAGGGCAGTCTCCAGCACCAGCTGTTTTGGAGACATCTGAGGCCTTGACCCAGAGGGAGCAGAGGGGGGAGCATGCAGCCTTCAGCTGCAGGTAGTGCCTGGTGCCTCTCCCTTGGGTTGGGCTGAGTGTGTCCTTACCCTTGGGAGGCAGGCTGTAGCTGAGACACCGAATCACCAGGTGAAGGAGCTGTGAGAGGAGATGAGCAGACTGTATAGTACCAGGGTGGATGAACAGAATAGTGACAGGGTCTTCAGAGAGACACTGCAGAAAGAAGAGCCCAAGCTTCATGGTGGATGCAAGGAAGGACAGCTAGTGACTGTACTCAGAGTGGATGGACTACCATGATGAGGAAGGCTGGAAATGTATGGCTTCTGGCAGCAGGAGGAAAGCTCCTTCTCTGCCTGCAGAGCTGCAGTTATAGAGCAGACACAATGCCCTGGGAACAGGCAAGGATGGACAAGAACAGTCAGGCCAGGCATCAGAGCTAGCTGAGTCTGAAACAGGGTGTCTGCATGAAGAGGAAAAAGTGAGTGATAGCAATCCAGCGTGCTTCAAGACCATGTTGAGGGCAATTTTTGTACATGGGTGATCAATGAGCCAAGAAGGGGAGATACTTGCTGGACGTGTTAATCACAAACAAGGAAGAAAAGCTGGTCAAAGGCAGCCTTGGCAGCAGTGAATGTGAAAACTTCCTGAGAAGAGTTCATAAAACAAATGGTAGAGTCATAGCCCTGAACTTAAGCGGAACAGGATTCAGCTTTTTGAGGGCTCTGGCAGGGTTCTGGAGGGCCAGGGGCAGAGAAGACCTAGTTAATCTTCTTGGGCAACCTTCACAAACAACAAGCATGGTTGATTTCAGGGTGCATATGTAGCAGAAGGCCTGCATGGATGAACAGGCAACTCCTGACTGAGCTCTTATACAGAAGGAGGAGGTACATAGAAGGTGCAAGAGGGGACAGGCTACCCAGGACAATTATGGACACATTGTCTGAGTGTGTATTGGCAGTGTTAGGAAAACCAGAGCTCAGGTGGAGTTGAAACAGAGGGAGGTGAAAGGCAACAAGACTGCTTCTGTAAGCAGCAAACAAGAAAAGCAAGAAGAGTGCTTCACGCAGCAAAAAGGCAGCTGAGAAAAGCACAGCTTAACGAGGCACTTGATCAATTCTCAGGGCCCTGAGTGCACTTAATTGCTCTGACCAGCCTCACCTGTGACACCCAACCCACCCTCTTAGCTCACAGGCCCAAGGAGCCCAGAGTTGCTCTGAGCTATGCCATAAGTAGTTGTCTGTCTTCAATGCTGTTCACTGTTGTCTTGATTTACTGACTCCATGGATCCTGGACTTATGCTGTAGGTAGTCTTTGTTTGTTTGTTTTTTGTTTTTTCCCCCCTTGTCTCCAGTCCTGTCTCCTGGCTGCCTCATGGGCATATTACAAGTAGCTTGTCTCCGCTCTGGCCTCGTTTCCTGCTGTTCCCGGGTTGGTGTCCTGGGTGGTCCCTGGACATCACCTTGATTTTTCTGAGTCTGTGGGTAGAATGTGCTGCTGCCACCAGCTTGGACATATTCAGGTACAGTGAGATTGTATGGATTTGCCCAGTGCAGATTGTGATTGTCCAATGTTTTTACTTTATGTAATGAGATCGTGGGCTGTGCGGGCGGGGGGAGAGTAGTGGATACTGTTTACCTTGACTTTAACTTGTTAAATATTCATTTTACTACTGACTCTTTCTGTGGCAAAAGATTTATTTCACTTGCTCTTTTTTTTGTGGCTATGCATAGTGTGTACAAGCAGATAGAGGTGAAAAATAATTGGTTAATTTTAAATCTTGTAGGTATCTATTAATTAACAATAATATAATTGGATGATAGTGAATGAACCTGAGTATTGGCTGATGGTAGATATATGTAAGAGTATACCTTCACTTTTTAAAGGAAACTGTTCTAGTAAAAATTTTGTGGACTGATTAATTATGTTCCTTGTTTGTTTGTTGGGGAAGGGGAATTTTGTACTGATGGTGTGAGAGCATAAGGAAAGCTATAATAAAAATAGTCTGAGGTTATTAGCAATATCCTCAACTATTTTTCACTGCGTTCTGAAGAAAGACCTTGAGGTATTGTCAGGGACGACAATGCAACAAATAATGCAATGGCCAATCTTATCTTCACTGTAATTTCTGACATAATTCTAGACAGCTGTATTAGGGTAAATTAAAAAATAAGTAGTGTATTTTGTATTTGCCACCACTGAAGCTTAAGTCAGCATGATTCTCTAGAGACAATAAAGAATCTTAAATTTTTGTGTTTCTTTAGATCCCTGTAAGAAACAGGTTAGTGTCACAAAACTCTCCTCCTGCGTGCCTTAGGGTTTGTTTCCTTCCATGTATTTTATTTTTGAAGCCTTTTATGAAACTCCTGAACTTCTAGCTATTGCTATGGCAGTAATTTTTTCTCAATCTAAATTTTCTATTGATACAAGTTATCATTTGGAGTCATTTGATATGTTCATGTGCTCTAATGTATCAGACCAAATGTAAAAACAAGTGTAATACGTGGGTTATCTAGTACGTTGAAAGCACTTTGGTTTTTTTTATCTTGGCTAGCTACATTATTGTAGCCATGAACAGTAATAAGTGCTAATAGCCTGCTGTTTAGGTGTTACTGATATAACCTGGTATTTTTTTTTTTGGTCAAGTTGTGTGTGATATGGGCTGTAGGTACATAAACTTAACTTCCATTTCAAGCTGTTATATAGACAATGCAAATCCCTCAGTGGGTGTGGCAAGCACTATTAATTTCAGTGGAGCAACTCTGCGTTACACCTGCTAAAGGTCTTCTCTATTCTCAGAATAGCATATACATGCTGGAGGCATCAAACTAAAGGTGTTTGGTACCTTTAGCTTGTGTTTTAGATTTAGCTCAAAGTATCTGTGGAATTCTGTTTGTGCCATGAGGATAAAAGGAAATTTGTGAAGAGGTGCTGATAGGAAACTCCACATAATTCTTAAGATGATCATGAAATCATAGGATGACCTTAAAGATCATCTAGTTCCAACCCCCCTGCCATGGGCAGGGACACCCTCCACTAGACCACGTTGCCCAAAGCCCCATCCAACCTGGCCTTGAACACATCCAGGGATGGGGCAGTCACAGCCTCTCTGGGCAACCTGTTCCAGTGCCTCACCACCCTCACAGTAAAGAATTTCTTTCTAACATCTAATCTAAATTGACCCTCTTTGAGTTTAAACCCATTATCCCATGTCCTGTCACTACACGCCCTTGTAAAAAGTCCCTCTCCACATGATCCCTAACTTCAGGTTATTCCATTTTTCCTGTTGCTGCTTCCCTGTGAGGACATGTTTACCCATGTGTCTGAAACCAGTGGGTTGTTTGATTTTTCCAGCAGAACGCATCTTCCATCTATGTGCTTTCTGACTGCGCGCACAAGTGGGAACTCACCAGGCTGTGTAGCACCAACTGCTAATTTATTATTCACTGTCCAGATCTAGGCAGATCCAGAAAAAAACAAAACAAAAAAACCCCAAAAAACAACAACAAAGAAGTCAGTGGCCTCAAGTTTTCTGCTAGTGTAGTTTGCATTTTCAGTCATGAATATTTCAAGTAGAAGTGATTATTTGCAATTTTTAACTTCTGGAAATGTTGTCCTCTGAACGATTACTGTGATATCTACCTTAGGCAATAACTTAGGAAGGGAGGGAAAAAAAAGCCTTCTAAGGACTTTGTTATATATTGCCAAAAAGTCTGGTGTTTGCCCTATAAACTGCTTACTGCTCTCCCAGAGTTCTCCCTTTAATTTCAAAATGTGTAACTTCTAAACAGATTTCTTTCAAAACCAGACACAGGGTAAGGAGGAAAAGAAAGATAATTTGCTTCTTAAGACCTATACAACAGAAAGACAAACTTCTTTTTTCTCATCCCTTATCCTATGATATCTAGAGAAAATAATTTTGGGTGCTATTCTGTGGAAATAGAAAGCCTGTGGTGGCACCTCAGGACTGGATTTCTTTGCCATGCAGATGAGAAAGATCTGGAATTGGTTACTGGCATTATGTTCTGAGATACTTTACTCTTAATCAGCTTCATAGTTAATGGCAGAGACTCCCATGCTGACTCATTAGAGCTCTTTTTCCTCATTTAAAAACTAAGGTGGTTGTGAGAAAATCAAGATTATTCTAAGAATTTGACGTACTCCTTGTCATCCTTCATCTTAAGGGTGTCCCTGCTTACCTACACGCATCAGGGGCTATATGGAGGACTGAACCTCTATTGTTAGCAACAATCAACCATGTACCTAGAAGACTTAGACTTTAAACATGTCCTTTTGAATGCAAGTTCCTCTACGGGAATACCCTGGGCACAATACAAGAAAAGGGAAGAGGGCAGCTGCTAGTGGAAACTATTCACGTTAGAGAAGACTGGTGTGGCTGAGATCAGCCACTCTTATTGTGAGCTGTTTTCAATAAGGCCACGTGCTGCCGCAGAACTCCCTATGGAACCTCCTTTTTACCCCTAGGAGTGGAGGAAGAATGTGTTGTTGGGGTTTGCATTTGGGTTTTTTATTCTCCGATATGAAAATTATTTTATCTATTTTTTGAATGTTTTCATTCAGTGACACAGACTTAGAATTGTTACCTTATTCTCAATAATTCTAAATCTGACCAAGGACACTTTTTTTTACACTATTGGAGGCGGGGGAAGCTCTCTGCTTCCAGCTTGCAGATTTCCCAAATTCTTACTAGCCATATTAACACAGGACTTTTGTAGTTGTAGAAACGTGAATCCTGTTGAGCCTTCTTATGTTGCTGCAGACTTGAAATGCTTTTGAAAACAGAAAAGTGATCTTCTGTTCGAGTCTGGCAATGCTATGTCTATCTAGAGATTCAACAATTCAAGAATTAAAATGATGCCCGAGATGCAGTAAAGTGCATGAACATCACAGGGAATGCGCAAATGGAGACACACACCTTTTCTAAAAGAAAGAAGTCTAGCTACAGAAGCGGGGGGGGGGGGTGGGGGTGGGGGGCGGGCAGGCACAGGGCTGCATTTAAGGGAGGGGTATGGCTATATTAGTAACAGCGCATCTAGAACTTTTTGTAGTTTGTTTTTTGGGCTTTTCATTAAAAAAAACCCAAGTAAACACCAGGGAGAGAATTTAAGTAATGTGTTTGCATTGGAGGAGGTAGGAATAATTAGGTACCAAAGCCAAACTTAAGTTGGGAAACTACAAGTTTGCCAATAATCACAAATGACTTTCTGAAAGGGATTTCAAAACAGGAATAGAGTACCTTAAAGAAACCAAACACACAAAACTACCCACCCCACCCCCCCAAAACATAACTAGTCATGTTTGATGGACCACAGTGCTTTTAATGAAGGAATTTTGTGATGCCCATCATAACAAAGGGCTGGACTTGATGACCCAAAAAATCACTTTGCTCTGAACCCTAAAATGACCTCATACACTATCTTCATAAAAAGATCACAAAATATCCTTTAGAAAAGTATTTCTTGTGGAAAGAAAAAAATTATTTTCAAAGAGCATGGGATAAATCTGGTCTCAGTCCATCTATCTTTATTTCCCTGCTACAGGTTATTTCCAGCATAGATTTAACTCATAATTAGGATTATATCACCCTAACATTGCCTGAGACAGGCTCACATTTCTGTTAACTCACTTTGGTTTTGTCACTACTGGCTACTCCATGAAGAAATACAAATTGAGGATAATACTATGGAGCTAGCACCATAACTGAAGCTGAATCGTAGTAGAAAAGGTCTCTTGAAAAGTCCATGGTATTTTTTTTTTATTGCTGAGGATAGGGCTTTTCTCCATTTCCTTACTATTAGATTTTTACCAGTGACTGCTTTAATTTCCTCATTGCAGGGTACTCTTACCTTGTGGCTTATAGATAACACTGAAAAATACCGTATTTTATTAACTAGTTTGTTTATTAGCTTGGTTTGATGCCAGGCTGTGAGTTGTGGAAGACAGTCTCACTGGGTGCTGGAGGTCCATGTTTTCAAGTCTACTTGCTTTGATTTCCCCCCCCCCCCTTTTTCTTTCCTGATAGCAATCTAATAGCTGATACATCATGATGCGTAAAAAAGGAATTATTAGTTGCATTAAAACTTGCAGTATAAATAGTACAATATAAAATGAAGATAACCCTCCAGAGAGATTCATATCCCCAAGCTTCCTAATTACTCTAACTATGAAGATATCTTCTTCAGCAGCTTCTACTGGCTCAAAGAGGTCATGGGGGAACTAGCTGGTGCTATTTTTAAAAGTCAGCAATTACAACCTTCTACATAATCATGAATTACATCATCAGCATTCTGCCCACTGCCTACACAAGAACATTTTCCAACCTGGGTGATATAATAGCTGGTAGTAAAAGAAACTTCAAATCAAACAGGGTCAGAGGAGCTTAAAGCTATGGCTACTTACAACGCATTAAAATCTCTGCCTCTGTTGGAGACTTGCTGCATCTGGAATTCTAATTTGACTTTTTAAAATTATTTTGTTAACTTCAGTTTCATATAAATTAATGCCACGGTAAATCTCTACAGAAGATATTACCACTTGTAATTTCTAGGAGTTAATATTTAGTAGATGATTTCAAGGATTTCTAGTGAAAGTTGTATTTTTTTCTCTTCTGTGTTTTTCTCTGAAAGATGTATGCTTTCTAATTGGGTTTGGTATTTTATTGCCAAGCATTCTTTGTTCTACTTGTTGGTGATTTACAAATGTTTTATGATTTGTCTGGTCACATGATGACCTATAAAAAATACCTTGTAGCATGATAATATAACTGAAAGGTCTCTTAAAGTGTGTCTGAGATTTACTTTTATTTCTTATTTAGGAAATAAATATTATTTATTTTTCCTAGTCTTTTTATATTTTTCCTAGTCTTATTTAAAGAATTTTTTTTTTTGAGAAAACAAACAAACAAGCCCTTATATCGTATTCAAAGCCACTGTGCTGTTTTCTCTGGTTTTCAGTGTTTTGAATCTTTGTTCATAATATACTTAGGATACTTTAATATTTGTATTGCTCACAGTTCATTAAATAGAAAATAAGCCTGTAAGATTTTTCTTCTTTTGACAACTTCATAGGGTTCAGTTGCTTATAAGCATAGCTTGAAGTACACAGTAAAAGTTAGACAGTCTAGCATCCATACTTAGCAAATTCTAATGGTGAAATAAATCAACAGTGCAAATACATGGACTGAGTATTGAACAAACACAAGATAAAACCATGAACTACTTAGGGCTACTTAGGAACTTCTTAGGGTAGAGCTGACTTTTTTCTTCCCTTTCTCTCCCCAGAAAAGTGGTACTTTCTTATCAAGAATAAACCCTGACCTGATACAATGTGTTATTCATTTTAATACAGTTCGTTATACTTAAAACAAAAATACAACCAATAACGTACCCCCCTTTCCCCTATTCATTCAGTGCCTATAAAATTACCTCTGTAGTCTTCCATATATTTTGAATTGGGCTTTCAAAGGTAAAATCAGTAATAGGATTTTTTGCTTTTGTTTTCCCCCTAACGTGAAACCAGTGCTATTATGTAGGATGAAGTTTGCTAATAATGCTTAGCTAATGCACCATTCAGAACCATTCCCATGTGAGAAGATGCATATGTCCCTGTCCTGGTTTTGGCAAGGATGGAGTTAATTTTCTTCCTAGCAGCTGGTGTAGTGCTGTGTTTTGGATTTAGGATGAGAATAATGTTGATAACACACTGGTGTTTTTAGCTGTTGCCAAGCAGTCAAGGACTCTTCAGCTTCTTGTGCTGCCCTGCCAAAGGGAAGGCTGGGGGTGCCCAAGAAGCTGGGAGGGGACATAGCCAGGACAGCTGACCCAAACTCGCCAAAGGGATGTTCCATACCATATGACGTCATGTTCAATATATAACTGGGGGGGCAGGCCAGGAGTCAGGTCAGCTTGGGATATTGCAGAGCTTTGACTTTGGCTGGTGAGAAATTGTGCTGTTCATCACTTGTATATTATTTTGTTATTATTTATTATCTTCCTTTTTTGTCCCATTAAATTGTCTTTATCTCAAACTGTGAGTTTCTTGTTTGGGTCTTTTCCATTTTCAATTCTCTCCCCTATCCCACTGGGACGAAGGGAGTGAGCGAACAGCTGTGTGGTTGTTTTGTTTTAGCTGCTTGCTAAACCAAGACAGTTCCTCTACATGCTCAAAAAAGCAGGAAGAAAAAAACTATATAAATGTTTTCAGTTTTTGTTGACATTTTTTTTTTTCCTTTATCAACTGTGGCTTTTACTGATGATCAAAGTCAGTTGTGTATGTAAAATGAAGGAATCTGGCTGTCTCTGATGCTTAAGAGAGCAGCAACTGAGTACCTCTGGGCTTTCAACTGGGCAACTGCTTTCTGTGTTGCATCCTCCTCCTGATGGGTAGCTTTTCCCTGGCACCTGAGAACTTTCAGCAGTGCTTCATGCTTTTTTCCACTAAACTGCCAAAGCACAGGTTCTTCATGTTGGGGAATTTCACCAAGAAGCTCTAAATGTTTTACTTGCACAGTTTAAGGCTTTGGTAAAGCAGACGTGGTTAAGTAGTAAGAGCTGGAAAAAGAATAATCTCTGAAATTAACTGATAAGTCAGAAATTGAAAACAATAAAAAGACAGAATAGAAACTGAAGTAAGTTCATGAAAACACACAAATGCTCTTCTGTTGACTATATTTAAAAATGAAAAGCTGGATACCACACATAGCTGGAGAGTAGGGCATATATACAAAGGAGTTGCTGTAAAAGTGGATCAGAAGTGTATTCTAGGACGTGATAGTTTAGAACTTAATCATTAATAAGGTAGTGGATAAGAAAATAACTGTTGAAAGATGCAGGTTTCAACCTTCTCAGACTGAGGGGGGGTGGAACTGAAACTAGGTACCATACTTCTCTGGAGCATGTACTAACCATGAGGTAAGTATATAATGCTTATCTGTCATCATCACCGCTCATAAAATGAAGTTGTTACTTTGTTCCTTTTTTTTGTTTTTTTTTTAAACTTGTCCTTTCTGGCAATGGTTGGGGTGCTCTGAGCAAGACTAGTGAATGCAGTCTTTCAGAAGATAAAGATGATAGTTCTGCTTCTCGAGTGGGATGTTTGGGGTTTTTTTGGTGTTGGTGGGTTTTGTTTGTTGCATATTTTTGTTTTTTCTGATTTGGGATGTGAGAAACACTCTATTCTGTATCTGTTCTGCTCGGTAGACATGCTCCAGGATTTGATCTTTGGCTTCCAGGCAAACTGGATTATGGTAGCACTGCTCAGGGTGAGCTTCAGCCTGTATTTATGCTAGCTATCACTTGATTCTGAGCCTCCCCTCAAGCTCAAGTGATACCTGATGGATCTAAACCATCTCCATTACATGCGAGTACGTTGTTTTTCTTTTTCATTTTTAGTTCACAGTACCAGATATCATCTGAGGGCTTTATACAACCCATCAGTGTAGTCTTGCAGCATACTGAAGATACGTATTGATCATTTGCAATGTAGCATGATACATATGGGAATGTTTGAGGGTGGAAACTTCTGGAATATAGTTGTGGACCATGTAAGGCTGAGTGAGTCAGAACTTGTGGTGAAGTGTCTATATAGCCTTCATGGAGTATTCCCAGGATCAAATTATTATGAGGATCTCATTGTAAATATGGCTAGAAATGATAACTAATGATCAATCTGAATGATCAGGGACCAAGTATTGGGGAATACAGTGGGGAACTAAACTATTTGAGAGTGTAGATGTGCCTACAGAGCTCTAGGGGACTTCTGGCTGTGAGCAGGAACAGATTTCTAGGCACATCAAGTCTCAAAGTACAAGTGTGGGTGCCCTTTGATTTAAAGGCAACTAAATGAGGATTTAAATTTCTTTATTGTAATTTGGTTCAGGCCTAAGTTCTACTAAAAGCATATTTTTAGATACTGGAAGTTAGATCTACTTTTAGGTAGAACTTTACTCAAGTCTTCAGTCCATTAATGGAAAAACTTTAAAAAAAAAAAAAAAAACCAAACCCAACAAAACACCACCAAACAAAATCCTGGAAACTATTGGCTAGCAATATAGCTTTAAGAAAATATTTGAAGTTTCTAAATGCAACTCAGCTCATAATGTGGTACTGTGATACAGACTATAACAAAAACAGTGTCTTTCTGTGAGATGCAAAAATTCTATGAATACTCCAAATTTCAAGAGTCCAGTGCAGCACTCAAAAGGGAATTTCACGTTTTTAATATTGAGAAATGTCTTGTAAGGATCTTCAAGTAAAGTGTTCTTTCTTAGAAGAAAGACTGCTGCTTTGCTGTTAAACTGACTTGGAACATGTTGTTTGTCTAAGTCAGAAGCTACAAACAGCTGTGTGTAGCCCAGGTGAAAACACAACTGGTGATAATTAAAGATTCTGGAGTACTGATGTGTTAGCTGACTGAGGCAGTTAGGGCTGTAGATGTGGAAAGACATAGATGAAGTTTCCTGGTTTTCTTCCCTCTCTCTGTCTGTACAACTTAGAAGAAATATGGCAATGCTTACTACGAAGTTGGTGTGGATTTTGGGGGGGATTTTGTGTGTGTGTGTGGGGGTGTTTCTTGGTCCTTTCTCAGAAGTTTGCAAAAGCAATGTAGTTTTGACTTTTGGAGAAACTTTTTGCTTTTCTTTCTCTAGTAGATTTCTGCATGACAATATCTATGAATGATTGGACAAACTACACCTTATGCAACGTCTCATGTCCATTACATCCATGATGTGGAAGCTCAACTGTTTATCCTCTTTTGAAAAAGTGTTATTTTGTCTGCTGTATTCGTTCAGCACTTGCTCATTTTAACTGCTTTAATGCTGTCATTACAGAAATAGTCTTAAAAATACATAAATAGAATCAAGTTTATTACATTAAAAGCAAAGATATAATTCCTCAGATGACTTGTTTCCACACATGCACACGCCTCTCTTTTCAAATAGTTTTAGAAACTTTTTTAAATAATTGTGCTTACCCAGAGTGATTTGACAAATGTTTTTGTGAACATAGTTCAGCTTCTGAGTTTCTGTGAGTGATTCTTGATCTGATTCTTGTAGTTTGCTTTGCACATGCTGTCAATATCATATACCTAACTGTCTACTGTCTGCTTGCATTATATCTTTTAAAATCAGGTCTCCCATAAGTACACTCATAATTTGACATTTGAAATGCATGCCTTGTAAATTTTCCTTTCTCAGTATTCAGACAAAACTTTGTTTTGTGGAATCTGTCAGTGATTTTTATATTTTATTTGCCAGAATGTTAATGAATATACATACACATTAATATATCAACATTCTTGTCATGGTTAGAGAGGCTTGAGAAGAGATAACAGAGAAAACTGTAAGAAAATAACCTGAAATTTCTAAATTAATAGATTCCTGGTTTATCAAAATCACACTCTTCCTTTTTTGTTTCCTATGGCTGGCTTGCTTCTGATTGAACTAGAAGCATTCAAGCAAGTTAATATCCCATGTAACTTGAAGGACATATTATAGCTAATAAATGCTACACCAAGTCCCTTATTTTTATGTGGTAGACATAGGAGATTTTAGAAATTCAGCTGCAGCTGTCTGGACAACTTTATCAGCTATTTATCAGTTTAGCACAGGCATTCCTACTGAAGCCCACTAAAATAGGAAATGGCATCGATGGTGCACTCTGAATACTATAGGAATGGACAGGCTAGCTTTCCCTGTGAATGGAGAAAATAACTCCTCATTTTTTCACCTCTTGCACTATGAACAGACATAGCTTCTTTAGATTGCACTCTAGATGTATGGCAGACAGAAGCAGGACTTTATTAAGACAGAATTTAAACTTTAGAAAGAGTCGAGTTTCCTTGATTTATTTCCCTTTTCGGTGAATGACCTTCAGTGTCGTACAAGGGGGAGCATGAGTTGCTCGCTCCTACAACAAAAGAAAGAAATGCTAGAAACTAGACATTTTGGTCGAGGCTTAACAGATAGAAATGCTTGAGGCAATAAAGAGTTGGGAAACAGGATTATGAGAGTTAGCTGCCGCGTACAGCTGGACCATGTGTCTGCTTGTGCCAGATCCTGAACTTTTATTGTGTCCATAATGGACTCAATTGAATGCTATTCAAGAACTGATTTTGGTCATTTATGAATGCCTATTGTTCATGCTTTCAGTTGTGCAATAAAGGGCATATTTACTGCTACTCTTAGTTTGTGCTAATTATATAGAGGTATCCTCAAGACATTTAGTTGAAAAGAAAGGGGTTTGTTTAAAAAAAACAACCAAACAAAAAACCCAAGGAGGGGCGAGAGAGCAGGAAGGGTGAACAGATGGTTTTTGGCCAGTAAGTAAATCGAGAGCATTTGTCTGTCTAAAGAGGAATGTGGGATTTGTGTGGGACAATGTAGAGGTTTTCTAATATTCTTTATTCAAATACCCCTTTTTTCCTCTTTATTGCTCAGATGTTACAGACACAGTTAAATTGTTTCGACCAACCATTTGCTGGGGGATGGGTTGGGGCTGTTTAAATGTTGTGAATTTCTGAAATTCTGGTAACTATTTACAAGCCATATTCTGCTTTATGATTTGGTATCCCAGAGTAGTTCTTACAAAGTGTGTAAAAATCAGTGGTATTTGATGTCCTAGATGACACACAAATGACTTCTGAGCTTTAGGAATCATATCTAATCACAACGAGGTATATTTTTTTCCTCTCAAATTTCCATACAGTATATATTTCATTCCAGAATGTGTATTAGTAAGCTGTCTGCTGTGTACCTTCTGACATAATGAGAGTCAGGCCTCTAGTGAAGCTGTTGCTTTTCCTTCATTGCCTTGTTTCAAAATATGAACGTGGCAAATACACTGAATGTGCTTTTAAGGAATCAAGCATAAGCATTTATGAATTTTTCCTTGGTGTAAGTTTCTGGTTTTGCTGGTTTGGGTTTTTTCTTCAGTTGTGCTTCCTTTTTCGTTCATATAACTTTTATAACAGAACATTTTTCTATGAGTGACTAGGCAAACACATTTCTCATCCTCTAAGCATACTATAGTTCTGAGACATGGGCTAAAAATAGGCTACAAAACCCACTTTGGGATAAATTAATTACAAAAAAGTAGTTAGTCCATCACTGCTTCTTTAACCATCCTTCAGTCAGTCTCTAAAGGATGCTGTGACTGTTACCATGGAGTGATTGCAATGGGCTGAAGGTGTCAGGCCCACTTCTATAGTTGCATGATGTGTGACTTAAGTAGCCGATGAACTTTAAAGGCAGGTGCGGGAAATGGTAGCTCAAGGTATTGTGGCAGAAAACATGGAGCATCCCGTACATTATGATAGCAGAATACAGACATCACCATCTAGAGGAATTGAAGCAATATTGACTTGAGCATTGCATTAAAAAAAAAAATAATCATGCCTTGTTTAGAACTAGGGCTTGTCATAGCTGAATGTTTTCCAGTGTGTTACCATTTCAGCAAACCAACAGAGGCATCTTGTAGACTCTAGAAATAAAGTTCTTGGGAAATAAAAAAATATCCTAAACAATCTTGGAAATATGTTTTCCTGTTGCTTTCACAAATCCCTTGTTTTATTTTGCTTGAATGCTAGTGACTTGAAATGGATCAGGTAAAATGGAAAGATACTTTTGGAGAAAAGAGACAGTTAACTGGTCTATGTAATACATTTTCAAACCAAAATATTTACGTGAATTTCTAATATGTAATTTGGTAATTGTTTGAAACAGATATATCATGTATTGACAGAAAGAAGTGTTTTGGGGGTGGAGAAAGTATGTAGAAATAGTAGAGCACGTAATTTTTTTTCGCTCCATAAGTCAGAAATGAACGTACTGGAACTTGCTTTTTTCCCCCTCTAATTTTTGCCAACAACAGCTTTTGCTTTTTCTCTTTTCCTTTTCTGTATTTGAAAAAAGCTGGGAAAAGTTGGAGGTAAAAATTTCTGGAAAAATCTGTCACTCTGATTATAACGTTTGACTAGGAAAAATATATCTTAGGAACTTCAGATGCTATTAAGAGGAGAAAAATGTTTTTTTCAATCTGAAGAGGAAGAGTGCCCTTAAAATTTGGGTTCAAAGATATATTTTGAGGAAAGAGAAAATGGGAGATCTTTCATTTTGGAGGCAAGATACCTTTTTTTCCTTCATTTTTCTATTTAATTTTACTTACAACTTTTCCTGCTTTATATCTGGCTGACTTTTCAGTAGACAATAAAGTCTTTGAGTTGGAGCTATTTTTATTATAAACACATATAGTGCCTCTAATGCTGGAGTTCTGAATGGACTGCTACAGGCATTAGTTCAGAAAGTTTTCAATGAAACAGGTAATGTTCAATAAAACAGTTAATAGTAGATCCATTTTTTGTTTATTACCTGACAAATTCTATTGTCAAATGATTCTGAAAGAAATGTTTTTAAAACAGCTTTTTTTTTTGTCTTTACAGTTGTTAAATTCTCAGTTCAAGTAGTTGCTTATTTTTTTGAGGTGTTAAATACTATTGTCTCCCTTTTACCTTTATTCTTTTTTGAGGAAGCCTTAACTTTTTTAAAAAGTAGCACAGACCACTAAAATGTTAACTGTGGAATATAATTATGCATAGAGAAGAAAAATAATACATAATGTAAATATTGCACTATTTACGTGTTATAGGTATCCTTCCTTTTTAGGCAATCGTAAAAGAGAAGACAGAACTTCAGAATTGCTTTTTTTATTATTTCTTTGGCAAAAAATAAGTAATGACTGGTTAAAATGTTGTTATGATTCTAAGTAAGAATTTAGGGCCTTTTGATTACTTGAGATGGAATGTTATACCAATTATGACAGGTAAAACTCAATAACTATATTCTATTCCTCCTCCTCCCCCTCTCACCTCTATATGAGAAAAATTAACTGAGGTGGAGCAAGAAACAACTGTTGATAGGAGAGGTTTATGCCATCAGGGTCTAGTTTAAGCCTTCATCATTTTCAGTCCCCTTCATCATTTTCAGTCCCATGTATAAATTCTAATATGTACTTATCTCGGTGCGATAATAGAATCACAGAATGAAACAAATGAACTGACCATGTAACTTTTAAAAAAAAAAACCTTCCCAGTGTAAGGGTGAGGTATTTGGAGCATGTGGGATCAGGCAAGATCAGAATGTGTTTTGTGTTCACTCAAGTCAGGGAAACCTACCATAACAGCATTTTGAAACACTGTCTTTTGGCCTGAAAGCTGTTGATGACTGTAGCAGCAAACTCCTAATTTTTAAGTATAGATATAATTTTAAATACTTGCAAATTTTTTCTCCCTAACCGTGTTGTCACTGATATTTTTTTAAAGCTCATAATACAAGTAGAAACAAAAATAAAGTCTATAGTTAATTCTGAAGGCAAATGTTCTGTACTATATCTACAGTAAAATACACTTATTGAAGGGAACACATCTTGCATAATTAAAAAGAAAACTTGCTGCAGTTTCCAGAGTGGTCAAACATGCAGTAGTAGGAATATATACTTACTAAGTCACAATGCGTAGATGGAGTGTGTGGACCTTTATAAGACCAGTTCTTTATGTGGTCCAGCAACCAAGGACTTTGTATTCCCAGAGTTATTCTGTCATATTATTTAATATGCAAGACACATGAGCTCATTAGTAGAGCTCAAAACTCTATCAAATTACCTTTAGTAAACAACCTCGGAAAGATTCTTCGTGCCTCATACTTTGAAGGCACGTCAGAGAAGGGGGGAAGGTCTCAAAAGCTTTAGTTTTAATTAGTCCAAAGAGCAACCTTCCTGTTGAAATGTTATTGGCTATCATGGCAATCTTTATTAAATAAATTACTTTAAGTTATTTCCCATGACAAGCCTCTGATAAAGCAGCATGTTAAATATTTGTTGCCCACCGCAACTAGTTCTGTTGTGGCTAAACTGTAGAGGGAATAAAATAAGTCACACTTGAACTCCACATATTCAGATAGATGTAAGACTTTTAACAAATATTTTAAGGCACAGTGGTTCACAACAGAAACTCCTGATTTTTATTAATCTTTAAAATAGAAACCTTCCCTTTAATGCAGTGTGTAACATCATGAGATGGTATATGTGGCACCATGTGAGCTCTTTAAACCTTATACATAACTATATTTTTCCCTTAGAGTGGTTTGTGTGACATGATGCATTGAATACAGACAAGTTTTTGGTGGCAGTGGGCTTCATTTGCTTTGTTGTTTCTTATAGACAAGCCCCAGTGTTTTAGAAGGTTGCTCAAATGATTGGCACGCAGTTCTCTTTCAGCGGATGTCTTTTTATTTGGCTCCATAACGCTTCAGCTAATTCATACATTTAAGATGAATTTTTCTACAAGACTTGCTTAGAATTTCTGTTTCCCAGTTGAAATTCTGATGTATCCACCCGCATTGTACATAGAAGTTTAGAAAACAACTTTCTGACTCAAGCTTGTACATTTTTATATATATAATCAAGACACTAAGTTGCATTGCAGACTTGCCAAGTTGGACTTGCATTTTGTATGCTACTTTTTTGTATTTTTTCATTCAATTACAACATTGTGCAATCATAAAAAAAAAAAAAAACAACACACAAACAAAACCAGAAAACCACATGCTGGTACTTAGCAGTTCCCTTTTAGTAACACTGGAGTTACTGGGGTTCTAGGATGTAATGAAACCCATGAGCTTCCAAAGGCTCAGCACTAAGGTATCTCAAGTTAGATTCCCCGACATAGTACCATCCCGGAACAGAGTTACTTAATTTTTCTATACTTTTCTTCCTGTCAGTAAACTAGCATGTGAAAAACTAGAGATACTTTACCCATGCAAAGCATCGACAAAGTTTTGTACCTTAATCCTCCAGTGCCACTCAGCTTCCACTGGAGATTCCAGGGAAGGACCGTGATTGCAACTTGCCCCCTGCTGTGCCTCTGACAGCCTGTGGTGTGCTACATGACTTTCCCCACAAGGTACAAGGCTGAATGATTTCTACAATGATTTCCTACAGTAAAAACTTTTCTGTAGGAAGGTCTGAGCTATTGCGGAGGAATTTCAATCAATAGATTTTTCTTCTCCTCTTTTATTGTCGTCTTCTCTTCCCTCAAAGCCTCTATCCTTGGAGTTACATTTAATGGACATGAGATTTGTTTTAATCAAGCAATAAAGTTTTTATGCTCTTCCAATAATTTAAGCTGTGATATATGGGATCTAGCTGGGATGCTGAGATATCTAGTTGTGTGTATATATATCTGATTAGGGAGAGAGGTTAGAATGGCAGCAGGAACATGGAGAGGTAATATGAGGATTTGTAATCCTTTTCTCTTCTGCAGTTATCTGCTGTCCCTGGTAAATATAAGCAGGTTACAGAATTAAGCTAGTAAAATTATAACAGACCTAAGATTTCCAAGTCTGTTTGTTCACAGTTCATATTCTTGCTTTTGTGCTTATCCTGTAGGATTGACTCAGTCTGTATTCTCTGATTTGTACCATTTCTTGAAGCTTAAAAAGACTGCTGAAAGGTTTCCAGGTGCTTCTGTACTATTTTAAGAGCAGCTTCTTATTGTCCTTATTCATTCATTGAAATAATATTCTGTCACTTCAAATTTTACCTGCTCCTCCTCCTCCGGCTTCTCTTTAGGTATAAAGCTAATGATGATCCTTTCCTAGCTCTTTATTACCTTTTAACTTTTTTTTTTAAATTACTTTCATTGAGACATGCGGCAGCTATTCTAAACAAGAAAATGCTGAGATACAAATAGAACCTGAGAATTTGTGACTAATGTTAACTAAAGTTAGATGTCTGGGCAGATACCTTAATTGAAAGAATAGTATTACTCTGAGAACTTGGCAGGGGAGGAGAGAGATGAAAATGGAAGTGAATAATACAGGCTTAAGGAAAGCTATGGAAGGGCAGTAAATACAAAGGGATATATTACTAAGCAGCTAATGACATGGGCCGATTACAGTTCAGGAGGAAAGAGGCAGGGACAGCGTTGCAGCAGTCAGAGGAAGCTTGAAACTAACGATTAGATTGTCCACCAAGGAAAGGAAATCTATGTATTACACAGCCATCTAGTTATGCCTGTTGTGGTAGGGGTTTGTCTGATGGAATATGCCTTCAGACTAACTTATTCTTCATTGTAGGGTGTCACACTTCAGTACAAAACCAAAGGCATGTTTCTAAAGGATATTATACAGAATTTACAAATTCAACAGCTTTAACAGGGTTCAGTCCTTGCATTGTTCTATTGCTGTTTTCTGATCCATTTTCCCCTCAGTGGCTTGCTCTGTTTTGGAACTTGTAGGTTCAGAATTTCCCTCCTCCCGCATCTGCGGAAACTGCAGTTGTCTTATTTTTCTTCTCTATTACCTTGCTGTCTTGCATAAGCCTTGCTCTCATAAGAACAAGGTTTATTTCCATGAAATAAGACTCTTCTGAGCCTCTCTTGCTATTTTGGAAAACTATCAGCCTTGCATCTTGACCACTAAGCTGTCTAGGCTATGAAGTCATTTTAAACGTCAAGAAATCCTTCTAGTTCAATTTTTCAGAGAATTAATGTTGATAGTGGGCAGTGATTTGGAGCCTTTGAGTAGCAGCTAGGATACTTGCCATTTCTCTACATTTAGTTAAACACAGTCTTACTATTTTAAGGGTAAGAATGTTTTAGCAAGCTAGATAACCTCCTAACTACCATTTATATATGTCATTGTACTGCTCCAGAAGTAGTATAATGTCACCAGGGTATGATAATCCTGTTTGGGGTTTTTTTGTGTGTGGTTTTTTTGGTTTGTGTTTTGTGGTGTTTTTTTTTTTTTTCCAAAAGGTATTTCAAATACACAAACCAAGAGGTTTACAGTAGCTTGTGTAACTCAAATATAAGGATATTGGGTATTCCTAGATCATTTGAGACTCCACTCAGTTTCTCTTAAATTCAATTTTTTGAGGAGAAAAAGAAAAAAGCAGCCAATTGAAAGTGATTGTAACACACAAGACTTTTTTTTAAGACATTTGATTGACAATCTATTGATAACTTCACATAGCAAAACACTTTAGAATCTAGTGCAACAAGGGGGGGGATAAGCAAGCTAACTAAAATATTACTGCTAATTCCTTCTTTTATCTGTGGTCTTCCTTTTTCTGCAAGTACACGATCATATTAAGGAGGAAATATTAGAGTGCTGAAGATGTCAAGCTTTGTTATATAATAATGTTTTATATAGCAGGTTTCCATCTAAGATAATACATTAGAACTGTTTGGTAAAAGAAAGGCTTTTCCATCAAATCCATCACAAGGCTAGCACGTGCCGGTTTTGTTAGGCAGCAGAACACGGATGAACAAAGAAAAGCAGACTGAAACCCTGATTCTTTTCAGATTCAGCTCTAAAATGTCTTTTTAGCAGATCAAAGCCTCACGGTTGGATTAAACCTTTAACTCCTCCGTTCCAATTCTCCTTAGATCTTAGAGATCACAGGTAGTTGATTACAAAACAACAGATACCTTCACTGCACTTCTTCTATATTGAGCCACAGCACTTACTAATTTAAAAGTTACCTTAATACTGCTGCATTTTCACATATAATGGATTTTGGAAGAGGTCTGCTAAAGCTTGCTAACTTGATGCTATTCAGCTTTCTGAGAGACAGGCAGGTACCTGTACAGACTTTTAACATTAATACATTGATATTTTTCTCAATAAACTTGGCATATTTTCTTAAGCTGCAATGTATGCTTTTAACTTTAAAACAAGGCTGATGGCTCTTAAGACTTTGCATATGTACTACTGTGCTGTCAACTGCTTGAGGGAATTCAAGTTCCTACTCTGCAATGCGTTGCTACTGTTGGGAGAATACTGATGACTCCTGCCTGTGTAGTGAGATGTTTACGATTTGGGGATTTTTTAGCCTCTCCATAGTAAATATATGTAAGTAAGCACACACACATATATTCCATAACTTGATTGGTGTTTCTTCCTTGTTTCATTTCTATTAACCTGTTGGTGTGCATATTGACAAGAAGGGGAAGCAAAGTTCTTCTATAGAAGATGGTAGTGTTTTGTACTACTGCTTGGACTGATGAATGGCATGTGTTTAGTAATTAACTGGCTTGTAGTAACACTGAATTGCTGTATTTGGGTATCCTTGCCATTCTGGCCAGCAAATTTTCAATGGCTTGAGTGCCAGATCACTTCTGTCTTTTCTGCTCATTCTGACAATCACCTCTGTGAAAGAGTACCTGGCAAAACACTTTCCTTTGTAGTGAATTTGGATAAATGTTATTTCTTCCTTCTCCTGTCCCTAACCCAACTCTTCCTGCCTTTCCTCCCCAGCAGCTTAGAGATTCAGTATGATGGTAGGAAGTTGTCATATGAACAAGTGCTTAGAAATACTCTGAAGAAGAAACAAAGCTGGAGCTTTGAGATGACAACTCCTCTTCTGTAGCCCTTTAACCTTCTTGAAAGGAGGGACAGGGTGGGTGCCCACAACAGGTTGTGGACCAGCTGTGAAGGCTGGGGACTGAGGGCAGCCCTTTATTAAGTAAAACAATTAAAGACAGACAATTTAAACTGAGTAAGTTATTGCTAGTATTTCCCGGATGGGTTAAGTTAATAGAGTAGCAGTCTAATTAAAACATTTACTGCATCATGCTTTTATTCCTACATGTTTGGGACAGGTCTTCTGGGAACTGCATGTAGGAAACGTGCTTGGAAACATTTCCTTCTGTGATTATGCAGTGATTTGATTGTAATGACATTCTTAAAGCATTGGCTCATGAAAAGACTGAATTCTGACTTGAACGCCTTCCAGTTCTGCACTTCTGGAATGTTTCAGGTGTATTGAAATTCTCAGTTGGCATTTCCCTGGGTGTGTGTTTTGGTGGGGTTTTTTTGGTTGTTGTTTTTAACTGCCTTTTCTGCTTTAAGATTACCTATTATGTTCCTAACCACCCTCCTGATTTGTGTAGAGTTTCTAAATGGTAGTTAATGAGACATTTCTGGTAGAATTTATAAATGAGATGAGCCTTTATAGTAAAGGTAAATTGATGAAAGTTGGAAGAAAGAACTTGTGGGGTTAAGGTGGTCTCATCTCTTTGGTTTGCTTGCATAGATGTGCTAAAAGCCAAAGACCTATTTGCTCTGGAACTGTAATGTTTAGTTGCTAAGTCAGCAAACCCACATATCATTTGCATATGTACAATGACTGAGGTGATCTGGCAAATACTTGCTGTCTTTTGGTTCTTACGCTTCCTCATCAATTTTGAAATACTTGACGCAAGGCTTAGACTTTTACTTTCAGTCTTTTCTTAAATGTAGGCTTTTATAATAGACCTACTCCTTCTTCTTTCTCGTTCTTCTGAAATATTATAGCCTTCCTTTTATTAGAAGGCAAGAGAAGAGAGGCTGCTCTGATTCAGAAGGGAGAGGGCTGTTCCTTCACTTCTGTGCCTCTCCCCTGGGTCACATAACCTGTCCTGACATGCTTATCTTCCTCCAGACCAGCTGGTCCTTCTGTAGCTTAGTCATTTTCTCTCTGTTTTCATCGCTATGAGACAGAAGGAAAATGCATACAAATGCAGCAGCTGTACTGTTCCCAAGTCTTTGCCTTGAGACTGTTCTAAACCTTACTTTAATTCTCTACATTTTTGTCTGCATCAGGCTTTCAAGAGCTGTGAAGGAAAAATATGATAGAACAGGATTTGACTGGATCCTAGACTTTTCTCTTAAAGGGGAGATTCACCTTATTAGGCGCAGTAATAGAAATGAACCTGAGTGAGGTGACTAGTGCTAAGTCAACTTCAGTATGAACTGTTTTCCTTTCTACAGGAAGGAAACCGAATTGCAACCATAGGGAAAAAATTATACCATTGACATAAAATCTGTCATTTTCAGAAAGATATTTTGTCTTTAACAATGGATAGAAACATTTTTTTGTTCTCTTGCATTCTACCAATTTTGCTGTAAGCTTGCATATTTTACTGGTATTTCATTTTCAGAATGCACTGTTTCTTGTGGTCAACTTCTTAGTCTATAGAAGAGGAAATGCAGGGGAAGGAAGGTTGTGGTGCAGCAAGTTATCCTGTGTTATATAATAAATCCTTATGCTTTCAACTAGTGTTATAAGTGGGAAACAGGAAGTTAGGAAACCAGACTGAATAGACATTTGCTTGGTAGTTGTTATGCAGTGCCACACTGATATTTTTCTGTCAGTTTAGTATTGCTTAGGATTTTCTAGGTAGATCTGATAACTTCAACAAAAGTATACAGATTTTTAAGGGGGGGGTGGTGGTGGTGAAAGGTAAGTATAGACAAACACACAGAGAGGTGGGTAATTATCTGTTCATTGCCACCATTCTCTGAAGAACTTCAAGCTGCAGGTGTTTGGTAGATGACACATCTTCAGGTGCTACTCTTTCTGTATCAGGAACATTCTCTTGGGGAAGAAAACATGAAAAAGTATTTTTCAGTTAAACTTGTGCTAGCAAAGATTATCAGTTGTATGTAACGTAGGGCATCTCTGTCCCTCTCCCTTGTTGCTTCCTCTTTCATTTGTTTTCAGTAGATGAGAACAAGCTCTATCAAAGATGTCTTATATTTTGAAAGTGATTCCTTTGGAAAGGAAGGAATGAGACATGCTTTCTTGGGAGACAAAGTTTTAAAAGCTTTTTTCTGTCCTATTTTCAAACACAATATATTTTAAAGAATAAGATCAACATTTTATCTTTCACCATTTGGCAAATACTGAGTTTCATCCTTTTTCCTCTGATTTCCGACTGGTCTCAAGGTAACCCATTTTTTTGTTTGTGCACACTCGGGCATAATGATGTTGTTTTCTGTATGGTTCTGAGAACAAAGAGATTGTCCTCTTTACTGGAAGTGGGGTTGCAAAACTCTTCAGGTTAAATCCATTGTCCACACAGTTAACTGTGTATTATGACTGCAGAATGAAAAGCCATACCTTTGCTGTTGCTAGCTAGCCAGTGTAGATAATAGCTTTAGCAGTTTGCTAGACACCTGTTTGTAACAGCTTGAGCAGTCCTGTCACATTTTAATGTCTGTGACTAGTGGTAGTATGTATGAGTATGTCTGCTTATTCTTCAGCTGCATCAGTGAAGATGGATGAAACTTTTCGGCAGGACCAAAAAAAAAAAAAAAATTCCACAGCAACCACACCTCAAAGAAGTGATACATCTTTCACAAAACCAGCTTTCTAGAGAAATCTCTCTTCTCCAACATTCTCTCCAAAAGCCAGAATGCCTCAAAATGGGGATGTAATTCAAAGTGGCACTCTGCTAATTCAAATAGGTTCTAATCTGGGAATCTGTCTGTTTTCAGTATCTCTTCTCTGATGCACCAAAGTATGCTGTCCAGCTCAACGTGTAGAGTTTCACCATGGAACCATCATGGAAAATAAAATTTTGCCATACAATCTGGTTCTAGTGATAGAAAGGAAATAAAAGAATTGTGTAAGAACGCTATTTTGAAAATGAACAGTTGCATTTTAGACTGTTGCTTTGTTGATGATGTAAGGCTGTTGGAAGTTTACAGACTTCTCTAAGGAAAAATATTGTACTGAAACTTACTTTAGTGACTAAAAAAAGCAACCCCAAACAACAAAACCCCTGTAATTCTAGATCCCAGTTCAACCTTTTAGGGCTAATGAGTTTCACCTTTCTTGCACCAGTGCACAAGCATTGGGAAAACTAATAATGTAAAAGAACATGAAGCTAACTACAAGCTCAGTATTGTTTTGCTTGTTGAATTAAGCCTTCCACTTTGATTGCTCAGCAATCAAATACTTTTTGGCCTGACATGTCTGATATCATCAAACAAAATTTCACAATCTTCAGGAGAGGGCAAGAAGTGGTTCATAACTCTCGGAGAATTTTCATGCATTTCAACAAACTGTTCATGATGTGATCCATTTTGAAGGTGGGTGCAGTAAGATTTCTATATTTAAAAAACACAGATTCGTATACCTCAACTTTTTTTGTTCTTTGGTGGCTCTCCTTTTAGCTTGTTATCATAGGACATGTACCTCATAGAAAGTTTTTCATGTTGTTTTCATCAAATACCTGGCAGATGAAATACAAAGCGATTGGTTTTATTCAAGATATGGGCAAGTAGCTCCTTTTAGAAGTTATGAATTCCTCAGTCATCCCCCATTAAAATAAGGACCTCAGATCTGGTATTCATACTCTTATCCAGCACTGTGGAAATGCAGCAGATTTTCCTGTATTCTTTTGAATTTGGTTGCAAAGGTCATCTACATGGTGTGACCTGATGCCACAAATGAACTGATTTTATTAAACTTAGCTTTATTTCTTGGGGTAAGATGCCTGAAACTTTTAGCATGTGGTCTTGAACATCTCACTATATAGCTTCTTCCTTTTAGTGTTTTCAGGAACCTTAATACATCTAGCATGCATAGCAACTTCACTTCCTTGACCAATTCATTAAAAATGAACCCTTAAGCAGCAGTTCTAGTTTGTCTCTAAGGTAATCAGCAGTGAATTTATTGAAGGAATTTTGATTTTTCATGTAATGATGTTTGATGTTTTAGTGTTTCATAACAGCAGTAACTTTTGTACAAATCAGGCACAGCATTTTCTTACCTTCTTGGTATATTAAGTAATTATAATTCTATTTGTTATGAAATTCTTTCTTTTCATCGTTGTCTGGATCTTTTTAAGTCCATACTTCAACTTGAATAACATCTCTGGTGAAACAACAGTTTTTACTGAATCCTGCATAGGTAGGTGGAGACTTTTTATAGTTATTCCCCACTTCTGTGGAAGTGATCTGGGAAAAGCTTTGCCTAAGTGCTCTCAGCTCTGAATTGCACAACAGAACAGCATAAACTTTAACACTGTTGTTAACTTGCACATAGCAGGCCTAAAAGTGATAAGCATATAGGCAGGTATTGAACATGTTGCAAACCTATGTAAATATTTTTAAGTCTAACTTGTAAACTGGAAAAGCTGGCAGTTTTTTGGAGCAGACAATTGCAAAATTGTTTAAAGAGGAATTATTGGTAGAGAAATTTCATGTGGCACCTTTTTGTCCAAGTGACTCTGAACATAAATACTGAGTGAGCCCCTGAGCCCTGCAGTTCCCATTCCCTTTCCCTTCCTTTCTGCTGCTAGGGAGAGACGTTGCAGCTAGACAGGCACTCTTAGCTACAGGGAAGAACAGAACGGTGGTTTTGTCTGTGACAGGTTTAAAAGCTCTCTGCTAGCCCGTAGTGAGAGCAGAAGGATACTGCATAGTCGCAGCCTGGGGCCAGATGTGTCATCGTTGTTTTATCCCTGTCCTGTGATGACAAAACTTGCTTTTCTCAACACTTTGGCTGTCTCATGCAGTAACTTTTCCTTCTGGTATAGAATGGTATTGGAAGAAGCCTTCATTTGTTTTTTGCAGTGGAGTAGCAGGCTTGTGTGGAGGGAAGGTGGGCACTACTGAGAAGTATCTGTTCCTCCAACGTGACATGGGAAATACAGGGCCCATAAAAAGCTTATGCAAGAGGAAAACCACTGTTGGCAGAGTTTTTCTCTATGTGTGTGGCTGGGCTGTCATTCAGGTTTTCCTGTTGTGTAGAAACAATGCATAACACTTTGTGTCAGATGTCTGTCTTTTGTCAGCTGAAGGATGTATTTCTATATCTCTTCTCTTTTTGGTTGTGCCTCTGTCTCTCTCCTTCAGTTGAGTTTTGCTTGTGGGTTTTTGTATTAGCTGAAAAGAAATCCTGACCAATCTGTTGTCTATCTTCTCTTATTTGGCCTAAAGGGTGTAGACACAAGTATTGGGCATCTATATATTGTATGTCAGAGACTCACAGTAGCAGAAAACCCTGAACAGTCATTGTTGCTATGGTGACCAAATCAAGCAAAATAATTAAAATCCTCCTTTTCCTCAATCTGGAAAGATCAACCCCATAGCCTCTCTTGTTCTTAGTGAGGCTTGGACATGTCCCATGATTTTACACATTATCTTTCTGTGAATAGGACACCTGTTCTTAATTTTGAGATGTTAAGGTGATGGATGTCTCAGGTGGGACTGCATGTTCAGTAAAGCCTGGCATTTTAGGCTGTTCATGTGTCTGGTTCAGAGGACAGCTAAATAAATGCTAATTAACTTTCTCGGTCTTTCAGTTGGAAGATATTTCTTTGAAATAACTAAGAATTAAAGAAAGCATTTGTTCAAGCTCACAAAGAATGGGTGGACAAGATCTGCAAAGACTCTGTCACCCTCCACCCTCACAGAGTACCGCTGGACTAGGAGCGTACTGGCAATGGTACACGTAGCAAGCAGGAAACAAAACACCACGCTTCAAAGTAACTGCTGTATTGACTTGCTCCTACTGTGTTCTATATTTAAATATACTGCTATCAGATGCTTTTGTATGTGAACACGTTTCAATACAGACAGCATAATTGTGGAATATATTGTTGGTGGGAGTGGAAGGAAAGAGATTAACCTGGAGAGATAATTGCTGACAGATGTTACTGCATTGAGGTCTCCACCCTACTCAAACATAGTTTCAGAAACCATTTGGAGTATATATGGTTGGAAGGCAGATCTGGTGTGACTATCCATGAAGCTTCATGTGGCTGCCTTGGGTAGCAAAAATCAAAATGCTCTGACCCATGTCATCAAAATGATAAAATAAATTCCTTTTCATGGAAAATTTTCATTAGCTTTTCATGACATCTGCCATTAGTCTCTCAGCAGTATATGTCTCCATGGCAGCAACCTAAATAATTGTTCTACTTGTATGAAGCCCTTAAACTAGAGTCTTCAACCACCTTCGAGTGACAAGCTTTCAGAGGCCGTTAGTTGCATGCTGTTCTTTGAGATGTCTCAAGTTAGCAAGCTTTTTCTGCACTTTTAGAGTGAGATTTCTAGTAAAGTGACTGCTAGTCATTCCCAAGTTGTTATTGCTGTCTACACAAGTTGATACTGCTTTACTGAGTTTAAAATGGAGCACCATTAAAATGAAGACATTCCTGGAAAATGACAGCAAAAGAAAGACTAAGGAATCTGTGGCCTTACTGGTCAATGGGGCAGTAGACATAGTGACAACACTGAAAAAGCTGAGATACTAATTTCACTGCCATGGATTCTTCCGGTAATGTAGCACCCATGTCTTCCAAGTCTCTGAGCCTAGCCTGCAGCCCAAAGGGACACCTTCAAGGGTGCTGAGAAGCTGGCTGATGTCATTGCAAGGCTGCTTTCTGTCACTTTTGAAAGGTGATGGCAAGGGAGGGGTTCAAGAGCCACATCCAGGTACACAAAGACAAGGTGACTGGGAATACTCAGCACGAATTTACCAGCAAAGGCAAATTGTAGCTGACTGCACCAATTGCTTGCTATGATGAGATGGTCTGTTGTGTGGGCAAGGGGAGAAGTGCATATTGTTTACCTTGACTTCAGTATGACTCTTGACATGTTTTCCCACTGCATCCTTATAGCCAAATTGCTGAGATATGGACTGTTGAAGTGGATGAACAGGTGGCTGGAAAATTGGGTGGACCATTGGGCTCAAGGAATTATAATCAATGGGACAAACTCCAGCTGGCAGTTGATTTCCAGTGCTATCTCTCAGATACATCCTAATGACTGCTAAATGGGGTCAACCCCGTTTAGCATTTTCATTAATGATCTGAACAATGACACCAAATACCTAGTCAGCAAGTCTGTGGATAACCCCGAAATGAGAGCAGCATTCAACATCCTGGAGGACCTCGTCATGATAGAACCAAGTTTCTCGTTGTATCCATTGATGTTATGAAAGAAGGATCAGAATACATAGAACATGGCAGCAGGACACCGTATTCCAGTCTGTCAGTCCAGGAAAAAAAAAAGGCAGTGGCAAGTTAGACATGTAGGTGATTTTCTTTTGTATCTTCAGAAGACTCGGAATGAGGACTAGAAGGCTTTCTTGAATCTGTAAAGACTTCAGATTAGGAATCCATGTTTTCTCAGGATAAATGAAGTTTAGTTGTGAGTCTCATAAAACTTAAAGAGAAATTCAAAAAGCTTCCAAAGTTAATAGGAATGCTAGGGGTAACTACAGATAAGATAGTTTGGAGCAGGTAGGGAAAGGAAGAGAGGAAGCATGGCATGGAATAGCAAAATATGTAAAGAGCAAACAGGCTTATCCAATAGAGATTTACTCTGACTCCAGACCATCCTGTGTCTTTTAAATGTAAATGATTTTCCTTTCTGCACGTCTTTAAGGTAGGAAGGAGCATTTCTTTTTTTGTTATCCATGCTCTGATTCAGTTAGAGAGTCTACGCTCATCAGGTGTGTGTGAAGGGGAACCCTCTGAGGCTGCAGCAGAAGCACTTCCTCTTTTTTTTTTCTTCTTCTCTCCTCTCTTTAGTAGCATTTTCTGAGATGGGAGTTTTCTGCCTGTCTTCCTACTTGTCACTCTGATTGTCAAGATATCTTTTATAGTATTACTGTCAATATGCCACTAAAACAACAAATGATATTTTTGATAGAAGCATGGAATATTTTAAGGCAAACTTTACCTTCTGTTTGGTGCTCCTAGATAATAATTTGCTGGAATATTGATGAACAAAGATATTCCAACTCATTATAATTACTCTGTAATCAACATGCGTGAGGGGGGCCCCAGGGAAAGCCAAAAGACGTACAGTACATGGATATGTTGGAAATCACAAGAAAAATGTAGTTCTGGCCACCAGTTAATGCAGACTGATTGATTATGTTTTAGTTGACCTTGATTATCCATTAGAGAATGTCAAATGGAAAGCCAATATTAATGACAAAATCTAGAAGTGCATGTTACTGTAAATCAGGTACATTAGTGACATCTGTCGAGAGTTCAGAATGCTGTTCTAGAAAAATGTTCAGGATTTTAATACTTTCCTCTTCAATAACCTTTTTACGCTGTGTGCTAGCCTTATGGTGACGAAGTGTCTCTGGCAGGGATACAGACTAAATCTTAAAAGACAATTACAGTCAATGGGTATTTTTCTCTAAATTCTTTTGAATCTATGGATGTGCTTTTTTGAGAGAATAATTTCCCCATAATGCACAATAGTATTTCAGTGGTATATGGAAGTTCTGGTTGCTGACGTGTCACAGACATGTCTGTTAGTATCAGACCGAATGCAAACTACATCTTTCCAACTTAGTGTAGTATAGAAGTTTTGTTGACCCTCTGAGTTCTTACACCAACAAGTGGTCTAAGAATCAATATCCAAAAGCAGGAGAATTTCGGGGTGTAATAAAGTAAACTCTATGCAGAAATGGAACTTACTGCAGGGGTATTGTTTCTCCCAAATTCACACCTCTGGAAAGAGGAATGGGGTTGCTGATGAAGTTAGACTAAGGTATGCTAGGTAACGCAAATAACAGGAAGAAGAGAGACTTTTCCAAACAGCTGACAGTCAATCTGCCCGTTCTTCTCACAACCTGAATTTCATTTAGGTAGTTAGCCAAACTTGTAGCGTTTTTCTCCTGAAAGATGTATAGAATCAGTACAAAGGAAGACAAGAAACTTATAATTTGTCTGTCTTACCTTTGGCCATGCTTTGTGATACAGAAAACAAACCATGTTACAAGGAAGACAATCATAGCAGTATAACTAAGTGGTGCATCTCTTACATGTCTGCACAAAGTTGATATTATCTAAATGTATAATTATATCCACATTAGTAGTTTTATCTAAAAGTTAGTGAATGCTTTGGCTTTCTTCAGGAATTTTCCCCAAAGCTGTATTTCATCCTCAGCAAACTGGGAGCTAAGGTGACAGTACCTTCTTACGTAGCAGTATTATATTCAGACTGTAAAACCTACATAATTATCTGTTTCTATAACAGAGATGCCCAAAACTCTCACTTGTAAAAAAAAAAAAAAAAAAATTGATGAGGGGTGTGTGAGTGAATCACAATTAATAAAAATAATCCTCCATGCCCCAAATATTACTGTGAACTTTTGCCTTTCTAAAACAAGGCATTTTCCTTTCTAAAAATAAATAAATAAAAAATCTATACTACATCTATTTGTCTTAGAGAAAAATTTTAGCAGTGGCTTTAAATTCATAATATCTTCCTTGCTTGTAGACTAATGAACTGCAAGTCTGTACTGCTACTGTGTCTAAAAGCGCTTTCACAGCATACTCTTTGAAATAATATTTGTATTTACAATGATTTGTGTTAAAACAGATCAAGTATTCAGGACTTGTAATGGTCTAGTAAAGCATAACATTGAACTGTTGCTCAGTTGCTTTGTGTCCATGAAATGTGAAAATAGTAAAGTGGCGAGCAATTAGATTATTTTTAAATTATCTCAAAAATACTTATTTAAAACAACTGATGTATAGTTAATTTGCTGATGCTTACATTATAAGTAGATTCAACAGTTTAGTATATTGCTTACATGGGAATGCCGTTTCAATTAATTTTAGCAGTTAAATTCACAGTCAAACAACATGAGGATATGATATACATTTTCATATCTGGTTTGTTCAAGGTGTTTAAGACTGTGTACAAGGAATTAAATAGAGCTGGAGGTTGGTTAAGGGTTCCTCTCGCTTAAAATGTCTTTTCTAACGCTAATCAATACATAAATATCCTTCTGTCTGTATCCTGGAGACAATGTCCCATACAATTAGTCAGGAAAAATCCAGCAAGCTTTACATAGGAAGCATGTATCTACGTTGCTAGTACAGCAAACATACACGTTGGTTAGAGTCCATTTTTAAAGCATCATGGATAATTGATTGACATAGATTCCTAGTGCTCAGCGACCATTCAAATAAATTATTTACTAATCCTTCTAGAGTTTTTCTGCTTATCAGAAAGGAAAAAGCCTAATCAGGAAGTACTTTAGCAAACTTTTTTAATATTCCTTCATGTTTACTTGACACAAAATAAAAATGAACGCGCACACCCCAAAACAATCAAAACCACAAAACACGCGTGCTATAGTGGTAAATCTAACTACTTAATTATCAAAATTTATAAAACAGATTGAAAAGAGCATTCATGTCCTAAAATTTAACTTTAATCTGTCTTGCATCGTTTAGCTAAATAATAAATACTCTGCCATACCTTCATAAATCAATTAGGTAAATTACTCCAATAACACCCTGTTATATGATTGAATGGCTGGTTTTCTTTCAAAATACAGACATGTTTCTTAATTATTTTTTGTGGCTAGTAATATTAATAGAAATTAATGTTTGTGCAAAAAGGCTTGGATGATAAATATTTGTTTTGTAAGTGTTCATTATGGTATGTTTATATTAACATAAATAAAACATAAGAATTGTGTTGAAATATTATCACCATAGCTTCTGTTACCATTGGTGTCAAAAAGGCAATTAGCATCTTTTTTTTTTTTTTTTTCATGACACCAAAATAAAGATAATGCTTATAGCTAGATTATTCTGTTCTGTGTATTTTTGGAATAGAAACAATTCAGAAGTAATGTTGGACTGGTAAAATAAGAGTGAATGTTTGTCTCTTAGAAAAACTCACTTTGTCCTCAGGAATGGAATTTAACTATAATCATGTTCTTAGTCCAAAAATATTTTTGTTCTTTGTCATGCAATGTATGCAGTACTTTCAATATTGTTTTAATGTCAAGATATAAAAATGGCCTAAGTGATGCTATGTTTTTAAAAATGTTTAGCATCTTTTAAAAAAAAGCTGATAAAATGGCAAACACTGACACATGTATTGCAATTGCTACTTCAATGTGCATTAATATTATAGAACCAAGGAAGATATTTATGACACAGGATATTATATCGAAACTTTCACTTTCCTTAATATTTAATAATCACTTCAGTGTTGAAATGTTGACACACAAGACTCTTTTCTACGTGCTCTACTTTTGATCTTAGTGATGAAAACTAATTTTTATATATACATATGGAGATATGTATGTACATGTATATTTTGTTGGTATTTTCCATCTCGAAGGAAGTTGAAGTGTAAGTCCTCAATATGTTTAGTTTCTGCAGTTTCACTCCTTGTATTACGTAGCCACTTAACTTGAAAAAGAAATTACCACAACTGCTGTTAATGTTCCCTTTGTGTGACTGCCTGTGATCCTGGGTTGGTTCAGAGGAGCTTGTGTGCTGTCTTGAGAGTTAAGGATAAGCTGATAAGCCTTCTAGCTGTTCTGGTACAAATTATTTGTGCAAACTGCTTTCATTCTGCCTTCTGTAACAAGGACATCCTCTTTCCACTGTAATCCACTTAACTTACTGTAGAGAAAGCTGAAAGGTAACTTCACCATGTTCTACAAGTACCTACACAGGAAGAATATTTTTAACGGTAGACGGCGGTCTGCTAAACACTTTTCTGCTGGATTAATTTCCAGTACTGAAGCTAGACAAATTGAAATGGAAAATAAGGTGCAACTTGTACTTTTTTTTTTAAAAAAAAAAGCAATTAACAGCAAGGGCAATTAATGATTGGAGTCATTTATCAAGTGAGGTCTTGCAGTCTTCATATTGTGCGAAGTTTACAAGACCATTGGATAGCTTCCAAAAGGTGTGCTATAATTTTAACCACAAGGTTACAGGTTTAATACAGACATGTCTGAGTGAGGTTCAATGGAAGGAGGTCAAACTACTGGTTCTCAGTTGTTGCTTCCAGCCTACAAATATTAATCTTTCTTTCAAATTACTCTTGACAGATTCTGTCATGAGCTTTTCCATGCACTTAAGTCCTGAGGCAAAACCCATAGAAGACTTTCTGACATCAATGGGCTTTGGATCTAATCCATAGACAGCTAGTTTCTTTTGGAAAATGTTGAGTGAAATGTAAGTGAAAAGTTTCATACAAGTATTACTGCAGCAACCCAAGGATATTTATAGCAGTGGCATTTTTGAAGATGAGAAAATTGAAGGGGGAAAAAATGTGTATTGGAGGAAGTGAATAAAATCATCTATATCCTAGCCTGTAATCTCTCATATTCAGCATGCAGGGTAGTTTGTGTTTCTAAACATTCAAAGTCATCTATCTCTTCAATTTGCTGTAAAGCAACAAATACATGCTTGTCTCTTGACTACCAGGCCTTCACTGGATTAATCGTGGCATGTTGCCTTACCCAGTCGTGTTGAGTGTTTTGAATAACTGGTGAAATCTGCCACTGAAGGTCAATATAATTGTTATATCCAAATTGGGACTTATTTTATAGACTTTAAAGAATAAAAGATACTTATGCAGATCTTTTAGGAAAGATGAATTTCACTGTGGTTAAAAAAAAACTGAAAAATTTAGTAGTCATGTGAACATCCAGACTATTTTTAAATGTGCACAGTGGCATTTAGTGTGAAGAGCGCTTTGTAAGGCAATGTGAAGTTTCTGACCACAGTATCGCCACACATAAGTTTTGTTTTCCCAGGCCAAAAATGGAAGTTCTGTGGCTTGTTAAGAATAGCAGTGGATTTAAATAACCTTACTGAAAGGCAGGAGATAGTAATTAATGCTTGGCATCACTAGCCTAAGCTTAACTTGTACTAATCACTGGAAACTATGGGAAAACAAGTGGAAAGAAAAGACTAAATCCTTGCAGGGCACCATGAACTTTGAATCCCTGAAGAATCATATGCATTGCTCTATATGCATACTTGAAGCTAAATCATCTCCTTTCCTGCCTTCTCAACTTTGTCAAAAGTTGGGTCAAAATTCTTGAGATTTCTTTTTCTTCATTCAAAAGATAATTTCTCCCTTCTTGCTCATCTATCCAACATTATCACGTGAAACTTTTCACTATTTTTGCTGTAGGTGCTAGTCTTGAAGCTCAGCCTGTCTGTGTCTTTCCTCATGTCTGCTTGTATTCACTGATCATTTTTGGAGAAAGAAACTTTCTCTTACACTTCTTTTTTACGTTTTCTTAATGCCACATCCGTATGTGGGATTCATTTGATCAAATGCATTTGTCTGGAATGTTGACTCTGACTCTTACAGGTGAGCCGGTAGGTTTTGTTTATAGCAGATAGGCTGAAGTAGATATTTCAGTGCCCCATTCATGTAATTCCAAAGAAGACGCAGAGCTTGCGCGGTGTGATCCTGAACGTTAGGTTTCTGTTGCTCTGAGCTCTATGATCTGCAGAAGTCCATGTTACACAGGCCTGTGCCAAGGCTGATGAAGTCAGTCTTGTAACACCAACATCTGTTCCCATGTCTTATGCCAGTGGGAATGTTCCTATGCATCTTCATTCTCTGAAGAAAATAAGTTTTGCATAGGTGAAAGCACTGAAGTCAGTGGCAACAGAGGTCCATTAAATGAGACCTTTTTTCTGTATTATTCATGAATTATCATAGCTTGATTGATCACATGCTTTACATATTTTGCTGAAAGAATGTGTAAGCTAGTTCTCACAGAAAAAAAGTCTTGTTGAGCTTTGCAAATATTCCTGAAAGAATATGTGCATCAGTCCTATTTGTAAATGCACTTCAGTCATGTTTTCGTCGTGGCCATAGATAGCTTCTTCAGGCTTGAGAGAGGAAGGAATTCACCTCTTCATCAAATGTTTCATTTAGGATGTTCTTGATGAGACTGTAATTTTCTTGCTCGTAATGTCTTCTAGTGTATGTAAAATAACTTATCAAATTTTTAATTTTAGAAAACTAATCAAGAAAAATAATCTATATAGCCTGAGAAAAATGATCCATCCTTGATTGACTCTTCCAATAGCAGCTATTTTTTACTGCAACAGCAGGAAGTGGTTTAAGATTCTTTATAAAATATGACATCCAGAGAAAACCTCTATTCCCATCTTTCTTTTAACAACAAAAAACCCCCCCATATAGCTATATCACTCCAGTCCCACTGTGAAATAATTTTATCTTGTCCGCTCGTTATCACTTGAGGTTTTCCACTGATTTCACAGCTGTATTCCTTGTATCTCCTCCCTGCATGATACCTTAAGGTCTGCTCCAATTTATTTATTTAAATTTTATGCGCAGGGATAAGTTACAACTCTTTGATACAAAGCATCTCATTTTCCAGGACACCCCACAGATATTATCAATTACACTGGAATACAAAAGGTTTTCATCCAAGCAAATAATTTCTTTTCCAGTAAAGAATAAAAGATCTCACCTCTGAAAAAGGATATTTTTTGTTGTTGTTTCTCTCATAACTGTGAATGACCTGTGAGACCCATCTGGTCTTTCCACAAATTAAAGAAAGAAAACCCTTCAAGGGTAAAATATTATTTATTCTATGAGAAAACAATTTTAAATTAGAAAAGGAAAGTGTTTGACTTCATAACTCTGCATGTGTCTGATTTGAATCACTCTCAGCTTGTACTAATACACCCTCTTAAAATGTTATATTGCATAATATCTATGTGGAAAGTATAAAAACCTTTCTCACCAGTAAGCAATTGCATATGGTCTGAAAATTAATCCCTCACTACCAGAATACATAAATAGAAAGCCAGATTTGTTAGTAGGCTCCAGCTGCTTTGTGCTTCTCAGACAGTGCAAAATAACCATAGACCCAGCTTAAATGTTCAGCTAAAGTGGGTTTACGTCTGCTTTCCATTACCGAAGCAGTGGAAAGCAACTGGAGGGGGCTCGTGAATCTGGCCCATTCTGCAACTTGATGCCACAACCCGTGTTACACAACAATACTAATAGCCTAGCTAGGATGCTTCAGTTCTTTCCAGTTGCTAACTGCTAGGATACCTTTGTGCAATGAGAACCTATGATTACACAGATGTTAGGTGGAAGAATCAAGAGGGAGAAGCTTCAAAGTATTAAGTGTCTAATATGTTTACAACTTTCCACGTAACAGAAATGTGCATGCTGGGAAAATTTACTTGAATAATATAGTGTCATTCAGATAATGGTCAAGTTCTAGCATGAATATACACAACTATATTAGATTCTGGGAACTGGGAAGTTTTTGTTCATGTTTTGTCAGTGCTGACTTATCCTGATCTGTTCTGTGTGTTTTGAGATTGAGACAATTTACAAGGTCAGTTACTAGCTCACAGCTGACACATGAAAATCTCTTTAATGATCTGTTTAGTTTTCGTAACATACTATGTATGTCTCTGGTGTTTGTAATTCTGTTCCAAGACCAAAAATGGTCTGGTTTTCCAGTCCATTTTTCTGCAATGCCAGTATTCAGTTACATATTTGTATTGAGTTTGCATGACAAGGTTTTCGTAGCCAGGGGGGCTACAAGGATGGCATCTGCAAGAAGCTGCTATGAGCTTCCCCCATGTCCCACAGAGCCAATTCCAACCGCCTCCAAGATGGCCAAGTGGTAGTGTCTCTGGGATAAAGTATTTAAGAAGGGGGAGAAGGTGAAAGCTGGAACCACCAAGAGAAATTGTAGCCAGAGAGAGGAGTGAGAATATGAGAGGAACAACTCTGCAGACACCAAGGTCAGTGAAGGAGGGGGAGGAGGTGCTCCAGGCACCAGAGCAGAGATTCCCCTGCAGCCTGTAGAGACCATGGTGAGGCAGGCTGTCCTCCTGCAGCCCATGCAGGTTAATGATGGAGCAGATATCCACCTGTAGCCCATGGAGGATGAGTAGAGATTCCACCTGCAGCCTGTGTAGGACCCCATGCTGGAGCAGGTGGAGGTGCCTGAAGGAGTCTGTGACCCCATAGGAAGCCTGTGCTGGAGCAGGCCTGTGGCCCCATGGAGAGGGGAGCCCACACGGGAGCAGGTTTCCTGGCAGGACTTGTGACCCTGTGGGGGACCCACGCTGGAGCAGTCTGCTCCTGAATGACTGCACTCCATGGAAGGAGTGGATGCTGGAGCAGTTGGGGAAGAACTGCAGCCCATGGGAAGGACTCGCATTGGAGAAATTAGTGGAGGACTGTCTCCCGTGGGGTGGACCCCACGCTTGAGTAGGGGCAGAGTGTGAGGAGTCCTCCCCAATGAGGAGGAAGAAGTGGCAGAGACAACGTGCGATGAACTGACCACAATACCCATTCTCTGTCCCCCTGTGCCACTTGAGGGGGGAGGAGGGAGAGAATTCAGGAGTGAAGTTAAGCTGGGGAAGAAGGGAGGGGTGGGGGAAGGTGAAAGTGTTTTGAAGATTTAGTTTTATTTTCTCATTACCCTACTCTGATTTGTTTGGTAATAAATCAGATTAATTTTCCTGAGTTGAATCTCTGTTGCTCATGACAGTAATTGGTGAGTGATCTCTCCCTGTCCTTCTCTTGACCCAGGACCCTTTTCTTATATTTTCTCTCCCCTGTGCAGCTGAGGAGGGCAGTGATAGAGCGGCTTTGGTGGGCACCTGGCCTCCAGCCAGGATCAACCCACCACAATATTCAAAATAAGGAAAGAAATTATAGTTGTCCATATGAAAATCTGTAAAGAATGGTAGAAGAAATCTTGACAGATGGAGCATTATTTTTCCCTAGAAGGCAGAAATAAATTTTGGATTCCTTTCCAAAACTTCCACAGTAACAACTGATGTAGAGGTGGAGGATATCACCTACAGCAATGTAAATTTGCATAAGAATCAGGGCTGTTTTTAAGATAAAAGCATTCCAAGCTGTGATGCTGAGGTACCAGCAGTCAGGTAACACTCCATGCCAACTGTCCAGCTAACAAGTTGCAGGCAGTCTAGTGAGGATAGCTTGTATCAAGGTCTTGAGTTCAATACCTGGACCTGCATCTTCTTCTCCCTGCTCCTATGGATTAGGCTGCCTGTGTTCAAGGTCAGGTCTCCTATGATGCTGCATAACCTTGGGTCAGATTTTTGCAAAAAAAACAACTAGGTTGTGAGGTTTGTGAGAAGCTTTGCCTGTGGCCTCTGTGCATTGTCTTGGGAACTACATCTACGGACCACGAACAAGAGCCCGAGCTATGTTGGAGTCCTGGCTGTATCCAGTTTTCCTGATACTGATATTCCCTTGCTGACTTGACTTCCCAGATAGGCAAGGGCCCTGCCCAAGGCCTGCAGCAGCATGTGGTGATGGTGGGTTGTGGCCAGCCCTGGTTACCAACCGTAGTCCAACCTGGTTTGCCTCACTGGGATTTGCAATATGGAGTCCAGTCAGGGAGTGAGGGCATGATCTGCCCCACTAGCTCCGCTGCCACCCGTGCTGGTGCCCAAGGCTTCATCACCACAGCCCCTGCCCACACTGCTCACTGATGTCTGGAAGGATGTGGAAGGAGTTGACATTATGAAAAAGTTATGTTGGTTGGACTATCCGCTAGAAGTCAAAAGAGGTAGAAGTGAAAAAAAGCTGGTCAAGATATAGTGGTTGGAGCAGCCAACAACTACAGACCTGTAGCATCTCCCTGTTGTGAGCATAAGATTATGGCATCGGTATTCTGGTTCTAACAGCCTAATGTGCCATAGACTACACAACAATGATGATTTTGTTTTTACCAACCTAAAGATTTTCAGTGTGTGGTAGCCTAATGCAGTTGACACAAACTGTTCTTTTGTATGTTTTTCCACAATGGTCTATTATATTTAGTGAATAACTGTTGATTATTTTATGGATATTTCTGCATGACTTGGTACAGCTTTTGATGAAAGAATTAGCTAAGATGCAATACCTTGTACTTGCCTCAGTCTAAGATATCGTATGCAGTTTCCACAGTTCAGCTGATGCAGGGAACCTTGACAGCATGTCATGCCATAAGATATATCAAAGTTTCTAGGCAACAATGAATTCCAGAGTTAGCGATAAAGGTACTTTGTGCCTAAACTTCTGTATACATTCGGAATCCCGCTTACATAACAATCTAAGGGTGCTATGAATGTTGTAACACACCAAATGACTTGGAAGAGAGCTTAAACTAAGTGCAGAAAAACAATAAAAATATTAAATTTAGTCATGTAGTCTTTTCCATCAATGGCTTTTTCCTATATATTTTATTGTAGATTCTAAGAGGAGAAAGAATTATAATATTTCTCAGGGCAAGCTCGTAAAATACGTCTCTAACTCTGTTATATGTAACAAACTGTTATCTAATGTAGTAGGAGATTTATCATGTATTATCTGTGTTCAAATTTTTACTCTCAAAATTTAGGTGATTGCAATATATGATTTGATTTTTTTTGTCCTTGGTTAGAGAGCCTGTAAATCAAGAAACTATTTGTCAGCAAGGGAGAGCAAGATACCTGAATTGCTTAGACTATACTGCCCTTTTTCATCTGTTAATTTCTCTGAGTAAGTGCATACTAAATTCTTTAGCATAGCCTGTTAGAGTCTCTATATAGGAGTAATTGAGGTAATTTTAGGGCCTGCAGCATCCAGACTTATGGTCCCTTTTGTTCTTAAATTCTGCAAAATGTAAAATTATCTTTTCCAAGAAGAATTGTTTTATTAATAAAGCAGTCAGTGAGTTCCAGTAGCCATACAATGATGAATCCACAATAATAGGGCTAAAACCAGAATAGCCTTGATGGGCTTTTTCTCTTTTTTTGTTTCTTTTTCCCTCACCCATGATAATGCTTGCGGATGCTTCCAATGAAGACAACTTCATCCTGTATGTATCTCTTGCCCAACTCTTTGACCCCTTCTTCAAAAGCAGCTTGCCGGGATGGAGAATTCATGCCTAAGTCGTCATTTTAATCATGCTGATGCATTGTAAAGAATTAATAACTTCACCATTTCTCTGATACTGTTTAACTTACTGTTAACAATATTTGAGGTTACTGGAAAAAATATGAAACGCCCCCTTAGGAGGGAAAGATGCTTATTTTCACTTGTCTCCTTTGAGAGAAGACTTGCATATTTTGTAACCCACTAGCTCTTTCAGGATGTGTTAGCTGTTTCCCTGGGGGCTTGATTCTGGAATTATTTAAAACCGATGTAAACAGAAGTATGTTCAGCAAAATGATGTTATTCCACCAGTAAATCAGGTTATGAAAATCTGAATCAGTCTGTATTTCATACTTAGTGCTCAGGCTTCACATTTCTTTCATTAGCACTCCCCTTTCTTTTCTAGAGAGACCTGCTTTTGATTTACAGTAGTAACCTTCTGTCCTGCACTGGGTTAGCCTTTGAGCTATTACTTTTTCATTTTTAGCCTTGGGCCAGCTGTTTGTAACCTTTTTGTCTTGCATCAGTGGTATTCAGCCTCTTGTAGTTTACAGCAATCATGTAGCAATGACCTTATAAACTTTCTGTACCTTTCTCCTTCTTGAGTGTTCAAATTCACATCTAGCACGGCAGTGTATTGTTCAGATACTTGCTTGGCGCTCTGTTTTCAACAAGCACAAGTTCTGCTTCAGCAGTCTCTGGCCTTTTTCGCTTTGGTTTCTAAAACTGTGTTGGAACCAATATTACTGAGGTAGCTCTCAAACCTTTTATTTAAAGGCTATGCTTATCCTATTTCTGTATTGAAATGTTACAGCCTTTATGGGAAACTGGCACCGGTGTTCAAGGGGATTTTTACCCTCTGTTTTGAGCCTTCTGTGGTATTTTTCAAGTAGGAGAAAAGTGAAAGACTTTGAGTTTATTTACTTTTTCTTTTTTAAATAGTCCAGAAGAAAGCAGCAACAAACTGCCTTTGTTTTCATCCACACTTGTTTTATACATATCCTCTTTCACAACTTTTGCTATCACTGTATTAGCTTCAGATCGTATCTGGTGCGGGTTTCTCTCTTTCTAACTGATGATAAATTGATTCAAATATCAGAGAAATGCTCAGCACCTGTTGGCCTGACACCACATGCTCCTATCTTACCCATAAGTGTTAGAGAAATAGGCTGCTTCTAAGCAGGAGACACAGCCTTGATCCATAGATGAAGGCCATGAAGGTGAATGTGTATTGCCTGGCATGCGCAGATGTAAGGACTTGCCCATTGTGTCCAAGAATTCTGTCAGGGATCTGTCACACTGTTAGCAGGACTGTAAATTATAAACAGCATATAAGGCTGGAAGGTGATAACATAATGCAGGCACCCTCTTGGCTTTACCAGTTTCTTAAATCTAGGGCTCTGTGATAAATAATAAAAGGGAAAAAAAAAAAAGCAATGAGTTCTTTTAGCATAGGTGTTAATTAAACAATTCATGTTTAAAATTAGTTGAAAATTTTTAATTTTAGCTCTTTAAAATTACAGATAAATATCAAAATTACTATAGGCTTTACACAACACAATTGCTCAAAGCTAAGAGAAAATTGAAACTAATTAGGTAATATTTACCTGGTCATTAAACAATTGCCATCATAGCTAAACAAGTTAAAGCAAAAGCTTCAGGCAAATGAAGCCTGGCAAGTCCAAGACTGAGACCTTGCAGAGTTAATGCAGTCCCTGAATCCTATTGCTAACAGTAATAATACTGTATTTACTAGACTTGCAGGCTACAATGAAGTGTGAAAAGAAATGGGTGTGCTGTTAGTTATAAGAAAATTCAGAGGTGGAATCTTAGCTACAGTCTTGTCTGCAACTTCTTGGATGCAAGGAAGGTGTAATACATCATTCAAAGTGATAAGGACTTACATATGCTTAACTACTCCATATAGATTCTTCATCCTGAAACAGGAATGCCTTTCTGTCTGAAGAAAATATGTAAGATGCTAAAAAAAAAAAAATCTAATAAGTAGGGTATAATGTTCAACTAAAACACTTTTATGAACTGACTTGTTTAAATTGATTTAATCTCAATTTTTTTTTACATTTAAACTGTATTTTTTCTATAATTTAACTTAGAATTTACTGTCATTTACTTTAGGAGAAAAGTCACTTCTATACAGAAAAATTGAGTAACTTGTAACAACATTTATTCAACTTTTTTTCCTGAATATTCAGGAAATCTCTAAGAACTGGAGTGCCACAGAAAGAACATTCATATGGTAGTAGAGCTGCTATGCAATATTGGCTTCATGTTTGGGGTGGGTTTTTTCCAAATCAAAAGTAGTATGTGTGATAGGAGGTTTCCCATTTTCCTTGGTCTAAATACTAGAGAGTTGCAAAAATGAAAGTTTCCATTGTTCATGCAGCAGTTACCTCCCACAGTCTTTATTTATATGATATAACACTGATTTTTTGTATAACATAATTTGATAGATATGTATTTGATTGTTTTCCCGCATGTGGCGTTAAGTATAGTACTGTCTCATGCTTAAAAGTATCAAAAATGCTATGTTAATGATCAGGGAGTGGCACATCTGTGGAAACCATGTTGGAAACATGGAAACAGAATATGTGATTTACAATGACAGTAAGATCCTTTTCTAATCTTTTTGAGATACTGGAAGAATTTTGAAATCTATATGGATTAGAAATTCATTACTGTAAGAAGTGTCATCATGCTAAAGAAACTACTGTGATTTCAATAACAATCACGTGCAACACACAAAACCTACTATAGGAGAAATATTCAGTGTTAGTAAAATCTAAATCAATGTCCTTGGGTTATCGTAACAGTGAAAGTCCTATATCCTGTAGAAGTTTTATTTTGCCCATGTGAAAGGTTTTAAAGTTTGTTATTGAGATTGTAAAGTTCATAGTTTCCCTTATGAATAGAATCTGAACAAAACTGGAAGGGCAGATTAACTGATAAAGTAGGATATCTGTATCTTATAACTTCTAGGGCCATGTTTCCATAGCTGCAGAAACCAGCACTTGGGGTGGGATCTCAGGAGGTGATGTGTAGTTATAGAGGAGCTGCGTGCTGAGTGAACACAGCTGATGTCATTCCTCCAGTAGGAAACAGCAGCAGCAGGAACAAAAATTGCTGAAAATTTCGTTTGGTTTATTAGCAAATTAACTACAGTTTTATCAGCTAGTTCGTTTGAAGTAGATTAAGCCACACTCAGCACAAGACTATGGTTTTTCTGTTAGTTGTGCCTGGTACGATGTCTGTTCCCCATCACCTCACGAGAGAAGAGCCTCATGGTGGTGCCACCTACTGCATCTGCCTCAGAGGTGCACCCACGCCCTTAGTATTCACATTAAAAGAAAGAATGGAGAGAGAAAATGAAGGAGCTAGCAAGTTCTTTTTTGTGACTTTGGAAACATAAAGATCTTCCTCCTCATAGAGCATTATAGTGCCAATGAATGTTAATTAAACTTGAAAGGGTATTAGCTAAGGGTGTGGTCTTCTATTTTAATTTAGAGAGAAGAAACAGCCTGTTACTTTAATAATTATAATAGTTGAGCTTCTTCTAAATTTGGATATACAAGTAAAGTACCTATTGGTTTGGTTTTAAAAGTTAGTTTGCATACAGATTTTTAATAAGTAAAATACTGAAGTGGCTATCTTCTAAAACACCTGCATTACCTATACATGCTCATGTTTTCTTTCTGATATACACCCTTGGATGTGCAGACATATGCAAATTTTGTATCTACTGGATTTCATTTGTAGGATACCCAAAGGGACAGCTGGTATAGATCTGGCATTTTTTTATCTCGATAGAGTAGATTTTAACTAGGAACAATGGTTGCTAAATTCATTCACTGTGTATGAAACCGCAACAGGAATCAAATATTTACTAATTACCGCCTACACTGGCACCCAATTTCTGGATTTCTAAATCACATCAAAACCTAATAGAACTTAGGGCACCTTAAAAAAAGAAAGGACTGTATATGTCCATGTTAACAGGGAGAATGTAATTAAAACAGACATTTTCTGTGGGTCTATTTTATCTTTGTCATTTGAAACAATAAGAAGTTCGTTGTAAAGAACATTTGGGGAATGAAGAATTTTTCTGCCTCAAGAGCAGAGCTTTCATTATGTTGCTCTAGGTGGGACAAATTTAAACACAGATCCCATCGTAGATTTATCTTCATGAAGGCAGGATCAAAGGGAAATTAATCCGTTACATAAGAATCAGTAGAAATTACTTGATCAAAGGATCAGTGCTCAGGCCTCATTTAGTCAAGTTTTGAATACCTCTCAAGGTAGTTATTCCCCAAGCTCTCTGTGTACCTCTTCCAGCATTTGACCTCCTTCATTGTGAAAAACATTTACCAAATAGCCAATAGGACTTATCCTGGTTGCGACCTGGTTCATCACCTCTCATTCTGCTCCTGCGTACCTCTGAGAAGAGTCTGGCTTCAGCTACCTCATGAGACAGTGTGGAGAAGAGTGAGATGACAAAATCGTCTTCCCTGAGCCTTCTCTTCATAATGCTGAACTAACCCCGACTGCTCAACCACTCCTTATGTATCATGTTCTCCAGGCCTAGCCATCTTGGTGGCCCAACACTGGACTCACTTCAGTCTGTTTCTATGCCTGTCATCTTACCAGGGCGCCCCAAACTGGTCACAATACTTCAGATGTAGCCTCACAAGTGCTCAAGAGAGGGGAAGGATCACTTTCCTAGACTTTCTGGCTACACTTTTGCTAATGCAGCCCAAGATGTTCTTGGCTGTCTTCAGTTAAGGTTTTATTAAAGCCATCTTCTGTGGTTCAGAACCATGTTAAGATACATCAGACACACTGAAAAAAAAATCATGTTTATGTCTGTATATGATGTCACCTATGTTATCTTCCCTTTTTTTAATGACTAGTCCTGTCTGGGTAATATATTCTGTGATAATTGTCATTCATAACTACGTGTTCCTGTATACCCTGCAGCTGTAATGCTCAAAGAAATGATCAAATCAGATCTTGCAAACTCCTCAAGGATTTTGTAAGTTGATGTGTGGAAGGGAAAGAAGATCATGCAAAGACAAGTTTGCTACAGAAAGTGGTACTGATGTTCAGTACAGATCAATATTTATTCTGAGTTTCTATTTAGCCATTGCTTTTCCAGTGGGATTTGGTGAGGTTGAATGCTTCCGAAAGCTTTGCCCTTCAGATAAGGTTAGAAGTCATGTGGCAAGTAGTGGTATTCATTATTGCTCTAGGTCCTTTTCCACAGTATTAAGGTTATCTGTTATTTACAATCTGCTTGCTTAAAGCCTTTTTGAATATAAACTATCATGGCTTTTCAGTCATTGTTGTAATGCTTTGTATGCCCAGAAGACTCTGTCAGAACAGAAGGTTCAGCACTTTTACTAGCTGCAGGTTAGCCTGAATAGGCCATGGGAAGCATATAGGTGATACCTGTTTCCCACTGAATATACTCACTTGGGTGACTAAGTCATAAAATACTTTCATACATTGTATTTGCATTTTGTTATCAACATAACAAATATGGTAATTCTCCTTACAACCATATGCTGTTCAATGGCTGTTCATTCTTGAAAGGAGATGCATTTTAATGAAGGCTAAAATAACTTATGTGCATAGAGTAGTTTGCAAATTTACGTAGCTCTTTGAGAGGAAATATACTTGATAAAAATTTTTGTTAGTTTATAACTTGGAATATACTTGGTTTATTCATCTGGCTAAATGAAGGTAGGTGTTTTATTGAGTGACCCTAAGTTATTTTTACATAGTATGAAATGAAGTTTGAGGTAAGAGTAACCAGTTTAATTGAAGAAAATGGCAACTTAGGGTCTTTTTCATTGTGGACAGCGTAACAGAAATGTTCTTCAATGTATTAAGGTAACTAGCTGCACCTTAAAGGAAAAGGGAGTATATTTAACCCTGAGCTGAAATAATAAGGCACATCAGTTCTCAGAAACAGGATGCAGAAGTCTAAAAAGAAGCTTTTAGTAAACAACTTTTTTCTTTTTTTTCTCCCTCTATTTTCTCCCTCTCTCTTTCTTTTTGGCAGGTGGGACAGCTTTGATTTAAAAATTACTTTTCTAAAGTAGGGCAATAGAGACAATAAGCTATCTATGGAGATATCCTAATTAAGAGGATTAGAGTGTATTAATTTGATAGCCCATTATCACTTTTATGTGATTTTATCCTTCAGGATAACTTTCTTCTTCCTGTAGGAAAATTATTTGCTTTCATTTCTTCAGGGGATTTTTGGTTACATTTATCATACTTGGTACCAATTTCACGTGCTGCTCTTGAATCTAACTTAAACATATTTTAGTTTATGTAAATTCTAAATTTGCTGTCTTTTCCTCTTCAGAATTTCCTTAGGAGATATCTCCTTCCAGGAAACAAATCAAATTCAGTTCCTCTTTCACTGCATACTATGATCATACATACATTTCAATGCATTTTGTTTACCTGGACTAAAAAACTTTCTTTGTGCTGCTGCCTGTATACTGTAAACCAGGACACCCTGGCTTTTCTAGCTTTTCCTAAGTCCAGGGAACAATTAATCTGCTCCTGAAAATGTTTACCTGCTGTCTGCTTTGCTGAGTCAGTCTTCAGAGCAACCATCGCTGAGAATCCGATAAACCTTTCAGGTCGGAAAAATTACTTTTCTCCTCATATGAGTATTTAACATATGAAAGTTGCTTGAGGCATATCCTGAAGCAATTGCTCAAATGGAGCTGCTATGTGTCAGTACTATACTAGCATATCTTCTCTGCTCTCTTCCCACACATTTTCTAGTGTACAAGTAGGTCAGCAATATGACACTGACAAAAAAAAAAAAATTCTGATCTATTTGTTGAAAATGATTAAATGCCATGCCTAAAGATATGTAGCCTCATGTACAAATGAGAAAAAAACCCCAATTTCCTACCTTTTTTTTCTTCAGTGGCACGATGTTAATTTGATATTACTGCAGTTTATTCTAATTTAACTTGCTCACTTATCTTAAGTCTGGAAATATTAGTTTCTCATTGGAATCTCTTACCTTCTGCTTTGTAAAGAAATAGCATAAAAAAGAGAATTATGCAACAGTGTCAAATTTACGGGAAGCTCTTCCCTTTTTCAGCCTGCTATAAACTCTTCTTATAGATTGAAAGTGATCTTTAGAGCACGTGTTAATTGCTTAAATTTAGATAACTTGTTGGACTGCCTCATTTGCTTATGTCTAGCTTTTCTGGGGGTTATCCTTCTATTCCCCTTTGTTTTTCTTTAAATGCATTATAGATGCACTACAGATGTAGCAAACAAACAAAACAAAAAAGACAAAGGTTGCAGTTTCTTCACTTTTTTTTTTTAATATATTTTCCATTTGTTAGTACCTTACCCTCAAAACTGAATGTGCATGGAGATGTCATCTTTGTCCCTGGCTACTTTTTTCTGTCCAGTGTGTTCACTAATTTCAGTCATAAGCAGAAGTTAAATAATCATATATTTTGCCTTCTGGCATTTTTCTCCTCCTTGTTATTACTGTCCCCATGAAAAAATAAACATATTTTTGAATACAATTCAAAAATACAAATGAAAGAGCAAAATGTGTGATTTTTTTTTTAAACTTACAGAAATATTCAACTATTGCAAATAACATGAAAATGCTTGGACCCAGCAAGTTGTTGTGTAACGTAGGAGAAGCTATGCTCAGGGTGATCGATCACCTATCTAGATTGAAGATAATGATATGGAAATGAATTATTCTGAGCAGAAAGGAAAACAGAATGAATTTATACCATAGACATCATTTTGGTTTTGTTGTTGTCGGAAAGCTGAAACTGATTGCCCTCAACCCAAAGGTATCAATTTTTGTCTTGCAATGTTCCATAGTTTTTTGGACTGCTTTTAGGAGTTTGTGTGTGTGTTTGCTTTTTTCCTTTTCCACTCTTGCTTGGTCCGGTTTTGGTTTTGAGTGGGGTTTTCCCCCTCCAGAAAAAGTTTCAGTGGAAAGTATTCCTCTTAGTGTCTTCAACTTCCTGCAACGATGGCAGCATCCAGATGTTTGAGAGCCTTCTAGTCAAACTTAGTTGGTATCACTAAGTGAAATTGCTTCACTGGCTTGCTTTGGCTTATGTCACAACTGTTAAGATTTAGCTTGCTTTGAGCCCAATAGAGAGCAGGTCTAGCATACAGTACTCAGTTCCAGGAATATCACATAAAGTTACCACAGGCTTAATATTTCTAGCTTCTGGCTTGAAGTGAAGACATAGGCCTCCATAATGTCACTGAATCAACAGCTGGAATTGTATGGGGTTTATCTGTGAAGTAAGACTTGCTGTTTGTGTTTCACAACCTTGAGGTGTCAGAGTTGAGCAAGGTTATTATCTTAGCTCACTGGGGCTGGTTGTGCCAATGTGGAGGTACGAGAGCTTTGTCGAAGGGCTGGAGTGGCTGAGATCCTTTCACAGAATCACAGACTTGAGTTTGGCAGGGACATCTGGAGGGTATCTCATCCAACTCCCCTGCTCAAGCAGGGTCACCTAGAGCTGGCTGCCTAGGACCATGTCCAGATGGCTTTTGAATATTTCCAAGGATGGAGAGATCACAACATCTCTAGGCAGCCTGCACCCTCCCACTGAAAAAGTGTTTCCTGATGTTCAGACAAAACCTTCTGTGTTTCAGTTTGTGTCCGTTGCCTCTGGTCTCATCACTGGGTACCACTGAAAAGAGCCTGGCTCTGTCCTCTTTGCACCTTGCCTTCAGGTATTTATATACATAGATGAGATCCCCTGAAGGAGACTCTGTAGGCTAAACAGCCCCAGCTCTCTCAACCTTTCCTCATAGGAGAGATACTCTAGTCTTTTCATTATCTTCTGTTTGTTTTACTGTCTCCAGTATGTCTGTCTCTCTCTTGCACTGAAGAGCCCAAAACTGGACCCACTGCTCCAGGTGTAGCCTTGCCAGTGCCAAGTAGAGTGGAAGGGTCATCTCCCTTGACCTGCTGGAAACACTCCTCCTAATGCAGCCCAGGATGCCATTTGCCGCCTTTGTGACAAGGGCACATTGTTGGCTCATGTTCTACCTGGTGTCCACCAGACCTTTTCTGCCAAGCTACTTTCCAACTGTGTAGTCCCCAGCATATACTGGTGCTCACTTTGGTGCTGTGGGGGATCAACTGTTTGACATAAAGTGCAATATCCGTAGTTATTTGAATTAAAAGAAACAAAATGGATATGGAATTTGACAAACTTTTGGATTGCATAGCATACCATCACCTCCATGTGATAGTGTGTGCTGTGAAGAGAAATAAATTTTCTGAAGGAAAGCTGTTGGCTAGCAACATCAGAACCCATTGAAAATTAGAGTGAATATGCACCTACAAAATTTAAGAAGCCTTCACACTAATGTTATTTAGAAATATTTTAACTTTAAAAACATTCAGCTTAGTGTGATAATATTTACAAATTATGTTATGGGCCTCATTTCTTCTCTGGTTTTCTTCTACAGAAGGAGAAATGTGATACTCATGTTCTGTTTGAATATGTTAGCACATTCTCAGTATTCAGCAAGCATGTAACAGGCACCAACAATGGAGATTTAATAAAAGATATTTATCTATTTAAAAGAACCCTAATGCTTATCTTTATTTGCTTCCAAATTTGAAGCCTCAAGGTGTGTTCAGAACATATTTCAAGCAAAAATCTAAGCCTCAAATCATTGGAGGCGGGAAGAATGCTCAAGGGAAGGATGGCCGTGTACTTGGTGTAATGTGCTTCATTTCCATGATCATCATCAGTCAGCAACTCTGGAGATGGGACAGTGGGCAACATGAACCCTTGGACTAGCCCAGTAAGGCAATGCTTTTGAAACTTAACAAAAAATACCCAAAACTACCACCAAGATAAATTGATAAATAGCATTGAACAATCACTTTTAAGGATATTTTCTCAGTCGCACTCTTATTTTCTACCAGCTTCCAAAGCAATTGAAGTATGTTAAGAAAAAAAAAATGCTGAAAGAATGCTAGGAAACAAAAAAAAAATACTTGATAAGTAGACTGGGAAAAAAATACATCAAAAATGGGTAATAAAATGATAATGCTCTGCCAGATTCAGAAATGTCTCTCCTGGGTTATCCTTCCTGAAAAGTATTCTGCTTCCCACAAACTAGGGAATTTTCTGTTTATTTTTTTCTTGTGTGTTTTTATGCATCAGAAATAATGGAAAGGGCTTAATATCCCAAAGGTAAATGAGTGTATTTCAGCAGATACATAGTTTGCTTTCATGGTAAAATCAGTTTATAGGTTGTATATATAAAACTTTTCAATATAAGTTTTTTCGTGTGAATTTTTGGCTAGGTGTACTGGCTAGTGTTACTATGTTTATTAAGATTTACTAGGTTTTGCTATGATTTACATGGGAGAAAATCCTTTGGAATAGGAACACTGGAATAGTTAGTGTTGTGCCCCTGTGCAGAATAAGGGCTCAAGTTAATTGAAAAAAACAAAACCCAAAACCAAAAACAAAACACACACATGCACACCCCAATCCTAGTAGATGTAAAAAAAACCCCTTTCTGATATTGCTGGAATACATATTTAGAAACTTAACCTTTGAGCCAGGGGTAGGGTAAAACTCCTTTTGCTGAGAAGTAACAGATGTTTAATTATATTTTGTAGACCTTACGTTCAGGACTGCACGCTGTCCAAATCTGCCATGGAAGGACTGATAGCAGTAGTTATTTCACTGCACAAAGATCCTGGGAGGCATTGACCTCTGTGTAATAAGTGAACTTCTGTTTTTCTTCTTTTATTTTTAATTTGCTGTATGATTGGTACAATTAGTATTGCTAAGGGGAGAAGCTGCTAACCCGTGAACTGGTCACTTAATGCTGAGGTTTCCTTTTGCCTCCTTGCCGTAACTCCAGGTTCTCATCTCTAAAGAGTTAACAGTGCAGTGATATCAGCGTAGCTCTCAATACTGCCCAAATACTGTTACCAATCACAACTAGTCTATGATGGGAAAGAGAACTTGTAACCATCTAAGTTTCTAGCTAGGATGCAAGCAAAACAAACAAACAAACAAGCATAGTATTTTCAAGTGGGCCACATACATATGCCAGTTCTGTTCCAACTGAGTGGGAAAGATCTGGAGAACCGTAACTGGTGAGCTCTCAGCATCCTGAGTTTTCGCTTTTGAAAGAAAACTGAAATAGAAAACATGATCTCATCATTGAATACATTATGTGTAATATTGCCAGTTTGATGTATCTGTAGCCCTCATCTCAAATGTTTTAGGGGAGAGAAAAAGAGGCCAGCACAGTCAGAAATGAACTTAAACAGATAAATTGAGCACAACTGTGGTGTACCGACAACTTTAAGTGGCTGATTACAGCTTGCTTGCCTAATAAGTGTAGCAGCTGTGCTAGGATAGAAAGAGGCTATGATGTGCCGCCACTATTAAAATGACAGTAAATAAACTGGTTGCTCATATGAATGCTATTCTCAATTTCTATCTTATTCACCGTCTGAATAAGAGTTTATAGCATTTGTGTTACAACAGTGACCAAGCGCACAGTTAAAAGGAGAGTGCATTTTTTAATGTACGGTATAGACTACTTTTCAATATTTTGCAGCCTAAATAGACAGAACTGCTAAAATAGACTGGGGGCACAGAGAACTGAGGTGACTTGCTCAAGGTCAAGCAAAAAGTCTTCAGAGAATAAGGAATTCAGCTTAAATCTCTCATCCTTTGCCTTTACCCTAAATACATCGCGCAATTGGCTTATCTCTGAAAGCTGGGTAAATTAAAGGGCCATTGTCAAGTTAGGTAGACTCCCATTTGAATTATTTTTTTTCTTATATCTATCTACAACCTCAGTGTAATCCTTTATTAAAAATACTTCATTTCCCCCAGATCATTATATGAATAATTATCAGCATAGAGAGGCTCATGAGGCTACTAACAATAACAAAGCCGAACATGTGGGTTATGAAAGAAAACACTCCAGAGCTCAGACAGATTTCTCTTTCAAGCTTCTCAGGAGGCATTAGAAACAATGGAAAAAATATTATAAAAGTCTTACTTTCAGAGGTGTTGAACTGCCACATCTGTTGAAGTTCCGTAGGAGTTACAGATGCTGTATGCCTCAGTACATCAAGCCAATAATTTTATATTATAACTATATTTAGTTCAATCATTGTCCTCTTGAAGAGCATAACAATAAGGCTAATCATATACTCCTTCCACTAACTCCAAAGACCATCATATCATTAGGGTGCAGTGTTCAGAGGTGACATTACTTAGGGTCAGAGTATCAATTTAAATGGGAGGAAAACCCCTAAATCCATACTGTCTTACAAAGGTTCAAATGCCAGGAGCTCCAGAAATAAAATTTAAGGCATGTGACAGCATATATGAATGCTGATATTTAGAAGAACTTTGATCTTTCAAAGCAACAACAGGACTGTCCACCTGAACAACATGTGATGACATTGAAGCATGAGTGAAAATCATGCCTGGCATGTTACAGGTGGAACTGCTTTGGGGCTGGAGTAGATACTGTCTGAAAAATCCTTGAAATCTGTTGCTGTGTTCCTTTGGGATCTCTTTACCTTTTGGCAGAACCAAAAAAATGGATACATCTTCAAAATCTCTCTGTTGAGACAAGACGATGACTCTTCTATTGTAGCATTTCTAAAGTGATTCACTTTGAACTCTTTTGTAGTTACTATACAGTATTTGCTTTGCATAACTTTTTGTTTTGCAGCATGCAAACATCAGCATATTCAAGCATTGAGGGATTTGATTTGGAGAGTTTTGGCAGACATGATTTTTTTTATCGCCTCTCTCCCCCCTTTTTCTAGTAGAGTTAGATGTTTGTGTGCATGCTGTACAACTGTCATGGGAGAATATATTCCTATAATCATACAATCATAGAATAGTTAGGATTGGAAGGGACCTCAAAGATCATCTACTTCCAACCCTCCTTCAGCTTGAACCCATTACCCCTTGTCCTGTCACTACACTCCCTCATAAACAGTCCCTCTCCAGCTTTCCTGTCGGCCCCCTTAATGGCCTATTAGTTTTCCTTCCTTCTCTTCTACCCACCTCCCCATCCTTGTACTATTTTTATAAGCATCAGCAAACTATTAAATAGCTGGATCATCAACTGATATGTGGAACAAGTTGGTATACATAGCTCTGCATGTAGAAAGGTATTCTTTTTTACCTCAGATCTGCAACTAATCAGTGAATTCATCCTCTTAAGGAGTTTCATCACAGTTCCCACCATCACTCCCATAATCTTTGCCTTCTTGCTACCAGTAGCTTCTGCAGGGCAACAGAAATGGAACATTTCCTTGTGTCTAGAAGGACTCTCAAGTTTTCTTCTTGCAACAGACTAATTATTTCTGCATTTAATGAAAAGAAGAAATAGCCCAAGTCTGTGAAAGAAAAGTGACTTAGAGCATTAGGCAGGAGGCCTGAGGAATCTGGTTGTAAAGGAAACCAAAGAGAAAAGGCTTCTGCTTTGCACACCAAGGTTCTGAAAACCTAAATTCTGTACAAATATTGTTTCCTGTGTCCCTCACCTATTTTTCTCTACTGTTGAAGCTTAATTATTCTTCCTAAATATCTGAAAAAAAAAAAGTTGTAAAACATTATTATAAGTAGAACAGAATGTTTTCTGCTCTTGAGTTAAGAATTACCATCAGTAAAAGGCACTTGTCACAGAATCAGGGTTAAGACCTCAGAAACCTAGACAGTAGAAGAGTTAAAAATTAGATGGCTACTTGAAGCAGGTACTCTTCTTTAAGAAAGCACTCTAGTCTACAAGTACCTCTCCAGGTACAGAGAAGGCTTAGCCATTATCTCCAATTAATGTTCACTTCTGGGGTGAACGCTTCAGTTAATCAGTTTTTGATATAGAAAATACAGTTTGAATTTTGTTTGTTTAATATTAAACATATTTGGTTTGTTTTATTTGTCAAATGTGTCTACGAGAATTATGGAGCTTGACATTGAGAACTGGATCTGGTTTTGCAGTGTGAAAGTTGAAGATTTCCATTCTGTATATCTTTGAGTAATAAATTCTTACTACAAAAACTCTTTGAAAAGTCTCATAAGGGAAAGTTGCCATGGAGACAAAAAAAATGTTCATTTTTATTCATGAGTTATTGTAAGGGAGGGATAGGCCTAATTAAAGCTGTTTCAGCCCTATTTATCCACAAATATCTATATAAAAAGCTCTTGCCTCCAGTGAAGTACATTTCTCAAAAGCATACTGGTTTTCCCATGCGCTCCAGAGAAGTATTCTGTAGCTTTCCACGACAGCAGTGAATACTAAATATTCTAAATTAATGAGCCTATCCTTGTTGTTTATTTGGGGGGGTAAGAAATAATCACTGTTGCCCCTGTAACAGTGTTGCTGAAAACACTATTGAGAATATATACGACATAGGAAATACCGAAATAGTTCGTGTAAAGAAAAGAATGAGACAAAAGTAATTCTACTTCCTTTTTGTGTAAGTGTACATGTATAAAATACCAGCCCAGGAATGATATGACTTGTGTTTCAAATTGCTGAATAATTGATACTGCTGTCTTCTGGATTTATCTAGCGCTTGCTTAAAATTCTGCTATTTCTACCTGTGTAAACAGATGTTAGTTCCAACTTTTCTCTTTATTTAGTCTATTTCTAACATTTTTTTTCTTTTTGCCCTCTCCAATCTAGTTTCAAAGCATAAATATATCAACTCATTTTACATTGAGTAAACAATATCCCTGTGTTTTAAGTGCTATATTGCACTATCAGGTATGTCACTAAAATTATGCATTGTCCTGCTGCTGCCTGAAGTTTGCATTGGTTTTTTTTTTTTTTTCACTTCAGCTTCATATTTTATTGTCACATGGGCAGTAGTAATTGTGTATGTGGCCTTATTCTACCACTTGGAGTATTCAGCTATATTTTATTCCTGAAATAATCCTTATTTCATATATATATATATATATAAAAAAATATTATTGCTATCTAGATAAAACAGCAGTTTTTCCTGCAATGTCACTTGATACTTGCTCAGCTTATTTTAATGCTATCTGTTCTCTCGTAGATAGTCAGAATTAGATGGCATAAATTAACCCATTATTTAAGTTAAAAACTAAACCAAAATTCTCTGAGGCTTCCTTCAGATAGTACTCTCAAAGAGGTATACAAAGTGGAACAGCCAAGCCAATTGTTTCCGGGCTCTTGAGAGATTTGAGTGAGGCTGACAAAACTGGACATGGGAGCAAGGCATTCAGCACATGCCGAAATTTGATCTAAAATATGTTAAATTTGGTTTCCTGAACCAGACACCATGTTAGAAAATTCTCAGTTTTATTTTTTTCAAATTCATTATTTTTAAAAAAATCTGTCAGCTTCCTTCCAGAAAGAAACAGACAAAAATGAAATAACCAGTGTTCCTTGTATTATCGTCTGTTTAGAGTTCAAGAAGTTTAAAAAAAGAAGAGGGATGTGGGGGACATATCTAAGCCTCTGGTTTAATATCTGTGTTATGAGGTCTCTCTTTTCGCCTTTGATAACTGTGTTCAACTCTAATTTTCTAATGTCTCAGCCGAGGGCTTAGATTTTATTTCATATGCTGGTGAGCTGCCTTTCAGACTGACCTAAGGCATTGGTGTCTTAAGAGGTCTTATATCCCCTGTACAAGTTCCTCTATATGCAGAATAAAAATACTTTTATAAGCTTATTTTCAAGATAGTCACATAATTGAGTCTAAGCTGTCATGTTAATTTTCAAAGAAGGGGATTCCTGACCACCTCATAAGTTGGTGTTGATTGAGCTATTCATTGTAGCTAGATTGAGTCCAGCATCTGCCTGCAGTTTCTGTTTTCCAAAGTACTGAGCAAACTCTTGAAAACCGAGCAAGCTATTTGAAAAAACTATGATAGAAATATGGGATCTTGAGTTATTTTTATGTGTATGTTGCAAGTTAAGTGAGTACTCATTTGGTCTAATGTTGTTGTTATTTTTTCCTGTTAAATTCCTTAAAAATAAGGAAAAGCTGGACAGGTCATTGAGGCTTCGATTTCTTTGCCATAAACATGGTTTCACCATTCAGACAAAATAAAGAATCTGGAGTGCAGAGTTAGCCAAAATCATGTTAGTTTTCACGCTTACCTTCTAAGATTGCATATTCTTTGTAACATAAACTGCATAGATTTTAATGTTTCAAATTTTTACATTTACATAAACCTATTTTATTAAAGCTTTCAGTTTCTGCATTAGTTTTGTTGAATTGCTATGATATTTGGCAAAAAATACAACACGCATTTTGACTTTTATTCAGGAGTTGTTGTTATCATCATCATCATCATCATCATGCTTGCTATTGAGAATAATGCAACTAATCCACAGGTGAATAACAGAGGGGGGGGGGGGGGAACCCCAACCCTAAACCCTCTTCATGAATCTGCATGGATTTTGAAGCACCACTAACATAACACTCACCAATATTTACAATACTTTGCATGTAATTGTACTCCAATCATGTTCTATTATAGGTAGGGTGCTTGTACACTTCTTTTTTGCTCTCCTATTGTTTTGCAGGCTATTTAAGCAAGATATATGCTACTGCTTTTATCTAGAGTTTAGCACCTAAAAATATCAAGTACCAACAAGTCATTCTGGATCTTAATCTGAGCAGGTACATCCAAAATAGTTCTGTGTTGAGGGAAATGAAACTGGACATAATAGCTAACTTTAGAAAAACAGAATGTCAATAATTTTTTAGTCAAAATGTAAAGTGACGGGGGGTTGTATTTCTTGAATAGCTTTTGTGTTTTCAGTGAGACTATTTAAAAAGTAAACAATTACTTTATCTGAGAATTAGTAACAATGTCTTCCTTCTTCCTTTCTCATCTGCTAACTGGGGGAATCTGACATCAGTGAGCTTCATACCAAACCCACAGCAAGGAACAATCCAGGAAATCAATTAGCAAGATTATCTTTTTTTTATTGCTATTGAGTAAGCATCATTAACTGAACCTTAAGATGAGCTCCCTATTTATGATCTAGGGTTAATATGGAATCACCCAACTGCATAAGTAAGTGTCGAAGAAAAAACAGGAACTTTTTTTGTGTATGTCCGTTGAAGTTGTAATTAATGCAGTGCTCTCTGGGCATTGCTTCTCAAGGGGTCAAAGGAAGTGCACCTGAGAGTTTTTAAACACTAGGCAAATACCAGAAAATGTGTATGTGTAGATCCTGATTCCTCCAGAAGTACCAGAACAAACACAGCCCTCCTGTTAACTAGATGAAGACGATTTTATTAATTATCCAACTATTTGTTAATTAGGTCTAGGAACAATGAATATGTTAACACCAGGTGAGATGTACATTGCTTAACTGATCTAACTTGAAGTGAACTTGCTACATTGTTGAAATCCAGTGTTTAAATTAGTGTTTTACTTTGTCCTACATCATACAAAAGATCCATTGAAAGAAGAGATTCTTCAGAAAATAGTTACAGTAATTCAGTGACACAGAGAGAGTTACAGTTCCCCTCTATCTCTCCAATTCTTCTCCGCATTGCTCTAATACTCTTAACTATTGCCTCCAGAGTTTGTCTAGTGTCTCAAGAAGCAGCTCTCTCCATATTCATATTGGTTCTCCTCCATTTTCGCTAAGTTTACTTCAGGTGAAAAGTTCCACAGTGCAATGCTTCAAAGGTCTGAATGTTCTTTCACTTTTCTTAGGTGAGAAGAGTTGGAAGCTTATTCCATCTTTTGTAGCACTACAATGTGTTGTCTTCTTTTTTTCTTCCCTTCCCTCCCCCCCCCCCCAATGAATTTTGGGCTAATTTCACTTGTTGCACTTTATTGGAACATGGTTAACATTTATATCAGGTATCTAAACTCTAAAATGAGCAGGTTATTATCACAACTTTAGCATGAGCCATATCTTGACTGCTACCCATGGGCAAGCTAGTTAGCCTAATGGTTAGATGTGGTACAGTTGCTGAGTGCTTTACATTTCGATGTCAGGTGCCTAACTTGCACAGGGCAGCTGTGATACTGGAACACTAGGACTGATTGGTGACTGAATAACTTCAGTGCCTTCTGCCCATGCACCAAATTATGTCACGATGCATTTTAACAGTTGGTTAGCACAGGGGCACTCATGCCAGAGAAATAGTTGAACCCTTGCTTAATTCAAATACTTCACTAAAATTAATAAGACAATAACAAAAATTAACTAAATAATGAAAAAAACACCACTCAAGCAACAACAATAATGCCCAAAACACATGCATCTCATACATGCCATGTTAGTTATCTGCAGCCCATGCCACAGCTACACCTGAGAAGTCATGCTTGCAGTTGCATGATGCACCTATCTGAAAGGTAACTGAGCGGAACTCAGATCACTAATAATTATGGCACCATGTTAACCACAGTCCAAATCAGGGTACAGAATGTAGCTTACCTTATTCTAGAGTCTAGCAACAAGGACAAGACTCCAGTGCTTCCTCCCAGGAGACTGTACTACCTTCTGCACAGCAGCTGAACCTACTGACAGTTGTTCCTCTGGGACCTTCTGAGGATCTTTCTACTGAACATGACCTACTTATTGAAGGTAAGCCTTAAAGTCCTTTTTAAATTTCCCTTATTCACTTCACTATCTTTCACATACTACTTGAGGTTCTGCACCTTATCTTCATCCTACCTTGTCGGTTTTGCACATATTTTTCTTTCATTTCCAAGAGCAAAGAGAATTGACTAAGTAAATGGAGTGATATCTTCATTCCTGCTTGTTGATGAATGGGTAGCTCTTTCTGCCATTATAGATCTTTCCTGCACAGGACCTAGAATTACCTTGAAAGATTCTTCTTGCTAATGTGAGGGGTTTTATGGTTTGTGTGGTTTGTTGGGGTTTTTTATTAGTTTATTTTTTTCCAGAAGCTTTCAAGACTTCTTTTGGCTTATGGAATCAGGCTTTTTTTGGAGTGCAGTCAAGAGTTCTGGTTGTGTTCCTCAGTTCACTGTAGCTGATCGTTAAAATACCAGGTCTGCAATATGAAATGCCAGTATTTCTTTGAAAACATACTTTACTCTTATTATTTCATTCAACTCACAGCAGTGTTGGGGAGACTTCATGCTTCTCCTGAACAATACCTTTCACATTCAACATTTAGCAGAGTGGATTCATGAGAAGTAAGAGCATGGTCGCATTAGCTATCTGAACTCATACACCCTTCTGTTTCTGAAAGACCTCTTTTTTTTTTTTTTTTTCCCCATTTCTAAATTCAGATTACTGGCAGGGCAGTTTTGAAGAAGCTGTTTTTAAATAACTGTCTAATTTATTCTATCCCAGTCTTCCATAAAATGAAAACTACTTTAAATACCTCAAATTTCTCAACCACCATTTCCCTGGGAGGGGGAGGGAGGAAGACAAAGGATGTGTTTGCTAGGGGTCCCAGGCAGAGGAGGAAGGGAATATTTCAATTATGTTCCAATTGTTACACTTGAAAATATTGTATGGAATTTAAAAGGCATGGAGACTGATATTTTCAAAAGTGCTTTTAAACATCTAGGACTTTAATTTTATTTTCAGAAGTAACAAAAGCTTACAACACTATCTTGCTGAAAGCCACTAAGACTTAACTGAATCTGTTCAGCAGGTCTGGGTTCTGAGTGAGAAACAAATCATCCAAGACATGTAGGTGGCCTATTCTTGTTGTTTTTCGGTGCAATCTTAACATCCTTCGGTGCTTCGGGCATTTCTGAAACCAAAGAAAATGGAGTTTTTTTTTAAAGTACTCCAACTGTATGTAACATGGAATAATATACTTGTTTCATATTACAACTGTCATGCTTCCACCATAACATCCTAAAAGACTACAAATTTTATCATGTTCCTTAGACACATAGAGAGGTTCTTATACTCTGTATGGTGATTTGAAAGGACCTTTCCCTTAACTAGCATTTTAAAATAATGACTTTCTTCATTAGATGCTAGATTTAGAAGAGCTAATTAGTACATGCTTTATTTTGGGGATGTCTTACATATATGAAAAGGAAGAATTGTGGTGTGTTAATTTCGCTCAAAATGCAGGTGTAGTAGGGGGGAGAATAGCCTTGAAAAATCTTCCCTTTCTTCAGTCACATTTTGCATATCCTCTTCCAAGCTGCAGCTTGTTTTGTAAAACAAAAACTATTGTCAAAGGACAAAAAAATAAACCAACATAAAGAAATTCGCAGCTTTAACAAAGTCAGATTTCTTGTACAATGATAATCTGCTTGAATGGCCCAAAGTCATTAACAACAGGGAAAGAGTCCCTGATTTTCTAGTTTCTTTCCTAAAGGAGAAAAAAAATCAGCTTGCTTTAACTGTAATGTTTGTCAAAAAATTCAGAACTTCTGTTTGCTTACAGTATAGCGAGGAATACCATTAAAAAAAAATCAGAAGGTATGTGGAAAATGCAAAAACAATTTTTAAAAGCTTACTCTGATAGCACCTCCTTCTGGTAGAAGTGTATGAATGGTACTATGATTTCTTTTTATGCTAACAGGAAATGGTTTTCAGGCTGTGTCCGATGAGAAAGCATAAAGACAACAGTAATCCTTTACTCATTGGATTTTTAGTACCTTACTATCGTTGTAAGGAGAGTATTCTTTAAAAAAAAAAAAGCACATTTTCAAAAATATGTCTATTTAAAGAACAGTTGTACAATAGCAGGATACATATTCTGTGAATGTGAATCAAATAGATAATATGAAAAGATATGTTGTCAATACATTCACTGATCAGACCTAGCATAAAAAGGACTTGGATCTATGAGCCTCTTCTTACTTGGAGGGGGGAAAAAATATAAAAAAAAAATCAGTTTCATTTCACCCAGCATTTTGGGAGGAGAGTTTAACAAGAGCTGTAAAGGAATATAAGTAGTTAAGAAAATATATGTGTTCCGTTGAAGCTGAAATTAGATGGTTATTGAATAATATGTGGATCTGAAGTCTCTATATCTTGGTCATATGATCTGATATAAATCTGGTTTTGGATGGAAATACTACTTTTTGTTTGTTTGTGTTTTCCTCCTGGAATATAAAAACAGTAAAATCTTTTGCCTTTTTAAATTTGAGGGTATCTTTTAAGGTCTTATTTCTAGCTTTATTTTTTAAGTTAGTATCTGAAACTTTTTGGACAATATTGGAATCAAACATGGACGTAAATCAAATTGGACTCGATTTTTTTGGTCATATTGAATCAGTATTTTCAAGAAATGTTTTCTTTTAATGAGATTATTATATTTCTAGCCACACTGGTTGTGGATTGTGCAATGAAGTGTAGGGGAACTATTGGAAATAAGTAAAGCTGGGAAGAAAAGGTCCTTATAACCGATGGTAGTGAAAATGCACAGAAAGAGTACAGAAGCCTGAAATAAGAGAAAGAATGGAATATGAACAGTACAATCTGTTGAGAGTTTGGAAACTAGAGGCAAATCCTGATCTGGAAATTTTAAAAAGGAGCTAGTGCAGCTGCTCACAGACTGAGTGATGCAGTTTTGGTCACAGAGTGTTAGGGAAACAGGAAAAAACGTGGTATTTTGGGTACCAAATACCGAAAAGGCATTTGGTTCAAAATATTTGAATTCTGTTGTGCAACCTCCTGTTGCAGTAGAGGTTGCCTGCTAAATCATAGGTAGTAGCACAAGCGCTGTGGCAATGGGTAGGATCCAATACAGCGATTCTCCAATTGCAAAGCCAAGTAGAACAAGTTATAGAGCAGGTAAGACCACGTTAATGTTCAGGGACGCTGCTGTCAGGCAGGGTGATGCACACAACCAGACTACAAGTAAAGGTGTCTGTTTACTCTCATACTACTAGTTCATTCCTATTTGCTAGCAGACACTCGTACTGTGAATCAAAAGAAACCTGTCTGGTCTTGTGGATTGGATGTATTTCAGGTACTAACTGTTTTTAAAATGGTTGTGTTCCCATTTGAAGTAGTTTGCGTTTTCTCATGGCCACCACCTCATTTCCTTTTATTAGTACCATCTCGTTCTGCTTTATGCTTCTTTTTATGTAGATATTCACCTATCTTTATAATGCTAGTTATAATTTGAGATTGCAACAGAAATGAACACATTCCAAGGAATAATACACATTGCATGTATTACTTCCCATTTCTTTTGGAGACCTACAGATTATTTACAGTATAAAACTTCAGCTGATGATCCAGCTGCAGTTTGAAGTAATACACGAATCTATGAGTTTGGGTTTTGTGGTGGTAAGGTTGAGGGGGTTTTGTCCTCCAATTTTCTCCTCCTCTAAATGTAAATTTAGTAAGAGGAACCATTGCCTTCTCCCTAAGACAATTCTGTGTTCTGTAAGAAAACTTCTAGACCGTTAGATATCTGACTACTTCTTTCTAACTGCAAGGTTTTCAGTTTCTTATTAAGGATTCTCTCTCAGGAGTGGTATCATTTCTTCACAGGAGTCAGGCTGAATCCCAGATGGCCAGCTGTAACTTTAGTGTGTGAGGCTGTGCTCCAGCTTGTTTCCCTCACTGCAGTATTTCCTATTCTTGGTAATGCCCAGCAGGGTTTACATCCTAAACTGATTTCCAAAACATTTAACAAGGTTTTGATTGACCCTTTAACATCTCGTACACCCTGAACTTGACAAAGCGGATTCCCAAACATGGAAAAGTAGATTGGCTTTTTTCTTACAAAACAAACAAACAAGATTACTTTTTTAAACAGTTTTATTTGCCTAGTAGTTTTCCTAGCTTTGTGATTAAATACTATTGCACGTCTGTTTAAAACCACGTAATTGTAAGCAAGATGGAAAAAACTTATTAACTTGCCTTATTTCACTGGCTGCTCTCTCCTGTATTTACTCACGCTGTACAGGCTAAGTTTTACAGTTCAGTGGAAAAAGTGGAATCAGTTTAACTTCTTACATGAACAGTACAGCAAGGAAAAAAGAAAAAGTAGAGGATCATGGGTAGTTTATACTAATTTACCTAAGAGAGAAAATCAATTATTTCTTTTTATAGTGAGCACCCTGAGGAACAGAAAACATAGTGATTAGATGCCCCACTCTCTTTTTCCTTTTTTCTTTTTTTTTAAAAAATTTATCATGTCTCGGATGTTAAATGAATCTCTGCTTTTTTGCCTGAAGTGTCCTGATATATTGTAACTTATCAATGCGTGAGGTAAAGCAGAAGTCTTTTAAATATGTAAACCGATAGTACTGTGCAGCACAGAATTTCTTAATAGCTCTTGGTCTATTTACAAAATAATTTACAGAGCTTTTGAGTTTAAAATATTCCCTTAACAAAATCTTCTTGCAACCCAGGTTCTTATTATCTTTTATTATTCTGTGCACCATCACTTCTTTTAGCAAGATGATTCCATCATCATTTCTACTTATCTACAAATATTTCACAACCTCCCTCTCTGTTTTGGTTTGTTTGCACCTTATTCAGTATGCTCTCCAGTTTAATGCGTTGTTTTAGAAGGGTCTTCTCTTGAGATGTCAGTGAATTTCAAAAAAACCTCAAATATCTTTTCAGTTGGAAAAAGCACATTAAATACAAGTACCCAGTCGAGTTATCTGCTCCTGAAGGTTTCAAATTAAAAAAAATCTGAATGATGACTTGGACTGTAAGTCATGAGAAAATAATCTTTCCTACAGTAAATTGATACCTCTACCTCTATGCCAGTGAATACCTGAAAATACAGAAGCAGAAAATCACTTAGATATTCCTCGAGAGCTTTCAAGGGACTTTATGGGGAGAGTGGCTGATTTTTGGTTTGGTTTGATTTGGGGTTTTATTGGCAGGGATGGAGGGTAAAAGATCAAGGTCAGGAAGATGTAGAATCCATCACATGATTAATTTAGATATTACAAATTCCCTTTTTGATTTTCATGAATAACGGCTTTGGCAATACTCAATTTCCAAGAACCTGCCAGGAAGAAAATAACTGGAAAAACAACCATTGCATACAGTAAAGTCTAAGTCAACAGTAAAATAATATGAGGTTGAGGTGTACTGCTATAGGACTGTAGTAGTGGTCTCCAAACTTTTTTTGATCATATAACTCATCAGTAAAAGAAATTCTAAGCACGTACCCCCAATGTGTGTGTGTATATATATTTAGTTATTTATAAATTGTATGCATGGGCAATTGCACTCATTAGGTACATTATAAAACATACACAAAAATAAAAATTAAATAGGGATGAGAGATGAACAATATTGAAATAATTTCATTAACAGTACAAAAACCTTTTCATTATTTTTATTATTTTATTATTATTTTTATTACTTTTATTATTAGTGTAATATGGTTAAATATGCTTAATTATTTTTTAAAGTCTTGCTTTAACATTTTGTGATACAGCAATTTGAAGGTCTGTTTCTAAATTCAACTGGTTTGATACTTGGGTTTAATGGCTGTCATAGATGAAAAAGATACCTCAAAGATACATATATCCAAATGGAAGAAGTGCATCATTTTCTATGCTTGCTAAATCATGACACTCATTTTTCAATCCCATCCATCTATTATGCAAAGGTTTTTATTGAAATTCAGCTAGTAAATTTCTATCCGCCCCAATGTGAATCAGTTATTTTCATAACATAGTTGAAAGGTGTTACATTTTTATATTTTTAACAAATGGGTTCAAAACCCACTGACACTTTTCTTTCTGAAAAATTTTAAACAGGGAAGAAAACTCTGTTTCCAGGTTTTTTTAATGTATACAGATATGAGAATTTTTATAGGTGACACATTGTTTTCAGCAACAAAATCCCGTAACGATGAAAATATTTCCAAATCTCAGTTTTCAAAATGCTCTCTCCATAGCATGAGTTTCTTTTGAAAAACAGTTACTTTCTCACTCATTGTTAAGACATTACCTTTACCTTGAAGGGACACATTATGTCCTTTTTTTAAAAAAAAAAAAAAAAAGTCTACTACGTAACCACTTTTCAACACAGAAAAGGCCAGCAGATATAGAACACTTGTCTTCCTGTAAAAGAGAAATGCGTAACTCATCTTTAATTTTGACAGCTCTTTTAAGCACTTTGCCATGAGATAAACAGAAAACCACTTAATTGTCTTTATAAATTTAACCACATCAATGGTATCCTGTAGAACTTTTTGCACTTATGGTTACTATTTCTTTGCTGCAACAGTTTGCCTATGAATGATGCAGTGAGTGAATTTCACGTGCAGTACTACCACTATAACCCTGCCCTGGAATCCTTTTTTATTCCAGTCAAAGCAGCCACTCCATCGGTGGTTACACTTGCACAGTTTTTCCATAAAACATTGTTTTTTATTAAGGAAGTCATTTACCATTGAGAACACATCTTCTCTAGTACATCTTTCCTTTAGCGCCTCACAAAGCAGTAGTTCCTAACGTATTTCATTATTGAAACAGAATCTAGCAAATACTATAAAGTGCGACATGTTAGAAATGTGTGCACTTTCAGCCAACTGTATAGCAAATCTGCTACAGTGCTTAATTTGTTCTAATACATGTTTCTTCAAATCTTCGACAGTGTATTCTATGCACCTTCCAACAGTATTTCCTGACAAAGCAATGCATTTTAGTTTGTTGCCATATTGTTTTCTGTATATTTCAGCCATTTTCACCACGGCAGATTTTTGTCTTTTGCTCTTAAGTAAGAAACCTCAAAAGAGGCTTCTAAACATTAATCATTAAGTTTAGTGAAGTACTGGGTTGAGTATCACATGACTTTAAACTTTGCTGATTACATCTGCTTAGATTGTCATTGGTTTTACCTTATGACTGACAAAAAACTTGTACTAAGAATAGGAAAAATGTCACCTCTGCCATTTTTTTTGTAGTTTTGCTTGTGCTCACATTATTAGCATTATTTTCAATTTAAGAAACTTGTCCATTTTGTGAGGGTTAGTTTAGTTAAAGCTAGATAATATAATCTGTAAATCTGCTTGATCAAGGACACATAAACTGCAATATATTGCAATATATTGCAATATGCTAAAAGTGAACAAACAGCTGAGGGCACCACTGTTGCCTCTTCCACATTGTGGAGCACTCGCTCTTCCCCTGGACACCTTGGTGACCATGTAGGTGACATGGGACTCTCTGACATACAGAGTGACAGTGCCAGTGTCAAGCCATATATTAAATATTAGTAAAGCTTAATTTCTCTTTTTCTCTTCTCTTCATAAACATATATATAGGTTCTAAAATTTTTCCTACACCCCAAAAGATCACTGTCAACCCCTGGCATGTGCACACTCCATTTTAGAGACCACTGTCCTATATTATAAAGTTAGATACACCTCATGTGAATTCACATTTTTCCTAGTTCAATTTCCAAATTGGAATGTATATTGGATCCTGTGGTGATAAAAAGAGTGAAGTGTTTTCAGTATTGTTACACCCAAATGTTCAAAAGGAACAGATCAAGTGCCAGAATAGCAGATTTAAAAATAACAACAGCCAGCCTACTACTATTTTGTCTTTTGTTTCTGCTTTTGAGCTTTAGGACTGACCTTGAGTCACGTATTTCCAAGCTTCTTCTGTAACTATGGGATTAGAAACATTATATATATATATATATATATATAAAAATTAATAAAAAAAGAAAAAAGGGAGTGGAAGTGTTCATAAAAGACCTGTCTTTGGGACCTGAGGCTTTTAAGAAAATCTACAGACATCATGAGACTCATGATAAAATCTTGATGGTTGACAAGACTGTGTTTTGTTTCTTTACACATGAGAGCACTAAGAGTCTTTTCCTCAAATGGTATCTGAAAAGATCCCTAATGTATCATGTCTAATGCAGTTATTTATATTCTGAACTCACTCTGAGTTGTGGTTCTGGCAGACCCTGTACCTGTGCAGAATCCCACTAGTGGCGTCATACGGAAAGAGTTAGATGTGAGTGTGGCACTCTGCCCGAAACATCCACCTTCCCCCTGCGCTGATAGCCTGTAGACAGCCCGCAGGCAGCAGGCAGTTTGTCTGGGAGTGCCTCGTGGCACGTTAAGCTGCCTTGTGGTACAGAGGTCTGTCGGGCTGCACAGGACACCGCATGCTCTGTGAAGCGCTCTCCACTTGCGCCTGAGGTTGCATTTACAGGTGCCAGCCTCTTAAGGACAGTGGGTCTCGCTTTAAAAGCAGCTTCAGAAGACTGCATAAGCCCTATCTGGGCGCAGAAGGTAGCTGACAGGAGGTCAGTGCAGAATTTAGGATCTAAAATTAATTCAAAGCTGATTGTAAAAGCACTGTCAAAGTAAGGAAACCAAATAAAAAGAGTTCATGGGCAAAGAACAACTGCAGAAATTGTTCAGTGTGCAGTGATATGTAGTTCCTTTAGTACTTTGCTGTTTAGCTGCTAGTATTGAAAGAAATTTTATTAACTGTGTATATATTTATAAGCTTGTATATGTAGTTATGAGATTTGGATTTGAATGCTTTAAAATCATTGATCTCTATCTGCATCATTTTTTGATAGAAAAGGGAAAAAAAATGATTGGGCAGTTATCAAGTCCCTGATGTAATGCTTTTGGAAAGAGCAATAGTTTGCCTGCAGACCAATGAGCTATGGAAAATCAAGGATGGAACTTAGTGGAGCAAGTCCAGCATCGAAGGACAACAGGTCCTGAAGAATTTTCATCAGAACACAGTGATGTAAGAGACAGAAATAATTTAATTGTTTTAATCTGACATCTGAAAGACTGACATGCTAATTTCTTTAGTGGAAAGGATATATCATGAAACAGAGTGATAAACATGGGTACAAAAATGTAAAAGGGCCCTCGAGCAGACAATATCGCCATTTTACCTTTTGAAATACTTTGCAAACCTTTTTATCAGCATGAATAATACATTGCAATGATGAATTTCTCCTAGGCCTATTCACATTAGAAGAAACATTGTGGTGAGAGCAGATGCTCTACTCATGATGGCGCATTGAGAAATTGTCCATCAGATGGCATGGTAACAAACAGCTTTCACAAACAATCCAAAATATATCTACAAAACAAAAACCATCCTACAGCCCACCTACTCAACAGAAAATTCAGGGAAAAGCTTTCAATATATATATATATATATTTTTTTTTTTTTTTAGAGATACCATCCTAGGAAGATGTTGATGAACTAGGGAATGTCTGGAACAGATTGTTGTATGAGGGAGGAAGATAGAAATAGTGGTTGTTTCAGCCCTCCCAGAAGTGAAATTATCCCAGCTTGTAGAACAGTTGTCTTGATTACTTAGCAGGCTTTGAAAAATGTTTTAAACTATGTCTGTCTGTAGCTACTGATATGGAAATGGTTGAGGACCAGGCTATGTTATCCTGGATCTCTTCACTAGTCAAGAAGTTCCCTTACCCTTGCTTGTCAGTTCCCATTTTCAAGGGAACTGATGAACCGTAGCATAAGCTCTCTCACTGGTATTACCTGGTGTCGTGGTTTAACCCAGCCAGTGGGATGGAGGGAGAGAATAAAGAATGGAAAACACCACCAACAACGTAAAACTCGTGACTTGAGATAAAGTCATTTTAATAGGACAATAAAGGAAAATGGTGATGATAATAATAATAAAAGAATATACTATGCAAGTTATAAACAGCACAATTTCTCACCACCCAAAGTCAATACTCCACAAAACCCCAAGCTGCCTTGCCTCCCGGCCCACTCCCCAGCTATACGCGAAGCATGACATCATATGGTATGGAATATCCCTTTGGCCAGTTTGGGTCAGCTGTCCTGGCCGTGTCCCCTCTCAGCTTCTTGGGTGCCCCTTACCTTCTCGTTGGCAGGCCAGTATGAGAAGCTGAAAAGTCCTTCACTGCTTGGCAACAACTGAAAACATCAGTGTGTCATCAATATTATTCTCATCTGAAATCCAAAACACGCACTATGTTCTGCTACTTTCTTCTGCTAAGAAGAAAATTAACTCTATCCCTGCTGAAACCAGGACACCTGGTGTGTTCACTAATTTGGTCAGAAAGCTAGTGGATTTTACTTTGCTGCTGAGTGTTAATAAAGAGGCAAAAATGCATTGGGGTAGTGTAAATGTGGGTGACAAATGGAGAAGAAATCAATAAAAATTGAGAATGGGTCAGAAAGGAAAAGCACTCATAGTGAAATAGAAAGAACGGAAGGGAAAGAATAAAAACTTCTGCACGCAAAATATACAGACATGGAAACTGAGGAAAACAGAAGAGGAAACAGACTGATGGATGAAAGGGATGAAAAATAAATGTCAAGACAGAAGAAAAATTCAGGTGACAGGAAAAAAAAACCTCCAGAATTGTAAACTCACCAGAAGGTAGATATTTTAACACCGAAAAAGAGCATCAAACACGAGGAGCCAAAGAAGTATGTGCTGTAATGACAGTGGGTCTGAGAGATACATATGCCTTTCATGACCTGAAACAACACTCTCACCTCCATTACTTAAAGTCTGCCTCGTTGTGTTTGGAATAAAAATAGTCTGGAGGTAAACAAGAAAAACAGACATATACTCTTAAGATTTATTTAGTTATGTCAACAGAAGAAGATGACATCACAGCTTGAATAACCACTCTACCTTTCTTGTATGGTAAGTAACGTATTCAGGTGTTGAAATACAATGCAGAGCCATTGCAATATCTGAAAACTGTCACATTGTTGAAGCATAGCCAGAAAGCTTCCTAGAAGCTCCTAAACTGTGTTTTAGAAATTAATATTTCTTGAGGTTAGGAGGCAAAGAGAATAGGGGAAGGCTGAGAGTTTTATTTTAGAACAAAGAGAAACTTTCTCACACTCTAAATAAAAGAGCTTTTTTGGTGTGGGATTTTACTTTAGATTAAAAAACGCATTCATACGGAACTTTAAAGTCAGTACATCAGAATTTGCCACATGGATGAACGCATGAGAATCATTTGCAAATATATATCAGCTAATATTTAACGCATGCCTTCAGAACTCCCTTGCTCTACCAGTCACTTCATCTCCTCACTTTTCCCTTCTTCTTCTTCAGTTTCTTTTTTGCTGCTAGTTCAAGCTTCAGGGATTTATTGTATTCCAAGTTTCAACTGGAGACATGTGCCAAAACAAGTAAGCAAGCAGCACTTTCCAGCTCAACTCTGCTAGCAGCTTTATGAGAGGTTAGCGAAGCTTTCTGTCTCACATTGAAGGCATTGAACAATGTGTCAATTACCATGTCAACCTGATGTTTCAGGGGGGAAATCACATTTAAAGTGAACTGTAATTTGGGGGAGCTTGGAATTGAACTGGAACCGGGTGAGAACTGGACTGCTGAGTCAGAATGGTATTTTTATTTGAACCCAAATAAAAAAGTAACGATATTTCTATTCTACCTACTGAACCAGAAATGAATAGCAGGGAAAATAAGTTTTACTGGCTAAACAGCATTCTTATTTTCAGTACATATAGGTATACATATATATATGTGTGCATGTTTGTATACATACATATTAAAAAAAAAAAAAGGGAAATCCAAACCCCAGCAACAATAAAGTCCTACTGTAGGAAAATATAAAGAAAGTGTACCATAAATTCATGTAGCAAATAAGTGTACCATAAATTCATGTAGCAATAAACTTCAAACAGTGAAGTTAGTATTTAAGCATAAGAAAAATGAAGTAGAGAAAAACCCAAAATAAAAATTAAAGGAGATCAGAAGGTGCTATAAATAAAAAAAAAATAGTTTAATTCCTTTGATTAACAAGCAGAGAAGTTACTGTTCTTCCTATATGCCCAAGCTTTCAGACAAAAACTCATTGGAAGAAAGCATACAGTTTCTTAAGATATTTGCACAAGAAAAACAGCATTTAAAAAAAATAAAAAAGAGAAAGAAACAGACTTGGTAGAATTTAGAAGATTAGAAAACAACCTTTAATTACTCTACAGAGAAGCTAGTTAAGTTATCATTGGCCTGAGTGATGACTGCTAGGTCATGGCTTCCTCAAATAGTGTTTCTTGCCCAGTGGAAGAAGAATTAAAAGCTATCAAAAGAAATTCCAGGAAAGCTTATGAAGTGGTAGAAAAGTGTAACTAATGGAATATGGATGGCTCTTATGGAACATGGACGGGCAGCAATGTTGATTTGGCACATTATATATTTGGTTGGATTTTATTGAAATTCGTTAAAAAATCATGTTTGAAAAATTAATCTTCTACTTATTGCGGATTAACCAAAACTGTCAGAAGACAAAGTCAAAGCAACATGTAATTTAACCAGAGTATGGACAAATTTTGGTGTTACAGAAATAATACTGAGCATATCCGACCTTGAAGAATCAGCGAATGACTTCTTAAAGCCTGTAAAACAGAGAAGGATATATAGATAAAGGAAAGCCCCAAAAAGGATTGGACCAATTCTTGATTTATCAGTGAAGAAGCCACATCTCAATAAGGAAGAAAACATATTAGATTTGCAGGGTGTCATAAAAATGTCATACTTAAGCTTTATCAACCAGGAAAATGTATCTGTCAGTCCTAGCAATGTAAGTACAAGTGAAAAAAAAGGTGTTTTCAAGCCTCAAATTTATCATTTCACCTGAGAGGTCCAATGTGGAAGAACAACTATAAGAAGACATTAGTCTGATTTTTTTAAGCAAAGAATTCTCAACAAAATAATAAAATTATAGAAGGTTGGGGGTTTTTTTAAGTTAAAATATTAAATCAGGAATCAAACGTAAGTTTTCATTCTGAGATATTTATTTTGTTTTCATATATCTACTTTGACTAAATCACGAAGTAGATTTGAGTCAGACTTGTCATTGCAAAAGCATCCGAACAGTTATTCTTTATTTATCTATTGGTGGCTCCACCAAAACTGATCTTGAGTATATTGAACGCAACTGAACTGGGAATTGAATTAAACCTATCTATATGCCTTCATATATAAAACAGGCAGGGTAGCAGTTGTGCCAGGTTTCCTATATTCCTTAATATATGGTTCAGTCTTTTCCAGAAACAGCTAAATTGCCTGTAAATAAGAGCTGTGAGGAACTGTGAAGCTTTAGAAGAGAATCTGCCACAAACATATTGAAACAGCTGTCTTGCATTGAGGTTCCTGTTATACAAGGCTCAGCGTAAACTATTTAAGAATTGAGCTTTGAAAAGAGATATATCCCACTGAAATTTCATTATACTCTTAAAAAAATAAGCATTTGAAAGAATGGTCTGGAGTTGTAATCAGCTAATCTGGCTTCCTGTGTAACAAAGGTTTTGAAATTTTATTCATAATTTCCTGTGGTCAAAGTTATTTTTCCTTTATTAGTATGTTTTATGTATGGTATCAAGTCAACTATAAAGTTTTTGAATGTTTGTTTTGATTTTTCTGAAACTTCTGATTTGAGTTATATCCTGATTTCTGTTTTGTACCATTGGAGTTTTTTACAGCTGGATTACTGTGGAAATCTGGACTCATCCCCTTGCTCTGGACATGTGGATTCTTTCCTGTCCATGGTAGCAGAAGTAAGTTATCCAAATATTTTTATATTTGTGTGTGTATATATGTGTGTGTGTGTGTATGTTTTGTTTTGGTTTTTTTTGGGGGGGGTGTTGGTTTAATTTCATAGTATAAATTCCTTAGTTTAGACAGATATTACACACTTGGTAGCAGGAGAGTTTCCTTTATACTTCCCATTGAGAGCAGCAGTAGAGAACAAGAACCACTGTCAACCAGGAGAACACAAGATACATGCATGGCACAAGGTTCGTATTTCATCAGTCAACATTACTGGAACACGAGTGCTGTAATTCTCCTATCCTATAGCTAGTCTCATGCTATTTGTCTGAGGGCTTAGCTCCATACCGAGTATACAGTAGCAGCGAAGTCCAGAACTAGTGCCAATTAAAGTTGATAGCGATCTTCTTGTTCACGAGTTTTATTTGAGACCAAGAGTGCCCTATTGGGCACATTCTATGGTTGGAGCAAAATTGTAAGTAGAGGACTTCAGGGCTGAGAGTGGTTGAGATGGAAAGGATGATAAAGGACATCGCAGTTCAGATATTTGTGTCGTCCTTGGTAAAAATAAAAGTGAACAGAAAAACAATCTCAGAAGAAATTAGGTTGGGTTTTTTTCTGAGGAGAATCACAGAATGGTAGGGGTTGGAAGGGACCTCTGAAGATCATATAGCCCAAACCCCCTGTCAAAGCAGGATCACCTGTAGCAGGTTGCACAGAATGGCATCCAGGTGGGTTTTGAATACCTCCAGAGAAGGAGACTCCACAACCTCCCTGGGCAGCCTGTTCCAGTGCTCGGTCACCCTCACAGTGAAGAATTTTTTTCTCATGTTCAGATGGAACTTCCTGTGTTCCAGTTTGTGCCTGTTTCCCCTTGTCCTGTTGCTGGGCACCACTGAAAGGAGTCTGGCCCCTTCCTCTTGATATCCACCCTTTAGATGTTTATAAGCGTTGATGAGATCCCTTCTCAGTCTTCTCTTCTCCAGGGTAAACAGACCCAACGCTCTCAGCTTTTCCTCATATGAGAGATGCCCCAGTCCCCTCATCATCCTCATAGCCCTCTGCTGGACTCTCTTCAGTAGTTCCCTGTCTTTCTTGAACTGAGGAACCCAGAACTGGACACAGAACCCAGAAATTATTGTAGTAAATATACAGCAAATCAGGCCACAGAATAGCAAATGAAATAAAAACATTAGTGAACTGCACATGCAACAGTCTGCAGGACAAATTATGCCTCAAATATAGATTAAATCAATTTCATGCACAATTTATTAACGTTGTCATGGATGGCCTGCTCTAAGTCAGATCTTAGGTAAATTGAGTTGTTCACCTGAAGCAGTACCTAGTGGTCTTTTACAGTAGAAATTAATTACTGTAGCAAAAATGGATATGTCGGACAAAAAAGAAAAAAAATAAAGGCAACTTCAGAAGGGCATTTATACTTTGCAAACTGCTGATTATCTCTCTATAGATAAGCAGATCACTAATCATTTCTAAACAGTGATGGTTTACATTAGCCACGGGTTTCAAATGTGGCCAGTCTATCAAGCCTGTCTTCTAAAAGGACTAACTACTATATTCAGAAAACCTCCAAGATATGTTGTTTTAAATTATTTTTAATTAATTTCTACTACAGAATATAAATTTAATCGCAGACATAGTAGAGTTCAAAAATGTTATATAACTGAAACATAGAGCTTCAAACTGCCTTGAAGCACAAATTAATGCAATTTGTTATATAGCATCATAATTTTACCAGGAAGGAAACAGTTCTCTAAAGAGTACATACAGAACTGGTTTTGAATCTGGTTTACGTCACAGGTAGAGTGAATTTTGTTGGCTTCACTCCACTCCCTAATGCGTATTTATCCATAGCACAGCCCCTTTCCAGGCCCAGAATTAGAAGTGAGTGGCAGCTTCTCCACTCTGGAGACCCCCAGTAATGACACAGCATAGGTATTGTGGTATGTCAGTACTGAAACAAAGTTGGCACAGACATTAGGCTAAATTTAAAAATAACTGCTATGCTGGTAGCCATATGCTGGAAAAATTATATTAAACTTGCTCTCATCTTTTTAAAGTGCTAACAACTATGGAGAAATAATAGAATGCACATACAGAACCATGAAAGATTCTCTTTGATTTCAGATTCTTAATCTTCTCCTTAATGGGCCAGTACTGCAGCAGTTCACCCACTCAGCAATAATTTTGTATCCTAGGGTATGTACATAAAGGACTTCAGTTCCCTGGATTGTCTGACTGCACTTTCCTGAGCACTCATATCTAGCAAGAAAGGGTTTATTCAAGGTGAACAAAGAAAACTCCTGACTGAAAATATAAACTCAAATCTAACTCTTTCCTTTCTTTATTCTCAATTCGTTCCTTGGGAAGGGAAGTGCCTTGGTGTGCTTTTTTTTTTTTATTTTCTCCTCACTGCTGCCCTAGTTTACTTATTGTGTATTATGGTTAGAAGCTATTGAGGCAGTCACCAGGACCAGCTGTCATTTGCCGGTATCCTAGGGCCCTCTCAGGTTAGAGCACAATACTGAAGCAAAACTTGTTGCTTTGCTGAATTACTTTCTTCTGTCCTTAGACAAGAGAGTCAATCACATCCATACTTCTTCAAATAGACCTCTCTGCCGTGTTTAATGCTATCAACTGCTATTACATCGGTCTTCGCTCTGCTGGGCTTTCTTCCGAATTGAAATGTGGTTAGCTATATTGTATTGCGAACTGTGGTCCTGACCACAACTGACTGGCAGCGTAGATAATGACAAACCCTGTTCAGTATGGTTTAAGTCTTGGCTTTTGTTCAGATCTGGATCCATGAGAGAAGGGCCTGGCTCCTGAGGCTGGAGTTCTCCTCCAGACCCACCTTCCAGGGTGCAACCTTGCTGGGGGTGGCCTGGTGAGGTCTGGAGGACTATGGGGTAGTGCAGTGCTCTCCCTCCCTGGCCAGACCCATTCTGCGGCCACCAGCAAGGAGAGCCATTCTGGGCAGGGGACAGTGGCTGGAGTTGGCCAGAGCCCGGTCATCCCCAGGTGCCACCACAGGCTTGGGTCCAGCTGGGAAGGCAGCCCTGGGATGGGATGGGGTCAGGGTGGTGCCTGGTTCAGTTGGGGCCCAGGGCCAGCCTAGGGACAATGGCCAGGGCTGAAAGGCAGTGCCTGGAGCAAGGGGACAAGTCCAGGCTTCTCACAGCCCTTTCCATAAATGTCTTCCTCCACTCATCACCACGCAGTTCCCCTGTTCTGCCCCATTCTTGGGTGCTGAGCCAAGGCCAGGCCAGGCCAGCGCTGCCCCAGGGGCCAAACCCCATCTAGGGGCAGTGGGGAGGGCGCAACAGCACTGGCCCCCCCAGAGCTCTGGCTAACACTCGATAAGTGAGTTGGGGACAGGTCCTGACAAGTATTTTAACTGTTTTGTTCCCATCCAGGCACATACTTGCATTTGATTTAGAAGCATGATTATTGATTTGGGAATCAGTCCATATTTGGCTTCATTCTGGCACTAAATAATACCTCCTGGGTTTCAAAATTTGTTATAGCCTAAGGAAGAATTTAGTCTTTTTGGTCCTCCTAAAGTCATGTAGCTTTCTGAACATTTTTTGGTCCTTGTCACTCATTTGTTGAACGTTGTTCTTCTCTTGTACAAACCCTCATCAGCATGAAAAGGATTTCTATGTAGAGATACAAGGATTCATTCTTTTTCTTTTATTATGTGTGCACATTGGTTTCTCTCTTTAGAGTTTATCTATAAATGTTAATGACTTTTTATGAGGGCTAATATGATTCTGTAGATTGTGGGACTGGCTGTTGGAAAGATGACTACCTTTAAGTATAGTCAAGCAATATTTTTCCTAGTGGGAACAACTACTTTTACTTCACAGAAAATATTTGGCTTTTTTTAAGTAAATGAAAATGGTAATCAGGTATTGCTGGACTTCAAAGACAGTCTGAGTGAATTCTGGAAGAAATTATTTTGTTTAATTATGATCATCAGGAGCTGCCTTATTTGCCTTCATGAGTCTGGGTTTGCTCTTTAATATAGTAAGGCATTACTACAGCCAAAGTGAATATCAATTAAAAAAAAAAGAAAACTATTGTTATTTATTTGAAATGTCATGAACAGAAAACTAAGATAAACAGTAGATATGCAGTATCATTTTCTGTCCTAACTTCTAGGTGAATAAATTGACAATAGGAATAACAGCTACAACCCTACCTACGCTAATCACAGAATAATGACATAAAAATTTTATATAACATCCTATTTTCCTGCCATAACAAATTCTGCATTCTCATCTTTCAGTCCTTTTTTACCTTTTCAAAAATTGACTCCCAGTCAAGGAAAAGAATGAAGGCAGAGAGGACGCCAGTATACCTGCTGCTCCTTGATTCTTGCGTTTGTGTAACCCTCCAAGACAGCAACTGCTGTCTTATTAATACTTTCAATTTTTATAATCATCAAATTTTTATTTGTTAGTGGTAGTACTGAGACAGGCTGCCAGTGAAAAGCAGCCAGTTTCCTCTGAAAACTACCCAAATACAGAAAGAAAGTGTAAAAACCTTCTGGCTCCCCATTTCAAAGTACACCTATAAAAAGAAAGTCCAGGAAGACCCAGAATTATCCAGCTATACAGCTTCAATCCAAATTGGAAAAACAAACAAAAAAGTCCAAAAATCCATTTTCTGTTACCAAATAAAGTTCCAGTATGTAGAAGTGTTTAGAGATTGGAGACAAATAAGAACTCAAAATAAACTTCTCACAGTTCACATACAGTAACCAATTTTCATGTCACAGATACATTTTTTTTCCTCCAGTTTTTCCAAGCCAAGAATATCTGGGTAAAAATAAGATCCTAGTGCTTTGGCACTATTTTAAAGGCAGAGGCATCTTTTTGATGTTGTTCGTTACTTCTTAATTTAACCAGGTAGACAATAGTGTGGAATTCTACCCAGGAAAAAATTTCCCTGAGTAAAGAACTCAAGATAAAAGCAATTTCAAAAGTATCATTGTAGTTATAAAATAGTTCTTTTATTTCATTATAGTAAGCCTAGGAAAGAGAATGTATAAATATACCTCAGTTAAATCATATGTAAAGATACAGGCACATGAGCCGCTCCTTTAATGCTTTGCTACCTATATGTAACATCACAAGAATAATTGGAAAGGGAGAGAAACAGTAAAATTACTCTGTGCATACTAAGTTCCATTTAAGTTGGAAGATGAAGTACAAATCCACAGCAATTGGCTTGGTGAGGTTTGGAGTGAGGGAAGGGTCCAAAGCACTGGAAATACTTGAGATTATGCTTTGTGCTGGAAAGACACAACCCGATGAAAGATGCATTCCCCAGCTACAGGCTTTACTGTGGATCCCTTGTCCATTATACAGCGAATGTATGATTTGACATTTGGTGTCCCCTGTGTTACATATCTCTCACAAGACTTAGGAAATGTGTTTTCCTTATGCCAAAGCACGTTAGACACACACCTCAGCATTGATAGAGAGAAGGCAATAGGCCTGAAGCAGGTACTTAACTTCACACCTAGGCTCAACTCCTCTGAAATGGCTGATAATTTCTAGTTTCATATGTGTTTTGCTCTAATAGTTTGTTTCTGTGACATCCTTAACATTCCTGTTCCAAGTGTTTTATTTGTAGAGCTTGAATATTACATTTTGTAAAACTTTAACTTCTCAATTTGGGAATCATGAAAAAGCAGTTCAGTTTGAGCTCCTGTGAACTGCGTAGTACCTCCTCTACTGGTGAAAACTGACAGAGCTACCAGGACTTGAAGATATATGACATTTTTCAGCTTTGGACTCTGTTTTAATATTGCTGGGGTAATTTTGTGAATTCAGCAAAAACTGAGCTTTGCACATTCAAAGGCAGAATATTAATGCTTCGGGTCTGTTCCTCGACCCCTCGGGAGCAAGAGGACGTCTAAACATGCCAATCATAACTTGCATGGCTGTGCTTTTCATGCTTCTTTCACAGTGGTATATTGCAAGTTACAGTTAGAAGGCCAGCTTGGATTCTTAATCTAAAGCCAACCCAGGTAGAACACAAGAAATTTAGGGTACTTGTATAAATACACTCTTAAACTTTGGAGAAGTGCTTGCTTTTCCCCAAATCAAAACACTCTGTGACAATAGAGCATAAGAGTTAAAGGCATAAATTAATACATACCGTTTCTTCGTTCTTTCTTAAAATGTCTAGATGTCTTAAAGCAGCCTTTTGATTCTGAAATGGGGTCTGCTGTAATTAACAAATTCTTTTCCTATGTGTGTATGTGCAACCATGCACATGCACTCATATATATGTGGATTGGTGTGGATGTATACATATATGTGTACATATACATATATAGCCACAGAGTAAGACCACAAAGCGCCCTTTAGAATTAGTGGCATTGTTGCAATGCTTTAAGGGAAATTGGAAGAGGATTTCAGTTTGCAAATTTTGTTTTATTTCTGTTCAGAGAGTAAGACAACTCCTTTCAATAATAATAATTATTATTTTTATGACAAATTAAAAAGGGAAAAATGTCAGGGACCACTATTATATTTGATTTGTATTTTTTCAGCTCTGACCTTTATTTTCTGTCCCATCTATTTCTTCATTTAACTGTCATGAATAATATTGTTGCTATTTTCAAGAAGCGTTCTGAGTTTTAACACAGTCCCCTTCCTCTCCTTCTTTGTCACAGCACAAAATCTACAATGGTGGCTAGTCTTCTGTACCAGTCTCTTTTTTCTTTTTTTTTCTTTTTTTTTTTTTTTTTAATGAAAAAATTATCATTCCCTTTCTTGGCTTGTCTTAGAATCCAGAGTAATGTCACTTGGGCCTCAGGGGCTGTTGAGCAGCAGCAGCAGGTATGAGCTGAGGAAGTCAAGGTAGCATTAGCAGTCGTGCCTGGCTTTATAATAGTAGCTTACTCCTCCAGGATTTGTCAATTTTGATTTTGCAGTTCAGTCAGCAATGGCATGTGCTGTTTGCCTCCTGTCTGTTCGGCAAAATAAAGGGAATCATTTTCTCTTCCAGGTGATGAGACTGAAAAGGAAACCTCAACAGTTGCTTTCATGGCTTGATGCACAAGCTGCAATATTTTTCCCCCTACAACAGTGATGACCCTTTTTGTTTAGGAATATTTGGGTTCTCTGGATAATTTAATAGTGGGCAAATCCTATTCAAACCTACTTTTCCTTTTCAGAGGTTGTGTCCTCACTGAACTCTTCTGCTTTCCTTTCACTAGTTGTGAAGGAAAGTGAAAAGGAAAGAAAAGTGGGGAGAAAACAGGAGGGACAAACCTCATTTCTGACTGCAGAGGAAAGTCAGTGAAAAAGAATGAGTTGTAGGATACAGAAGATCTTCTTGAGAGCTCTGTTCGCACTAGAGAATACTCTTGCCATAAAAGGGAACAGAAGGATAAAAAAAAAAAAAAAAAGCCCTGCAGCAAATTCCAAAGGTAGTGCAGTGCCAGAATGCGAAGAAAGTGGTTGAATTCCTGAACCAAAGCTTGTAGAGAAAATAGAACCTAGTACCAAAATCTCTGTTGCCCAGCTATGAATCTTAGAATTGCTCAAGTATTTTTGTCTATTTGCTGCATGCAATAACACACCAGCACAGCTTTGCCATTAGCCACTGCCCCTTTTTTGGAGAACTTGCTACAAACTTAGCCAGGGGACTTCAGTCAGACTTTGTTTTGAATCCTTCTTGTGCATACAGGCTGCAAATGTTTGCCAAATACTTTTGACTGCTTGGAAGGTATTTCAAAGATGTGAATACAGTTTGCATGAGGTATACAGAGTTTGGTGTGGGTTTTTTTTTCAATACCCACAATACTAATTAGCTGCAAAACACTTGCCCCTGAGAATGAAAATTGTAATTTTAGTTCTGAGAATGTTTTCACATTTGCCAGCTCACACATTGTGCAGTGACTCATCAAAATGGATTGTGTTAGTCATTTGATGCTTCAGCTAACAAATATGAGAAATCATGTATTATTTTAACAACGGTTAAATGGACATGTGTAAGCTTTTCTGTAGGAAAAAGAAGTTTTTAAAACATGTTTTTATTTTCCTTTTGCAAAGATGGAGTAAGGCATTGTATCTATGGCAATATAGAAATCCCTAGTTACGTGGGAGAAATGCAAAAACATTTTACACCCTCTCCAAAATGTATGCTATACTTGCAATACGATCCATTCATTCTTTATGCCCCCCCTTTTTTTTTCCTCAAAACTTCTTGCCATTTATTGTTTAGATGTAATTCGTTAGAGGAGGATACAGTACTTGCCTCTTTGTAGAGTATTGGCAAAAATATCAGTACAAAGGTTGGATATTTCTTGTAATTAATAGTAAATTATTGCCTCATCTTTGTCTATGTCTCCACATTACTAGCAGAGTTTGTGGAAAACTCATAAGTATCTGCAGAATACATTTTGTATTCTGTGTACAATTTCAAATTTGGGGAAAAAAAGATTGTTTATAAGATTAAATGTCATGGAGCAAAATCTTCAGTCCTGGGAAAAAGCCATAGTTGAGTTCCAGGGTAACCTGGACGACACTATGCTTTTAGGAAAGTTGAAAGGAATTTGAATCAAACCAGTGCTTGCAGGGCTTTGGTTTTATTGAAAAAAGGTTATGTGGTATTTTTCCCAAGGCAGATTAATTTCAATAGACCACCTGCATTTTGCTCTGAGAGGTGTTTGGAAGATGTAAGATAATGTAATCAAATTTTCATCTAAAATGCATTTGTTTAAGTCCAGATAATTCTGAAATAAAGAAATGCCTTTCATTTTGTAATGACTGAAATCATAAAGTGGCCTTTTAACTGTAGGAATGAAATAAACCAACTCGATAAACTAATCCATCTCCAGAGTAACTCTGAATTATTCTGTGGTAGTATTAAGACTTCCGTGTTTCAAAATAGCTAAATCCTGCCTGGCTGTAATATAGAAATCAGTGCAAGAGATATCTGACAGGTACTGGCATAGATGTGTGCGTGCATCTAGAAAGCAGCATAATTTCCTGACCGAAGAAGGGCAAGTATGGTAGGGAGGTGTCCAAGGTGCTGGGAAATAATGAGAAAGTATGTTTATGAAGTCCCATGGATTTTGGTAAGGTTTATTCTTAAGACAATCATGTTGACCTAAAAGCGTATGTCTAGAAAGCAAAATCTATACTGTTACAGCACACGCTATAAAAATGTAAATGCAGCTTGAAGCATGCTTTATTCATGAATTTTTCAAACTACTGAGACCTTAAAGGAACAAAGCTAAAATAGTTCCCTGTTTAAAAACCTAAAAGATAAAATATGTATTTAAAATAATAAATTATACATAAATGTGATTTATAATTTATTGAGTATAAAAGTTTTATCACAGAAACAAGGAGAATTGGATATATGCAAATACAAAACAGCAAAGTAAACACTTCCATAAGATGGGTGCAGAGAGTGAACTTGGATATTTTTATTTTTTTTCTTTTAATATAGCTGTAATCTCAGAGACATGCTTATGAGAGTGTCTTATAGGAATGGTAGAACTCAGGGTATTTTTTCCATTAGAAACGTAACTTTTTTCTGCTTTGGTAGTAAACTGTGATGTTCTCTGGCATGCAGTGGTGTGGTGTTTATCCAATTTGGTAACATTCTGTAAGGCAGACCAACGTGTATATCAGCTAAAATAGTCAGTTCCCATATTGTATTCAGATAGCCAAGAAGTCCTGATTTCACCCTGTGATTTTTATAACGTGTTTACCTGAGTTACATGTCACAGGCTTAACAGAGCTGCATATTTAATAAAAAAGGATGTGAGAATCAGAGGCCATAAAAGAAGACACACTTCAGGCTTTCTAAACTAAGCATACTAAGCTGTGAGCAGGGCTCATATACAATCTTGGTGTCACTCAACACTCATTGTCTTCCCTCACTTTAATACAGTGAAAATACAGGCTACATCTAGGTCTACTTAAATATATGTACATATGTATAATTAGGAATTTAATGGGCTGTGTTGCTCTGATTCATTCAGGATTAGTTGTTAACTGTAAGAAATTGGTTACAGTCATGACTCAACTACAGATCGATTTGGCAGTGAGTACAGAAAACAGACCTAGCAAGCTTGTTAATAATGCTATCAACTGTATGCCAAAAATATTCTGATTGGTCTGCTTTATGAAACCTTCTTGAGCTATGCAGGTGCCAAGGTCACATAGGATGAAGGCAATAAATAAGAGTTTCCACTTGGAAATTTTACTGTTGAGCTCATGCCTCTTCAAGACTCAAACAGAACCTGCCAAGTTTTTTATTTTTCCCCACTATTCCAAGAACTTATTTTGAAGCATGCAGGGGGCTTTTTGGGGAGAATGATAGGAATTACTAAAAAATTGCTTGATGTCCAGACTTAGAAGAAAAGAAAAAAAATCCCTGATACTTGACGATTTTATATTTAACATTTTTGTGTGTGTATTTTAGATCATAGGTTAAAGGGTTAAATGCTTATCCTACTGCATTGTAAACACCGAGGTGACTAATTTTAACGGAACAGTGAATTGATCAAAAAATAGTTTGAAAGTACCATTATATTTTAACCATCTTAAAATTTAGTAGAGTTTTGCATTTAGTAATGAGTTTAGTAAAGAAAAATGGAGAACAGTAATAAAGCAGCAGGACTTGAAGTAGTTATTTTTATGATCCCTGAAGGTATTAGAGTCTGTAACAAAGAAAATATCTCAATAAAATAGCCTTAAAAACAACTCCAATAGTATTAAAGAGTACCTGTCTCTGGAAAAGCAGTAAATTGCAGTAGCACATAGCAGAGTAGACAACTGAAACTTGAGACTGCAGAAATACTATTTTTTTTTTTTTTAAATAAGGGTACTGATGTAGGTTATTGTGGCAACCAAGCAGGAGGATCTTCAGAAACCGTCAAGGATACATCACTGAGAGCCTTCGCTTGCACCCTTTCCTGAACAAAGTAAATACCAGACAGGTTTTATATAGTGAGATGATCTCAGTGACTCTCTGATGCTTCTTCCTTCTTTCTGTTAACCCCACTGGAACGATCTGTCTCTGATTGTCATTATTTTAATTTTTTTTTATTTATTTTTGTTTCTGTTGCTGGCCCAGAGGGAGAGTGTTTAGTTTATTGCATATGGGACAGCTTGATTAGAGCTAAACTATCAGTAAATCAATGAGCACTTTAAATATTTTCTCATTTTTAATTCACAATGGAACAAAGAAAATCACTTAGCAACACCTAACGATGTGAAGCTAGACCCTGAACGTTCATTGGAATGTCTACTGTGTTTTTGTAACCTAGCCAGTTCTTTAGACAGTCTAGTCCTTTTTTAAAACATCTAATACTTTCCCCATTAGTGTTGCTAAACAACCCCTTTCTTTGATGCGCTCTTCAGATGCCTGTCTCAGACTGTATTTAATTTCATTCTTTCTTTGAAAGGCTGTAATCTTGTTTCTCTTTACTCTGTTACAGCTGTGTAAATTTAAATGAATTTACTTTCTTCATAGATTTATGCAGCCAAGAATAGAATTTTATCATCCCAAGATGCTCACTGTCAAATATTTGAGTACGGCAGCCAGAAAAAGTTGATGAATACTAGGTAGTTCTGGGCATCTGGCTATTTCATTCTTGCTTATAAATGGGAATTGAGCTCTTCATAAAATTTGGTGATCATAGCTACGACTAGTAGTACTGCCAGTGGGTAAGGTACACTCATCTTTGAAACTTTTCTGCTTTAACTGTTACAGATAAATCTCTTTGGATAGCTTGGTCCCTGAAGAAGAATAGGAGTGTTAAGTACCTTTGTATGTTTTTATAGTTTATCTTTCTGTTAGATACATTCTCTTCATACGTTTGTGAGAACTGCACGTAAGAGGTTAAAAACACTGGCATCTGCTTATCTCTTATGCAAATATTGTGGATGGATATCTGCCAGGTTGGTATGAGTAGTAGACAAAGGAGAGAGTCTTACAGCAGCAGGATGGCCCTGGTTTGGCTAAAGAATGCAGAAAAACAGATAGATGGTTTCTACACAGAATCTTGAAGGCCATGGTGCCCGGAGTGAGATTGTGATATGCTGAGGACTACGTGAAAATACAAGGAAGAATTTTAACTGAACTGAGATTTGCTAAAATAGGTGTTTAAGACAAAAGGCTTTTCTCTTTACACCCCCGTTTAAATTTGTGAAGTAAATATATTTGTATTGAAAGCAGATTATTGATGTTTCCCAAGGTTTTCTAATGATTTTTTTTTTCCATTTAAATGCTCCAGTATAAAATTTTAAGATTTGTATGTTATCTACTTTGTAAGCACCTTGTCTTTCAAATCTCCAGTCAGGTGACCCTTGTCATGCCACCACCACTATTGTAATATCCCTACTGATTTCTTTTTTATTCCATGAGATATGATTGGATAGTTTAACCAAACTAAGTTATTTTCAGTATTATTAATGCAATTTTATATTTAGTTTACTCATAATTAAAGCTACTGTATAATATTGGCCTCTTTAGAGTTGCCTGCAAGGCTCTGCCTGAAAAGTTAATCATTTAGACTAACTTAGAGTAAAAGACTAGCTTATGATCACAAATGTGCCCCACAGGAATTTTCTTACCTGTGTTGGGGCACGTTATAAACTGTGGTTTAAGAACATACACTTAAATGTGCACTTAAGGCTCATTCTTGTCTCATTTATGCTGGTATAAATCACATTGAAATTACTAGAATTGCATTGCTTTTCCGGCATTGTACTGAGAGCAGAAGAAGGCTGATTAAATTCATGTTAATTGACACTAATTGGCAGTAAGGACTTGAACATGATAAAATTTTTAATAAGCATTAAATAGACAGATGATCTGTCTAAACTGACCAAAGGCGTTTTCTTATTCTAAAAATCCTGCTGCCTTATTATTCATATCCTAAAGCTAATTTCTAAACTCAAATCAGCTTCCCAGTCTTGGACTGCATGGAGTTCTTCATAGTTAGTGCTAGTTGTGCTCTCTGATGCTCAAATAACTTTCACGTTGGTGACCTACCTCTCCAGTGTCAGGGCTAATTCAACGCAAAACCTCCAGGAACATTTCCTTCCCACTTCTGCAGCAGCACTCCATTGCTCTTGAATCTGAGCAGCTACTAAATATTCTTCTAGTCCATATTCTTTTCTTGAACTGCAAACCTGTGTTTGCCAGGTTACACTTGCACACTTGCAAGAACTTTATTACTACTTCTCTGTCTTAGAAGCCTTCTAATTGTGATGTCAAACTCTTAAAAGTTTGAAAGTCACGGCTTCATGGCTTTGCTTGTAGCACACAGTCTGCTGCAATTCCTTGTTCATGTAGATGTTACAGAATCGGGCTGAATTGATATTCAGTATTTGTTCCATGTATCTATAGTGCATAAAGTGTTCAAGGGGAGGCACTGTGCCCATATGTGTATAATATATATATGTATATATGTGTATGAAATACAGTGACACAATATATACACAATATATGTGTGTATATATATGTAGTATGTACAATATATTTATACATACACACAATGTATGTGTGTATGTATTTGGACTCATTATTGACATCTGGTGCTACTGGTTCAATACAGCATTGATGATCTCCAGATAGGTGACATCTGTCTTACTGCATTGTCCAGTCAGTGAACATCAGAACTTTCCTGTGACCTTTGTGTGGAAGTTCTTAGGAACTCTATATTGAGGTTCAGTGAAAATAAAAAAATTGAGTTCTTCCAAAAACAGTCCACCTCAAATCCTGCAATTGTGATTGGTCCTAATTATCCAGGGTACAGGTAGCCAGCAGAGACTGCGTTGCACTGCACCTGAGAACCTGAGGCTCTCAGATTCGTGGCATAATCCTGCTATAATCTGGCCATTCTGTAGAAACATGGTACTGAGTTGCTCATTTGTTATTGTTTGAACCTTTACAAATTAAGGTTAAACCATGAGGCAGTTTTGCCTTTGTTCGTCTTTATTGACGAACTGTCTGTAACCTAAGCGTATACTTTTTGGTACATATTAATGATTTAACCCTGTTACAAACCCCACTATTGTTACTGCAAGTCTTTCCACAGTATGGCATACATATAACTGCCTCCCTAATTATTTAAGGTGATTTTAAATGGTTACTCTCTACAGGATTTGGCTAGACTAGATGTGTAGAGTACTGAATATTGAGTCTTATTCTGTGTTCTAAACTGCTGAAAATATTTATTTTCAATTTAAGTTTAAATTAGAACTATGGGTTTGCAGATGTAATATTTAAGATGCAATTAATCATGGATTAAAAATTTGATTGCAGTTGGCAGTAATTTAAACACCTCAATCACTGCTCATGACCACTTATTAGGGATTTAGATGTGCATGTGTAAATTATACCCTCTTTCTTCATAATTTTTAATAGTTCAGTCTTCCCAATGGTAGCCACTGCATGCACACTAGTGCTTAACACAGTCACTTAGTGCTTTGAACTTTTTTCATACTGGATTTATTGGGTTAATGGTGATATTATTTAGATACATAAAATTCTGGAGATAGCAGAAGTGGGGGAAAAGAAGCCACTCAAATCTGGTTTATGTATTCTTCAATATTAATAGGTATCTTATTTTTCTCAATTAGAATCAAATCAATGAGTTCCCAACTAGAAGCTTTTAGAACAAATTTTGTCACAAAGCAAATTTTTACTTTAGTTTAATCACAAACGTTAAATTTAAATCCTGTAGAAGATTACTAATAAAGAAGCCCTGATACATACATGTGTATCTGTAGCAGCATGACCATACTGCCATAATTGTAAAATTCCACCACTTTATTCATCATTCTAATTCAATGAGTTATTCTCAGAGGATCCTTGCTAATAGTAACCATAGAAAAGGGGACCTGCAGAAAGCGTATAGTTCTTTTTCACATCCAGTTTCTGATTTCTGAATACGTTACTATTCAGTAACACTGAAGCAATTTCTTCCTGTTGAGATTTTTAGCTTCATCCTCTGTAAAATCCGTATCAAGCCGACAGGTAATAAGAAGTATCGGTAATTTACATAATTGTTATGTTCCAAATAATGCTGTACCAAATTTAGGAAACAAAGCTATGTAACAGAGGGGAGGTAGGTGGTATTGATTCTCTTGGATCTTGGATACGCATCACATCTCTTGCTATTTTCACTAGTGTTTTCCCTGTTGTCAGCCTTTCCAGCCTTTCTGCACGTTCTCCCTGTCATTTATTCTCCAAAAAATACATGACACTTAATAGTATCCCATCTGAAATATAACTCTTCATTTTATTCATAGACCCTTTCAGGCTATCGGCACGCTTTACCACGTTAAGGGCAATTCCTACAGTCAGCTCATCAGATGCTAATTTTGGCAAACCTGTGGAGAGAAATTTTGGGCAATGAAGTTTTTTACTGCAATTCCAGGAGCAACAACATCTCTGTGTGCCTGGCTTGAACAGGCATCCAGTAGAGCGGATGAGTGAAGTCCGAGTAGTAGCACCCGCAGGCTGAGGAAATGAACCAGAAGTCTGGCACTCTGAAGGGTCCCTGCCTACAAGAAGCTTGAGATACTATTTTCCTGACTACTTGAAAATGGAGCTGTCTTCTTTCACAGACATGACTTTATTGCTCTAAAGGACACCTGGCCTACTGGGAGGAGGGGAGGATCTCTAGAAAAGTTCCCAGTCTGCTACAACAGCAGTGGAAGGGAAAAGAAAAACTATTAAATACATGAAATAAAAATTAAGTGTTTCAGAATAATACCTTTGAAATTCCAGACACTTTCTGGGGCCACACTTTTTTTGAGGTACATTTGTAATGTTTCATGAATTATTTTTTTCTGGACTGTTTCCAGGAATGGTCTTATTATATATTGTTTGTTTTCATGTTTGTTCACAGACTGCTGCTCCATGAGTAAGCTGAATAAGGACTTCCTCTCCTTTCCATGGACCTAACTGTCGATCCTCTTTAGTATGCAAAAGGTCTTTGTTATCAAGTTAGCAAGCAACAACATCCATTTGCTTAGCCCTGTCTCAGAGTAGGTGGGGACTTGGGGATTGGTTTGGCGCTTTTTTCGCAGTTTGTACTCATGTGCCTGTGTGCTGGGAGGGCGGGAAGGAGAGAAGGATCCTGATGTTATAAAAAGCCTAATTACAAATTAGGAAGTTCTCCGTGACAAACTCTCCTGGATTACGGTTTGTTCTCTTTCCTCTCTTTCCACTTTTTCCCACAGAGACTGTTACAGTTTGGATGCTGAAGAGCAAAATCAGGCTATACTTTCTGGTGCCCCATTATTTATTTCAGAATTTACTGATGCTCTCCCTGATTTTCCCTACTGTTACTTATGTAGGAAAATTTCTAGTCAAACAATAAAAATGATTTGTAGATTGAACTAGGCCATTTGCAGGTACGTTGTTCTTATAGCTTAAACATCTTTTACATTTATCGATGGAATCTCTTCACTGCCTAGGAAAAAAAAATCCCAGATATGTCCAGGATTTAGAATGCCATTTCCTATTAAGAATGATCCCCTATCTAATGCAACATGGTTAGACAACCCTATTTAAATTTTAACTGATTTAAAAACAAACAAAAAACAACAACTAAACAAAAAAAATTAATCAACAACATGTGCACCTGCAGGCCCTGACATAGACCTTCACCAAAAACTATAAAAATTACAGCAATGGCCCTATTTTAATGCAGAAATAAAGTGACTGCTTTGTGGAAATGATATAGGTAGATTTCCTTCCTTTGTCCCTTATTATTTTCATTCTTTGTCTAACACCTTTTCAGGTCCTTATAAATTTGGAAAGATCCAGTCATGAGACTTGAGCATCCAGAAAATGCAGATGAAAGGAAAATCAAAATGCAAAGGAAGAGCTCAGAATTAAGAGGATGCTATAAGCTAAGGGGGAGCCAAAGTAGCACCTCTTGTAGAGTTTTCTAGAACAGAAAAATGGCAAAGCAGGACTGGCAGCTCATGTAATCTCTAGTCATTACAGTTTTAACAGGTCTCAAAATCTGAAAGCTCTTGTCCTGGCACAAACATCTGTGCAAATGAAAGCTCTTGCTCCAAGGATATGATCCTCCATCTTTTCTAGGCTTTCTTAGGATTTTCTGATAACTGTAAAAAGGTTTAGGGATTTTCAGCTGAAAAGCATTGGAAGAATGAGCCAGTGCTACCTCCTCAGTCCTGTGTATTGTATATTAGGTTCCACCAGAAGAAGTTAAGAGGGTGACCAACAAAAGAAACCATTAAAACTGTTAGTAAATTTATTTTAATTTTTTTTTCCTCGGCTGTACCTATCAATCCTTTTTTTATACTAAACTAAACCCTAGTTTTATACTTTTAGAAGAAGATTTGTTGGCATACAGCTACTCTGACTATTGTTTTGGATACCCTAATACACTTGTCAGTTTAAAGAGCCAACATTTTTGTGTATGACTTTGGCTGTTGTCCAAGTGGGCAAAAAGAAACCATATTTATGCAGAAAGGTTTTTTTAAAGCAAGGAACTAAAAATCCATTTGCAAATCAATCCTTCATTCAGTATAAACAGAAAAACATAAAGATTTATACTTGCAAAACCAAAAACCTCCAGGCAGCTCCAGCAATAGAATTAACCAGTGTAATCTTCCTCTTAAAACCTAGACACTGTTTCCTGTTTTGGAACTAAATAACATACAAAGTAGTTAAAGCAGCAAGGGTATTTCTAGTATGTTACTTGTTAAATATTTTTCAAAAGGAATGGTATGAGCTCATGTGACATTTCTAATGCCTGTTTTAAATTCAAGTTACTGGAAACATGAAATAGAAATATGGGGCAGGGCAAAACCTTTTTTCATCATTAAGACCAAAAGGGAAAAGGCTGCAATGCAGTAAAAACTAACTCTTGGAGGAGGACTTTTCTAGACAGAGAAGCAAAACCTAGGAATCACTGAGAAGAAGCAGCTCTAGAAAAAGGCTTATACAAATCCAAGACTCTGGTTGTGCAAGAGTCTTTTCAAATAATGTACTAAGATCATGCATTTTGTGTAGTCAGACACTCAGAATTTCTCTTAGACATAATCTTAGTAAGAGAGATTTGGAGAAAAGTCATTAAATGAAATTTTGATTGCATTTTCCTTTTTGCTTTCTTTCCCATAAAAATGATATTTTAAAAAAAAGTGGTAGTTCAATGTTTTCCAGGTACGGTCCCTTAATCTCCTTGACTGGTTCAGGTAAAAAAATCTAGCTAATCTTCCCAGGTTTTCCTATTATGATCTCTTCTTCCTTAGAATGCACTTTCCTTCAGATCAGGACTTCACCTTCACACTTGTCAGTAATCAAACCCAAAAGAGAGTAGAAATGATTCACATTTATTTTGTGAATTGGACTAGACAGCAGGTTGTCATTCAGAGCAGCTCTGAAGTCACCTCTAATCCATACAAGTTTTCTAGCAGTTTACCTTAGAAGACCACAGAACCCAGGCAGGACAGCAGAATGCTGTAATGCAGCAGGGATTCACTGACACTGAGACACCAGAGATGCTCCTCGAAGCCCACAAGGATAATATAGAACCAGCACCAGACATATAGGGCACATCTCCTATACTTAGTTCTGAACTGAAATAAAAAAAAAAATAAAAAAAAATCTGTTGTTCTTACACAGATCCTTTGGCATTGTTACCAGATAGATCCTTACTTGTATAAATACAGTCCCTGGAGGTATATGAATTTGTAACACCCATTATTTCTTATTGGACATACAAGGAAGTGTTGAATAAATATATTGTGTTGTTTGAAATGTTGTGTGGAGAAAAGAAGTTATTGGTGGTGAAAGGTACCAGATGAGGGACTCTGAGAGTAAGAGTTGATGTAATGCATATCTGCCAATTATCCTTTCTATTTTTTTCCTTTTTCACTTTATGTTTCTTTTTCACACTGATTTTCTTTTTTCTTTCATTTTTCTAATGATTTTCAGTTGACAGGAGTGTTGTCGAGAAAGCAAAATGTCCCTTGTCAGGTGAGCTGAAAATACCTTGCTTTTGTGAAAGAAGCTTCTCTCTCTCAGCTCCCAGTAGTTTCAAACTCGAGGAGACAGGAGTGAGGGGCTGCAACCCTTCGTGCTCACAAGATGGGGAATTCAACAGGTGCCCAGACTTTGCCCATGCAGAAGACAGACACTGGCTGCCAAATCTGAATTCTGGCGTATCAAGTATTCTGAGCTGTTGCTTTTCAGAGAGGGGCTCAAAAGAAGGTGGTAACAGCTACTTCCACGGAAATTATTTTGCATCTTTGAGAGGTATGGGCATGAGGCTCTCCCAAGCAACCACAGGAATCTCTTCATACCTGCCAATTTTACTGGGTTTTGAATGTCAGGTGTTGGCAGCTATAGATATAACTTCACTATCTCTCTAGATTGCTTTCTTTATAGAGGATCTCAGAATGGTCCACATGAAATTGAATACAGTGCTCTCAGCTCTAATAGACCTCATAAAATCCCCAGCTCCTTTCATTTGTGGGTGAAAGTTTCTCTACCACAGTCTTGATTTTCTTTAATTTTTTTTTTTTTTTTTTTTTTTTACTGTGCAATCAGTCTTTTAGAGAGATTTAGGGGAAGAATAGATTTATATGGAGCTGTTTCCAGGTCTGGGTTTTTTTCAATGTTTTGGAGTGATTAGGAGAGGGGTCTTACTGATAATAAACTGAATTTGCAATTGAGCCAGTATCAAAGAGTATCTTCATATACCTCATTATGAAATAGTGATGTAAAATGTGACTGTCATATGTATCCAGAAGATAAATCTTGCCTATTATTCCTTTAAACCACAAAGAATATATTCAATATGAGAAAGTATTAGTGCACTGTGTATACTGTCATGTGTTGAAAAACTCATACAGGACTACTATTTAATTTTGTAGCATCGTGTTTTGGAGATCATATTTTATGAACAAAGCCCATGATGTTCAAAGTGATTAGAAGAGTAAATTACACTGTGCTATGACAGATAAGGAGCTCCATCGTATATGCTTTTGACATGAGTATGTGTGTTTGAAGTTCAAATAATCATAACGTATACATTAATCCATATTATTTCCACTTTTATGCCTGGCATTTAAAATGTCAAGCATGAACCTAATTCTATTGTGATAGTACAGGCTTTCAGTAGCAAAAATTTAAAACCCTGTAACAACAAGAGCCAGTCACTGTATAAAAGCAATAATTTTCTAAAGACGTAAGATCACTGATGAGTTAAAAGGTATTGAATGATGATAGAGTTTTACTTTTCGGATGATTCCTTCAATATTGCTACTATTCATCTTGTGCTTCTTTCTGCTCCTACAACAGTATGTTTATTTCTCAAAACAGATATGCCAATTAAGGAAGATTTAGCCACCACTAGAGAACAAATCACAGAGCGATAGTGATATTTCTGTTGTCATAATATATTGATTTGCTAAGTACTTAATGTTGTAATGACAGAATTAATACAGACCTTGATGTAAGGGACCTTATGGAAGTTCTAAAGGGAGATGAACAGAATATATTGATATATGTGAGAAAGCTTGTATATAGTTCTGTATTTTCCCGAAAAGTTTTTAAGAACAATAAGCAGCCGTACCTATATATATATCTGTACTGCATTCTGTTGTGGTACCCTTGATTACTTCTTGATGCTGTACTGATCCTTATAAGCCACATGACCTACTTCAGGCAATTATATCTAGCCAAATACCTAGAATTTCTAGTCTGCAGAAATGATGAAAGTGAAAGTGAAAATCAGAAAGGTAAACCAAAAGTTTAATGAGGTTGAGAGATATAGGGAACTGTCAGTTCTCCTCTTACATGCTCCTCCATCGAAGACAATACCATAATTGTATCTCAGTTCTTGGGTGTATTTCTACTTGCCTTTTTCTCCTGCCTGGTGTGTGTATTTCTTGGTTCTGTTGCTGGCCTGATATCTGATCCAGTCTTCTGAAGCTGATGAAAGCCTTTTCAAAGATTCTGATGGCTTTTATTTTTTGTTGCTGCAAAGCTTGCTTTGTCATTCACTTGTACATGCATCATTCTCAGGGATAAAACAGGTAGAAGTTCAACAGATTCAAAAGCATCAAATATGTGTTTAAACAACGAGTATAAATTATAGTAAACATTTTCACCCTTTTTGGATAACAGATATAAATTAGTAAGACACTATAGTAGCAAAGGAAAGTATCCAGAAGTCAAGAGAACCCCAAAATTAGGTTGTATATGAAACCTTTCTCTTTGTTTTGTAAAGATAAGTTCTTAAGAACTGAAGCCTGGAAGAGGAGAGTTTGTAATGCATTAGGAAAAAAAAAAATACAACTTAGTTTATATTTTACTTCTGTACTTTGTGCACAAATTTATTTATTTTTTTAGGTTCAGCCCATCAGACAAAAAGACGGTAAAATGATACAGATCTGCTTCTTGAGGTCAGCTCATCAGATGAAAATTGAGCTCAAGAGGAACATCTAATCCAAAATATCTTTTCCTACATCAACTCAAATTATAGCTTCTGCACTGAACGTAGAAGTAAACAGCACTACAGGTAAAAAAAGCAAAGTAGGACCAAACATTGGGGAGTTTAAGGTTTTCCCCGCTGTTGGAGAACTGTGAGTGTCTGATGAAGAAGTGATTGTTCAGCTCAGTATTTTTCCTCTTTTCCTGAGTGTCTGCCCCTCCACAGGAATTTTCAACTTCCTTACTCTTCCAGAGAAGTAGATCTCCTCTTTTCTGATATTTGATGAATAATGTTTATGAATATCTACACTAACTTACTCGACAGCCCAAGGCTTTTTCTTCTCGATTTTTTTCAGTGGGAAAGATAAGACTCGCATTAGACACACAGAAGCTGTCCCCAGTATCCAGCAGGATACTCTCATAGACCTGGTGTGTGGCAGAGCTTAAATGCTTGTTGATACACATCCTCTGTGTGTATTTAAACAGAGAAAATCTACAGAAAGTATATGAAAGAGGAAGAGATATTGAATCATTTCTGGTTTACGGTAAGCAATTGGTTTGTACATCCATTTAGATAAATTGACTGCAACAATCTGAATTGAAAACTTGAGTCAATTTTCTAATACTTATCCCGATCTTTCTTCTTCTAACTATTGGGTTTGATACTTTTCTAAGTTTAAAAAAAAAGGATCAACTACTGCCACGTGAGTGTGAGCACCTCCTACAAAACTAAAGACATTTAAATAAGCACGAGAATCAGAAAACCCCTATTATTCCATGGTCTGCGTTATCAAAGTCACAGACTCTGTCTGTACTTAACTTTCATTTTCCCTGCTAATTCTCTCTGTATATTCAGAGTTCATCCATTTTATTTTATGTGTAAACAAATCTTAGGTTACAATGCATAAAGTGTTGGTCTGTTGCTTTAGCAGTTGCAGTTGTCAATTATTTTTTCCCCCTTTCTTCTTTTTAATAGAGTGGGTACGTAGCCATCAAAAAAACGCTACAAAAAACAACCCCCAAAACAAAAAACAAAAAAAACCCTGGCTGAACATCCAGAATCCTAGTCATTAATTATAGAAACTTACAGCAGAGCAGTTAAAATGCACCTGTGCCACACATGTGGCCTTGGTATGCTAAGTATTTTTTTTAAACAATTACAAAGCTAATTCTTAACAAAACAACAGACATCTGGTCCACTCTGAACAAAGGATCATAGAAAATTGCCAGATTGAAACAGACTATCTAGTCCATTATGCGGTAATCTAAACCTGTTGCTTCTAGAGGAGCCAGACGTGATCCCTAGTGTGTTATGGCAAATGAACAACTGGGTTTTTAGGACTTCTGTCAGTGAATTAACTTTCACTGTAGCTTACATAGTAATTAGAACAAGTCGAACTATTCATTTAAGAAATGTTGAAATTTTAATATTAGTGTTTTATTTCCAAGAATTATTCATTTTTGAAGATGTGGTAGCTGTTTGTGATGATATGAACATCATACTTGACCAAACATCAGTTTATGAGTTTGTCATATACTCTGTAGGCTTTTGCTGTTCCTTTTTAGTCACAGCTTTCTGTGACTAAAGATTGCTCTTTCTGTGCATAATTTGGCTTAAAGTACTTAAAGGAATGAGAGATGGTACAACCAAGCATGTGGACCTTTAAGTCATTGTGGGAGTAGTGTGATATTAGGGGTAGGCAGGTACTCTGCAGACCTTGACCACAGGCAGACCTGTTCAGGTAGGGATATTAATCAGCTATTACATGATAAAACCAGTTTGAGAGAGTTTCTGGAAAGAAAAGGGATTTCTTTATGCAACATTATTTTGCTGCTTTGCTTTCCTTCTCATAAATGTTGGTGATTAGTTTAAAAATATCAACAGTTACATAAAACCACAGAGGTTTTCAATGTATGCTATCTTCTCATATCTTTGGTAACTTCACTGATGTTACTAGAAAGAAAATGCAGTTGATTTATTCATTCAATTTTAATTCCATGTGTTTACATTAACACAGCAATACTTGCATCCAGGTTTCTTCAACTCCTCTGAACACTTAGAAGCTAAATAATTTCTTTACTTCCTCTTTGTATCATCCTGTCTTCTATATAGCTTAGTCCTTAGTAAAAGATCTCCCCTCAAGTAATATTAAGAAAGAATATAGTAAAAAATAAAGTCCTGATCCATCTTCATATTGCTTTCTTCTGGTTTCAGTCTCTTACATTAAAAAGAGTTTACATTTTCCATTGGTAGAGTTTTGAAAAGACTCAGGTGTTGATTTGGTGTGCTCCTGTCAAGATGGAGAAGATGAAATTATTTTCCCTCAGACAGTTAGAGAGACAGATTCAATTGGCCATTTCCCACTTAATGTTATAAAGGAAATAAAAAGAACAACTGGAAACAGGAATATTTTTTCTTTCATTGATTAAAGGTTTTGAAAGTTGTAGTAAGAAAAAAGCATTAGCTCAGTATTCTATACTGTTCTAAACAACAGCTAATTGTCCTGGTTACCAGAGATTAGACATTGTTAATCTCATTTTCTCGAAACTGCAGAGTGAAACATACATGTATCTACACATGCCAACAAAATATGTGTGTTGTCAAAGTCTGTATAGATTTTACTCTTATTTTCAAAATAATCAGCTGAGCTTTAGCTGCTGCAGGCAATTTTAGGGGCTTTGTATGGAAGTCCATGAAAAGAAGAAAAAAGATCATATAATGAAATAAAAGTATTAATAAACCACTCCCAAATACAGAGTACTAGTCTCATCATACCACACGCATCCTTCTGGCCTACACATTACTCAACATAATGGAAAAAGACCAAAGGAATATAAACCAGGAGGAAAAACAAAATTGCAAAACAGCCTGCAGCTGATGGCAGAGGTAGCTGTGGATGGCAGAGGGAGTATATAGTTCATTCACCAGTGTCATTGAAGGGAGGAGTAAAAGTGAAACCTTAGTACAGAGGTGATTGTCAAAGAAAAGGAGAAGTTTTCATTAATGGAGAGCTAAAAATCTAGCCTCAATCTCTGAAATTGCTCTTTAATAGAAAAGCAGTTAAATATGCATTGAAGTCTCACTGCAATAATTTTCAGGCTCTCGTTCTGACATCTTTCCTCTCCCCATTCTCTGTGTAATTGGGACTGCAGCTATGCTGCATGTTTTGAACTGAAGCCTCCCCAAGAGTCTGGTGACTTCTGCTTCCAAAAGCAAGGGCAAACTATAAAGAATGTCCTCAGATCAAATGGATTTCTTCCCTACTGTATCCTTAGATAATGGCTAGGGGCTTCAATGGCCCTATGAATTTGTCCCAATCTGCTAACTAAAAAACTAGGTTCTTCATTAATATTCTCCACTCTGAATGTTTTTTCTTGTCCTTGGGCCTCACAAAGGTTGAAAAAAAACCATATATTACTTGATCTTTTACTTTTTTTTTTTTCTCTCATGTCCTTTTTTATGTTGCTGATTTCTTCTGTGATATGTATGCATCAAGATCAGGTAACTCTGTTATCAGCCATATAATGACAACACAGTTCTTTTTTCACACACCATTTACACTAGTGTAACTCCAGACAGTTTGTCTCTCCCAGTTTTTTTGGCTATCACAATCATTTCTGTGTCATTCCTTTTCTGTTACCATCTTTCTGATCAGTTACATCTGAAGACTGATATGAAAAGTAAAAGTAATATTTTCCCTGTGAATGCTGCTTCTGTATTGTATTTGCTTTAAATCAGATTCAACATCTGGGAGCCTTACTGTGTATTCCAGTTCACACTGTAAATGTGAATAGAATTTATGTAATTGAAAATGAAGTTAATGATAGACCACTAAATTCTGTTGTATTTCTCTGAATGCTGAAATCATTTACTATTGCTAAGATAGACCATAAAGACAAATTCCTTCACAATCATCAATTCTGACTAGAAAGTTATTCAGGGTATCATCTTCACCTGTTCACTGGTTGATTAACGTGTTCTAGTTTGGTATGTTTAAAGAATGTAGAATGGCTGAGCTGGTAGAGTTATATGGGGGTCTTTGATTTTTATATTCCTTCAACCTCTTTCAAATTCCAGAGCATTCTCATGCCACATGTCTTTTGTTTGTTCAGATACCATTCCCTGAACAAAACTTCTTCTGCACACTCAATAAAGATATAGTAGAGAGGTTAAAAGTCATAAAAGCCTTCTGCAATTCTTGTTTGCCAAGCGCAGAAAAAATAACCCCTTGGATGTGCACTCAAACCAGTCAGTATTTCTTTCTTTCTCTTCTTCCTTCTTTACCACCCTATGCTCAGATCCTAATATATTTGTGAAGAAATAATGTGCTTTAAAGGCATGCCAGAGATTGATATGCACATATACAGCACAAATATTTTCATGTTACTTCCTAGGATACCCTTTATGCTTTCCTACCATTTTAAAGAAGTGAAGGCGGTCTTAGCCTTGAGAAATGAAAAGTAAAGCTTACACATGCCAGTATGCAAAAGGGATTTTAATGACCTTTAATAACTTCAAGAAAACAAAGCAAACTCTGAGAGGACAAAAAAACCTACTCAGCCGACCTTCTGAAAGTTATGATCTGCAGCCTCCGAGCACATTCATGCCTGTCCTCATCAGAGATTTTTTTTCAGTTGAAGGAAATTATAGTTCACAATATGTATTGTTTTTCTCTTTGCAAGAACAAAGCTTTCCACAGCAGGCATTGTGGTGGATTATCTGGTGGGGTCTTTGTCATATTCACAGATCTTGAAGTGTGTGCAGGTATCTCTAGGTTCACAGAGAATGTATATTTATCTCACTAATGAGCTGTCAACAATTTCTGTTCCTGTAATAAATATTTGGGTGCTCATCTTTGCAGCTTATCCCAAGGTACAGCTTAAACAATAAATATATTCTCAAGGTTCTGTAGCAGATGTATTGCTCTGTGTTTCATACAGTACTGGTAGCAGATCAATTAACAAGTGATTACCTGTTTTACATGGTTCTTCTTTGGATCATTAATTTTTTGAGGAATGTTTGGGGAAAGTAATATCTCTTTCCATTTGATACTGCTACAAAACTAGTCAATTAGCATGTAAATCACTCATTAGAACTAATTTGATGTTATCTCTCTGGGATTCTATTAGAGTTGCTAGTTACTGTTTTTTCACTCCTACTAGTTGATCTCTACATAGCTCCAAATATGTTGTGCTGTGTACGGCTTATTGTAAAAAGTACCAATTGCTTGAAGATGTGTGATCATGCAGTGAAATGGTGTATTTTAAGTTTAATAAATGTTTTCATATACATTAAATATCCTTTATTTAGTACATAAAGGAAAACATTAGAAATTTGGTTAACAAATGCAGTCTCCATGTATATGGGTGAGTTTAAATATCTAGATTTCAGAATCTAAATGTGGCCATACCCTGGCTTGTGGTCTCCTTGTTTTCACAAGGTTCATCTGGATGTATCAATGATCTTATTTCTTTTTTTAGTTGTTGTTATCTGAATTTGTTTCCCTTCATTATAAAGTCAAGACAGTGACAGATGAGTCTGAGTGATTCCATTTTGGCTAGGTGACTTGAATAACTATAAATACGATTATAATAGGATAGTTGATCAACACACTTCAGAAATCAGGGTATTTTTAAATGCTTACGTTGGGCTACTAAAAAGTAGACTTTCACTGTTAACAGTTTAGAATTAAAGGGACATGAGACCCCTACGTTCCTACCATTTTGTAAAATCTAACATACTTAGACAGACCATACAGATTTCCTGCCCAACACTCTCTTAAAAACCTAGAATAATTATCATTCTGCTATCTCTGCCAAACAATATAAGTTCTCTTGTAGTCAGAATATTTCTGCTAATATTTGATCTAAATCGTACTCACTGCAAATTAAACTGATTCTTCTTGCCCTACACCTGATAGACATGATGAACAATGCCTTGCTCTCCTTTGTGTGCATTTCTTTCTGTTTCAAAGACTAATCATATTATCTTTCATTTTCAACCTTAAACAACTTTAGTTGGTTCAAAATTTCCTCATAGATTATGCCTTCTAAAATTCTGTCAATCTTGTTGCTTTTCGCTGGATTCTCTTCAGTACATCTACTAATTACTAGTTATTATGCGTATATATTTAAACGCTATCATGGTTTGGACTAGGATGAAAAGAAACTGATCTGGAAGACACTCAGAAAAGTCAGGACCTCCTGCTCCCCATGGTGCTGAAAAAAGGGTCATGTAACAGGGAATAATTTATAAGTAAGCATCTACCACAGAACTGCAGTAAATTTTGGAATTCAGAGATAGTAGTAGCTCCTATAGATACTCTGAGTGTGATATATTGCAGCGCAGGCATCTGGTTTGAAACAGTTATTGGTGGGGTACAAACTAATTCTCTCTCAGAAACTCACCATTTTGTGTCGCTTTACCATAAATTGCTCATGACCCAAAGGGACATTTTGTTCTTGTAGGTTTTGCAATGTCTATTGCCTACTAAGCTAGAATTTCAATTAGTATAAGACGCCATCTACAGCAAGAAAAAAACACCAAGTAAAAATTTTAAGTGCAACCAGAAAGTGATGCATTTCATTGAAATAACTGATTTTGCTTCTTATTACCCAAGAATAAAATTAGATTTGTGTTAAAAAAAAAAACAACTTTGAATTAGAGGTTTGGTCCAAAATTCCAAGAACTGATTTTATTCCATAACAGATTCTTTTGTGAAACTGAGGATGTCAGTTTATTCCTATGTCTCGTATTTTGGATAAATGGATATTTGTTAACATACCTAAAAAAGTCAGACTTAAACCTTTCCATTCAAGGTAAAAACTAATTTAATGTATTTTTATTATTCGTTTTATGATTACCAGTATGGTAAATTAATCACTGGGTTTAGTGCTCTTCAGTTCAAATCCAATGCAATTAAGTTTCCAAGTTGATCATACTGCTTGTACTTTAAGCAGTGATGTGTTATGATAAATTATTGAGTGAAGAGCAGAAAATATATATAGTTTGTAAATCCTATTTGGAATTCTGTCTTTAGATAATCATCTTTTATTAAAATGCCAATGAAAACACATCACTGTGAAGTGAAAATTGTTCTCTAGTAACTTATAGCTGTAAAACACCAATTTAATCGTTTTTATTTACAACACTGTATCTTAAATGATAGGCCTCTGATAAAACCATAGCTTAAGTGAAGCCTCAAATATACTTTGTCTTGCTATGCTGTATGGTACATAAAATTAATAGCAGTGACATTACAGTATAGAAAATCACCACTTTAAAATACAAAATAACTTCAAACTATTGTGCAAGACAATGAAACTAGAACATACAAAAATATGAATATCCCTTATAAATTATCACAGTTAGACCTATTTTGCAAAGTACAAAGATTTCTGTTGACTTCCCTACAACCAAGATTTAATTAAATTTGTCTTGAAAGAAGTGAGGTAAGTCTACATTATGTCATTATGTATGCCCTTTTTAGATTTGCTGATTAATTGTCCACTTTGTTATAATGAGAGGTAAGCTTATATGTGGTTGTAAACTGCAGATTAAATATGTACCAAATTAGAAAATGTCATAGTCGTGTATTAGGTGGTCTTGAGGACACACATTAAGTATTTCTCTTTGAAAGGTAGCCTACCTGTCTTATTGAGGTTTGGAAATTATATATCTCTATTTCAAGAGCAATGAGTTTCTATTAGTTTTCTTTTGATTGTGAAACAGGTCACCTTGCATTCTTAACTTGTTACTTTGCATCTACAGAGACCGAAACATTTGAAGTATCATGAAGGCACTGGAAAAAAAAAAAAAAAAAAAACAGAAAAAAACAAAAAAACAACCAACCAGCTGGAAAGACATCTAGAGAGGAAAAAAATGGTATACCTGTTGGCGGGGGAGGGGGGTGGTGTTAAAAAAAAAAAAAAAAAGAGAGAGAGAATTGCAGTAGAGGAGCTTTCTGGTCTCCGACCATTGTAAATTTTCCTATGCGCTCATATAAATCACGGAGAAAGGAAGAAGAAAAACTACAACCAAAGAAAAATCCCCATTATATCACATGCACATCTTTGCTTTTTTCTTTTTTCAAAGTAGGCTTAGAAAGAACAAAGGGCTTAGAACTGTTCAATGATATTATGCCAGGGAAGTACTGTACTTGGGGTTCCATTTTGCCACCTCAAAGAGGATTTAATTCAGCTGTCAGAGAGTGCTTTTTAGTCTGTAGACAGAGTACGAACTGGGAGAATTCTGTTTGTTCTTTAAAAATAGTCCAAAACATTCCAGTCTTTGTGAAAAATTCTTGAAGCTTAAATAGGAAATAAATTCAAAGTCAAATTCCCTATTAAGTTAACCATGATGCTTGTTTCTTATTCCTCAGAGAACAGTATATCACTGTTCTACTGAGGCTAAAAATAAGCTTAATATAAAAATGAGAGCTCACTCTATAGAAGTTTTTTGATTTTACCTGAAAGTCAAACAGGTCTTAAAGTTATACAAGGTCACTTATTATTCTAATTTAATATTTTACTGATGCCATTATTTTTTGAACTAGCTGAGGCTGAAGTTACCTACCTGGGCTGTGAAAGACAGGTACAATATGAATTGGACTGACCTGATAATGCTTACTTCTTTTTTAAAACAGAGGTCATTATCTAAAATTAACATTTAACCACATATTTTTGTCTCTCAGTTAATACAGAGGCATGAGATGCACTTGGCACAAGAGGTAGGACCATTGGTCGTATAAAATGGCAATTTTAATGTTTTTAAATCTCATTATTTTTATGTTTAGCAAGTCAAGAACTGTTTATATTTCACTCCATAAATACATTTTTGTACTTGCATTGAATAGTCTATGGCAAAACATATAGGGTGGGGGAAGGACTCATCAACATGCACCTATTTACTTCCCTCATGATCAAAAAATAAAAATCTCACTGAGATGATAATACTACCATTAACAGATGAGACAGGCTCTCATAAATAAGTATAGTCCTTAAAACCCCCAGTTGTTCAGTGTATCTCCAGGCTAAAGGTACTTTCCAGGAGAGAAATCTGGTGTGTGTTAGACTGAGAGCTCTGAATGAGTTGAGACCAATCCCACTGAGAACTGAGGATGTTCCTCACTTCTCAGTGTATGTTTCCTCTGCTGATGGAACAACCTCTTCTGAAGGAAACACAGCTGCCAACATCAGGTCTATGTGTCTTCCTTACTTTGGGCACTGGGGAAATGACCTCCTGCTGGCACGCAATCCGGAGACTGCTAAGCAAGTCATCAGTTAGCAGGCAGTGCTTTGGCATCTCATCTTTCTGTGCCTCATCTGTCACAAAGATCTGCCCTGGCAAGATCTAAATTTATAGATCTGAACTGTAAAAGTGTGTAGTCGTCTAAGACAAGCATGGCTTTTATTCCATTGCTTTCTTCTCCCCGCCCCCGGCTTTTTGGTTTATGTCTGTGAAACTTAGTTTTGTAATGTGACAGCACAGAGCCAAAGAGTACCAAGACAAATATCTTTCCATGAGCCTCTTCTCTTTGATAATTTAGGGAAAGACAGTATGTGATAATTTACAAAATAATGTCATGGTGGCCAAGAACTCTTGCTTTATTTTTCTATCTCCACCTTGGAAACGGTCAGCAAAGGGTAATTCATTATACAATCCCGCTAAGAGTTGCTATCGCGAGAGCTGTACAGCTACTGTATATTTTGTAAAGAAGGGCTAGATATTAACCTATGTCTTCCCTCTCTTTGTGTTTGAAAGTTCATTAAAAAAAGAAAAAATATTTGAGGTGGATTTCAGCTTCTGGTTTACATTAGAAAATATTTTGCTATGGTACCAGTGGAAAATCATTAAAGATCTTGGATCATCAGTTTTGTTTATTGCACTTCACCACCAGTGATGACAAACACAACTGAGTTCTCACTATGAAAACGGTTGTTGGAAAACATACTTTTCACGGTAAACTTGAAAATGGTGTCTGTAGACTTGAATTTAGTGAAATACAAACAATGTATTTTCTATATATAGTTTTCTAAGATGTATGCTTTTGTTGTTACTATTGACGATGACACCATATGAGGGTAAACTCATTCTAACGTCCTGCTTTTGGTTAAGTTAAAGGCTGAGCAACTATTAACTTACCACATTACCAAGAATGGCTAACATGCAAGGAAAAGTCATAGTAAACTTTGTTACACTGCAGGTTTTACCTGGTTTGGGGGGCATTAAATATTTTCCTTATTTGTTCTGTCTCTCTGTATTTTTTTGAATGTGTTTCAATTGAAAAATTGTTGCACAAAATACAGACTTTCCTCTTTCCTATATAGGAACTGGAAGCAGGCACCAAGACCATCAGTGGTGACAAGGTAGGTGCCCATGTGGTAAGCAGCAGTGTGTTTATGTCCTGGACTCAGTTGAATGAACGTGCTAAACTAGATTCTTCACCAGTGTAAATGGAATGCAGTTCCCACTGATTCTGAAAGAAACGACACCACCTGAGGGCCTGGGGCCAGAATTACCTGAAATCCTGTAGGAGAAAAAAATTAGGATGTGACTCAGCATTTTCTTCATAATACAAGGATAACTTTAATTCGAGGAATTCTTACTGTGCAGGTTTGGACTTGGAAATATTAACATGTTTTCTATGGTATTTATGTGCAGGTTTAGAAAAATGACAATTTATTCTTCCTATTAGGGGATGCACAGACATACACACACAAATATATATATAAAATATATATGTACGCATTATTTCAAGTCCAGCTCTAATCCTAGACTTGAAATATTATTGGGGTAAGATTTTTATGCAATAATATTCAAAGTTAATACATTATTCCAGTAAGTTTACACTGATTTAACTGAGAAAGCTAGGCTTTGGTCTACTAATGTTGATGCAAACCAGAATAGCTCTTCTGATTTACACCTAATAAGATCCTGGTTCTATATCTCATTGTTGAATTTGTTGAGGGGTTTTTTCCCTCCCAAAAGACAAAATTCTTGTTTATTTGGAGGGGGTTTTTAACCTCTTGGCTGAGTGATACATTTCTGTTTATCAGCCACCTGCATCCCCTCAATGCATTCTGAGGCAAAAATCAAGGAATAAGAAAGTCCAATTTTAAATTCAATCAGTTCCCAAGTTGTTTGATGCAATGGTTTCCATTTCAACAGCTGCCTCTGTCTACTTCACCCACATGAAGGAACCAGCTTCCTCTGGAGATCTGAGAATGTACATTTGGCAGCTAAAATTCAATTTAAGTCTGGCCAGGTACAAGTTTATTGGCACTAGTCCCAGGTCTTGCGATTGACTTTTAACCCCCTCAGAGCTTTCCTTGTGTGCCTAATAGAGCTGTGTGCTGTGTGACAACTTCAGTGAAGTCCAACTGCTGCCTTTTGCTACTCTGCGAAGCAAAATATTTTGAGCTCATAAAGCACAAGCTCTGCATTTGAATGGTATTTGTAAGGAGTCTTCACATTAGTTATCCTCATAAAAAATAATGTGTATACGCAGTTTAAACAACTATCAACTGCTTTCTGAAAACTACACTGGAGAATACTGCTTACTTTTTTCTTCATGTTTCATGATCCCTAAAGTTCAAATTTTGACTTTAAAAATCCTTTCCTTACTTTAGAAACAATTTGTAATACTTCCATTCACTCTGATAATTGCTTACATATCCGAGTATTCAAAATGATTCACGGGAATGAGAGGTTAAACAGTTTATCCCTTAGCAGAGCAAAAGAGTAGAGGGATTTCTTCTGTTCCTAGAGTTTGCTGTTCTAACAGGTAATGAATTCCTCTGATATTTGTGGACATGTGAAGTATTTTAAAAAAATTCCTCCACCACGAGGTCCTTCTTCATGTTAGGGCTCAGCTTGATTTTTGTAATGCCATTCAGCAAAAGAAACAGCAAATCAAGGCAGATTATGAGCAAAACACTAACCTTCAAAAATTCAAACTGAAAACACTACAACACAAAGAGAATTTTTATATCTGTATTCCCTTGTCCTCCATCCTGCAGAGAAGAGTCCAAAATAACCATGTTATTGTATCTCTGGGTACTAGAAAGCAAGCAGTCATCGGCTAAAGGCATATGCTAACTTGATTGGTAAGCAAAGGGGTTGGTCTGTGCATCGTCTGTGACAGTAACCTTCTACATTAAAGGGAAAAAATTGACATACTGGAAAACTTTAATGCTAACACACAGTGTTTAGTTCATCCTTTCACAGGAGGCTGTCAGCCAGCCACAGGTAATGGAAGCAATTTAAGCTCACAAAGGTATTTAAGCTGCCCAAACCTATCTGCCTAGAGAGCTACTCCCTACATCCACCAGTATTCTGCAATGTAGAACAAGAAGGGAATATAGCAACAGGAGAAAGTTACTACCAGTAATTATTCATCAAAGCCCTTCCTCTTCTCTCATCCATGACCTACACCTTGAGAACTGGCAGTTTTAAAGGTGGAAGAGAGGGGAAGTCTACTTTCTTAGGTGATGTTCACAGGTCTTTGCCTCCTTACTTCCCACAGCTTGGTACTATTACCCTAGTGATCTGAGGTATTTCATCAGATGAAAGAAAAGAGGGAACTTTGAGTAACTGAATTCCAGATCACTTGTTTTTTTCAAGAAAACAGTGGGCACAAATGTATAAAATATGAGTATCTGGGAACAGGTGAAATGAAAGAAGTTTTTCAGATTATTTTTCACTGTGAAACTGAGGCCAAAGCTTGAGGCTTTGGTTTTAAGACCAGCCATGACTGAGTCAGTTTGGATAAAACACAAGCATCAAGAGTTTGCACTGTGGCTCACTTTACCTGGGTTTTGGTTTTGGGTTTTTTTGTTTGTTTGTTTGTTTGTTTGTTTTTTACTGAAATACCAACAGAATCTGATCTCACTTTTTCTTTCTTAACATTGCAAAATAATAAACTTTCTTAACTCTGTATAGCACTAAAGAAGAAATGCAAGAGTCTCTCTAGGGTAGTTTGGTACAGCTGGTATGGACTGGAGAGAGCTACATCTAAATCTTTGGCCATCTCTGACTGATTTTCAATGGGGTTGAGAGAGTTCAGGTCAGTGTTAGAATGGATCTGAACTTGTGGGCATTTGTTTGGAACAAACATCCACGTTTTCTGAAGTTTAAATATCTTTCCTGACAGAAGTAAATGGGAGCAGAAATAGTGGCTTGTTTGTTTTTAATCAGGAAACATGAAAAGGAACAGAGATCAAATAGTTACCCCATTAAGCTATTGAGAACTGGGAAGGTACATTCATTTGTTAGAGGAACTATAGTGTAACTAAAACAAAGCTCAAGGATCTAGCAGAACCAGGTGCTGAAGAGCAAAAAACTTCTGTTAAGAAAAGACAGAGGAGCTAAGTAAGCTTTAACTGTTCATTTAAGCAAACACCCATCTCTTGTATTATTTGAGGTTAATTTCTCATTACTCAAGATTCAGAGAACTCTTTGTGCAATGCTTCACCACAATGTTTTCATTCACACATTCTGTGATACAAAAAATTATACCGGTGTTTTATAACCTCAGAAATATTTTTCTCCTGTCTCGGGTGTTTCCATTTCATAAGCATTTGCAAACAAACTTCACGTTTAGAAAATGACAATGGCCAGCCAAGGTTGTGACTGATAAAAACTAGATTTAATTGAGTTAATTTGCTAAAGTTGTCCTTCAAGATAATTGAGATATGGCACCTTGAGCAGTGGGCCATATCTGCTGCATCAATTTGGAAATGGAATGCTGTTTGTATCACAGTCACTTTTAGATAATGTGTGCAATTGTCTATGAAGAGCAGCTAGATAATTCCTGTGAGTGAATCTTTTTGTACTTTCATTGAAATAAGTATTGTAATAAGCCTTAAAGATTGTTTTCTTCAGCCATTCATCAGTATTTTACTGTATGAAACAAAGTCAATACTGGTCCAGTAATTTCTATAGATGTATACCAGATAACTGTCCCAGATAAAACAATATCAAAGAAGTGATAAAGGGTATATTGATGTAGATGGTCAGGAATTTATGCATGTAGGTTCTATTTACAGTAATGTAAGTTAGGTAAATTTATCATTGTTGGGTTGAGAAAGGTATGAGTAAACACGCTAGTGTGTGTTGGTTGAATCTAGTTCTAGACTTTAGGAGACAAACTGGAGAAAGGAGAAATTATTTAACCAAAAGAGGAATTAGGTAAGTAAGAAAGTAGAAAGGCTTTGAAACCACATGGTCCTCGTCTATTGACAAAGCAGGCTGTGAGATGTGATGTACTTAATAGTTTTAATAACAAACGGTCTTACTGGGATACTAGTGAGAAACTTTCACTGATTGAGGAGCGTTGTTTGGAGGTATAAAAGGAGATGTTGCATGTTCCAGGTAGAAACATCATTGAAGAAATGAGCACAAATGTTGTATATTTCATGGAATGGCTAAAAGGCAAGTAGGTGGTAGAATTTGTATCACTGTAATCTCCAACGACCCGGCTCAAAACAGAAACGTGCAGGGAGAAAGAGGTGAGGAGCCATTCCCCAGGCAGAAGAGTAGGGACAAGGGATAGAATCGACACTGCCCAGTTTTCAGTGACCCGTTTGCTGGAACTTGGTTCCACTTATTATAACAATAAGTTTCTGTGAAACTATATTCTTTTGCATAGTGAATGCATGCGTGTTTGTTTTCAAAAGAGAAACTGGGTATACGTGCTATACCAAGTGTTATGCAGAGACTTTTTCTGGAAATTTTCTGCTTAGATAAGAATTGCTAAATGCTTTAGTTACAACAATTTCTAATAGTGTTTATAATTTCATTGCTCACAGGTTCTTAACTATGGCAGTGTACAGTACGGCATAGTGAAATTTATTCATAAAAGTGGCTCCAGTTTCCCTGTGATTATCATTGTCTTCAAAAGCAAAGACTTCAAATTGTTCTAAAACATCAGCAGTAAATACTGTACTATTGAACTCAACTCACTGTGATTAAAGAGATTACTATCGTTGAGGAGAACAGTCATCTCTCTTAAACTTTGAGTTTCACCAAAAATAATGAGAAGCGCTTGATCTCTTTTGCCCAGTGATATAGCCTGCAGGAATAAACAGAGCTAGCTTTGTATGTTGAGAATGGGGAATAAAATGTATTATTTCAGACTGAAGTGAATCTAGGGGTTTTGGTTGGATAGCTTTTTTAAATTTGGACATAGCTAATTGCCACACTGCCTGTAATTTCCCTGAAAATCTTGTGGTCTCAACCTTAGCTCCCAAGATGTTATGTCTTGCAGTTTGCTTGAGTTGCCTGCAGAGCGACAAGACAAAATATGATGCACAAGAAAATGCAAAGACAGTAAAACAGGCTATCACAGTCAATGTCTTTCATGTCACCTGAAGATTTTTTAATTGTGCAAAACGTTACCTGAAATAATGTTTTTTGCTGCACTGAATTTCCAGAGAATGTTCTTTTTTTCTGAGGCTAAACTTATTTTGCAGTCTAGTGAAGTATAATGGCTTGCAATTTTTCTTTGCTTACCATGTCTACAGGGTATCCTGCCTCAGTGAACCCTGTTGAAGCTTACCGACCAGTATGTGCCCCTTCAGAAGATTACCTGCATGAATATTTGAGGAAACTATTATGTAGAGATCCATCACATTGTTACTGGTTTAAATATTCTTTTGTAAATAGCCTTACGGGCCCCAGAGGAAGGAAGAAAAGCATGCTCAATTACCTTCTAGAATGCATTTTCACTAAATGCCAGGGTGAAGGAAATGATGGTCAAGAACAGACAAGACTCTTTTATTATGAACTAGTCTCAGTAGAATTTAATATGATTTTTAGCAGGTTAAGCATTTATGCTTGCATTCTGCATTTGAGTACTTAAATTTCTGTCCAGTGCGTCTTCTTTACATATACTGCCGTCCCTTCCTAATGGTGATGCAACCTACAATTTTGGGGTTTGTACTTCTGCGTATTTGTCATTTTTCTCCTAAAACGTTCTGTTCTGACAGTTCTGGTGCACAGTGATTCACCAAGTTTTCTTATCCAATTCTCAGCAATCCATAGGTATAACACATTTAGTCTTCTTCATCATTCTTTGCTCAGTCCCGTTGAAGCTGCTGTCACTGCAACATTTTACTTTCTTCTATCAAGGCAGGCATGAAACTTCCAGTGGAGCGAACGCGAATGCTAAGGCAGCTGCATGGGTCAGCAGGCAGATGGAGGGGGGGAGGGTTTGGGAAAGCTAAACAGTTTGCATCCTTCTCTAAAAGACAGCAAACCACAGGGCAGGGATCTGCAATCTGATGATTTGACAGTGCAATGCCCTTTGGTTGTTTGACTGGATTTACAAGTTCTGTTTAGCTGACAGATATTTTGGCTAATACCCTTCTCTAGTTGTTTTCCTTTTGACTATCAGAAGTTCTGTTTAAAAATTTAAGCAAGCTCTTGTTATAACACAAAATAAACAGATTTCTCTTACAGATAGGAAACACTCTCTATGATTTTTTTGGTTTGTTTGTGGTTGGTTTTTTTTTTCTATGAATACCCCAATGAATACAAAATATTGACCTAAACAAATGTAGTTTACTGAGAGTGCCAGTAAACAATCTGGGAAGTAAATCACAGGATATGGCTTTATTTTGTGTCAAAATGCTCTTCCAAGCTTACAGCACAGAGTCCAATACCTCTTCTTTTTTTTTTTTCACTCTGTGTATTTTTTGCAATTTGTCGTTCTCCTGACTAAAAATCAAATCATTAGCTTTTAAAGTAGCCAAATGAAATAAAGCCATAGCTATGTAAGAAAAGTGTGAAAATAAAAAGGAATTTGCACTAGGTGAAATTTTAGTGGTAAATATTTTTTTAGTTTCTAAGGTAACATCTGTAAATATACTGCTTCTAAAAGCTATGTGAGAATTAACAGGTAACTGTTTTAAATGCATAGAATCAAGGGTCCTGGAAGAGAGACAGACAGTTGTTTGTAATGTTAATGACTCTAATCAAGAGAAAGAAAAAGAACTCTTGCTAGGAATCACAGGTTGACTGTTCACTGAATTATACCTTGAAATCATGTGCAAAAATAATTCTGTTTCACTGGCCCAAGGTCTCCACTTGAAGCATTTGAGAATGGACTAGCAGTAATGTGTGTCCTACTAGAAGTGGTCAAGGTTGAAGCACTGAAAGGACAGACTGATTTTTATTTTTTTTTATTGTTTCCAGTGTGTATCTCAGGTATCCAAAGCTATCTGGGGATGTATGACTATGAATATCTGAAGCTCCAAAACACTGAACAGCAGGAAGCGTGTGGGATGAATCACAGATGGTTAAGATGAAACCAAGTAAAGAACATGTTAGACTGACTGTCAAGAAGAACAGAAAACAGCAACTTTATTACATTATGGGTGTCCTACATTCAGAGTCAATGTGCTGCTTTTGGCTGGGACAGAGTTAATTTTCTTCACAGTGGCTAGCATGGGGCTATGGTTTGGGTTTGTGCTGACACCAGTGCTGCTAACACAGGGATGGTTTGGTTCCTGCTGAGCAGCGCTCACACAGAGCCAAGGCCTTTGCTGCTCCTCACACCACCCCACCAGCCAGTGGGCTGGGGGTGCACGAGGGGTTGGGAGGGGGGACAGCTGACCCCAACTGACCAAAGGGATATTCCATACCACATGACATCATGCTCAGGACATAAGGGGCTGGGGGAAGAACAAGGAAGGGGAGAGGGACATGACATTTGGAGTGATGGCGTTTGTCTTCCCAAGTCACCGTTACACGCGTGATGGAGCCCTGCTTTCCTGGGGATGGCTGAACCCCTGCCTGCCCATGGGAAGTGGGGAATTAATTCCTTGTCTTGCTTTGCTTGTGTGCATGGCTTTTGCTTTCCCTATTAAACTGTCTTTATCTCAACCCATGAGTTTTCTCACTTTCACCCTTCTGATTCTCTCCCCCATCCTGCTGTGGGGGGAGGGGATGGGGCGTGAGCAAGCGGCTGCGTGGGGCTTAGTTGCTGGCTGGGCTTAAGCCACAACAGTCAGCCGTGAAAAAGTTTCACCAGGTACGCCTCCATTAGCACAAGAGTGAGGTTTTAAAGTTCATGTCCTTACTGTCCTTCCTTACTGTACATTGGTTTTCATCATGGAGCAGCCTCAGGACATGCAACTGAGATTCCTTTTGGGTTAAACTAAACCAGAAAAGATGCTCCAGGAATAGGCCTATTTGCTCCAACCGGTAAAGTGCACTAGGCTTAAAATTACAGTTAGTCTGAAGTAAAACTCCCCTATGCATGTTATGAATGTATTTCAGGTCCTGCACAGCAACTTTTTTTTTCTCAGCAGACCTATTCCTATTTGGCCAGACATTGCCATTCAGCATTGGACTGTATTTCAGTGGCAGAGTGTCCTGGTTCTTGGCTGGGATAGAGTTAATTTTCACAAGAAGCTGGGAGAGAACACATCCAGGACAGCTGACTCAAACTAGCCAAAGGGATATTCCATACCATATGACATCATGCTCAGTATATAAAGGAGACTGGCCAAGGAGGAGAGGTTGCTGCTTGGGGATGGGCTGGGCGCATGGGCTTTCGGGGCGATGAGCAAATTGCGCTGTGTATCACCCACTTTGTATATTCTTTTATAAGTACTGTTGTTGTTATTTTCCTCTTCCTTTGCTGTCCCAGTGAACTGTCCTTATCCCGACCCACAGGTTTTACCTTTTCCTCCCAATTCTCTCTCATCCCACTAGGGGAGGGGAAGGAGTGAGCGAGCAGTCACGTGGTGCTCAGCTGCTGGCTGGGGCTCAACCACGACACAGAGGAAGGGCAGGATGACTTAGTCATTCTCATGTCTAATTTCTGTGATTATATGAAGCATTCTCTAAATTAATGCAAAACTTGGTGCAATTGAGACATTTCAAGGATTTAGGCTTTTGACAGGAGTTACTCAGGTTAAAGATGAGAGAGAGAGAGACTGAGAGGGTTTGATTGCCAAAACTTTAGGTATCCTTCTTTTTTCTCTACTGCTGAATTTTAATAGTCCTTAAGATAATGTAAATCAAAACCCTGACAAAATGTGCTAAACATGCACAGTGTAAAACACTGCTTTTGCTAGACCTGTCTGGCTTGTACAATCCCAAATTCTCAGCAGTGCAACTGTGCACAACAGAAGCCGCTAATAATTAATGCCTGAAATCCCCCCTAACCATGCTGCTGCCCTGGGAACTCCAAAGCAACTGCACGTGCGCTTCCAGAAGCTGAGCACAGAGTCCTCCGGTGCGCGCAGGGAGGCGGGTGGAAGCAGAACGACTGGCGCTAGGAGCTACTGGGGTTGCTGAGTTTCAAGACCTCCTACAGCGGTGTTTGAACAATAGCTGCTGATCGCTTTCCAGAGCGGCAGCTGTACATGCTGCAGTTTCATAAATCCATTTCAGGGTTTCGTGTGAGTGTGCGTGTCTACTGCTGCACTGGAAAGATATTTCACTGGTTAATAAATGAGTTGGTAAGCCAAGGTCAATCTGTATGTGGAAAAATATTTATATGTTACTATTCATAGGAAACCACAGACAGCAGTGTGAGTGACCAAGGCTGCAGTACAGCTGTAAAAAGCAAATTATGCGTTCGTGTGTGTACGTCTAGATTTCAGTCACAGGAGAATGGCACCTGGTAGTCATTTGGGCCCATGGACCAGGAGAGATTTAGCAGACTTAGTAAGCCCGATTAGTGAAACATGCTACACATGCTGATGCCCCTAACTAAAAATAACTTTAACCCTTTGCATTTTTATAATGTGTTCTTTATCGGTCATAAAAGAACCGGAATGATGTCTCAGCAGCTGCCGCTCTGCAGCACAGGCGCACAATAACTAACGAAAGTTTTGGTATTGACAAAATGACTTAGTGATAACAATATTTGTTACCTGTGTCCAAAAATTTTCCATATCTATATCTATAATCCCTGCCTATCCATATCTATTTATAATCCGTTCATACATTATTTTTTTGGATAATAGCATACTGAACAAAGTTCACTTCCAGCTGTGAAAGCATGATAAAATTGATTTAAAGCTGCAAAATTCACTATACTTTTTAGAGGAGCTCTTTGATCAAATGACAGATTAAAATAAAAATCAAGACCTAATTACTAGGCCTTCGTTTTCCACTGAATATATACTATTGGTGGCAGATATTCCATTTAGAAAATAAGTCAAGGACATAATCTTCGTATTTTCTCTGTATAATTACTGTTCTGCATATCAGTTCTTGAACAGAGTTGGTCACAAGTAATGAAACTGTCTTCCTCCTTCATACAGTAGCTCTAAGCACAAAGTATTCAAACTGCATATACTTCGAAGTTCTCTGGGCAATGGTATTGTTAAGGGTGTGGGAACTAAATGCCTTAACCTGGCATATTCCTCTGTTGTGTGTAGCAGCACTTGGGAGAAATAAATAAGAAACAAAGTAAAGTAGGTCTAGTTAAAGAAATCTGTGTAATCTGTGTCTGTTAAGAACATATTCCGTTATTTACTTATATGCCTGTGAGCGTAAGTGCTCGTCATATCCATTGTATTGAAAAGTAGATTGAGGAATAAAGAATGGCAATAGTTTGGACATGATTATAAAATGCAATTCGCTGGTTTCGGTAAGAAAATAACAAGGATTTCTGGTCCTTTGATTGTGATCCAGTTGTTACCATGTACTATTGCACACAAAAAGCGGTACAACAGAGTTGTAATTCTATTCATAGACTAAAATTATGGCTAAATTATCCCAGCTACCATATTTTAAAGAATACAATACTATCTAATTACATACATTTGATATGTAATAGTTGGTATCATTAATTACATGAGTTAGCTGTTCAATTTTCCATCAGAAAAGACAGAATAGGTGTGGGGAATGTTGACAATTCACTTAAGTACTTAATAATTTGTATGTTGTTAATTATTTTGACTCATATTGGCGCATGTTACAACAACACATAAGTAAACCATCTGCTAATGGTATAAAGGAAGAAAGAACTTGAAATTGTATTAATTAAAAAGATTCTGATTAGGCCAGCTTAGAGTCTTTATCTGTGTATTCATGCACAGTTTCAGGAAGGACCAGTCGTTGGATGTGTTCTTGCTCAGGATCTCTTCCATGCAATGACAATAAACTCTTCCTAGGGGAAGGAAAGAAGAAGAAGATGTTGCTTGCACACACAAAAATGGTAAAGGGGAAGAGAAATAGAAAACTATTGATTTGATTCTGGTTTATGGATTGTCCTAGCTTGTTAGAGGAGTGGCCTAGGTATTAACATGACTAATGCAGTAAGCTTTAAATTAAGTACCGGTAGTGACAAGCACACGTGTTCTGGGTTTGACAGGGTCAATGAGATTTTATGTACTCTGCAAATGATGTTTTCTGGTTGTTAATTGTGGACTTCTTTGTAATATCATGGTCTGTGTTTAAGTGGTGGACTCTTACAGTTTAAGCAATTGATGTTGTCATCAAATTTATCATGGGCAATAGAAACATTCTCCTCCTTACCAGAAGTTTTTCTTAGTGACTTTAACAAAATTGGCAAAAGAGGACTGGTGACAAAGCCAAAGCATCTTTGAGTAGATCTGAGTGGGAGTGTAAATCCTTCTGCAGAAAGTTTCTTCCTCACACAGATTAGAAAGAATGATGGGGTGCTAAAGGGGTATGTTTCTGTAGGGTGCGCATGTGGATGTGACCACATAGTCTGGAAGCAAATTTCTGGATTTTACATTTTTTCCCTTCATGACATCAGAAATCAACTTGTCATTCAGCTCCAGTTTAAAGTTGACAGGAATATTTGCATTCAATAGAGAGGTCAGAGAAGCCATTAATCTTCTACTCTATGGGGAACATTTGTTTAATGAGACAAGCAGGTGCTCTCACTGACAAAGACAAACAGAAGCTGCATTTTAGTACCAAAAGTACAAGCCAAGGAAGTCAAGCCCAAGCTGCAGCTACAAGAGGAAAGAGATGTGTTATGGCATGTCTCAGGCTGCGGAACGTAAGACTTCTAAGCCCGGTATCCAGTAGAAGGTCACTGGGAGACCCAAATATTGCAACTTTCCAGTCATTTACTTCATATTTTCACTTCCTGGCTACATTGTTGTTAACAGAAAAAAAAAATCTTAAAATATGTTTGTTGGTATAATTGTTTCTTGATGAATGAAGTTGCTTAACCTAAGAATTCAGAAATCTCATACATTTATATGTATCATGCCAAATTTTTAATGACCCAAAATACAGTTTCAAATGGCTTATTAACTGGCCACCATAAATCATATTAGAATTTTGCAAGCTGTTGAATTTACTTATTTATAAATATATAGTTTTATCTACTATTTGAGTACTTATACCTCTTTAGGTTCTGTTGGGGGTGGGACAGGTGGGAAGAAAGCTATCATAACGAATTTAAATGTGCAGTCCAATATCTAATTGTTATGGAAAGCTTTGATAATGTGGGATCCCAAATCACACAGTACTTTAATAGCACAACCTGTAAATAAATAAATAAATAATGGACGCTTATGGAAGCTAGGCAAAATTCAGAGGCTTCAAACAATTCATCCTGGGGACTGATCAACACTCTTCTCACCTTTATTATCACCTAGCTAGTTTTGAATTTGATTTATATTTGATAGGTACCTTTAGCTCCATACATGAACCAATGCTTTGCTAGAAGAATTTAGGTGCAGTTTGTATTTCAGTGGTGGGATAACCCTGTTGTTTTCTCTTACCGCCATCGTGCCAGATGATTTCCACTTAGACAAAGAAAGACGTTTTCTGTAGCCAAATAATATACATGTATATGTAAAGTATGTCAGTGCTGTTTACAACTTGAATGTATTCAGCTCATTTTTCCTTTGAAAATGAAAATAACAAATAATATACAAGCAGTTCTTTTGGTGACAGATCTTGAGCACTTATGTCTTCTTTTTCCTACACGCAGACATGAAGCCTCTCTCTCCCTTTGGTGCAAGCCCTTATCAGTGTAGACACTCTCCTGATAAGTGCTGACATATAAACCTGTGTTACTAATGTTGCTTCAAGTTACCCATCCCCAAGACTGAAACAAAGTGTATTCTTTCTTCGTCCTCCACCATGATTTTTTGCAGGCCTTATTTATTCTACAATTAGTTAAAATTAAACACATTAATGAGGTTGGCCAGGAATTGTATTTTAATTCCATAAAAACTCACGCATCTAGTTCATGTTGAAGTGCTGGTTAAGATAAATTCTCAGTATTTTTAATGAAAGTTAAATGTTTAGAGGAAAACTACATTGCCTTGACTAACACTCAAATTAAACCCGCCTTATCTTCACTAGGATTGCACCATAGGATAATTTAATATAGATTTTTTTTTTCCCAATTTAGTAGTAGCAGCATTTGTAAAGTGATGATAACTGGTGTGTTCCCTCATGTTGTTCTGGTTTGAAGGAACTAGTTCAGTCAAAAACATGCACTTTTTCCACATACAGCCAAGGTAAAGCACAAGGGGTTAGCCTAGGACCAATGAATTGGTTGGTGGGGCTGAACTGGCGCTTGCAGTCAGAAGAAACTACTTGGGTGTGTTCCCTGTATCTTTTACAATGGTGCTAAGAATCTTACTTTAATTGGAAAGCGTTAAAAAGTAGGATTGTATTTACAGTACAGAGTTTGTCAGCAGATTGCTGTTGTTGCAGATTATAGCAGCATCACTGTTGTGCTTGACGAATCGTTGGCTGCTCAGATTCAGAATAAACTGACTTGAAACCTGCCTCAGTCACCAAGCATAACAACTTCGTGTCTGTGGATTTCAGTACAGATGAAAGACTTATAAAAACAAATCATTTATTTTTTTCTGATCTTCTAAGAAGTAATATATTCAAAGAAGGCACAAAAATTGAATCCTATAATAAAAGTAAGCTGATCTTTAAAAAAATTTAAACACCTACTCAGAACAGACATATTTCCAGATTAGATGGTGTTATTTGCTATTCTTGTTTGCTGTTGAGCTAGTTGCAGGAAAACTGTCACTCATAGCAGTCCTTTATTATTTATACAAAATCAGGAAGGAAATCATTATACTCTAGTACCATTGCAATAGGAATTTCTATTACCTAGTTATAGACAGACATTTTTCAGTACATTTAGAAAAGAGAAACACCTTCCCATGTGTTTGAATGATTATTTAAATTGCCATATAACTCCAAGATTTGGAAGAAAATGTATATAGGTTTTTCTTTTCAATTTTCTCAGCCTCATTTCCTCCCCATTCCATTCTTCTTTCATTTTACAAATCAGTTTATTTATTTAAGTTGCCAAAAGAATTTAAGGAAAGTTCAACTAACTTGTGCAGAGTTAGTGGAATTGTGTTTGTGTGCAAATTTCATGCTCCTTGAAGGATTTATTGAAAAACTTCAGAGCTGTTAATTCCTGTAGAAGCTTCAGACAATAAGCACTTGACATTTTAGTTGTTTTCTTAATTCATTCTGGTCATGGGACCACAGAGTCATTATAAAATATGATAAGATTGATATCTGGTTTTGTTCAGGTAGCTCCATTTTAGGATACAAATAGAAGTTTCTGTGTATGTCAGCTAAAACTAAACAAACCTTATAAGAAAAGGGTTAGTTCACTGAATTCTCAACAAAAGCTGAAAATAATAAAAGTATGCCCAGCAAGATAGCTTTTTGTGTAATTTCTTGTCTCTGGGTGCTTCAACTTATTACAAATAATTATTTCATATTTTCCTTACTTTTGTAGGTTTGTGCTCTAATAGACGCACAGACAGAGAGCATTTGCTGGTTTATGGGACACGGATTTTGGTGGGTGAGAGAAAGAATCTGACTTTTCCATACTGAAGACATTTTTCTCATCTTTTATTGAGTATCCCTTTTTTTTTATTCCCAAGATTAGTGTAGAATTTTCTCTTTCCATTATTGGATGTTGTATAAATCAGCCAATCTCTTATCTGCAGTTGATCAAGCCAGCCATCTTTCAATGTGAAATAAAAAACAATATCAAAAAGTTTATTTGATATGCATGTATCAGAATTTTCTTTAACCAAAATAATCAAAGGAGGGTCTGTAATATTAGCATTATTGCAACCAATACTGTGGACATAACTCTTTCAGTTTTACACTAGAATAACTAAAGTCAATGCAAACCTAAGAAAATAATTAAGCATTAATTATATTTTCCCTTCCAATTTAAAAAATAAACTGCATCACTGTTTCATTTGCATTTGCAGTACGCTGATTCCGTGAGCAGTCAAATGAAATTTTGTTGCTCGCGGAACTGTTCAAACTTGTAGAAGATGGGATTTTGCCTGGCTGGTACCTCTGTTCTGACCTATTGTAAAAGGAAAGGTTAGAAGGGTTGTTTGGGGATTCTGTCTGCCCCTGCCATCTGTGTCGGCTAACAAAGGACTGGCTGGAATTGCTGCGGAGGAGGTGTGAAATTGCCCCCCTGTGTCCCACCTGGGGCCGGGTGCCTGAGGGGTCACGCAGACCCAACCAAGGCAGCCTGCAGAATGGGACAGATATTTGCCCTATTGTGGTATAACTGTGGCAGCTACAGCAACCTCAACAGCAAAAACATCGAAATCAAGGTAAATTTGTTTTGAATAGGATGCATGTATGCAGATTTGCACAAAATTTCCTCTGTGCTGGACTACATCTATTGATTTTCTTTCTTAGTCTTAGCTACTGCAACTCTGTGTTAACTGTAGAAATCTTTTTCTTAAGAAAGGCATAAAACAGCGAGCACTTTGATGGCCCTGAGCCAGACTGAAAAGCACTTAATCACCACTGAATTAACATGCTGAAAAAAATATTTCTGATTCCTACAACGAGAGGATATTGTCGTAGCATTGGTAATATACTATTTTATATTTGCGGAGGAACTGCTAGTGTCTGATATGGTTGTGGCCTTGTAATACTGTACATCACATTCCTGACTGCCAGTCTGGGGCAACACAGACACTGCTAATTGCATCCAAGCAATGCAGAGTTGCTTAAATCCCCAATTCTCAGTCATAGCCTCTTCTAGAACAGATTGCAACCACTCTACATATTAAGTCAACTTTAGGCTGTGTGTGTCTTTTGGTCTTTTGCCTTTTTTTTTTTTTTTTTGAAAGGTATGAAACAGTATGAGGACCGTGCTGCAGCTCAGCAGAATGCTGGTTTATAGCATGAAATGGAGCGCATGTCATATGCGCTAAATGGTGGTATGATGGCATGTGGAAGCACCTGAAATTGTAAAACTTGATCAGACAGGTTTTGAGGATAACGTGCAGTTGAGAGCACCAAACCTGAAGCAGTTGCTTTGTATTATCCATCTGGCAGCCCCTAGGATACATATTTGGATTTTGGTGACAAATCATCTGGTTTATGGCAAAATGAATCGTGTATGTCAAGATTCACACACAATGTGGGTGACGAGGGACTGGGTGCCTGGAGTGCGCTAGACATCAACTTCAGAATAGCTGTGGGTCAGCTTGTTCCTCCCATTGTTCCTGCATCCGTCATTTCAGATGGTTTTCAGTTGTCAACTACTCTCTCGTACTTTCTGCAACAGCCACTTAACAACGCAAATTTCAAAAGCCTGCTGGCCATGCGGAAGTGTAAAATTGTATAAATCTTGAAAAGCTCTGCTCTGCTCTGCTAGGCAGCCCTTTGCTCCTCTTCACAATATGGTAAAGAACTAAGAAATCATCTCTTTCTTTTTCACTTGAATAGTTTTTGTCTGGTCTTGTCTGAGAGGTGCAGTTAGGTGGTTCTACATTTTCTATTTTGATGCAAGGAAATTTGACTTAATTTTTTTCAGAAGCCTATTCTTCCCATACTACAGCATGCTGGATGCTGAAGAGATTGTCATCTGCCTTTTTTCGGTCTAGCTAGATGTAAGGCTTCATGTGGAAGTTTGCAAGGTTGCACAAAAGCCTACCAGGACTATGCAAACAGTTTTCAGAGTTTATTTTTTAGTTTCTTTGCTTTGTAATATTGGAAACAATCAATCACAGAATAAAATAATCTCTGCCTGTCTAATTGAGGTTTGGATACACAGTGTTTGTTTCTGTACCTTCCCTCTATAAATATGAAATAAATATAAATATTTAAGGAGACATCTTAGCTTTTACAATGGAACGGTCCTTACTTTACATCAGGATACACACCATACAATCTGACTTTCAAATGATAAGCTCCTGGTTGGTTGACACTGCCTGCATCTGCATTCCATCATCTCGTAGAACAGTCTAGGAGTTTTGATCTAGGAAATTCTAGTAATATTATTGAAGTAAAGCCTGTATGGCAGGGAGAAATTTTATTCTGCTGTTAAGAAATGTTATTTTTCCCAAAAACATGGTTACTTGGAAAAGCATTAGAGATTTTAGAGACTGCCCTGGAAACTCAGTCATGTCAACAGGAATCTTTCCATTAATTTCATCCTGGTCACAAGCAATGATTTCATGGTGGGATTTCGTAGTGTAGTTGATTGCAAAAGGCCATTAAAAGTTATTATTATGAAATTACTTCTCGCTTTGAAAATGAATTTGTTTGCCAATGTTTTGAATGTGTTTATTTTATGAAGCTGTTGTGATTTTTCAAAATTTCAGTGATATCAACTCTGTTGCCAGATTTTTGCTGAGAGACTTGCCAAAAGAGAAGATTTCGAAAGAAAAGGTTTGGAATAGATAAGAGTTCTTGAGATTTACAACCCGGCCATTGGAAAGGCTTTTCTTAGTCATGCTGTCTTTCAGACTTTTAAAGAGGATTAACCCATGATTATGAATGAGGTTCAGTAGATGGAAAGAGGAACAGAAACTTTGCATTGTAACATCTAAGAATGAATCTCTGTTGCTTATGGAACTTAGGTACTGACAGGGGATATTTCCCTCTGCTCTTAGCAGTGGAAAGATGGCTGCATGTGTCCTTTTCCCATCCTGCTTTTAATCTTCAGCTTCAACAGATTATATGCGTCTATGGGGAAAAATATAGCTAAATTAATATTTCTGTCAGCTGTATATCTAATACATTTATGTATACACATATCATTAAGTTTAACTCAAAATTGAAGGTAGCCACCTGCATTCAGAGTGCTGGCGTTTGTCTTCCCAAGTCACCGTTACACGCGTGATGGAGCCCTGCTTTCCTGGGGATGGCTGAACCCCTGCCTGCCCGTGGGAAGTGGGGAATTAATTCCTTGTCTTGCTTTGCTTGTGCATGGCTTTTGCTGTCCCTATTAAACTGTCTTTATCTCAACCCCTGAGTTTTCTCACTTTCACCCTTCTGATTCTCTCCCCCATCCCAACAAGGGGGAGGGAACGAGTGGCTGCGTGGGGCTCAGCTGCTGCCTGGGCTTAAACCACAACATCTTCTCAAAACGCATATCAGACCTCTTTAGAATTCTTAGTAGAAATCAATTAGTAATGCTAAAAACCAAAAATCTAAGTAATGTTCTTATACTTTAGTATTGCCTTATTTTCCCCCACAAACTCAGTTTTCAATGTGTGAAAACTGGAGAGACTGTAGAACATTATTTGAAGGAAAGGATTGGTGAGACACTATGGCTATATACCCGAAATGTAAGTAGGAACATTTTAGCATTTCAACATATAAAGGGAGCTTATAAGAAAGACAGAGAGAGCTTTTTACCAAGGCCTGTAGTGACAGGACAAAAGGCAATGGTTTTAAGCTGAAAGAGAGTAGATTTAGATCGGACAAGAGAAAGAAATTTTTTACAATGAGAGTGGTGAGACAGTGGCACAGGTGGTCCAGAGAAGTTGTGGATATCCCATCATTGGAAGTGTTCGAGGTCAGGTTGAATGGGGCTTTGAACAACCTGATCTAGTAAAAGAAGTCCCTGCCCACAGCAGGGGGGGTTGGACTAAATGATTTTTGAAGGTGCCTTCCAACTCAAGCCATTCTATGATTTTTCTCCTTTCTGGATAATTACTTATGTTTAAGATGCATGGTTAAATCAACATGATCTCTGTGCACAGATGCGCGCAGACCACGAGGAAAGATTACCGGACTTCTCGGTGAATAACACTTCCTCGTACTGGTGTTCTTCTTCTTCCCGTCTTGTTAAGGGAACCTGTCCATTTTCTCCATTGCTTATCATGTCAAATTCATCCTGGTATGCCATCTTTTGGCCCAGTATTACTTAAAAAGTCTTTGTCATTTTTATAGCTGGGAGTGCTGTAACCAAAAGCCGTGCCTACTTAAATTTCTACACTTTCCTCATTATTGCTAACTAGATCTGGATATTTTCAACGTGTTCGTGCATTCAGCAGATGAGATTCCGGCATCTCAGCAACACGCCGATACTCTGGGGAAAGCAAGAGTATAACATGCTGATAAGCCCTTCTGACCCTGTGCTGCCCTGACAGTTTTATGTGCTCTTAGGTGTCATCTGGTTGCCTAAGGGTGGATGTACAATAGAGTTACTTCTTACAGATACGGCTCCTGTGATGTAGCCCACCTCTGAATCTGCTCCCAGCATCCCATCTAGGCCAACATTCCTGGTGGCTGTTTTACCTCCAGTTTTCTACCAGAGCAGATTTTGCATGGTCAAGTCTGGGGTTTGCATACGTCATTTATGCTTCATTAGTTCTTATACCCAACATTATATGGACCACAGCATTGCTAAGGATTTTATTCAATGTATGTGCATATTTTTAATCAGATTTATTCACATCAGTCACTTGAAGTGATTATTACACTGCTGTTTTAGTAAATAACTTTAGCACATTATAAGCTGGGTGAACACATCAGGCATTACTGTTACTCAGTCTCCCATTATAGTTGGCGAATAACCTCAAAAGTTAGTGGGATGACAAAAATAGAGGAAGTAAGGGAAATCTAAAAGTGGAAGAAGATATGAAGATGGAAGCTACTTTTTGGCCTTGAACAGAGAGGTGACATTTCTTCTACACTTCATCTTTGCAATAGTTTTGAGCAGTTGCAGATTGCCATTTCCTTTATTCCCATGGCTGGGGACAGAGACTTTTGTCTCCCTGGAATAGGATTCCATCTTTGGGCTTATGAAATTGTGCCAGACTGAGAGAATGATTGAATACTATATTTTCTTTCTTCTGGGTTGTCCGTGACAGTTTTAACCAGTTCTTATCCTTCTGCTTAGATTTTGCCCCAAAACAATCTCCTCTTCCAACACTTCCCACCCAAGTGGTTTTCGATACACATGTAGGATCATGCTGTTCTCAGAGGTGCAAAGTATAAACCAGCCAACACATTGTTACTTCTTTCTCCCAGGCTTTACACTCCATTTATTTACTGTATTTGTCTTACTTAAAGTGAGCAATACTTTCTTGCCAGACACAAAAGTAACAAAAATATGGTGAACTAAGTCTTTTACAATAATACAAACAAATTCTATTTAGTTTGCTTTCCCAGTTTCTTTCTGCATAGTTTTTATCCCACTTCTCCATTTACCAATTCATCTATTTCTGTCTTCAAGTGACTTTTTTAAAGTAATTTTCTTGATGCACTTGTTCCCCTTTGGGAGACAACTTCTTGGTACCATAAGTTCTTAATTTTGTAGATTGTGTTTGCCTTCATTTTTTTTCTGCTTTTTAATTGTTTTCAATTAAGAAAAATGTGGATTGAATCTGTTTATTTAATCTTTTTCAAAACCCAAAATCTTTAATTGCAATATTAATTCCCACTTGTGTCATGTAATTTCTTACAGCATGCCATAGCTGTGCTTAGACAGGGACAAATGTTGCTATTGTCAGGAAGCAGTAACTTGCATGTTTTCAGTGGGGGCTGGTAAAAACATTTCACAGCTGGGAATGAACCTTTGACTTAAAACTTTAGCTAAACTAATTAAACCATTAAAGTTTAGACAAAGCACCTTGCTCTTTCTAGGCATCTCATGAGAACAGGTTTTTCTCAGGAGATTTAAGTACTTTCAGACGTGTGACATATATATTTCTCATCTCTCAACTTGCTGCTGCACAAAGAGCACTTATGAAAGATAACGAGAAAAAAGGAACTACAAGGCGTCTTGAGACAAAGTTGGTTTCATTTTTGACTGGAAATATCAACTGGTTACCGTATAATCATCATTGTTGTCTGGTAATAATCCGTGACTATAAAGGTGTCATTTAAATGTTGCAACCACAAGTTCAGTGGTTTTCTGTAAGGTTGCTTGGTATTTTTCTTCTTGATATTTTATACTGCCGAAAGAAGAGCACCCTTGTCTCATTCTTCCTTGAACCCACGGGATTTGGGTTTTTAGGAGCAAAATCCAAACAAACATTGGTAAAATTTTCTAAATTCAAATTGCATTGCTCTTTTGCCAGTCATGATTATCACCATATTGTATTATGCTGATATGTAATATGAACTATACTTTTTATTATTATTTTTAGTTCTCTAGTAATAAAATCAACTGGATTTTTTTGTTTGTTAGTTACTTTGTTTACAATTTTTTTCCTCCGGGGGCAAAGGCCAGATTTCTTTTTTTTTAATGTTTCTATGACAGGCTATATTCTGCCACTTATAACTTTGCAAGTAGTTCCATTGACACAGTTTGAAAATTTTCATAAAGAATTTTGCATAACATGAGTTTTTCTTTAACTGATTTCATAGGTAGTCCTACTAATGTCATTTATGATCATGACTTATGAGCTATGCAGAATAAATTGCTTTATTATCATTTAGCATTATGATTATGGTGGTCATCAGAATGTGAACAAACAATTTACCATTATGTTACTTCTTAATGTGCGTTCAGGTTGTTTCAGGATATGAAACTGGGGCTAGATTTTAGTGAGTCTCTTGCCCAGCTTCTCTGAAAGAATGTATTCAGTTCTAACCAATAAACTGATAAACTAAACTGACAAACTAATACAGTTTTACTAGCAGAGGAAACGACTCTTGCATTTGTAGCTTCTTTATTTAAAGCAACATTTTATGTTTGATATTACCTTTCAGATATGTGATCTCTCCAACTGATGTTTGGTTTAGATGTGTTAAATAATTTTCAAGGCATTCAGTTTCTCCCTATTTAAAAAATAAAATCCAACAAAATCAATCACAATAGCTAAAACAGTACTTTTGTTTTCCTACTGTTCTGAATTAGGTTTATTGAATTTATACTCTAGCTTGAACAGAAAGTATAAGAATATGCTTGTAAATAATAATATAAAAAATCCTCTCTGACACTAGCTAATTCAGTCTCTGGTATCTTCTTCTGTTGCAAATCCATGCTTTACTTCCGTAGTCGTAAACTTTAAACTAGTCTCGTTACACAATGCTTTGTCTACCATGAGCTTGCAAACTGTCTCTGACGCTGACTACATTGCTCACAATTGCTGTTTCTTTCAATTTCCAGATTCTTTCTTCTGTTAAATGAACAATAAAAGCTAATGCCTGCCACTTATCTTTTACACCTGTGTAGTATGTTACCTAAAGCTGTAAATGAAATCACCACTTTCAATTTCTATTTTCTTGTTCTTTTTCTTCCTTTCTGCCAGCTGACAGTCTCCGCACCAAAGCTTCCCGCTTTTCTCCAAATTCAGTTCCGTGGATATTGAACACTAATGCGGAACATCATAAATTATGTCTAAGGAAGATATAAGTAAGAGTCACGTCCATATCTTTCTTCTTTTCAACTATAGCTGCAATATCATTAGCAATTTCCAGTAATTGGAGGGTGGGGGATGGGAGTGGGGGACACAGATGGACATGGTTGTCATTTCTTGGAATTGTGTTACATATTTCTGTCTTAATACAGTAGTCAATTATCCAGCCCTTTATGTCCAACATAACTTAGGCAATTATACAAGTATTTTCTGGTAGCTGTTTCTACGCACACAGGATATATCCCATTAAAGATGCCATTTACTGCATTAAGGGACTCAGGTTCTTAATTGCTTGATGAATCAATAGTGCTTGGGACGTTTGGGTCACTGGCAGGATTTAGAAATATGAGCTTCATTTTTTCAAGCAAAAGGACTCAGATTTGATTTCATAAAGAAACAGCTGCTTCTGATGAAGGACTGGCTGTATAAACAAAAACTTTTTGCCCCCCCCCCTCACGTGTTTATCCAAAACAAAAGATTAAATTACAAATGTTAACCTAGTTCTTCCAATGACTTGAAACGCAATTAGCCTATCTCCCTCTCTATATCAGTTCTCACGATGCTGGTTCCCTTTCATTCGAAGTCTTCCTTCCCCAAACGGAAGCATTACTGTGTTTCATGGAGAAGGCAGTCCAAGCAGGGAAAGAACAGGAAGGCGAGGCAACTGAACCGCATCTCCTGGCAAGCATGACTTGCTAAATATTGCTATTTTTTTAATATGATTTTTTTTTTAGCATTTTCAAGGGGAAAACATTCTTAGCAAGCTTTTCCTGGAGGTGACATTTCAGTACCATTAGTGAACCTTTAAGAGGTCAGCTATAACATGTTTTGTGTTGTGCATTGAGTTACTGTTACGCAGAACTGAGCATTTGGTGCCGAGGCACTAAATGAAACTGACATTTATCAGACTTCTTGGCTCTGAGGAAGTCCATAACGTCATATCTGAAAGAATCATATAGATTTTGCTCCTGCTGTCACTCAACATACAGTGGAAAAGTCCCCTACCTGCTAAACAAGTAAGTGTGTATGATACAAAGCAAAAGTATTGTTGCAGTCTACAAGTATGTGTAAAATGGTAGACTACATGTAAATTGTCAGCTAAAATTGATGATGTGCACTTAGTTTTATCCTTTCCATAATAAGCCCTTACATTTTTTATTTGTAATCTTTCCATCATCTCCAATTATTGACAAAGTTTGTGAGACTTCTTGTTCATCTTGAAGTTGTTCCTTCATGTCTGGTTGATATTCACTTGAAAAATGTATTTGAGCTATCCCAAAATTTTAGAGGTCAAGGCATCAAGGGAGGGCAACCTATTGATTGGAAAGAATTTCAGCATACTTAGTGCAAAAAGTAGGTGGTAGACCCACAATTTCAAGAGCTCTTCCAACTGTCCACAGAAGACAGCAGTGTAATTGATGATGGCAGCATCAGTCACCACATCCTATCTCACCTTCTTCAGTTCTCCCTCTACAGCTCAACAATTGGCAACTAAAGTACTTGATCATTACTGTACAATAAGAGCAATAATAACACTCATAAAAGAGCAACAGTGGAATAACGATGGCAAGAGAGGCATGGAAGCATACAGAAAAACCCTGTCCTGACACAGTGGAAAGGGACTGTGGATTGAAGGCAAGGAGAAACACAGACTCCACAGAGCCAGCCAGAATCCGAGGATTAAACTGTGGGGGACCAGAGGGTTATAAAAGCACACGTGGCGCAGCCATAAAGGAGAGCAGGCAGGACACCGTATTTGGGAAAAACGGAGGCACGGGATGTTCCTGTAGTGGGGGAGGTTATGAGGAATTGCAAAGGGAGAAGAGGCAAGGAGAGGAGCAGAACGAAAGCACGCGTGGGAAGGCTGTGCTACAAAACGCTGCAGCGTCTTTGTCCTGGAATTGCTGTGTAAAAGCCTGGAAGTTGCGGAGCACCTAAACATAAATGTGCTAAAATAAATGCTAATCTAAAGGGGAAACCAAAGCCATAATACGAGTACCCTCTTGATTAGCATCCCAGATTAGCTGCCTACACCCACTTGAAGTGTGTCACTTCCCAGGGGAAATTTTTCTGTCTGAAGAAGTTCCAGTGACAGAAGTGGTTCGTTCCTACACAGGCGATGCAGGCATTAGTGCTAGTCCAGCAATTTAGGCAAACGTGAATGTATTTTAGTCTGTCTGAAGTGAAGACCTTCCATGCAATCTGAGCAGTCAGGACTGTGCAGCGACTAGAAATTTTTTTGGTATGAAGGGCAAAGGTTTGAGCAGCAAATACGGATCATTGGCAAACTACCTTTCCATGACAGGAAGCACCTCTTCCAAGCAGTGGTCCTAGTCTTCATCACAGTTAAACAGTTTCAATATTGCTGTGCAGAGTAGGAAGTTATGTAAGATGTCAAATTTACATTTCTTCCCTTCTTTGAAAATTACTTACTATTTTACTTAGCATTATAATAGTGTACATTTTTGATCTTATTTAATACTTTCAAAGCAAGATTTCTATTTATTTAATTATTTATTTCCCCATTTTTCCCGGTATATCCGCTGCCTAAAAACAAGTAAAAACCATTTCTCATAGGAAAAAAAAAAAAAAAAAACCACAAAAAACCAAAACCCAAACCAAACCAAAAAAACCAGAACCAAAATAACCAACCAACCAAACCCACAAACAAAACATGAAAACTGCAGAATCCCTTAATTTTCAGTGTGGTTTGCATTGTAAAATTAGTGCTAGATTCCTTGTTGTTGAACTATAAAATTGTTCATGACAGAGTAGTGCAAAACACTTTACAAAACCTGTGAGTGGTATTACCTACATCAGTATCTCTGCCTGCAAGTGTTTTCTTCCATCTGATTAATACAAATCAAGTTGCTTAAACCTTCTGGCTTCTCTGGAAGATGCAAAGATTTCTGATGTTGCTTTGCTTTGCTTTTCTTAAATGTCTGCAGTGCCGTTCTGTTGTTTATACAGAAATATCTAGCCTCATCAGTTAAGTTTATAACCCTAGTATGATTGCAAATACTCAGTTTAAAATTTCCCATGAGACCCTTTTTGTTAGAGGGTCTCAACTACAGGGAAAAATGGACAACAGGTCCTATGTTAGCTCTCATTTCGGAAGGTACAGTAGCAGGTTTTTATGGTAAATTAATACTAATTGTTCACAGCAAATCTCTACACTCTAATAGTAATTAGAATGATTTACACAGTTGCATAGTGTCTGTATTCCAATTGTTTGCCTCATAGTCATTTATACATATTTACAGCCTTATCAAGATTATTTTTTTCAGATATCGTTAACTAGGTTTAGGAATGATTTATTATATTTAGAAGTTGAGAATCAAGCAAGATACTATACAGTAATTAAAAAAAAAAACAAAACCAAAAAACCAACCACAAAACCAAAACCACTTGAACTTTAGAGGTACCATTTCAACAGTATTTACATCGTTTATTCTAAAGCACAGGAGCACCCACACGTAATGGTGATTACAGCCTTAATGGATTATTTTGATTGCTTATTTGAGAAAGCTCCCTCTTTTACATTAAATTCTCTAAAACTATTTAAATATTGATTGAAATCTCTCAAATGGATGCATGGCAATCCCATTCTTTATTGTCTTCATTGGTTTCTAATGACACATTGTTTACAAAATAAAAAGACCAGATTTAGCTCTATTTATTCCTTACATCTCTCTGCTAAATATGCGCTCTTAGCTTGACTCATTTTTGTTGCCGTCTCATGTTGCAAGTCAGTGTTTTAAGGATTGGGCTTTAAAAGGAAAAAATATCCCATTGAAATTTCATTGCCTCAGAACATATGTTCAGACATTTCTAACAGCCTTCAAACCAAAGAAGAAAATGTCCTTAAAGGAGGCACATCTCTTCAAAGTGATCATCCCGAAGCTACAACTTGCCTCTGTTTTAGAGCAGGATGTTTATTTTACGGACTTGTGGTCTCTTTGTTACCCATTGTGACCTCTGAAATTGTAATATACGAATCATTTACTATTGTATTTTTAGCTGTTACTACACCCACAAGACTTTTTATTATCAGCAGGAGTGGAGGTATTAAAGAGATTTGTGGGCCTCAGAAGGCTCAAAGCACAGTAGGGATGAAATTACAAAATTATATTGTTATAAAATATATTTCTAAAACTGTGTACAAAGGCCCAATGTTAATGAAAGTAATTGATAGCAAATACTGATTTCTTTTTACATCACCAACAAAGCATTTTTTCTCAGTAATAATGAGCCTCTTTTTAGTAACAATAGGAAAAAAATGAGTCTCATGAATCATTTATGTGGCCTCATTCATTGCTATTATTACTTCTGCCATCAAATATTTTGGGAATTCAGCCCCTTTTTCTCTCTGTCTTTACATCTCACGTAATGGTCTTTCTTGTGCTTTTCAGAAGGAAAATTGAACTTTCTTCTTTTTTAATGTACAGAAAAGTACCAGATCTTCCATTCTGATTCTGAATAAATGTTCCTGTTGCTGAGGCTTTTAGCTGGAGGAAGCCATAAAAGATGAATAATTGCTAAAGGAGAAACAAGATAGGGGAAGTAAAAAGCCAATGTGAAGAAGGAATCCATTTTCAAAAGGTCAACACCTTCAGCACAGGATTTGCCTAAAATGGCCAATTCCGTAATATTTTAGCTGTCGGTAATTCCACTATACTGAAAAGACTAAGAAAGTGCACGGAAAGTGTCATGCCTATGTAGTCAGTTTAATTACAAGCAGCATTGCATAACGCTTAGAGCAGGACAATGAGCGTCAAAAGACTTTGGTTCTTTTGGACTTCGTCTAAAGTCATCGAGACAAGTAATTTAACCTTTACTACCTAAAAGCAATCATCCCCACAGTTGTCGCCTCTCGAGAGATTCACGTGTTCTGTAGGAGGCTCCGTGTAGAGACTGTTCAGAAACTGTCTACAACAGATATCACACATTCTCTTCCACTGACTTTAAGAAATGAGGATTTTTCGGTGAAATATCCTCTTCTACTATAATTCTGTCAATGGTGCCCCTCGTCTTCACTCTTTACCAATTTAATGTGGAATGGTTGTTCTCACGTCCAGGTTTTATTTCTGGTTTATATCTTCCTAAAGCCATTCTTTAACATTTATTTTATATATTCAGTACTTTAAACATTATTTATGTGCTCATGATCTTGAATCAGCTGAGGTGGGTTTTTTTATCAACAAATGTGGTTTAAAATATAAGGCAGCTAGAAAAGAGGCTTTTTTTTCAGTGAGGCATGCTGACCTCTGTCCACTACGTCAGACTCCCAAAACATAACTTGCGTTACAAAGATATTCTCTGTACTCAGGATTTTTCTAAAATTATGACATATAAAGCTGGTTTAGTTTTAGTTTAGCTTTGGTGAGGTTACACTATGACAATTACATTTTTTCCTTTTGGTTTTAATACACATGGTATTTAACTGGAGAAAAATCTGTGTTCATTGAAAAATACTTATTATAACCTCCCTATGCCTCAGCTTCACCTGTTATGAAATTTTTATGATCATTTTTACATCCTTAGAGTTTTAAGATTTGTGGGTGAGTGGCATTGTATTACCATCAAGTAGCATTCTGGTAGTTAAATTTTTTGCACAAATTTTGCTAGATTTTTGGCTCTTCTTATGAAAAAACGTGGCATCTTTCAAAAGAAATACACTTCAGTGTGAGTTTCCTGACATTCTCATCAGCATTTTAAAATTAAATAATTATTTTAAACTTTAAAAATTGGTAAATTGATGCTTTTTTCCCTAGTATAAGAAGAGTGATAGCAACAAGAACCATCATGCTTTCTTGTGTGAAATACGACAACAAAATCTGAACATTGTCTACCCTAAGCAGAGCCACGCAATGAGCTGCTTCTAAGATACAGCCTCACTATCAGTAATCTTGATGCAAACAGACATTAAGCACCCCAATGACACCAGATAAGAACTTCTGTCTAATCCAATGAGTTGTTCAGTTGTTTTGATTGAACATCACTGGGAACAGTTTCAGGACTGTAAGCGCCACTGCCTTTGTGAGCAGGGTCCTCACCCTTTCCACTGTGTCAATTTGCCACTTATGCCACTAGCACTGTTGGTCATAAAGCCATAGCCTAGCTTAAAACTAATCCAGCTAGAAAATTCCAGGTGAAATATTTTCAGGTGGATCAATACCATGACCTGGTTTGTGATGCAGCTGTAGAAATGCTGGGTGCTGGCACAAAAGCCTAGGTGGGAGTGCATTGCTGGATACACGGGGGATGGACAATTGCCCCCCGTGCCAGGACATCTCCATCGATTCCTTTAAATAGATTGTGAGACAGCGCTTTCAGCAGGCAACCGGGGAGCCAGATTGCTGGAGGCTGCTTCTTACCTATGTGGTGATTGTGCAGAGGGAGACAAGGGGGATGCATATTGGGAAGGAAGGGGGAGTCAGTGCGGAACCCCAGAGCTAAAAGAAATTTTCTATTCAGATCCTGAGATAGCATTTGCTGCTGCTGCTTTTTTTTTTTTTTTCCTTTTTCCTTTTCCTCTGCCTGTTTCAGAGCTCGTTTCTTCCATTAGAAATGTGTTAAGCACAAGGTTAGTAATAACTGAAAACACTAAGCGGAAGCTCTTTTCAGATACAGCAGTGAACTCTTTACCTCATAGTGTTTCACTGATGATTTTAGAGACTATCATAAAATATGCACTTTTGAATCTTTGATCTAGTACTGAAGTGCTTTCTTAGTGGACTTATCTGAAGGAATTAACATCTCTAGTAAATTACATTTATTTTTTTCTATATAATGTATGCTATGTGATAAGTCACATATTTCATAACAGAAGTATGACCTGAACTAAGCAAAAAATAATCATTATGGATTAATGAATGAAAACTATGTAAGTCTATGAAAATGCAGAAGTGATGCAATTACCATTTCTTTCCTTCCTGACCAACCTTCTAAAAAGAAGGGCCTGTTCTATTCTTTTAAAATATAATTCCAATAGCTATATCCAGCTCAGGAAACTTAAAATATAGTTCACCCTCTTATTATCTTTATGTATAAAAAAAATACATACTGAAAAGTCCAATCAGTCAAATCTGTATTGTACATAGTACCCTCCTTTTTTAATGCCCTCCTTTTCCCCCCCTCCCTTTTTTTTTTTTTTTTTTTAATTCTTTCTTAGTCAGCTGTTGCAGGCTGGAGACAATGTATTAAGTTGCTGGATTTCATGCTCTGGAAAGCTGCCTTGTATCTCTATTCTAAAGCATGATTCCTGTCTCTGAGCAAGAAACAAAGAAAGAGATGACCTTTGCAGCTACCATTTTGAAAAAACTCGTCAAAGCTTGTTAAGAGAGAAGCCAGAAACCTGGGACAGTGAAACAGAAGAAAATGAAAACATTTTGTGCTGCAGGGAGAAGTGTTTTGCCAAAAGATGATGACAACATATCCTTTACCGGGTTTGCGTGGGCTCTCTGTGCACAAGGAGCAGTGGCAGCAGAAGGTCCTGCTGAGCTTGCTTGTGGTGCCGCGTGACTTACTGGAGAGCAGCAGAATGATTTTTAAGGAAACAGATTCCAGCATCTTCCCATCGGTCTCCCAAAGGTTCCTGTTGTCTTCAGCACACTGTGGAAACACAGTTTGCTTCGGGGCGCTGATTCCCTTTTCCTAAACAAGCACTCCCAGAAAAGCAGCAGCTGGATGTAAAGAATCTAGAAAACAAGCTGTAAATTGCCTGGAATAGATCTGTTGGACAGACAGGATGCCCCTGGCAGGCCGCAGCACCCCACACATTGCCCCAGCTCAATATTCCAGGACAGGGAAACCAACCTAGGACTGGCTAAAAAACAGGGCTTGGAGAAAAGAAAAGACTTCTACAGATGGATATTCTCAAACTCCCAACACTTAAAATAGCAATCCTAGAAACCTGAGCAAGTATGATCCCATTTTATTAAGGTCAGATGGAAAAGCAAAAGCACCTATTGGAAGCGATAAGAGATACCCAAAGTGAATAGTACTGGAAAGATAGCAGCAGAAGCAAACAGCCAACCTCCAAGCCATCTAGGCTTTCCCAACACAGACCGGGGCTGGACCTGCTAGTAGTTAACTGGAGGTCCAGTATACTTCTTCCTGGAAGTTTTTCTGCAACAAAAAGACCAGATGCCCACACGAACCGATAGCGCTCTTACAGCTTTCTTACAGCGCACAGCCAGGTGATCCTGCGGTGCTCACTATTCTCTGCTCTTTTGCAGCTGCTGCCTCAGCTATAAAGTGCTTAAAGTGAGACCCTACAACAGCTTCTCCTTTCGTGTGTGTAGAATCACAAGAATTACTTCTGGTTGCAGTGGCCAGCCTACTTAGGGATACTTGCAGCTTTTGTTATTCAAAACGTATGGTCTATGCTGTGCCTGAGTCACCAAATATAAATTTGCATTTCATTGATATTAGGATTTGTTTCCTGTGACTTCGAGATAGCCTTTTTCATGGGACAGAGGGCTCCAGGACAGCAGAAGGGACATCCCCAGAGGGTTTTGAGTAGAATAACACATTTCTCTTTGATTTAGAAGGAATTGAACCGGCTAAGTTGAAAACCATACTAGATAGTATAAATACCTAAGGATTCAAACTACCATGGTTTTACCCATAAATGACAACACGCAAAGTAATAAAAAAAAACCCCAAACAACCCCCCACAAAAAAACCAACCCACGCTCCAGAAAAGGAGTCTCAAAATGCCTACTAACTGCTCAGCCACCCAAACACCTGCTTATATGGTGTGTCCTGTTGTCATGACAATGGTTTGTACCTCCCTCCAGCACCTCATACGAGCATTTGAATGTGCCCTCAAAACAAATCTAGTTGCAAAGAGAGGCTACTGATTCACAGTTGTGAAAGATAGATAAATAAGGAAGTCTTACAGGTAAAAGAGACCTCTGTTCATTCTGCAATAACACAGTCCTCTTTATGGAGTACTGCAGCCTTTTAATGGAGCTCACTAATGCAGGGATAAGACTGAAAGTGCATTGAGGAGTTCAGTGAAATTCAATGTCTAAAGGTGGTATTCAGCCATGAGTTTCCAATAAATACAGGAACTGCAATGACATCTCTAATGTTTGCAAGTCAGTACTGCAGCTATATTCTTGACCTTACCTAAAAGCACATGAGCTTATTTCAGGTTGGGGTGTGATTCTCTTCTGAATCTGGGATATGAGTAGCATCCACAAAATCAGCCCCAAGTTTAAAGTCACAAGGAATAGTAAGTCCGTGAGAGCCATCTTATTCCGGACACTCCTGGCAGCTTCAGCACCCTGGTCCTCTCCCTCCAGCTCTGCCGCTTTGCAGAATAAGAGAATGCAGCACAGGGCACCCTGCAAGTGGTTCCAGGGAAACTGAAATAGATACTTCACGTTACAGCAAAGGAAGGAAGGTTAAGAGCAAAAGGTGCAATCGCAAGTATGACTAAGCAGGCAGATTTATACTGAAGAAAGACCTCAGGGGAAAAAAAAAAAAAAAGAGGAGGGGAATTGGGGTTAGAAAGAATTAAGGAACAGCTGAGTGCTCCAAAAATACAGTATTAACAGTCTAGCAGCAGCAGCAGTATACATGTGCCAGAAACTCGGCTTCCTGTTATAGGACTCAGTTGCTATAGAAACTTACAACTGGGAGCTAAATAAAGTAATTTCTATGCTAGTGCTGGTGTCTGTAACTTCAGCACCTGATGCTAACCAAATTGTGCTCAATAAACAAATTTAAACTCTAAAAGCCTGCAATGAGTTCACAATGGTTTCTATAGAACTGATTAATCCCAATTGATCTTGGCTTAGAACACAAGAGCGTGAGAAATCATAGAAAGAGAGAAAATACTACTCCGGACAAATAAGCCTCCCCCTTTTTTCTTTCTTTCCTGATTTCCTCCTTTTCCTGTATACCTCTTTATCCTATTTTAATTTTTTTTTAATTACTATTTTGAAACTGTCTTTTTCATGGCTACCCTCATAGTTGAGCCTGACATCTCTCATCCTCTTTAGACAAATTAATTCTGCATTAACCTGCAGTTGCTCTTGCATCCCTTTCATATATCATTAAGCATTTACTTCAGGTTAAAAATGTGAGAAGCGATGTTAACAGCAGAGTGCAAATCCTTCTTCCTAGATCTCCAGTGCAGGGGCTCAGGGATGAGGCACAAGGGACACGTTTGCAGAAGTCTGCGCAGGTGGCTCACACCGTGGGACCTGCGGGAAGCGCCCGTCTCCCAGGGGGCATGGGCACAGGTAAGGCTGGTGAATGTGGATGCCAGGGCATCTAGGGTCAGAAATGTCTTCTCTTTGGAAAGGAGGAACTGTTATTGTTATTACTGGACCACTTTCCTGTACTGACTAGGAAACAAGAGATCATACCAAGTGTTTCAAAATGCAGCCTCTATTTCTGCTTGACATTAAATACCAGTCCAGCTTATTAGAATAACTAACACTAATGCCATGAACAGTCACATAGGACACATTTAAAGCTCTTTAAAATTGCTTTGTCACTGTTATAGAAGATGCTTGGATATCTCTGCAACATCTGGCAAGATGTCAAGAGCTGAAGCTACAGGGGATGTTGCAGAGCTGCAGCAGTGAAGGCCCTCCCTTTGGCAGCTTGGTCAAAATCCCTCCCTTCACGTCTGAAGTGCTCAAAGCAGCCCATAAATAATGCACGTAAAGGAACGGGTTAAACACCTGGGGTACATGGCGCTTCTGGGGGAAGAAAGCAGAAGGGGAAGGCAGCAGGGGCGGGAGGGGAGGTTTTCATCATTCCCAGCAAAGGTGAGCAGCAGCAGCAGATGTTTCCTTATCCCTGAAAGAGGGCCTGAGGAGAATGCCCGGCCAAAGACACCTGAGGACCATTCCACTCTAACCCAGCACGCGGGTGAAACCAAAGGGGAGGGAGAGGTGAGCAGGAACAGCCCAGCAGCCACTGCAGGACACCAGTGGGCTTTCCCGAAGGGACAGGTAGCGGAGCTGCTGGGAAGAGGCCAGGGCTGCCACACTGCAGCGCCCAGCAGCCGCTGGCATTTGCTGGGATGAGGGCGGCAGCGGCTGCTGGCACGGGGCTGTCCGAGGCCTCGTCGACAGGCTGAAGCAAGAGCAGGGCTTGGGCAAGCTTCGTCAGAGGAGCCTCTGGGAAGCCAGATCATGCAACACCTCTCTGACGCGTGGCGGGTCGCCGGGCTCGGGCAAGGGGTGGCAGGCGGCCAAGGGTCCCGCACCAGGTGGCCAGTGGCGCGCAGATCCCTCGCAGGCTTTGGCAGACGGCGCGGGCAGCTGCCACGCACGAGCTGCCCGAGGGCTCCCAGGCAGCAGCGGCAGGCGGCCAGGCTGCCAGCCAAGGCTGAGTGTAGCGGGCTCCTGCCTGTATCGGGAGCGCAAAGCCTAGATGGTAGGGCTACGACAACTCCTTGCTTGAGAAAATCTGGCCAGTAAAGTAGAGAAAGTGTATGTTTTATCAGCGTTCATTTAAACCAAGGCATTAGGCGTGAGGCCAAAGTCTTTGGAACAATCCTGGTGAATCAGGGTAGACTTTGAAATGCTTTTGTCGGTATTTTGTTCATCTAAGTCAGTCTGATGATATCTTAATGTGAAATTATCTGGGCCTTTAGGAGAGCTACACTGCTTGTATCTTGTCAGAAACAAAGTGTGTGGGACGTATATGCATCCCAAATATATATATTTGCGTATATGCTTGCATATATGCATATATATATAATCCCCCATTCAACATAGCAGGGTAGTGGCTGCTCAGACCTGAACTGAGTCCTGCTGCTTATGCCAATGCCAGACATTAAGGAGATCATACTGAAGTAAATGCTGTTCAGCAAGACACTTGCTTAACATAAAGTATGTGTTTGCAACCCATTGACTTCAGGAGAACTTACCTACAAGCTGAAGTTTCCAGATATGCCTGAATGGTGTGTTGAATAAGAATGAGCTGAAATTCACACATGAAATTAGACCATGCTTAACTGCTGCCACGTGTAGGACATGCTTCCAAGCCTTTGGATGACAAAGGAGCCCATAAGGAGAGGGCAGGGAAGTATAATTAAATATTTGCTTCCTGTAGGGAGGGACTTACCTTGGGGAAACAAAGACGACAGGAAGGTCAGGGTCCTAAGACGGGGAGGCCAGGTTTTCTAGGCACTGTGTGTTGTTGATGATGAGATGTAGGCATCTCAAGAGAGAGGTTCATGGCAGGGAAGTAACTGTGGGGGTGATCTGGAATATCCCTGTCACTGGGGGTTGTTGGGGAGCCTGGGGATTTTAGTCCCATACATTGGCCATGAAAAATAGGGAATACAGCTCCAATCTCTTCCTTGCTGAAACAGAAATGGTTTTCATTAGTTCTAAAGTGTAAGAAAGCTGAAGATGGAGAGGACTGGTATTTTATTTTTTTCTGGTTAGACTATAAGGAAGACATACTTGAGTCCTCAAGAAGGCTTTGAGAGTCTTGCTTTTAATGAACCATAATTTTGAAAATTCTTTTCATTTCAAGAATTGGCACTCAATTCTGATGTCTGTTAGTCTTTATAATGCCTAGTCTGTTTGCACAAGTTTATGAAAGACTTGAATGGACACTTAAGTACAGTGATATCGTTGCAACACTATGCATAACTGTTTTCATGGAAGTGTTACTTTTTACCTTGCTATTTCAAGAACACTTCCTTGTACAATCTACATACATAGTGAGTCACAGCTGAACTTCCACGCTGGTTTTTTTGTCTTTGCTATAGGTTTTGCAAATAAGAATACAAAAGGCAAAAGGGCCACACTTCAATGCCTTGCAAAAACAGAAAGCAAAGTTTGTAAACCCCTTGCATTGCTTCTCTTCCTTTCCTTTTTATACTTCATCGTCTCACTCTGTCTCTCCAGTCACCATGATATCCCTCAGTGAGTGGGGAACAATATTATTTATTTCTTCTCTCTTTTATTTCATGTTACCTAAGAGCTGTTGTAGAGAATATTGTCTTTTAATTTGCATTCCTGATGCATAAGTTCTGCCACTTGAAGTGTTTGTGCTACAGAGCATCATATACTTCCCGGCGACGGGTCTCCCTTCTGGCAGGATCTGAGCTCCCAAACACTCACAAAACCAGAAAGCTGCAAGCTGGTCTCTTCCCTGCCATCTATCTCGGGATCCATGCCAAGCCTTCAGGTCTTCACTCCAAACCTGAAGTCTTTTTCTGGTGAAGTTACAATGAAAGACAGAAGCGTTTCACTTCCAAAGGTCCTGCTCAGGCTGTAAGCGTGCAGTGAGTTTCACACAAGGAGATCTCTGCAGAGACGGACCGAATTTGGTGGGTTCCTGCTGAAGCACAAGGGACTCTGCCTGGGGAATTCTTTTGGTGAACAGAGTCACTTCTTAGTGCATCATTTTAGCCATGATGACTGTTTCTTTTAGAAATGGAAAAAAAATTAGTAACTAGCATTTGCCCATACATTGTAGAAAGAGGCATGCCAAAACTGATGACTCACACTACTTGTTCTTGTCTCTGATTTCTCCAAGTTTCACAAAGGCCTGTCACTGTTCATGGTTACTAATCTAAACAAAGTGAGTAAAAAAAATAATTGTGTGATAAAATAAACTTTGGCCTAGAACTTGCTAGGATATACATGCCCACTTAATTTTATTTGTACTAAGGGTCATTGCAATGATTGCTTACAGCATGTTAAATTTAGCATGTGCATAATTATTTCCAGGATCAGTGCATAACAGGTCATCTTTCAATACATAGGAAAGTTAATGAGGGATCAAAATTTAAAATCCTAGATCTGAATGACTCTGAAATCTGGGACTTCAAAATATAAATCTAAGTGTTTGCAGGCTGCCAATAATATTTGCTCTCTTTCAACAGAAAACTCTAGGTAAGCATTTTAATCTGTTGGTTTACTCAGTGTTACTTTTCACAGTAATCTGACGTGCCTAACTGTATTTTACTTTAGAGAAGTGATTAACTTTTATAAGGAGGAAATGGTATTTTAAAGACATAAAATTTATTTATAAAACACATTCAGGTTCTTAAGTGGGAAGATGTTAAGAAATTGTTAGCTGTTTGTGGGAAGAATTTCTCTGCTTCTCACGTTACATAATTTTTTGTTGTTTTTGCATCTCAGCCCCACTTTAAAGGGAAAAAAAGTGAAGACCTAGAGGAACAGTATCAACTTTCTGTCTGTTCATGAAAGAAACACCAGTGCTTTGTTCATTTCTTTTATACATTTGACCAAGTATGATTTTTCTTCTTTTTAAATACTATGTGCCATTTAATTTGGAAGAAACTTTTAACATTTTCTGAAAAATAATAGTGAGAAAATAATTGCTTACACAGAACTGTATAAACCCTTTATGTGTCTAAGGGGCAAATGGAGCTGATACTTTCCGTTCTTCACATGCTTGTGATGAGATAACTGGCAGCAGCTGTTAAAGTGGGAAAGGTGCACCAGAGTCTGTGAGGCTTCATCTGCTACCTGGGATGCAGGAGGGTTCTGTAGCTCTGGGCATTTGGTGTGGGTTGGCAGCTGCCTGGGTCAGGAATCCTGCGAGTGGAAGGAGGTGAGGTTGTCTGGGTTTGTTTTCTTGAGTTATTAGTGAGTTATCATTTTATTTGCTGATTATTATCTCTGCAGAGGTGCACTTGTAGCCCATAATTTGATTTTTGAAGAGGTTCATGAGTACACTCCCTATGGAAAGGGAGTCTTTTTTTCCTTGAATTATTCATTAGTGTGGTGGGTTTTTTTTTTTTTATTATTTTTGGGGGCGGTTCTTTTACCATAAGGGTAACTTATCTGTTCAACTATTTCCTTCTTGACTTCTGTTTTGACAGACTTCTAAATCTCTCCCTGCACACCCATTCTGTTTTCTCTTGCATTTTGATGGCATATGGGCTTTGGGGATTTTGGGCAAGTGAGAGAAGAAGAAAGAGGTGAGAGAGGTTACCTTTACTCTGGAAATTACTTAATTCTAGAAAATGATGGTGTATGCTTTAAAACACCTAATTCTTTCAGTACAAAAATGCAATAACAGCCTCATAAAGAAATAAACAGGTAAAATGACTTTTCTAGGGCTTTAGAGAGGTAACTATTGGAACCTGCATTTGAATTCATGAGCACTGAACCAGAAACTGTTCCAGCTCTACCTAGCTCTAAAAATAAAGTTTACCTTGCTGAAAGTCACTGTCCCCTTCTTCCATTGACAAAGGCTCTAGTATTACAATGATTTAATGCAACTGAATATGATTCTAGAAAATTCAGAGCACTCTGAAACCTAGTGAAGGCCTCTCTGCTCATATTTTGATGTAGAATCTAGTGTCTGTGGTATGAATGTACCCTGCTTTCTCAAAAGCAAGTGTCCAGAGTTTAAATACATATGTGTTTAGATAGTTTTAACTGAATGCAAATAAATGTAATAAATGCAGGTACCAGTAGTAAGATCTACCTTGTGAAAGGGCTTTAGATAAAGCTAATGGTCTGGAGGCTATTGTAGCGGGGGGGGGGGGCGAAGAAAGAAAAATAAATTGAGAAGCTGTAAAGGTGGTGGCAAAGGTGAAAACACTGATAACAGATTCATTTAGACAGAAGAAAGTATGGGGGCAGAGAGACTTTTTGAGGCAATTATCCTGTAGGAGTAAATTTTCCAAGGAACCTCATCTGAGGCAGCTGAATGGGCAACTGGGAGAAAGGAGATAATTGTCCTAGCATTTGATTACAAGGTCAGAAGTACCTATGGGAAGGAGTGGCTAGATTACTTAAAGGATTTAGAAGGCAGCTATTTACAAGGTTGTCCAAGAGGCAGACTTCAGTGGGACAATAAGGATAGAATTGGAAGATAGTAATCTATGATATTTTATGTTATGATGTAGAGAATATTTCATGTGATTGATGCAATGAGCTAGGAAACATGGGACTAGAATTACTTAAATCTAGGCTTATTTCATATGGAAGATTGGTGAAGAGGGGCGTATGTCAATAGCAAAAGAGAGTAAAATGAGGATTTAAGTGACCTGACTTGCACTGATGCAATTGCCAGGTCTCATCAAGGAACTGTTGGGGAAAATCCATGTACCCGGGAGGATCTAAATCGGCCAAAAATGACAACATGTGGGGCAACTTAAACAGTAAAGACCGGACTTCAGTTAGATCTGAGTCTGATGAGGGATACCATACTTGTGGCTACTTAATATGAATGAAGCAATACTGAATGTGCCTGGTTATTGGAGCATTTGAATGCTTAAAGTTCTTGGTGAGCCGATGTATCACAGACCTATGGAGTATAACCATTCCTCAGCATATTTATTAATACAGTGAATTAATAAAGTTATAATCCCCCCTTTTGCCTGTCTTAACCTTTAAAAATATTTCCTACAATCCTTATGTAACATGGAGAACGACAAACAAGTTTTAAAAACGTGGCGAGTTGAAGGCCTGTGCTCAGTCAGGCGCAGTAATTTTCCTGAAGGCCTGACTGATACGCGTAGGGCTGTATTTTACACAGCACGGCAACTTCCGCGTGTGCCCATCCACGGTTTTCATTCAAAGGAAAGAGATACCTAGTACTGAAGAGCATGCTACTCATAGAAAATCCCTACAGACAGCCTAGCTGAGGTGTTAATTTTCCTTTCAAGAGCCCTAGGCTTGTCATTGACATTAGGGGAGTACTGGAGTGCAACAGCAAATGTTCAGGCAGGTTGCTGAGATGATCTGCTTTGCTAACCAAAATACAAAGAGATGGAACAACAATTTTTTGTGTGTTACCGCTACTCATAAGGGTTATTAACAAAGCAACCAAAGAGCAACAGAGAATAGAATGCACACTGTTGCTTACAAAACAAAACAAAGACAAGAAATAAATGCGCTTAAGGAATATGAAAACAGCGCTCATATTGCAGCTCTTCTAGCTGGGATCTTGAACACGAAACATGAACGTGAAGTTTGCTAAGTTCTCACAAACATGCTAAGGGAGGTTGTCCAATTCCCATGCGGTGCAGATGCTGACAGACAGCACAGGATATCAAAGCTCAGACTCGAAAAGTCACTTTCTCCTAGATGGATGTTACTTGATTTTTGACAGAGCTGGCAATGTTCTCTCTCTTCTTACACACTTATGAGCCCTGTATGGCTTGTCAAGCCAATAAAGTATCACTGAGCTGAAACTGCTTTCTAATTATCGTATATGACAATACCTGTGGAAACTCATTGCCTTCAATAAAATTGCAGAGGTGGAACTGATTGGGAGTTAGTGAGGGGTCTGGTAAACAATGCTCAAGAAAGAATAGGATTCGGCATCCTCATTCCTAGTTCAGTTGTTTGCACAGAGCTAATGAGAACAAAATCTAGTAAAACACTCTGTGTGATATGAATGGCGATGCAATCCTGCTGAATATAAAGGTGCCATTGCCACAAAGACAGCTCTCAGCATAGAAGTACGTATTTGTACAATCAAGATAGTCTCAATGCTTCTCTAAGAATGTTTGTGGTTTTTTTGCTCTTTTAAATCGAGCTTTTAATTTTATCATGCTGCTCTGATGGAGCGACAGGTAAGGTTTCAATCCACACAAGATGGAAATCATTACTTCTTGCCTCTTCTGCATTTTCATTTGACTTTGTTTGCTGTCTTTTTTTTTTTTCCTCTCCACATTCTTACGTTGTTCGTCCCTGATGAACGCATTACACTTTTCTACTAAAGGTGCAGTATGTTTGATGGCAGATTTTGTGTAAAGAGTAACATGTCAGAGTGTCATATAGAGTGATAGATAACAGCATATCAACAGATTTATCAAGTTTATCTGAATGCATATTTAAAAATGCCAAATGTGCTTTCAACTCAGTTCTGTTGAGTCTTTTGAATCTCATTACAATGCAACCTTGAGGGAGTTTGGAGATCTGAAACAGAAGTAATTAGCTCTTTCTTTAAAGGAAATTTGCCCTTGCTGACAAAATATGAGCCAAGATCATCACGATTCTTGCAGTGGTTAGTACATAAAAACTACTGCAATTCTAAGAGTAGGTCTCCCTTCAGGTACATTTGAAAAGTATCAAAAAATGATTGAGGCTTTGTTCCTCATGTAATGATGTAACCCTGACATCGCAATGAGGAATAAATGTTTCTCATTACAAATAAAATCACAGGTGTATTGATTCTTAGGAATTTCCATCCCAATGTATTGCTTGACCCCACACATGGTTGGTGGGTACTGTTATAATTACTATACAGAGGGTGGAAGTAGCACATGTCAGAGCACACGTGGTAGTCAGGGATGGAAAATGGCAGTGTTTGCAGGTTTTTTCCTTACTAGTGTTTTGCCAGTGCAAAATTAATGTAAGCCATATTTGCTACTTGGTATTCATATCAGGTTTGCATACTCATCTGGGGGAGCTGGATTTTGCTGTTGGCTATAGACAACTCCCTCGTTTCTTGAGATTCACCTCTAAATAGTTGCTGAACTGGTATCCAGGAGTAGTGTGAGATTTTCTGGGTGCTTCATTCTAAATGGTCACTGCCAAGCAGAAATAAGCCAGCTGAAAAAAACCGGTTCCCAGGACTTTGTGAACCTCCCCAAATTGGCATTTCTGATGGCTCAAGCTGCAGCTTCCTGCAGAAGCTGCTAATTCTCAGCCCAGTAGGAGTAAATAGGGTGTCACACAACGGGTGTCAACCAAAGCACGCTGAATCCATCCTGTTATAACCGAGGACTGTTTGGCACAATCTGGTCAGTTTGTACGTTTAGTATTTTTCTTGCATCTATTAAAGGAAAGAAAAGTTTGGGGGCTTTTTTTTACTGCTTTAGCATTTGTCATCGCTATTCTTTCCCCCATTTGCCACAATAGAGGCACTGTTAATATCTTCAGTCCTTAAATGGTGATGTTTTATCTAACTTGATGTTTTGTTTTTTTGTGGTTTGTTGTGGTGTGGTGGGTTGTGGTTTTTGGGTTGTTTTTTTTTTTTTAAAGAAACCTTTTTGAAGCAAGGCAGGTCACGTTAAATGTTTCACATGGACTAAAAGTGCATAAAGTAACATCTGATCAGGTGACAAAATTATGCCAGTTTTGGACCAACTGAAAATAAGCATTCGTATATGTTTTTGCCATGTCAGCTTTAGAGTGGTGCAACTGATGTTTGTTGTTCTTTTCCCATGGTTCAGTAAAGTGTCTAACACTTCTGCAAGGTGCACTGAAAAGCCTATGTGGATAAAGCGAGATTGCTTTATTATGCATAAATAATATTCCTCTTTTTTTGACTAATTGCTAGTGTGCCCTTTTACTGTCAACCTGAGGTTACAACTTTGCCACTGCCTTTTGAAAAACAGTCTTCTACAATGCAACAAGGGTTTAAAATCCTAATAAAGTCTTAAACCAGACTTTAAAGAGTACTGAGCAAGTACAATGACAATATACATTTTGTGAATGCACACCTGAGGGGGGAAAAAACCATTTCTGCAATTGTCCTCTTAAAATTTTACATAGTTATCTTACCATTTGTTCTCATGACGCTGATTACTTGTATGTCCACCAAAACTGCTACTGTCACTGGAAAAGTGATTCTATTTGTTACTGGTAGTAATGGAGCAAGCAGACTATGCAACTGTGAGATATCTTCCTGTTTTAAAAATACCTCCACAAGTTTTCTCATGTTCTGTCTTATTCACTCTGGTCAGATTTCCTCATTTTATTTTTTTTTGTTCCCTCTGTCTGCAGTTGTTATCTCCTGCTGAACGTTATTTTTCTAAAAGCCTCACTCTGAGCGATATTACCATAGAAGCCCTTTATCTTCCGTTGGTGTTGATCTGGTAACATCATAAATTTAGGATGTCTGTGGTCTTCAGCGGGGTTGTCTGTCTCTGTAATGTGAATCCTTACTCACTGGTTAGGGGAATGTTGATATCGATCTAGTTAACAGCACTTAATTCTAAGGAATTTGAGTCACATGCCTGTCACAAGTTTTTTTCCTGTCAGTCATTTCCTAAAACAACAGTGCCTTCCTTCATAATATTTTCATTTATTCTAGTGATATATCATGCAGTCTGATATTTTGCTATGATTGAATTATATTTAAATATTAAAATCTAACACCTTGAAAAAAGTCATGTTTTCTGAAGTGACGTAAGGTATTTTTACAGTGTGCGCTAAAGAACCGCAAAAGAAGTCTTGGGCTAGTTCCAAGGGTTTGGCGCGTGTGTGTGCATATGCCCATACCCTTATATACGCATATCTGTACTGTCGGTACACAGGAGTATGTGGCGAGACCCGCTCCGGTCCAGGAAGTGTGGTAACCATGTTAGTATGGCATTGCATCTAATCCAATAAACCCTATCTCAGAGCAGGGCTTCCTGCTTCAATCCCGAAAGTATCTCGGCCACAGGCAACTTCAGCATCGTGCTGTACCGTACGACAGCGCAAATGCACTGCAGCGTGGTCGTGCCTTTGGCCTCTGAGGATCCTGTGCCTAAAAGGCCAAGCTGTTTCTGGAAACGTGCTACGCTGTGGAAGTCGTGATCGTGAGGGTATGCTGGCAATCGCCACGTCAGTAGCCAAAGAAGCTGATGACAGAAAATGGTAGGGAGCATCATCTCTCTGCAGGCAAATACAGCACAGTATAGACAAAGTGCAAGGCTCTTTTTTGAGGTTTAGTAGCAGGGTGGAAAGCAGCGTGACCCTCCTATTTTAAAGCCTGTTTGTCTCCAAATTGTAATCATTCCTACACAAAGTTGTGAGGAAAAGTTGTATTGATAGAAATAAGAGCAATTGGAGAAAATTTGCTGGACTTTATGATGATGGTATCTCCTAGACTTCCATCAACTCATGAATGTAAAGACCTTTGAAGTCATTGCTGTCCATTTCATTAAGAAGTGCTGTTTCCATCACTCTTTGTATTAGAAACTCTCAGGATTTAAGTATTGTAAAGACATATTTTCCCCAAAATTTCTGTCAAAATTTTATGCAACTATTCCTGCTTTACTGCATTTTGAGTTTTGGAAGGAAATTGGGAAGCTTGTGAAAACATTCTCAAAGATGAGCTTAATATTTAAACCAGTACTGGGAGCAAATGTAGCTGGCTTGGTTCAGATGTGTCATAGGAGAAGGCAGGAGGACTGATGCTCTGTTTGCTTTGCAGTGATGGGCAAGGCATAAATGGGTGATACGTAGACTAATTTAGATGGGAAGGACCTTTGAAGTTCATCCAGACCAATCCACACTCAAAGCAGAGCTGGTTTAGATAGATGGTTGACCATGACCTTATATATCCATTATAAATTCTCAAACTGATTTAATCTTTGGGAGGCTGGACCAGTACTCAAAATGGATTTATCTCATTGCATTTTGCAACTTCTTGACTGTATTTCAATAAACTGTGACTTGGGGATTGTATGCGCTCTATTGGTTTGTCTGATGGGGATATCCCTTACCGAGAATTTCGGTCTTGGAAGAGGGATGTGGGAACAAAGATATCAAGACGGTGACTCTACTGCTGAATAGCACTATTGCTTTGCATCAGCATACAGATGGTGAGATTCTCCTTGGACCCTATACTTTTGCTTTTTGCTTCTTAAATTAATCGTAAGGAACTCTCATCTGTGATTCCTGCCTGCTTTCATGTATGCTGACTGCAGGAAGCTAATGCTGGCATCCAGTTTCTCATTTCCTAGTACGGGAGAAATATGGCAGATAACAGCCCTTTCTTTCTGATCTCTGCTTTCTGTGTTGTGGCTACGTTATTGCCAAACTGTGACTTTACATCTATATATTTTACATGGATGATGTGGTGATTAGTAGCAGTGTCAAATTCCTCTGAAGCCTTGACCTATATTGACTCTTTTTGAACAAGTGTCTCATTCTTTACCTTTTTTTTTCTGTTCTCAAAGATTTAATGTGACACTGTGTGTATTAGATATTGATGCACTATGCCAGTATGAAATGTCTCAAATACAGACGTATCAGCTATACAAAACCTGACTTGCTCCGACTTCGTAGGAGGGTAGTTCTATCTATTAAGTCCTACTTTTGCAGTGTGAGGTTCAATTTACTGAAGCAACTGTTTAAACCATCTAATGGTGTAGTACATTTAACTTGATATGCTATTTGTCTTGTTCTTAATGAATCTTTGATCAGTTTACACCTAGTTCACAATTTTATCTGTGTTTTAGTGTCCACAGGAAAAAACCCCAAAACAGTAAGGTCTTAATTTAGAAAGGTCAAAATAGTAAACAAATTTAAAAGGGTCAATGTACTTTAGAGTGTAAAACAATGTCAGATTGTGGAAGGATTGCCGTGATCCTAATTCTCTGTATCACGTAAAGGTGTCGGTCCTTCTTAGACTTCCCTGATGCTAACAAAGCCAGACAAGAGCTGACTTGTGAGACTGGGCTTTGCTGTTTTAGACTCCTTCTTTTTCCAGCAGAGTATTTCAGTGTGTCACAATATATAAATAACCCTTACAGAGCAATAGCACACAGTTGTATTACTTGCTATATGCACAACAGAGCCAATTAGAAGTGATGAGTCTATTTGGTGGATTTGATTTGGCAAGATGTGGGGTTTTGGGGGGTTGGGTGTTGTTTGGTTTTTGTTGGTGATTTTTTTTATTCTTCCTTACCTGTACCCTGCAGTACATGTGTACTCTCAATGTGAATGGCATAACTGTTAATATCAGAAAACTATTGTGTGTACCATGAAGTAAAAAGTTTGCTTTTAGCTGCAATTTTGGGGCCAAATTGAAAAGGTCCATTTGTAGGCCAAATCCAATTAGATTTTCAAGGATTTTGGCCTTGGAAGATGAGGGAGAGGAGTTTCCTTTTAAAAATAAAACCAGTTTCCTTGGAGAAAAAGCTCCCAGATCTGTGCTTTCAGCTAGCTCCGTAATCACAACCATCGTGATTCTGTTGCCAACAAACAAATCCCATGATGATTTCAAGGCAGGGACAATTAAAATAAATGTTTCTGCTTTCCAGGGAAGCTTTTGTGTCAGAAATGAAACAAATTCAAAACATAAACAAACACAGACTACTGACACTTTTCATTTGGGAACAAGTAACTCATGGAATGGCATAGAAATGTATGGTTTATGTGCAACTATTACTACTGCTCTACAACTAGTGCTAGTAGTCCCATTAGCTTAATTACTCTAGAATTCAGAGAATCTGCTCGTTTGTAGAAGTCCCCATTAGCGTAAAGCAGGCCTGTAGCAATGAACTCAAACATAGATTAAGAGCCATAAAGATTGTGATTGGCTTTTATACATTTTGCAATGGGTACTTTTCAGCCTAATCTACTACAACAGTGACAAATTTTGCAGTGTGGTGTCCTTTTTGCTACGTAACCATGTGGTTTAAGTTGGAACATATTTTTTTCCTGGCACAATGGACCCTGAGGTAAAGAAAGAATTTCCCTCACCATTAATAGATACTCTCAGGACTAGTTAAGTAATTTTGTTAAACTGTATCTGTCAGGGACACATATTTGGGGAATCATACCAGTGGTATGACTTTAAAAAGGCAGAAGTCTCCGCGTGTGGAGCAGCCTGCAAGGTTAAGGTCCAAACAGTCACCTCTAGGCAATAAACTGTCTTTTCTTCTTTCTTCTGTTCCCTGTGTACGTTTAACTCCTGCTATATTTAAAGGGATTGTGAGCTAGTCCGTGTAGTGGTCCTACATACTGATGTTGCACAGAAGGGATCCCTGGTGGAATATGAGTGAATAAACTATTAACACTAACGGTTTCTTTCTGCCTCTCTAACTCATAGCTAGCTTACTAACAGTGCTATTGCTACTATTTTCAGTAAAGACAGGAATAACTGATCCGCTATCAAAGTGTGTCAGCAAATTCAGTGATAGGAGAGTGATGGCAATGGGGAGGGTATTTGAAGAAAGGTGGATTCTGAGGTAACATGGCTGAAAATAGTTCCCTTACTAAGGGACTCTCGGTGGTTTGTCAGCTGGTAGGGCAGAGCAGAGAGTGGCCAGGCACATGTGCCGCTCCTCTAACTGAGGGATGGGGTCTGCGACTACAGTGTTGGTGGTGGAACACATAATGTGTACCCTTAAATAACAGAGAAAATGTATCAGTTGTGGGGTGGGGAACTTCGATCTGTAGAAAGCAAAGCAGGTTGTTGTTGGGTTTTTTTAATTAAGTAGTAACTATGCACAGCTTTTTTCCTCCTGTTAACTCATATATTAGTATGTGTAAGGTATTGTAAAACTAGTATGTAACTTGAGGGTGGCTGCTCGGCATTTGATGGGATGAGTGTGTGTGCTAGTTCTTAGAAGGGCTGGGGGGGAAGCCAGGTTCATACATCCAATACACTCAAAAAAAAATGGAAGGATAAATAGCTGACAACCTTCCCAGAATAGATAGCAGACAACCTTACTGATAACTACCAATAGAGCTAAGATGGCAGTGGTAAGAGTGGTATATGAAAATAAACACTGGTATTGTGAATGTTAGTCATGAATCTATGTATTCCTGGGAAATGTTTTTGTAACTTTGTTTTATGGAAATTTCTGTAACTACAAATAACTTTGAGGGGATAATATTTATAGATTTTCTTTTTACTTATCTCCAAAGCATCAGTACATAATATACCATGACTGTGTGTCTTTTGCAATATGATGATACTTAGACTTTAAAGGCTGTGAAGAGAAAGCTGCTAGTAATCCAGTGTATAGGTTTTCTTTGTCATGTTGTTTCCTGATTTATTGTATCCATCTGTTTTCCTGACTTTCCTTTGTAACTGTCACTCTGCAAATTTGTGCCCCTTAGTGTGACCTTATCTAAGGAACATAAGAATCATGGAATGGTTTGGGTTGGAAGAGACCTTAAAGATCATCTAGTTCCAACCCCCCTGCCATGGGCAGGGACACCCTCCACTAGACCATGTTGCCCAAAGCCTCATCCAACCTGGCCTTGAACACTTCCAGGGATGGGGCCTCCACAACCTCTCTGGGCAACCTGTTCCAGTGCCTCACCACCCTCACAGTAAAGAATTTCTTTCTAACATCTAATCTATATTGACCCTCCTTCAGCTTGAACCCATTACCCCTTGTCCTGTCACTACACTCCCTGATCAGCAATCCCTCACCATCTTTCCTGTAGGCCCCTTCAGGTACTGGAAGGCCACAATTAGATCTCCCCGGAGCCTTCTCTTCTCCAGGCTGAACAACCCCAACTCTCTCAGCCTGTCCTCACAGGAGAGAGGCTCCAGCCCTCTGATCAGCTTCGTGGCCCTCCTCTGGACTCGCTCCAACAGCTCCATGTCTCTCCTGTACTGGGGCCCCCAGAGCTGGACGCAGTACTCCAGGTGGGGTCTCACAAGAACGGAGTAGACGGGCAGGACCACCTCCCTCGACCTGCTGGGCACACCTCTTTTGATGCAGCCCAGGACACAGTTGGCTTTCTGGGCTGCAAGCGCACACTGCTGGCTCATGTTGAGCTTCTCATCAATCAATACTCTCAAGTCCTTCTCCTCAGGGCTGCTTTCAATCCATTCCTCACCCAGCCTATAGTCGTGCTTGGGATTGTGCCGACCCACGTACAGGACCTCGCACTTGGCCTTGTTGAACTTCAGGCGGTTCGCACGGGCCCACCTCTCCAGCCTGTCAAGGTCCCTCTGGATGGCATCCCTTCCCTCCAGTGTGTCGACCACACCACACAGCTTGGTGTTGTCGGCAAACTTGCTGAGGGTGCACTCGATCCCACTGTCCATGTCGCCGACAAAGATGTTGAACAGTGCTGGTCCCAGTACCGACCCCTGAGGAATGGCACTCATCACCGTTCTCCACTTGGACATTGAGACGTTGACCACAACTCTCTGAGTGTGACCATCCAGCCAATTCCTTACCCACCGAGTGGTCCATCCATCCAATCCGTGTCTCTCCAATTTAGACACAAGGATGTTGTGCAGGACAGTGTCAAATGCCTTGCACAAGTCCAGGTAGATGACGTCAGCTGCCCTTCCCTTATCCACCGACGCTGTCACCCTATCATAGAAGGCCACCAAGTTTGTCAGGCACGATTTGCCCTTAGTGAAGCCGTGTTGGCTGTCACCAATCACCTCCTTGTTTTCCATGTGCCTGAGCATAGTCTCCAGGAGGGTCTGCTCCGTGATCTTGCCAGGCACGGAGGTGAGACTGACTGGCCTGTAGTTCCCTGGGTCTTCCTTTTTACCCTTCTTCAAAATGGGGGTTATGTTCCCCCTCTTCCAGTTGGTGGGAACTTTGCCAGACTGCCAGGGCTTCTCAAATATGATGGAGAGTGGCCTGCCCACTTCATCCGCCAGTTCCCTCAAGACCCGCGGATGCAACTCATCAGGTCCCATGGACTTGTACACCTTCAGGTTCCTTAGATATTCTTGAACCTGATCTTCTCCTACAGTGGGCGGGTCTGCATTCTCCCAGTCCCTGCCTTCTGTGACCTGGGCAGTGTGGCTCAAGCATTTGCCAGTGAAGACTGAGGCAAAGAAGTCATTGAGCACCTCAGCCCTCTCCATATCCTGGGTAACCGGGTCACCCGTTTCATTCCGGAGGGGACCCACATTTTCCCTCGTCCTCCTTTTATCACTGACATACCTATAGAAGCTTTTCTTGTTGTCCTTGACATCCCTGGCCAGACTAATTTCTGTCAGGGCTTTGGCTTTCCTAACCTGCTCCCTGGCTGCTCGGGCAGTTTCTCTGTATTCTTCCCAGGCTACCTGCCCTTGCTTCCACCCTCTGTAGGCTTCCTTTTTTTGTTTGACTTTGCCCAGGAGCTCCTTGTTCATCCATGGGGACCTCTTGGTGTTTTTGCTAGACTTCCTCTTTGTTGGGATGCATCGCTCCTGAGCTTGGAGGAGGTGACCCTTGAATATTAGCCAGCTGTCTTGGGCCCCTCTTCCTTCCAGGGCTTTGTCCCATGGTATTCTACCAAGCAGATCCCTGAAGAGCCCAAAGTCTGCTCTCCTGAAGTCCAGGGCAGTGAGCTTGCTGCATGCCCTCCTCGCTGCACGCCCTCCTCGCTGCCCTGAGGATCCTGAATTCCACCATTTTGTGGTCCCTGCAGCCAAGGCTGCCCTTGAGCTTGACATCCCCTACCAGGCCCTCCTTATTGGTGAGAACAAGGTCCAGCAGGGCACCTCTGCTCGTGGGCTCCTCTGTCACTTGGAGGAGAAAGTTGTCATTGACACATTCCAGGAACTTCCTGGATTGCTTGTGCTCAGCTGCGTTGTCCCTCCAGCAGCTGTCAGGGTGGCTGAAGTCCCCCATAAGGACCAGGGCTTGTGAATGTGAGGCTGCTCCTGCCTGCCTATAGAGGGCTTCATCTGCTCGGTCCCCCTGGTCAGGTGGCCTGTAGCAGACCCCTGCTATGATGTCCCCTGCCCCAGTGCTCCCTTTAATCCTGACCCATAGGCTCTTGGTGGGCTCCTCCTCCATCCCCAGGTGGAGCTCCATGCACTGCAGCTGGTCATTGATGTAGAGGGCAATGCCCCCCCTCCTCGCCTGCCCTGCCTGTCCTTCCTAAAGAGCCTGTACCCTTCCATCCCAACAACTCCAGTCATAGGAGCTGTCCCACCATGTCTCTGTAATGCCCATAATGTCACAGCCTTGCAGGCACACACACACGTCTCCAGCTCCTCTTCTTTGCTCCCCATGCTCCGTGCGTTCGTGTAGAGGCATTTCAGTTGTGCCCCCGATGAGGCTGACTTATTGGCTGGGGTGGCTGGGATTCTTTTGATGTATAGTCCTAGTTTTAGCCCGTTGGTTCCTGTTGCATCCAGGGCCCCTGGCTCGTCTCCTCTAGGCTTTGAGTGTGCTGTAGTGCATCCAGCACATCTCTGAGCAGTAGGCTGAGGGCCCTCACCTCATCCCACAACATGTCACTAGCAAGCCTGATGTTATCCCCCTCCCCCTTCGAGCCTAGTTTAAAGCTCTGTCGATAAGCCCCGCTAGTTCCTGGGCAAAGATCCTCTTCCCTCTTTAAGAGAGATGAATCCCATCAGGGTTCACCAGGCCTGGTGCCGTGTAGGCCGTCTCATTGTCAAAGAACCCAAAGTTGTGGCGTTGACACCAGCCACGGAGCCATGCATTTATGGACTGTGTCCACCTGTTCCACCCAAGATTGCTGCCCTCAACTGGAAGGAGGGAGGAGAATATTACCTGCGCTCCTGAATCCTTCAGTGACTGTCCCAAGAGCCTGAAGTCCCTTTTGGTCGCTTTTGTGGTATGTGTCTCTGCTTCATCCCCGCCCACACGGAGGAGCAGCAGTGGGTAATAGTCAGAGGGCTGTACCAGGCTGGGGAGTTTCCTAGCGATGTCCTTGACATGGGCCCCGGGGAGGCAGCAGACTTCTCTGAGTGGAGGGTCTGCCCTGCATATTGGGCCCTCTGTACCCTTCAGATGGGAGTCCCCTACACCTATAACCCTCCTTTTCTTCTTTGTGGGGGTGGTCACGACCCAAGGCATGGGCCTTTTGGGTCTAGGTGCTACCTCTGGAGTAGCTTGACTGTCATCCATATCCTCGCTCGAGTGGCCTTCCACAGCCAGAGCCTCGTACCTGTTGCACAGGGGTACATGGGAAGGCGAGGTGGGTGAGGAGGAGAAGGTTCGCCTGCCACGCTCAGCGTGGACTTGTTTCCATTCACTGCCCTCTCTGAGGCTGCTGCCTTCTGCCTGGCAAGGGGAGGATACAGGATCCCCTTCACTTTGGCTTTGGTCTGCTAGCTGTCCCTGTTTCTGTCTCGGGGAGGGCAGAGCTTGGCTTCGGCCTCTCTGATGCTCCTTAACGTCTCCACTTCTTCACATAATTCTGCCACCAGGCTGAGCAGATCGTCCACCTGGTCGATCACACGAAGCTTCCAGCTCTAGAAGCAAGCAGCTTTGCTTTGGGTCAGGTCTTGTTTGAAAACAAAAGTGTAAATAATGTTAAGAGGAGAGGAGCTGCTCATGTATCTGTGGAACGTAGGCTTGAATTGGGGTACAGAAACATTTGCAAGAATATAATACTATCTTCAGCTCAGCCTTTAGAAACATCACATATACACAGTTGGTTGAGGAATTAAGCTTATGCAGCAACTTGAATTGCAAAATCTTACCTTTCTTTCTGAGACCAGGATGAGTGTATGATGTGAGATGTCACACATACAGCACACTGAGATAATTTTTTCAGTTCTTGTAGGGCAAAGTGTATTAGATATACTGCTTTATGCACATATTTTGGTTACTCTGTGGCTGATGTGGACCAGTCACCTGCAGAAGAACAAAAGGCTGGCTTAGCTAACTGTTTCCACACCCTTCTGCAAGCCTAACAAAGTGCAAAGCAAGTTATACTCTCCCATCTTCTATGCAGCTGCAGTGAAATGTTGCTGTCCAAGCAAACTAGCTGATTATAATCTTTAAGTAGTCCTAGGTAGTCCTTAGTATGTTACAGTGCCTTCTGTGGTGACAGAATGATACATTCAGTTGATTGTATATCTGCTCTCACTGCAAACTTGTCAAGTGTTGAATAAACTGGTAATCTTCCAGGAAAAGGGGAAATAGGAGGACAGAATTGGTCTGATAAGAATGGATGTTTACTGCAGGGGTTTATTTTATACTCTTTTTGCAATATCTACTGTTAGTTTGAGTTTCTGGGATAATGCAATCGGTATGCTTCCTATCAAATCTACAACTGGTTTTAGAGAAGGACTGTATCTAACTATAAAATAAAATCACATCATAAAAGAAAACTGGGTATGTTAATTAGTGAGGGGGAGTTAGTAATCTGAATTTTTCAGGAGAGAAACCCCATATATAAAAGATTTGCTGGAAACTCGTGATTCTTTGAGAGGTAACTGTCATAAAGACAGAAATGTTTTACTGTGCTTTGAAGAGCCCCAGAGCACAGATCTTTGTAATGGTCTATCTCATACACCAGTTGAACAGAGACCAAATCAGCCAAAGGCAAAGGAAACTTTGGAGGGAAAATAAGACACTTTAATTTTGCATGGCATCATCACCATAATTAGGTGGAATCCAGCAAATGTTTAAACAGCGTGCTTTGTTGTTACTACTTTTCTCCAAGAAACAGAAGAGGTCATTTAAGGACTTGACACATGAAGATGTTTAAACTAGCTGTTGAACCCAGGTGTTATTTTGGGGATACCCTTCAAAAACACAAAAGACAGTTGGGATGCTGCCTCATCGCTGTACCTAGAGAAGAGAGAATTTGTAACATTAGAGTAGGAGTCATTTAATTGTGTGTCATTTAATTGAGGTACCTAACCAAGAGAATATAAGGAAAGAAAAGATTCTTAAATCCACAGATTACATTTTGAACAAACAAAATAATAGCAGATTTTTTTATTTTGGGTGAACTGGCTCAGTATTCAGAACCGTCGTAGCCATGTGGTTGCTTATTTTGCAGGGCTCCTATTGGAGCAGTGCACCATTTTTGCATTTTTCTTTCTGCCGGAGTTCCTCTGGACACAGATTTTAAGTCTCCAGTGTCCCTGGAGCCGCTGAAGAAAAAGGAGGCTTCACATTGGAAGTGGTCAGCTCAAATGTGCAGATCTCCCCTTCTTTCACCATTGCTCTTCTAACCCTGAGGGAAACTTCTGTACTTCCCCTTCCTGTTCCTCCCCCTCGTTCTGATCCTGCTTGCTGTTTGCTTCCTGCTCCTTTCCAGCTGCCACAGCTCTTCTGCTTCCTCTCCGTCATGTGTATCTCTCACTTTTTCTTGCTGCCTTTGGCATCTTCCACGTTTTTCTGTTGTCCCAGCAAAATAATTCTTTATTGTCCATCCTGACAGTCTTTTAAAGTTGTTTTTTCAGTCAGTAAATGCTTGCACACTACTCAAAACAACTAGAAAAAGTTTGTTTCCTATAATAGTTGTGCGTAACTAATCAATGTAAATGCATAATATGGAATTCTAATTAGTGTTGTAATCTGAATAAACACAATGAGCTCTCTCTTCCAGTTCAGTTTTTTCTGTTGCCACTCAGCATGTTGCTGACTTTGAAATTGTTGATGTTTTCCAGAGCAGAAAAACAAAGTTGTTCTGGATGTTCCAATGCTTTATACCTTACCATTTCTCATAGCAAGGCTAGCAATATACCATTCTGTTTTGACCATGCTTTGCAGCTGTTTTGCACAAGATTATCTAGGTAGACAAGGTAACTAAGAACTGTAACATTTGTCCTTGAAACTCCAGACACAGCTATGGCAGTGTATATACATAGTTAATTAGACAAAACGTGAATCATAGAATAATGATTGTATTGTGAACATTGTTGTATGTGTACAGGTGATGTAATGGAAAGTTTCCTTATTCTCTGCAGCCTTAACACGAGTATAAAAACTCTTTAATGCCATTCTGTAACAGATGTTTTCAACAGCACAAGTCACAAACGCAATCAGATTGAGCAGTTCCCACCTAGTTCACCTGACCTCCTAATTGTAGCTTATGTACACAACAAGACTTCAACAGCACACCTTACTGTCTGAGAATTTGACTCTGGCTTATTTTCATTTTGTAGAGCTTTTGTATATATTATAAAGTTTTCACACAAGTGCCTTTTTCAAAATGGTCACTGTAAAGTCATTTCTGCTTGTATTTCTGCAGCTACGGCTATCGCTTGATGCTAGTGGGCTTCTGTGCAATTAACAGACCGTTCAGCATTTTATTGCAGTGTTTGAAGCAAAACTCTAGATAGTTAAGGCACAAAGGAGGAAAAGCCTGTGGACGCCTTTCTGAAGAGTGTATTATATCACTTATGTAAGTCTTCTCTCAGAAATTTGTATACCGGTCTAATGTAATTTCAAGGCATAAATACATGGTGCGATTTCTCTGAGACCTAACCAGATCCTTCAGCAGCTGTAAGTCTCCTCAAAAGTTTATATGAGGATATCAGCAATAGAAATAATTTCTGGGTGCTGTTATGTCAAAAGACCAAGACAGCTGTCACATTGACTTTCCGTCCTATATTTGAAAAGATGAAGGATTCATACAGTGGGTAAGGGCAATACACGAACTCTAGATGTAGAAATACAAAGTGTTGCAAGGTCAAAGATTAGTGTTTGGATCTTTGATTTTTGTTTTGGAGACTGAGTTTACAGATCTTTCAGCAAGTAGAAGATTATACTAGTGCAAAAGGAGCAATTGAAACCGATTGTGCCAAGTGGTGTACAAATACAAAATAAGTGTCTGATCTGGCCCAAGGGATTTTAAGTTGGGTGAGAGAGGAATGATAAAGAGGCAGGATGTGTAGGAGCAGAGCAAACAATGAGTTTCAGGTCCTGACAGTATTTTTATAGTTGGTTGTTCTTGTGCTTTTTCTGTGGATTCATGTTAGGAAGGGATGCATTTAATTGAAAGGTGAAGGGAGCGTGTGTTAGAAGAGAATGCTAAGGTAAAAGATTGGGGAAGTAAATCTGAATGAAGTAAAGATTTGTATAATTTTTGCATTCTAGAGATGCATGAAACAAACCACAAGACACTGCACTGGGAAGCACGTTTGCTCCAAAGAGTAGCAAAGCTGTTGTTTCAGTCTAAGAGCCAAATGATTTATGACTCGGGCCAAGGAGTAAATGCCACATCAGGACTTCCTCGTTCCTCCATTTAAAACAAAATTGGAGAAAAAAATGTTGCTTTTTTATCTTGTCCCTCGGTGTTCAATTTGTGTTTGCAAGGCCCCAAAACATAATTTATCTCTGATATTTTCAGTTAAAACTTGCAGTCTCAGCCCAGTGTAGTACTTAGCCTTCTCTCTAACTCCCTGATGGCTGCAAACATTGCTTCTTGCTCAGTCTTGCTCTGCAGCATCTGTTGAAACTGGTATAGGTTCCAGTTCACTAGATATACAGAGTGCAAAGGAGTTGAAGATCCATAGGGACAAAAATGAACTCCTTCACAGAAAGCAAAACTCTAATGCACTGTTCTGACGATGGCAGAAGCAGCAGGCTTTGGGACGGTCCGAGCCCCTCTCATGTCGAATTGGTAACACAAAAAGCAGAACCTCAGGCTATGCGTTGCAGATGGTTCTCAAAAACCTATTTTGCTTAGCAGGAGGTAGATACCCCACCCTCCCCCATTTCTCCATTTTCTCTTCGTAAGGCGAAAAGCTTGCATTTGAAAGTCATGATTCCTCTAGCTCAACACTCCACTGCATCAAACCATTTTGTTAAAACTAGACAAAAGACTACAGGCAGACTTCCCCTTAGGTGCCCGGTGTGCATCTCGCGAGTACTGTGATACTGCGTTTCCGCAGCGTAATTCTGATGGCTTTTTAATTGCCGCCGCCAGGGTCTGGGTGCCTGTGTAATCTGGGAAGAGGATGCTTAAATTAGACAGCAGTAGTATGTAGTCCAGCTTGAGCCCTAAATCAGAAAACTTTGTGATGAGCACAAAGGGCAGAAATGTAATGGTTGCAACATGATGTTGCAAATACGGTAGTACATTGAGTTATACCAGTTTTTGCTTCATGTGTGCGTTCAAGATAATATTGACTCCTTTTAATAGACAGAAATAATAGAGGTTATGATTCACTAACTGAAGAACAGGTGGTAATTAAGTAAACTAGTAAATTTTTAGCTTGGTATCTGAAACTTGCCTGCAAAAAGTGGACAAATGATTTTTCTATGTGTGTAAAAATATGCATTTGCATTTACAAAAAATGTAATTGTACATTTGTCTATTCTATGCATAAATTGATTTTTGTGTATGCTAAGTTATACACGGATAGTCTGTGAGATCAACTTAAATTTTGAATTTAGAAAATATGGCCTGGAGTTTATTGCAAGGTTCCAAGTAATGTTGTAAAAATTCATAACGAGGAACAGTTTGGTTAAGAAATCCAAAATTATGGCTTAAAAATGTCAGATGATTTGGTTGTCCATCTGGAATTCGAGTTTTTCTGCATTACACATGAGAAGATACTGAAATATAAGGACAAATCAAAATTTGATAGACTTGTGGAATAATTTACCAGTAGGAAAGATTATTGTGTCTCAGAGCATTGTTCTTTCTCATCAAGTATGCACACATCCAGCTGTTTTGCAAGGTTTGGTATTCATTATACTTACCTGGAAGTGCAGCATTCATTACTTTCTTTCAAGCATATTAGCAGCGTAGATACAGGACATAGATTTATATCTGAACCTGACCCAAGTTGACGAATTGACTCAATAAATGAAGCAGTGTGTGGAAGCTACAGGCAAACAAACATTTATGTGAGAGTAAAGGATGCATCAGTTCAGAAATCATGTGGATGGGAAATTAAATCCATTCTCTGGAAGCTACTCAGGATTTTTTTTCTCTTTTTATTTTTTTTATTTTGCCTTTGTCTTTTTTTAGATGTTTGAAATCTTTCTAAATGCAAAGATTCTTGGACTGGGCCAGAGGTTTTGGAGGTTTTACCTTTTAATTTCTTTTTTCCTCTTTTCTTTGCACTCTCGCAATGAAATAGATGATGGGGAGCTTTGGAGAGAATCATAGAATCAGTTTGGTTGGAAAAGACCTTTAAGATCATTGAGTCCAGACATTAGCCCAACACTGCCAAGTCCGCCACTAAACCATGTTTCTAAGCACCACATCTACACATCTTTTAAATACCTCCAGGGATGGAGACTCAACCATTTCCCTGGGCAGCCTGTGCCAATGCTTGACAACCCTTTCAGTGAAGAAATTTTTCCTAATATCCAATCTAAACCTCCCCTGGTGCATCTTGAGGCCATTTCCTCTTGTCCTATCGCTTGTTACTTGGGAGAAGAGACCGACACCCACCTTGCTGCAACCTCCTTTCAGGTCTTCCCTCAGCCTCCTTTTCTCCAGACTGAACAACCCCAGTTTCCTTAGCTGCTCCTCATGAGACTTATGCTCTAGACCCCTCACCAGCTTGCATGAAATATGTCCATCCCTGTCTTCTGGTTGAATTGGAGAAGGTCCCAAAATGTGTTGGTGATTTGGTTTATTTTCTTTAAGCTTTTTGCAACATGGGATAAACTGAAGACTGCTACTCTTCTAACGTTGTATAAAGCATGAAAATAATTAATAGGTGATTCCTGCTACCAACATGAGCATGCCAATATGACTAAATTGGCTCCTCTATCACTCCATATGCCTGCAGAAATATGTGGGTTTGTGTATAAAACCACATGCCCCATCCTCCTACCTTCTGGAGGAATTTATCGCTATCCTGAAGATGCCCTTCAATTTTCCAACCTGGAAAAGGTACCTTTAGACTGTGCTTTTTTCTTCTCTTCTCCCTCTACCTGTATTTGAAAACACAGTCTGAATATATGGTGCGTGTCAGGAAGCTGGGGCTGACAGAAAGGGGGGTGTGGAGCAGCATGTTACTTGCTCAAATGACTGCATTTCACTTTGCCATGAGATATCTAGATTCCAAAATAACACTTGTTATTCCCACAGTTTGAGGCACAAGGTAAATACATGAATATTAGTTCCTTTAAGAACAATATTTTTCTGGAACATGTTTTTTAACTTAAATGATCCTTAGAGATATGTGTGTATTCGTGTGTGTAATACATATGTATAGATATATTTACAGGCAAGAATACGATATTAATATAAAAATAACTGGAATCTGAATCAGATAAATTTGCTCTTCTCTTTGTGAAATCTTATGCAAACCAATTCATCAAATAATTTTTTCCCCATCTGTGAAATAGTGTTCATATTCATCTTTAGGCAATTTTAATCTCTGCTTAAGCGTCACTATTTGGAAGCAGTGTTATTAATTAGATCAGTGCGAGTTCTTCCTGGGCATAATGACAGCCATGTAGGCATAAATGGCTTATCAGGTATTTTTGGCTACATGGAAAATAGAAAAGCTTACATCTTCTTTGAGTTTTGGCAGTTACTTCACAGTCTCAGTAACACTGCAGAAAGCTCGGGCTTTCCAAACAGTTGTCCAAATGGGAATGCAAACAAAGTGGTGAACACCGAACACTTTCTTCTTCATCCTCAAATTTAATGCATGAGACAAATGGCTCCATCCCAGGAATCATGCTATTGGGTAGGAGAAAATTTGGATTAGTTCAGAAAATGTTGCTATAAGCATTTGTAAAAAGACTGTAAAACAAAGAACATATAGAAAAATGTATTTAGAATCATGAATGTTAAAGCTGCTAATGACGTTGTGATAATTAAAGAACAGAAACCATATCTTTCTGAGAGGAATCAGACCAGATGTGTATTGAATCACCTATAGAAGAACTCTAGCACTAATAATAATAATGTACTTTAGGGTACTTAAATTATTGTAAATGGTTTGCTGATAATGCAATTTTCAGCTTTAAAATGGCTTTTGAATGTGGAACACTCTTCTCCAAATCTGCCCACCCCTGCTGACATTGTCTGATCACGCTGCTTACTCGAGTCTGGCTGTTTCTTGAAAGTAGCTCTAAGTGCCAATAATGAAGCACCTTAGAGGTTCCATGTCTCAGCACAGATGTATGTGTCTTTCAAGCCTGTTATCTCTTGTGGGCTCGAATTCAGGGGTTTTTTTTGGTTTGTGGTTTTTTGGGGGTTGGTTGTTTTTTTGTTTATATATATATCTCTCTCAAGGAAAATAGCTTCCTTTGTCTAATATTAGCTCCTTTTCCCTTGCCTTTTGTAAAATCTTTGGGCTTTATCTTGAAGAAAGAGATGCTGGGTTTATGCATTATGGTACCTTAGGTAAGATCTGTGAATCTCAGAAGCTTTTATTCTCATTATGCTATAGAGGAAAGGCCTGGGAAATAATAAATCCCTTAGTGAAGCAGACTGGAAGATTTTCATCTTGAGATGTGCCAGTGTGCCTTGTAATCGGCAAACAGCTGTACTGTTGGATGCTCTAGGTGCACTTTGGTCCCGAGCACTGAGGAGGAGCCAGTGAGTAGTGAGAGTATCTGTCCCGGGAGCTGAGGGGCTGCGTACATCAAGCAGCAGGGACAATGTTAAATTCAAATGGCAAGAACGTTTTCTGACCTTTTGATATCCTTGGAACATTGATTTGTTTGGATTTTTCAACATTTATTTTAAATTAAATTTTTAAGTCAGAAACATTATTGGGCTCTGTTGCATGAAAAGAATTATTTTTCCTTCACCAGATGTTTGCTAACAAAAGTGTCATCAATGTCATTTGTTATTTTGAGATGAAGTACTGTATAATGGGCATAGCACATAATCAAGTATAGATACATAAACAAGAGCAAATTAGTATTCAAAATAGGAAGTATTCTTGAAAAACAGCACACTAATTAGCAGAGTGAAATAGCTGGGCCCTGTAAGTGTGGGGTTTTCTGGAGTTCCTAGGGCCCGATGTTTTTCAGACATGTACTCAGTTTGCAAGTGCCTAACGTTGCTAAAAATAGGTCCTTGGCTTTTCCCATTTTACCGATTTGGTTCTCAAAGTTCAAACTTCCATTAGTTTCCAACTCCACTGGAGTTTTAATAAGTGTACTTCACTTACGGAAATTGGATAATCTGGGAACATATCTTCTGATTCAAACCCCAGGTTTAAAAAGCAAACAAAATCCCCTATCCCTTCAGGTGTTGCAATGACTGTGTTATGGCATAACATTCTGTAGTATGGACTGTGGAAAGGCTTGTATGAGAGAGAGAGAGAGGTATTAGAAAGAAAAGCAGAGAAAAGTTATATAAAACAATTTGCTTTAGCTGTGATTTCTTCCCTTTTTGTATTTGCTTTTTGCAAATAATCTGCCACCCACAGCTAGATATACTTACGTGGAGAAATGTTATCCAACAAAAAAAAAAGTTTTCAAAGGAAGATGATTTCTAAATACTGTGACTACAGATTTTTTTTTTGTTTAACTCCCAGCAACAAGAATTTAATTTTTAAAATGCTAGCTGCGTATTGTATTGCACTCCTACCTATACATGTGTGTTGCAGTAGCACCTGAGAGCCTGAGCATCGTCCTACCAAGGTAGGTGCAGTGGCTCTTCCTAGAGTTTACACAACATGGGGCAGTTTGCCATTATACAAATGACTTTGGCCACATCAATTCAGCCTGCGTGAGGGTAGAGGCTCCTCAGAGGAGCATGAGTGCAGGCTGTAGTCCTCTAAGACAAGTGGGGTTTTCTGGGAACAGATAACATTACGAAAGTGCCAACGGGAGGAAGACCTGAAAGCAGAATTGGTAGCAATGCCAGTATTTATGCAGGAGAACAGTGCTTGTAACTAGGACAGATCTTTCTGAAACTTATCAAAGGCTTACTAATAATACGTTGTAGAAAAAAATGAGCTCAGGGGCCCAGGGGACAATTTCATCAACAAAACTGGAAAAATTAAGGCCCAGCAATGTCCTCAGCCACCCATTGTAACCCCCAAGCCTGCTTTCCATCTTTGTGTTAATCTTTCTCTTCTATGTTATCCATGCTTGAAAGTACCTCAGTCCTTGCACAAAATCAGAAGCTGTAAAGTAAATGCACGTACAATGTTAATTATGGATTGAGCGTGCCACGTGATACGTTCCCTGCAGCTGATGCCTATAGGCCGTCTGAACGCTTCAGCTTACATCCACTCTAGCTTCAAGATGGTCTTCAAAAGCAGACATACACAAATGCACCTCTCGTTATTCTCTGGGAGTTAGCAGAGCTGAGAAAGGCAATCAGCTATCTTTTTGTTTGAAGATGGTGGGAAGGCTTTGTCCATAATTGCAGCGTGCTCCTGGGCTCCAAATTGCCTCTCAGCTAGAGCTCTTTGACAAGGACAGGCACTGCTGGGGTGGAGTGTGACAGCGTCTCCTGTGAACCATGTATTTACACAAATAGACCAAGTCTGATGTCCTCATCCAGAATAAGGTTCTGATCAGCTACTTTTTTCTAATTAACCAGACAAATGCCCACTAACTTTCAAAGTGATTTCCTTCAGTAAGGAAGGCATTAGTATGTCATTCAGGATTTATTCATATTTTATGAAGCATTTAAGAATCCTTCAGAAGGAATTGTATTATGCACATACAACATTGGTTACATATAAGACTGCTTGATTCAACAATGAGCAAATAAAAAGGGCAATTTTATCCTTTATTGCCCTCTTTTTTTTCCCCCCAATTTTGACTTTGTTGTCTGGAATAAAATTAATAATAATATTATTTCTAGCATGTCTGACTGTCTATTGAAATAATAAATCAAGCTTCCAAGGCACAAGTGTGATTTTAAAAATACATAAACATTAATGAGCTTCATTTTTTCTCAGCTTTGTCTTTTTGTTTCTCACTTTGATAGCATATCAAACCATTCTTAATAAATCAGATATCCAAGTTGAATTGTATACTGCATGTAGAACAGTTTATACCATGCAGACACATAAATGGGTTTGGCAACTACTTTGAAATATAAAGACATTCATAAACGAAATATTCACTCAAAAAAATCTACAGTTCAAAACATACCCAATTAGAATTCAGAAAGCAGATGAGTTTTTAAATGCAATCTTAAACTTGGAAGGAGAATCTATCAGGAGATAATTGATTCCACTAAACAGAAACAATCATTGAAAATGGTCTGCCACCAGAGGATCCTAGGGGCTATAGAAACGGTAATAACTCTATACTTTTCCTTGTGATATTTCTGACAGATTTCTACAAGCCATTGTCCTAGCTCAGTGAGCAGGCACCCCCTCTTCCGTCATGCTACATTGCTCTGCTTTTGTCCTATTTCTTTCCTGGATGATGAAGGCGGCCCTGCTTTCACCTCCCTTTCTCCTCTGGCGGAGCCTGGGGAGAGCCGTGCACCCCTGGGGCTGGGGTCCCGTCCCTCCCCCTCAGCAGAGGTGCCATTCCCGCTGTCCGGGACAGCAGCACCCTGGGCTCCGAGCACCGCTGGCATCGGCGAAAGGATGAGAGACGGGGCCATCGCCCTTCTCACCCCAACGTAGCTCGAGGCAGGGAAGGAGTAAAGCGCCTGATGCTTAGAGGGCTTTCTCCTGATTTCTGGTTTCCTTCTGCTCTTTTCCCCCTAAGTCTTCCCTTCTTGTGGTGGAAGAGTCCTGTCCCAAGCCTGGGCTGCACCCTCTGGAAACACACACAGAAAAATCCATTTTGCCTCACATCTGAGAAGCCCTGAGCAGCCTCACGCTCAAGCAATCATTTGGGGGTAGGGGGGGGACTGTTGGTGTCTTTATTCCAAACAGATAATTTTTATAGAAGTCATTCAGGGTAAATTAATATGTTCAGACTTCATACCTTTTCCTTCCTCAGGCACAAATTTGAGCAGATATCTGACTGCTTTTACAGTTGTAATTCCTAACCTTCTGTATTTCCAAAACTGCAATAAAATGCACAGATTTTTCCAGATATACTCAAGTAAAGAGTCGTAATAGAAAGGCGACATGGTTAACGGATTACTTTTGCTAGGCCTATCCAATGGGACAGACTTAATCACAAATCTCCCCGCCCCCAAACAGGGTTAGTGATATGTGCGTTAATTTAGTATTATATTTTTCTTTCTCTCTACCTGTACAAAGAATGTGCTTAGACAAGCCTAAAAGGAGTCTATGGAACACTTGTTCTGGCCCATATGTAAATAAGTCATACTTTATCTCTTGCTGATGCTCAGCAATTTTCCTGCTTTTTATTTTTGCTCTGTCCTCTTTTTTCATCAATGATTTTATTCATTTAAAGTATTTCTAATAAAAAATGTTTGCTATATGAAAGGGGATGATTCACTGTAGGAGTATGTGTATATATATGTATGTGCATGTATATACAAAGCTTTTATTTCTCTTTTAGCAAGATTTTTTTGTTAATCTAGAGTTGTGCTAATAATTTTATGCAGTCATAGAATTTTACTTAGAACTGCACTAGTTGTACAAGAGCATGGTTCTTTACAGTGATGAAAAGGTACATAGCTCTATTTATTCTTAATGTTCCTATAAGAAAAAATGATCTGGGGGTGTGTGTAATCTGATTTTTCCAAATAGGTAGCAATACAAAGAACCCAGTCCTATCCAGAAGTAATAGGAAGGATTGCTCTGGTGTGACAGCAGATGATGTGGAAACCTCTCGGAATGACACACTAGGCAAAGTGGGAGTTGCTGCTATTTTATAAGATGATATTCTGTGAGTGGGGAAGCTACAGAATCATCACTTTTTTTGTGGATCCGTGTTTCATGTGCTCTCTCTGACAAGAGTAATCTCAGCCCCTGCCTGCATCTTCTATGCCATTGTCTCTCCAATCCCTGACTTCTGCATCCCTAAATCCACAGAGTATCTTGTGCTCCCTCCTGTGTTTTCTAACTACAGGCCAGGCAAGAGCCAGCGTGCGTTGCAGATGGCGCTGAACTGCGCATTTCCTGAGTGGCAGCTGGTAGACCAAACAGAGCAGCTCAGCGTTGAGGGGATACTGCAGCCTTGTGTCCTAATTTACATGTCTAATCTACAGACCCTTGGAGATCTCTTCTGGCCATTTGGTTGATATTGACTGAATTATATGTATGTATTTATTTTTGAAGAACTGAAAAATGGCAGAGAGAGGGTGAGATCATATGTATTTCATTTCCTTAGGTTAGGACAGTGGTGGGAAGCAGTAAAGCAGTGGAAGCTTATGAATTTCACTCTGTACTTGAACAGGGAAATATATGAACACATAGATGATTTTTTTTCCTTTTAATTATCAAATAATTGTCAAATTCACATTCAGTTGTTCTGGTGATCTTTCATTACACAGTTCTTGATCGATAACACCCCAAGTTTCTTGATGTGGCATCCCCAGCCCTGCCAGTCTTTTCTGGGAGAACAAACTCTTGGAGCCATCCTGGTCGTCTTTGGTTTTAGTTGGACTCATCCTGAGCACACGTGCACATGTGTGCAGATTCTTAGAGTCCTTTAATGAACTCTTGCTTAGACAAGAAAAAACTATTGCCACGACTTAGGTATATGGGCCATGTTCTTAGTCTCACAGAAATTAGAGAGTGTGGCGTTTCAAGGTTAAGGCACTAAAATCTAACTGCTAGTGGAATGGGTGGGTCGGGAGAGAGAATTTCCAAAAATAAGAGCTAGAGAAGCTGCTGCTAATTTAAGCCCCAGAGACACTCCTGCTTTGAGGTGTAGTAAAGATAAAATGCTTTTTTCTTCTCCTTCTTATAAGGCATATTTGAAACACAACACTGCAATTAACTTCCTGTATGTTGCATCTCTCTTCTGTTGGCTCTGTTGTCCTTTTGCTCTCATCAGTTTTTCTGAGAAGCCTTGCAGTTAGGCTAATTTAAATATTGATAATTAAGCTGTTTCTGCATTTGTCTTCCCCAAAATGAAAACGAAATATTGCTTCCAACTCATCTGGCGCAGTGAAGAGATTCTGGATGATGTATAACGTCTTCTTTAAGAGATAAAATGCTAAAGTAATAGTTATAAATAGATGTGTAAAATCATACTGGTGAATCTGAGAAGCACTGCGCTCAAGGAGAGCAATGCAATTGACAAGCAATTTAAGTTAGAGTGTGAAAGGATGCAGAAATAACAAGATTTGCATGAAAAATATTGAGATCATGAGAACATCAAATTTAAACGAAAAACTCATGTGCCTCATGATTTAATCATGAGAGCTGACATTACTGTTATAACATTCAATATTCTTGGCTTTTGAAAATAGTTTTATAATGAGGGTGGAGTGTATCTATCTGTACAGAAAATGAGCATTGTTTGTATCCAGCTACCTCATTATTATGAGAATCAGGAATACAAGACTCTCAAATCTTAATACAGGTCAGAAGATCTCAAATGCCTCCAGCTATGGTTGAGCCCCCATTGTCAGGAAGATAACCCAAAGCAAAGACAGAAACTGACCCTGCTTTCAAATTGGTCAGTCAGTCAATCGGTCAATCAATCAGTGATTAAACAGTACCACACACACCAAAAAAAAAAAAAAAAAGGGAATTTCAGTCAGGTAGTTGATTGTCTATTCATTCCATCTTATCAGTGACAATCATTTATCTTAAGACAGAATACAGTTACTCAAGTCAGTAATGGTGGCAGTAGGTCTAAAGAGGGGTCATTGCAAAGAGACTCTCTCACATCCATCAGGCTTTACTCTTGCATGACTTACAACCACCATGACAGATTTCGTTCACTTTGTGGCTGTTGTGCTTTCTGATAAACTGCATGGTCAGGAAAAAGCTAATATACTAACTAAGTGAAAATATGGACTTCCTGAATCAGTTTATGCTTTCATAATATACTGTATCACTGCAAATGTGTGTGGTGCTTCCATGGATTCCTTGTTTAATTACATGAATAAGAAGGTTGTCATAAACAAAGGTGCATTGATGTTTTCTAAATTTTTTCCCCACAATTGAAGGGTTTAAAAAAAAAAAACCAAACCTCTGGAATTTATTAGCATTCTTGTTTTAGCTTTAGTGGTGCTCACTGAGATTTCTTTAATACTTTACATTTTGAGTATTTTAAATAAACCTGTAAGGTGCCCATGTGTTTTCTTCTGTTTGTTTTTAAAATAGCTATCATTCTTATGATAATGAGTAGCAGCATTTATATAGAAGATTTATTTATTTATTTATTTATTAACTGAATAGAATAGAGAAAAGAATAACTTCTATTGTCTGGAAGTTGCTAGGATCAGCTGCTTCATGAAATATACCACTGGAAAAGATTCACAGATTGTTCCCTAAAGAAGCAACTGACCTTTTACTTTTTTCTTTCTTTTTCTTTTTTTTTTCTTTTTCTCCCCTCCAATTTTAACTTTACAAGTTATGAATTCATGGGCACTTCACACAAACTTATTTCTGATTAAAAGGTGATTGAATCAAACAAGACACTTGTTGCTGTGCTATAATCCTGGGTAGCCACGTCCCTTTTGCCATGTCACATTTATTAATGTAATATCTCATAGTTGATGCTTTGTCACAGGATTGTTTTTGCCTTGCAAATTCAAAAATGCAACTAAGTATTCCAAAGGCTGCAGAATTTGGACCCATTTATTCTAGATATTGTATGATATCTTCACCTGTAAAGCAAAAAACCTCATCTCTGTTATGGGTACAGCAGAAAATAAACATGGGTCCTCCTCAAAATTATTTGATTATTTTCTTAGGTAATGTTTTTATCTTTTAGAGTTTCTATCTTAGAACTAAATTAATGGCTTTATTGTGTTTGGCATCAACAGGCATTTTGTGTGTTTGTTTAATGTAGACTTAAAATGTTGTGACAGTGATGTGTCCAGTATTAGAAGAATTATGCTAATAAAACTGCAGTACAGTAGCACTAAAATAAACCGTGTGGGAGGAAAACTGGGTGCTGATGGGCAATTTCACGCTGTTCACCATGACTCTTGCAATTAGCAGTAAAAATGAGATTATTTTACCTGGAAAAGGAATCTCTTTGCAAACAGCACGTTTTACTAGTCTCATCAGCGTCACAGTTTCACGTGCGGGAAATACCCCGCTAAGAGCAGATAAGATGGAGCCTAGATCTTTCTTCTTGTTAGAAATCTTTTCTTCCTGTTGGCCACGAGGAAAGAAAAAGAAGCAAATTGGTCTCGCTTTCTGTCCTCCTGCCTCCATCCACCCGCCGCATAAATGCGTATCCGGTTGAACTGTTCGTCCTTCAGGATGGCATCCTGCTTCCTCCCAGCCACGAGCGGGGAACAGCCGCGCTGATCGCGAGGGCGAAGGTTGGCCGGTCTCCGATGGACCCTCCCTTGCAGAAAATCAAGTCCTTTCAGAGATCCCTGCCTGCTTCTCTGGTCCGCTCAGTCTCATGTGAGGTCGTAGTGTTTATTTTCTAGGTAGTCTGCCAAGTCCGGAAGAGATTAGGAGTCTGGAACGCTTAAACCCTGAAAGAGCAAAAATTTTGGCAGTTCTTTGTTTAAATATGTCAGAAGGAGCTAATCTTTGATGTGACTTAGCCAGAGGACTGCATTGCTCCGCACTGGGAGCAGCACACTCGGAGCAGCCGGATGGGCTGAGACGGGGAGGGCAGCCTGGGAGGGAGGCGCTCCTGGGACCAAGCTGCGCACCAGGAAAGTCAGGCACCCGCAGCCTGCGGTGGGGGAGTTATCCGTTGGGGGAGAAATCCACACACCGAAGCTATTATTCCCAAAATATGCTGCAGAGATACTACAGGGTAAAGATATTTCATGCTCTGACTGGAAAAAAAAAAAAAAAAAAATGAAGTTTGTGGTATGTGTTTGTTCACCATAGCAACTTCTGATGGCTACTGAGGAACGCATAGACCAGGAACCAAGTTTTAGTAAAAAATTCAAGCGTTGGTCAAAAGTGGGCTGTGTTGGAAGGTTTTGACATTAAATATTTGTTATTGGCAGGGAAGTAACTTTCTGTAATATGAACTCCAGGAAACAAAACAAACCCCAAAAAACCCACAAACAAAAACCCCTGCTGGATACCTTGCCAAATATTGGTATATTTAGAACTGTAGTAATGATTTTCTGCTTCCAGGTTTGTGCATTACTCAGAAGAATACCGTTCTTTTGTCTGTTCTCTTCTTTGTGATTAATGTTGTGTTTACTTTAAATATCAGTGTCTGTAATTGGCTAGGTTTTTCTTGAATACGAAATTAGGCAGACATATAAAAATCCTTCCAAGCAAAGACTGATTTGGTTTTTGCCCATCTTTCAGAACCGAGTGTATTTAAGAAACTAATTTTGGGAAAAATCCGGTTGTGGAAAAGCAAAAACTTACCTCCCGTTCTCCACAACTGGAGAAGCAAAAATATGAGAGAATAAGTCTTGTAGAAGTTTTGAAGCATTTTAGTTCTGAAGTTTTCTTTAAGGCAAATAGTTTTGCAAGTGGACTGGAGAGGTTGTTTTGATTTTAGTTTTTTCCTTTTGCTTTTACACAGTGTCTTTCATGTTAGAATGATCTCTGAAGAAAAGCTTATGACTTTCAAAGCTATTTAATCACTTGTTCATTGTTAACTGCAGGTCAAAATGCATTATTATTATTATTAATTGTAATTTAAATTGTAAATTAATAATTAATTATTAATTGTAAAATTACTGAGAAAATAGGTAATTTTACAAAACTTTTCACTGCAAGTAGTTTCTTTCCCTCTCCTCACCTTTTCCCCTGGATCTTCATTTCAGGGAACAAGCTGTAAATATTTGCCTGGTTCTTTTTATACCACCCGTACTGTTGTACTCTCCTAATGCTGGACTTCCCACTTTAAGCAAGGTGGCTAAATATCTGTCAGATCCTGTTTGTTTTCTCGTTATCCCTTCAGAGGAAAAGGTATGGACCGTGAAGTGTTATGTTTTGATAGGGATTTAGGTTTCTTAACTTACACATTTTGTTCTGTATTTACGTTAGCATGCACAAGGTATAAAAATGTGCTTCAAAGGGAAAGTAGTTCTTTCTTCATACGGGAGTTCTTGTCTCAGGGCCTAGGAAAACCGTCTTCAGCACAGGCCAGGTTGGCTCATCTGGCAGAGCCTGACTGTCAACCATGGTTTGCATCCTGGCATTGGAGGTAATTTTTCACCCCTTAGCGCATTAAATGTTCAAAGCTATTATCCTTCTCCTCATCTCAGTTACTTCTCATGTGGAGAGTGGAAGAGAGAATTTAGTAGGTGTATGCGTCATTTTGTAATTCTGGGAAGATGAACTACAGTGCTCAGCAGAAGTTAGAGCTTTCCAAGCGGTGAATTTTTAAATAAATAAATATATAAACAAACCCACATATTGTTGTAACATAATCACAAATATTGTGACGAAACAAAACAGAGGCCAGATACTCTTTTTCTTTTGTCAAAGTGGGATCTAGACTACTGTATGGAAGGAAATAGTAGCTAATAAAGATATCGCTATTCGGAGAACTTCCTTTCAGTGAAAAATCCAAACTCATTCCCAAAGTACAGGATAAACTGAGTAAATGCGGTACGCATAACATCCATCACGTGAGCACGTATTTCACTGCAAGCTTTTCAGAGCCCTACCTTCTACCTGCCAAAAAGCTGTCTTTGCCTGCTGAGATTCGGTTTCCACCTTAGGCAGCTGCTGAGCACCTGTAGGCTCACTCTTCCAGCCTCTCTGCCGCCCTCGTGGAAGGGAAGTGATCCTGCCTCAGGGAGGATATACCTAGCCCTTGCGTGTGGTGAGACACTGTTTGGCTGCTGACCGTTCCACCTAGCAGCTGTCTGCAGATGTCGGAAAACAACCTCAAATTAGGATTAACCATGAACTTTTCAGTGACAAAGAGCAATTCTGTGTTTTACAGCAGAGATTCAATTTAGCACTCAGCATGCTTTGCCTGCATTCTGATAGGAAGGATTCTAGGAAGAACAGTCACAAATTAATCTTAGCATTTTACTTTTTTTCTTTTTTTCACTGCAGCAATATTGTAACAGGGAGAGGTTTGAGTGTCCAGGCATAAGAAGTTTAAGAAGATGTTCGGATGTCTTCCCAAACTGATAGAGCTATTGAGTTGAAAAAGCTGTACTCCCAAGGCTCAGTGAAATCATTTTCTTTCCCCAAAATACATCAGTTAATTCTGTTAGCTAGTGGTCTTGATTGCTATTTGGATGCTAGAGAGAAGCAGACTGTGATTAGTGTGATTTATTTTAGATGCCTACCCTAAGTCAAGGTCAATCATATCCCTCATTCTTTCAATTTCCTTTAAAGAAATTCCAGATGAAGAGCTCAAATACTTTTTCCAGCCTTTGGGTATCTGTGAACTTTTTATTCATCTGTAGAAAAAGATTTTATGTTTCTTACTTGTGGCGGCATGGGCCGTCATTACATTTGTATTAGTCATGATAGGACAGATTTAGATTTTTACCATTCAGAAAAATTTAGCCAATGTGTAACTGAAAAAACCCAACCCAGTCTGGAAGGCTACCATTGATTTGTAAGAAAATGCTAAAGCATCTGTCTGAATTCCTACCTACACTCTTAAAGAGAAAAATAGTTTTTCTAGCAACAGGTCTTCTTTCTTTTAAAGCCTTATATCAATTTGAGGTGCAATGAGAACAGGCCTAAACCTTGGGAACTCAATCTCATTGCAGTATTTCGCTCACTGCATTGATAGACATTTTGATGTTTTTCACTTATCTTGTTGCCTAATCTTAGTTCACAAGGGAAAATGTACCATTTCTTTAAGCTGAAGGTCAGGGAAGTGTGTCTCCACTGTTCTATGAAATAAGACTATGATGATTCTACAGATGAATGCCCGATTATACGCATACAATAGAAACAACCACAAACAGAAAGGCAGAATTTTCAGAGTCAGGAAAACTTGCCATCTCATAGAATATAGGAATTATGAGTAGTAGATGTTTGCACAACTACAATGAAATATATTTTTCCTTTCAAAATGAGAAACAGTGGTGCAGAAGAACAACCCGCGTGTGTTACAAGTATTTCTGTTAGGAATCCTGCCTCTACTGACACTATTTAAATTTCTGGTATTGATCCGAATAGACAGTAGAGTTGGTGTTAGATAAATTTAATAATGCACGTTTCATTGTAGGAATATCTTTGTGATGTCATACTGTCAAGAGATATATAATGGCATTTTATTTTGCAACGGGATATCACAGACAATTGACTGTCACAACATATTATCATCCCTGTTAATGCCAAGTAGAGGAAGATCAGTTTTATCTTGAAAGTGACCTTGAAGCTTTCCTAACTCAGTCCAGCAGAGACAAAGAAATGTCACAAACCTCTTAGCAGCTGTAATGGTGTCAGGTTTTTGTTACAATGAGTCTTGTTATGAGGAAAGTCATCAGAGAAACAAGGATGAAAAGGAAAAATAGCAAACCAAAGACCTCTCCCATGAGTTTCTGGGGTCATTCAGTAGAAACTCCGGTGTCCTCTACTGGTTATACATCACAGGCAAAAGGGGCCTGAAAAGACTAAGTAGTCCAAGGTCAGAAAATTAGTTAATTAAAAAACACTTGCATAAATGTTGCATGTTAAAGCAACATGCAAGAAACATTTAGTGATTATTTTTTTAACAGTTTGGGAGTTTAATATTAAATAAGGCAGCATAGCAACTAAAAAAATCATAAATTCAAAGTCTGACTTTTGAAATAGCTGTTCTTTCTAAAAATGGAAATAGGCAGTTGATACCAAAGGAATTCTGTTTAGACAGGAGGAAATGTTTTCTTCAGCTATGCCTGCAGTGAAGAAAGTATAATAAACCAGTCATGCTTTCCTAAGCTTTTTTAAAAGCGGAAAAAAGAAAAGGAAAGGATGGAGAATATGCTTCCAAAAATCATTCATACCAAAATAGAAAGTTTACCATTTAGAAGTCTTAGATTTTTTTTACACTAATGAAACATCTTTGAGTTGCTGATTTCTCTTTTGTTAAGCAAGCTATGTTACAGTATGTCAAGCTATACTTGATGCACCTAAAACGTTTAAGACGCTCCGAATTATCCATTGCAAAAAATGTCAGACGCGCATCCTCATGCATTTGCTCTTGTCCCACTTTATCGTATCAAGTAGTAGAAAAGAAATTAACTGCAGTAAAAATGATACAGAGCATTGTGAAGCAAGGAAACATGACTTGATGATGCTCTGCTTAGCTGACAGAGAACCAAATACTTGACAGCAGTCACAGTAGTAAACGTTGCTGTTAAAGTTTTAAAGGATTAGCTGGTAGAAGCAGAAATATGCTTCCAAATCTATTACAAGACATGCATACAATATATGTGAAAAACACACTCAGATCTGAAAAGGTAGTCTTTAATATTGCCCAGACTAAATGCTATCTTTTAATTTATTTGTTTTCGAAATTATTCCAAAAGTTTGGGCAACTGTAAATGGCTGGGAAGTGTAGAGTGTGAATGCCAGGACTTCCAGTCCTCAGGGAAAGGAGCATCCTACTGCCTGATGAGCTCATGGAAACGTAGGCGTGTCAAGAGATTTTTCCAAAATAAGTGAAACTGCATGTCACAACTATGGAAATGTACAATAATTATGCAGGTTTATTAGATGGATAGCTATTTAAAGGGTATGTGCCAAAAAAGAATGCTCTTCTTAATATAAGCCACTTTCATGCAGTCCATGTGGCCATTCTGCTGTTACAGTGTCAATACTAAAAAATTGTAAGTGTGAGGTATATATTCTATGAGACCTAGTGATATAAATACTTACAGGAGAAGTATCAAGTCTCAGACTTAAGTACGGTTTGGAAACAATTTCTCTGTGACCGTTGAAAAATAGATCCTACCTGATATCCTATGGAGCTGAATCTGCATCTCAGTGATCATTTGCTGATTTGTGTTATTTTCATGCTTCAAAAAGCTTCTTGGAACTCAATAGCAATATATCAACTGCATTGATACTTGGGTGATAGGTTATCACTCATCAAGGTAATCTGAAGTGACTATTACAGATCAATTAGGAATGAAATATTTCAGTAGAGAAGGAAAGATAACGAAGTGCAAAGGTTTTCTGCACTTCTACAGAAATGTAAAAACTGTCTTAAAAAATTAAAATGTCATAGGTAAACTATGAAGCACAAGCATATTGCCTTCAAGAATATTATATAGTCCTTCTTTGTGTTGTACCTTAAACTTTGTATTTTTCTTTTGTTTGGTTCCATATTCCTGCCCTGAGTTGATTTGGGGAGCTGTGTGTGCTAATGCCTATGTGGAGATTGTTTGTCTTTTCAGCACTTCACAGGGAAGGTACTTTGTTTTATCCTTGCTCCTGGTATTTGTGTCCACTAAAAGGGTATTCCTAAAACGTCTCTAGTTCTTCACTGAGAGGGAAGAGGGGTGGTTTGGAAAGCTGATGGATCAGTCAGTGCAAATTGAAGTGGGAAGGAACGACATCTGCTCTTTGTTTCCTTCTTTTGCAGCGTGTTCTTGGGGAAAGACGTCTCTTCAGAAAGTTGCTGCAAGAGGGGAGGGATCTGCAGGAGGAGGGATGTGCAGCAACATCTGTAGCCTAGAGAGAGTGAAGGACACTGGCAAGAAAATGGTTGTTGAACCAAGAGTCAAAGCAGAAAACTGCTGGGAGGGGGGAATGAGCCGTTGACCTGTGAGGTGCCAGCACTTGTGTCCTCAGCCGGCCGCTGCCTCTGTCCGAACACCCAGGCTGTGCAGCCACTGTGCAACGTGCTCATGGTTTAGCCTGCACTTCTGCAGGTCCACTGGCCCCTGCCCGTAGCGCCTGGGCAGCTGCCGCTGCTTTCCCTGACCGCTGCCATCGGGTCTGGCGCGTTCCCAGGGGTGCGAGCATGGGAAACCTACCGACATTCTGTTGCTTCAGAATGAAACACCCAGTCACAGAAGGTGTTAAACAGTGAGGTCACCTGAGGTGCCTGGATGTACAGCATTGCTTGGTGACGAGAGACATGCTACAGTGTATACGCAACCCTCAATACCAAATATATTTAAAATAATGCCATACCAATTCAAAAAGAACACAGCTAGCAATCAACCAGTAGTCCTGGGACAGCTCCCACCCTGCTCCAACACCCAAATCCACCTGGACAAAAGCTCCATGACAGAAAAGGAGACACTAAGGTGGGGAGGAAGAGGAAGCACAAACAAAAAGGATGTATGTGATATAGTTTATTACGTAAAGTAAGGGACATGGAGCATGCAGCAGCACTAGGGAGGACCGCTCTCCCTACAGGTGAATTAGCATTGCCAAGTTAGTAGAAATACTGCAGCTGATGTGACCCTCTTCTTTTTTTGCCAGATCCACTTTGGAGAGTGGAGAGAATGGGAGAGGAATGCAGTTGTTCCCCTGAATGACCAGTGGATAGTGGAAGCAACATTTCTTGGTCAGCATGTCGCCCTAGCCCTGGGGAACATGCAGTTTCTTCAGATTTTTCTAGAGATATTGTTGCCTCTCTGATGTGTGGCTTACCAAAGGAGTAAGGTTGAGTCAGTTCGCGCAGTCTATGCATCATCAGAATTATTTCATATCTACAGTAACGTGATAATGGCCGTAGCCTGCACAACCAGAACTCTCTGGTGTAGCATTAGTAACACTTGAGTTTTCTTATCAAATCTAAAAATACTTTTATTTTTTTCTTGAAACCTCACTTGTCACATCAAGTGACTGCATGAGGAACCCTCGTGATTGTTTGAGAAATTAGTAGTTTGAATTCTCATTGTTTGTTCAGAAACTTTGAAATGATCCAAGGAAGGGTTCTAAAATCACAATGTAAAATTGACTACCTTTTTGATTCTTTTTCTTCTTGTCACTCTGCTGGGGAACAGTGATAAAGAGATGGGGAGGAGGATGCTAACCTGTGATACTTTAAAAGATATATGGTGGGAAATACTGTTGATGTACTGTTCCTTATTTATTTTTTAAGGCGAGATAATTTGTACTGCAAGTTTATTGTCTATAGTAAAGGGTGTGCTGCTATTTACTGTTTCATGTAAAGTTCTGTGGAAGGTAGTGAGTATTGGTATGACAGATCATCTGGTAGGTCCACACTTCACTGCCCACAAAGCAAACTGAGGAGAGAAGAGCACAAGGTTACATAGACCTGTACAACATATACAAAATTTATTTAACATCACAGGATGGGGTACAAGGCATAAGGCATTAATGTTTTTAGTCTGATGTGAGGTGAATGACTCTTAGCTAGCAGTGAGGGATGAAGCTGTCGTCAACTCCATGTTCAAGGTTAGGATCAGATTAGTAAGGGTTCCTGGGTTTTTATCCTGATCTTCTGCAAAGTCTTCTTCAATAGCCAAAGATGAGCTTCCTATTCCGTTCCTTTATCTGCAAAATGTAATAACATTAAATGGACTTTTAATGCTTGTATTGCACTTTGAGATCAGTGTTTTGAGTGAAAGTTGCTACATGTTTACAGGGTACAGATTTATTCCCATGAAATGGCCCTGGGGCACCTGAGCACAACCATAGAGGTGTATCGGAACAAGGGAAAGCAGAATCTGGTCTGAAGGCACTAGCTGCTATTTTAATAACACCAGTGACCTGTAGAGAACATCAGTTAGACTCCTATTTCACTCACTTAACAATAAATGTTTCTGGTGACGCACTGTTATTAAGATTTTGTGGAATTTAGTTGTTCTTGTTATTCTGAAAGTCAGAAGAGAGTATTTACTAGTAGCAGGTGTTAGGAAAGTATCATTACTGAGCTCTTTCAGAAACAATTTATGATCTATTTTATAGATCCTACCATGCTCATGGATCTAAGCTTCATTCTTGACGCAATTGATCAAACTAAGCCTTGTGAAGGCTGTAACAAGGTAGAGGAAGGGGACATTTTTTAGAAGAATAATTGTTTAAGCAAGTGAGAAAATGAGGAGAAAGAACAGGTTGACACTATACTGGTGTTAGTAAACCCAGCTAATCGATAACCTTATTATTAGAAAAGGCTAAAATTTCCCACTCCAGGAGTTTTTTGTACAAACACCATTTTAAGTGGGCAAGTGTAAAAACTGGAGCTTGTGGGTATGCGTAAGGAAGACAGACACGATGCTTGGGATTTCAGGCCGTTCATTATTTACAAAACACTTGTGGCTGGCGACATTAATTACTTGACTTCTAAAGAAAGTGGAGGGGTTGCTCTGTTTTTCAGGTTAGAAAGAGCTCTTTACTGCGTGGCATTATTTATGTGTTTGCAAGGATGCGAACTTGTCGGTTGATCTTATTTTATTTAAAAGCTGAAGTCGTTGCAAGCTGATGAAGCAGTAGTTCAGGTGAATAATGGCTGTTGGGGAGCCTGAGCTAAGGAGGGTTCAAAACCCCTGCCGGAGCCAGGCTTGCCACAGAAAGGAACCGGGGGAGCCTGCTGACCCCGTGGTGAGTGTCCGTTGCGCCGTGGGGCAGCAAGCCGGCCGACGTCCCTCACAAGTGGAAAGGGGAGGGGAGCGCGGAGAAAGATTGTGTTGCAGTTGTTTGACAGCCACTGGTAAATTACGCCTCTTACCTGTAAACTCTCTAAATCCCCTTTCAGCATCTCACAAAGAACAATAATTGTTTATTGATCTAAACGTTAACAATGTATCGCTCGTTCTTCAATAAGGTCTAGAAATGTAACTCAAGGGCAATAACTGCTTTGGATAAACAACAGGCTTGACGGATGTGTAGCTTTTTTTTCTTTTTCCTCCTCATAAAATACGAGCATATAGTTTAAGCATTTTGTTATTATCTTGATATAATCTGTATACACACGTGTACCTGTATGGGCTAGCGTCTGTCTTCTGAAGAGTCATTTTTCTCAATGGTGTTTAATACTTCCTCATAAACACCTGGCTTAAAGAACAGCAAAATGCAGAATTGTGTTTCAAATAATTATTTTTACCATCCTGCGCCATCTGTGCTTTGTCAGCCCCTCAGATGTTTTATGCAAAAATAAAAAGCAAGGTGATGCAAGATAAAACACATGACAGTGCATACACCCATGGAGAGATTTTCCGTACGCCACCAGAATTTTGTGTGACCTAAGTGGACACACAGAAACAGAAACAGAATCTGTTTCTTTGGATAACAACCAGTCACACTTAAAGAGGAGGGTAATAATATAGAGGTGCGTGTTTGTTTATATTTAGTGGATTTTTAGACGAGTTTGTTCTGTTTAATTTCAAGATAGAAGTGATAAGTTTAAAACGAAAGTAACTGCTGCTCAGCAGAAGAGCAGGCAGGTAATCATCGTGGTCTTAGGTAATGGCACTGACAGCAGTAGGCCATAACCAAGTTATATTATAAAACCAGCTTTCATGAAGAATGAGGATGGAAAAGTTTGCCAGCGTAGGGCTTTTTCCAACTTGGTAGATCAGGACAGCTGATAAACCCTCGGATATCTCAGTGACAATTAGTTACTTAACTTTCAATCCTGAAAACGGAGGTTGAAAGTTAAGTAGCAACATAAAGCTAAATACCTCTGGGACAGGTCTCGGGTCCAAGCTCGGCAGAAATGACAGAAAATCATTGAGAACAGAAGACATTAAAAGGTCAGAAATAAATTGTGATCAAGCCCTGTTTGACCATTTTATCAGCTGGTATTTTTCTCTCCTTTTAAGAACGAAACGACATTTTCCCTCCTCTGAAGCCGTTTCTGTTGGCATTAAGGATTTACCTACCATCTAAATATGTCATCGTATTTAGATGCATTTCATACTGAAGGAGGGTCATGTTATTAGAGGAAACTTTGATTCAGGAAAACTTTTAGTGGAAATATCAGTGATAATGTAAGAAATAAGAGAGCCAGGGAACTGAAAAGATTTGGCTGCCTGACTTAGTTGCACTACATCTCTGCATGCTGGAAATTTCTCCTTAGAAGCCCTGGGAGTGAAATTCTGGCTGTGAATAAACCAAAATAAAGCCCTCCTTGATTTCAGTGGGATCTGAGGACTTTATCCTGTATAATTTCTATCCCACTAAGCAGACATAGTACCTTTAGTGTAGCAAAGACTGTAACTTATAAATACATTATTGAAAACAACGCGTATATATATGATGTATCTTTTAACTCATTCATACATGTATCTCTCTTAGATTTTGATCTTTGTGGGGAAATTTAGTCATTAAAAAAACTTCCTCTGCCTTCATCTACTATATGGGTATTTACAGTTTCTCAGAGGTCAGCTCTGAAAACGTGAGATTTTCCTAGAAATTTGAGACTATTCCTATGAATTTGGAAACACTAATTTCCTGTGCTGCAGTAGTCCATGAGGTTCTTGGTGCTGCAGAACTTATTTACTAAGTCATTAGGGCATTGGAGTGAGTGCCTAAATGTAACCACATTTGTTTTGCTGTCTCTATCATGGGCTGTGATGCTTGGCTCCCCCTAATTCCCAGTTCCAGGTACCAACAAGGAACTGGTCCCTGGCCTTATTCTGCTTACCCCATCGTGATGACGGTTGGCTACACAACACGATGCACTCCGAGGGCTTCCTCAACCAGTCTGTTCTAGGAACAGATCCTTGCATTTTCTTGTCCCTAGCGTGTTCTCGTTGGAGAAATCGTAACTCAGGCTTTAGCACTGATCAAATATTTCTCTGTTGCATTAACTGTTTCTGAAGATAAGCTGTTGCTGTCTGTTATTTGAGAGATTCTTAACAGAAAATCTGTTTGTCTTCTCAGGAAAAACTTTTTTCCAGTTGCTTCAGTTGCATTAGGGTCCTGATGCATTTGTATGGAGACAGCAGCTGGATATACCCTAAAGTGAAAAGGAGTTTTTTTATTATTTCTTGTATTCTAACTATTTCTTACATTTCATTGTTCAATGTGTTTTTTCTTCCTGAGGCTGGAAACTGCCTTCAGCTGCATTTCTCGTCTCAGTTCAGATGGTATTTTGTTCTTCACAACTGTAGTACTTTGAAAAGGGTTCTAACAAGAAACTTCTTTCTGTGTTAATTCATTAAACTTCAAGATTATGTTGCCCTGGAAATTCTTGGACTGAAAATGATTTAAAAGAAAAGAAAACATAGGGAATGGATTCACTGAATGTAGTTGAAGTACTCCGGGAAAACCTATGCACATTCCGTAGGATGCCACTCTTTCTTCTAGGTGAACAATTATATAATCTGTGCCAGATGGAATCATTCATTATGACTGATTGGCAAAACAATTGGTAGGAAAACTAAGATGAAAAAGATGGAAATAATAGCAAAATAAATGACAAAAATCAATTGAGTTATTCTTTGGTTCTGACTGGTTTTCATTACTGTACTCCTGTTTGTTTAAAAAAATCTTAGTGCCGGTATATAAATACATGGCGGCTTCTCTACTGAATGATATTTTATATCTGATAACTTTGTCTTTTGCTTTCATTGACAGATAATTTTACCGATTAAGACACATGCCATAATTTCTCCAGATGCTCTGAGCCAGCAACAGCCTAAATATTTAATACGCACAGCAATACATAGTTTTGTGAGAAATGCAGGGGGGCTACTGGTTGGAGCACTTTAGATCTTTTTTGTGTGTGTGTGTGTGTCCCCTGAAATACATGCTGCAGTCTCTTTCAAATCCTCTCCAGGAATTATATTGAGGTGTATTGACTATGTTGCCATGTGTCATGTGAAAAGGTGATTTAGAGAGCGAGCTCTACTTTTTAGGTAGAAGCTTGTAATTTGAACTCATCTGCAGATAGTTGTGGTAATGGGGACTTGAACGTTTAGATACGTAGCTGCTACTTGCTTTTCTTTCAGTCGCACACATTAGAACTTTAATTTTTGTCAAATTTTGTAATGAATATTTTTATTTTTCAGCCAGGTGGTACTAAAACTGCAAACTTACATACATCCAACTATACTTTTATCTCATCTATTTTACTGCTCTGTAATCGCAAAGGAAATTAGTGGACTTGTTTCCAAGGGCAAAAGCACTGAATTTGCTGTAGTTCTTTGTCTCCTTACCGCTTGTCAGTGGGATCAACTGCTGAATCGGAATCCTTTGCTAGCTTTGGTCTATTAAGAAATTCAGTGCTAGCTAGAACCCAGCACGGGCCAAAATCTTGAAGTGCTTAGGACTGAAACATCCTTAGGGGTAAATGTTTTGTAGGTATTCAGAAGAGAATTTGCAAATGCTTGGTTATTTCAATTTCATTTTTTTATATCCTTATGTCTTTCTATGTATATTTGCATGTTGGCTAGGCAGTAGTTGGTGCTTCTATATTGAGTTTCTGGACATCTTTATTATATACCGATCAATTGTTGATGGTTCTACTTTTGCATCTGAAGTGGATATGGGATTCTGTTTCTCCTGTAATGGACCTTACTCTGTAGAGCTAGGTTTTAATCAAAATTCATTTTGATTTATCCCAGCATACATTTAAATGCCAAAAAGCATAAAATGATTGTCCATAGTGAATGTGCAAAAATACTTCTTTAATGACTGCAGATACCTTTTATCAGCTTACTTCCGATATGAATAGAGGAAGGGGATTTTTTAAGTTTGCATGATTATTTTAAGGGAAGATGTAGGGAGGAACGATGTTTGAATTTATGGTTTTGCTTTGCTATACACTAGAAAATGGTATCATTCTCTCTTCTGTGTTGCCAGTGTCCTAGTTCTCACTTCTGAGACTTTGTAGCAAAGGACTCATATCTAAGAGGATTAATTTTGGGGAACATCTTTCAGCGGTATCTACTGTTGGAGATTATTCAAATTCTAACAAGTTGCTACTGTGTACATCGGAACTGAGATTCTTGGAAGCTTTTAACTTAGTGGAATAGGAGGATATTCAGTTGGGAGAACAACTTCAATATTCTCATATCAGGATGATCCTTTCAGTAAAATTAGTTTATTTCTTGGAAGAAGCAGAAATATGTTAAATGACATATTAAAAAAAAAAAAAAATTCAGCCTTGGGACAACAAGGGATATAACTATAATCAACTGAAGAGAAGAGGGTCCTGCCATGGAAAGTGCTAGTAGCCTCTACTTGTAGCTGTTGTTGTCAGCTCTGCTTATAATATATGGAATATTTGATTGAAAACTTAGTTTGTGAAGGTGAATATTTTATAAGTACTTGATGTTTTTTAAAATCTGAGCATACTTCTAGGATGAAATTTACAAGGGAAGAGGAATATTTCAGTCTCCTGCAATTCCTTTGGCACATGCATAGTTTAATGATAGAAGTTTGCAAGCTATTTTGGAGTATCATTAACAACCACTTTTCCTGCCGCCATTCTGCAAGGCTATTCCAAAGGTTTTTCTCTTTTTTTTTTTTTCTTTTTCTTTCATCCCCTCTAACTGCATTTACCGTGATACTGTTTCTTAGTTCATCATTTGTGCACAGGTCTTCGTGGTACAAATTAATTTAATAGCTTACTGCAGCTGAAGCAGGTTGGAAAAATTTTCAAAGAAAAGGAAACGCAAAGTCCTGCACCTGGAAAAGAATAACCTCATACACTGGTGTGGGCTGAGGACTGACTGGCTGAAAAGCAGCTGGTCAGGAAAGGACCTGGGGACTCTGGTGGACACCAAGTTGACCATGGCCTGACGATGCACTCTTGCAGCAGAGACGATCAACAGCTTCCTGGGCTGCATTAGGCAGAACATCCCCAGCAGGTCAAGAGAAGCGATGCTTTCCCTGTGGGGAACAACCACAAGCCACGTGGTAGGCGCAGGTGTCTCGATCTTTAGCAGAAATCCAACAATACATCAGACGAATTCCAGCCACCCAAGCCAATAAGTCAGCCTCATCGGGGGCACAACTGAAATGCCTCTACACGAACGCACGGAGCATGGGGAATAAACAAGAGGAGCTGGAGACGTGTGTGTGTGCCTGCAAGGCTGTGACATTATGGGCATTACAGAGACATGGTGGGACAGCTCCTGTGACTGGAGTGTTGGGATGGAAGGGTACAGGCTCTTTAGGAAGGACAGGCAGGGCAGGCAAGGAGGGGGGGCATTGCCCTCTACATCAATGACCAGCTGCAGTGCATGGAGCTCCACCTGGGGATGGAGGAGGAGCCCACCAAGAGCCTATGGGTCAGGATTAAAGGGAGCACTGGGGCAGGGGACATCATAGCAGGGGTCTGCTACAGGCCACCTGACCAGGGGGACCGAGCAGATGAAGCCCTCTATAGGCAGGCAGGAGCAGCCTCACATTCACAAGCCCTGGTCCTTATGGGGGACTTCAGCCACCCTGACAGCTGCTGGAGGGACAATGCAGCTGAGCACAAGCAATCCAGGAAGTTCCTGGAATGTGTCAATGACAACTTTCTCCTCCAAGTGACAGAGGAGCCCACGAGCAGAGGTGCCCTGCTGGACCTTGTTCTCACCAATAAGGAGGGCCTGGTAGGGGATGTCAGGCTCAAGGGCAGCCTTGGCTGCAGGGACCACGAAATGGTGGAATTCAGGATCCTCAGGGCAGCAGGAGGGCATGCAGCAAGCTCACTACCCTGGACTTCAGGAGAGCAGACTTTGGGCTCTTCAGGGATCTGCTTGGTAGAATACCATGGGACAAAACCCTGGAAGGAAGAGGGGCCCAAGACAGCTGGCTAATATTCAAGGGTCACCTCCTCCAAGCTCAGGAGCGATGCATCCCAACAAAGAGGAAGTCTAGCAAAAACACCAGGAGGTCCCCGTGGATGAACAAGGAGCTCCTGGGCAAAGTCAAACAAAAAAGGAAGCCTACAGAGGGTGGAAGCAAGGGCAGGTAGCCTGGGAAGAATACAGAGAAACTGCCCGAGCAGCCAGGGAGCAGGTTAGGAAAGCCAAAGCCCTGACAGAAATTAGTCTGGCCAGGGATGTCAAGGACAACAAGAAAAGCTTCTATAGGTATGTCAGTGATAAAAGGAGGACGAGGGAAAATGTGGGTCCCCTCCAGAATGAAACGGGTGACCCGGTTACCCAGGATATGGAGAAGGCTGAGGTGCTCAATGACTTCTTTGCCTCAGTCTTCACTGGCAAATGCTTGAGCCACACTGCCCAGGTCACAGAAGGCAGGGACTGCGAGAATGCAGACCCGCCCACTGTAGGAGAAGATCAGGTTCGAGAATATCTAAGGAACCTGAAAGTGCACAAGTCCATGGGACCTGATGAGTTGCATCCGCGGGTCTTGAGGGAACTGGCGGATGAAGTGGGCAGGCCACTCTCCATCACACTTGAGAAGCCCTGGCAGTCTGGCAAAGTTCCCACCAACTGGAAGAGGGGGAACATAACCCCCATTTTGAAGAAGGGTAAAAAGGAAGACCCAGGGAACTACAGGCCGGTCAGTCTCACCTCCGTGCCTGGCAAGATCATGGAGCAGACCCTCCTGGAGACTATGCTCAGGGACATGGAAAACAAGGAGGTGATTGGTGACAGCCAACACGGCTTCCCTAGGGGCAAATCATGCCTGACAAACTTGGTGACCTTCTATGATAGGGTGACAGCGTCCGTGGATAAGGGAAGGGCAGCTGACATCATCTACCTGGACTTGTGCAAGGCATTTGACACTGTCCTGCACGACATCCTTGTGTCTAAATTGGAGAGACATGGATTGGATGGATGGACCACTCGGTGGATAAGGAATTGGCTGGATGGTCACACTCAGAGAGTTGTGGTCAACGTCTCAATGTCCAAGTGGAGAACAGTGACAAGTGGTGTTCCTCAGGGGTCGGTACTGGGACCGGCACTGTTCAACATCTTTGTCGGCGACATGGACAGTGGGATCGAGTGCACCCTCAGCAAGTTTGCCGACAACACCAAGCTGTGTGGTGTGGTCGACACACTGGAGGGAAGGGATGCCATCCAGAGGGACCTTGACAGGCTGGAGAGGTGGGCCCGTGCGAACCGCCTGAAGTTCAACAAGGCCAAGTGCAAGGTCCTGCACGTGGGTCGGCACAATCCCAAGCACAGCTATAGGCTGGGCGAGGAATGGATTGAAAGCAGCCCTGAGGAGAAGGACTTGAGAGTATTGATTGATGAGAAGCTCAGCATGAGCCAGCAGTGTGCGCTTGCAGCCCAGAAAGCCAACCGTGTCCTGGGCTGCATCAAAAGAGGTGTGCCCAGCAGGTCGAGGGAGGTGATCCTGCCCCTCTACTCTGCTCTTGTGAGACCCCACCTGGAGTACTGCGTCCAGCTCTGGGGGCCCCAGTACAGGAGAGACATGGACCTGTTGGAGCGAGTCCAGAGGAGGGCCACGAAGCTGACTGGAGGGCTGGAGCACCTCTCCTGTGAGGACAGGCTGAGAGAGTTGGGGTTGTTCAGCCTGGAGAAGAGAGGGCTCCGGGGAGATCTAATTGCGGCCTTCCAGTACCTGAAGGGGCCTACAGGAAAGCTGGAGAGGGACTGTTTATCAGGGAGTGTAGTGACAGGACAAGGGGTAATGGGTTTAAGCTGAAGGAGGGTCGATTTAGATTAGATGTTAGAAAGAAATTCTTTACTATGAGAGTGGTGAGGCACTGGAACAGGTTGCCCAGAGAGGTTGTGGAGGCCCCATCCCTGGAAGTGTTCAAGGCCAGGTTGGATGAGGCTTTGGGCAACATGGTCTAGTGGAGGGTGTCCCTGCCCATGGCAGGGGGGTTGGAACTAGATGATCTTTAAAGTCCCTTCCAACCCAAACCATTCTGTGATTCTATGTCTTTGCTGCTCAGCTCACTGTAGCTAGATGGATCAGGTTGCTTATATTCAGCACATGCATGGGTCTGTGTTTAACTAAACTCTGTTCTAAAACAGATGGTATGGCCAAGTTCTCATCATCCAAGCACAACAAACTCACTCCAGGATACTTTTGTCAAACACTGAAGAGTGGAGTCCCACAATCTTTTACGAACAGCAGGCTTTTATTTCTTCTTTTCTATTTTGTTGATGTGGCAACCTGCTAGTCCTTACTATAGAGAGTAGAGGTATTTAGTTTTGTGTATCAATTAGGATACATAACAGCTCTTCTTACAGCAGAAGGGTTTTTTCAGCTGAACTTTTTCTTAGCTGGGTGTGATAAACAGCTGTCAGCACTAAATGCATTGATCTTAAGCTATTCAAATGCTAAGTGCAGCTTCAGAAATAAGAAAGAAGATGGTCCTTACTGGTCCAAGATTCAAGAAATTGAAATGCAGGCTATTGAGCTGTATTGGTCAACTGATGTAAACTTATGAAAAGCAGAAAAGGCAACAGCTGTGGGACTGGGGCTGCCTGCATATATTCTGACAGGCACTTCAGTACTCTGAAGTCAGAGAATTAAAATATATCCTTCCTTTGTACTTATGACCAGACAGCAAGGAATGCATAGCATGTATGAATAAATCCAAAGGCAAAAGTAGGAATAATTTCTGTTTAACTGTATTCATTTACAGAGAGACAGGTTGTTTGGTTGTTTTTTTTTTTTTAAGAGAGAGTAGCTTATTGTAATGAATTATGTAGGTTTTTTTTAAATTTTGCATAAAAACTAGCACTGTTATTTTCTCCTTGCTGATGGTTCTGTTGAGGAAAACAGAAGGGGGGGGGGAATTCCTGTTTTTACATGAGATGAAACTATGCTGCCAGTTGTACAGCATTGCTATTACTTAATTCTCCGCTTTGTTGTAAGGTAGCTGTGGAGAATCTGGCTCATACTAAAGCATGCTTTTTTCTTGTTGTACCATCTTTTCATAAGAATTCACTCCCCAAATGCTGTATTTATACATCTAATGTACTTACAGAGATAATTGCAATGGCAAGAAATGAGTTAGTATGAAGAATAAGCTGAGATTTCATCTGAGATGTAATGGTAAAATGGTCAAGAAAGCAGTGGAGTATTTAAGAACAGAGGAAGTAAAATAGTTGGCCTTATTTCTACTGTATGTTTAAGAAGATAAGTAGAAAAAGGCTGTCTATTTTTGTATAAGGACTGCAAAAAATGATAAAGGTTTGCTGTAGTAAAGGTAAGAAAAGATTTTGTATAATTTTTTCCCATCTCCAATATATCTTTGCTTTGATAATGAAGAAAGAATTGTTGTAAATAGAGATGGAATATGAGGAGGGGTTTGAGTTACAAAATCATGGGTTCAAATTCAAGCAAATATTAATCCACATCTGGAATAATTTATTCCATATCTTTTGATAAATCTGCAATTCTGATATACTGGATCTCTATTCAACAGGGTTTAAATTACATTGTTACTCTATATTTTAATGCCAGCTATATCTAAAGGTATGTTAACTTGCAGTCTATTGTTCAGCCACTGGCTATGCCTTGCTACCCTGTATGCTCAGGAGCTTTTCAGGCTAAATGAAGGAGACTAAGTTGCACCGCAAAGCATGGAATCTTGATTTGAATACGTTATGCAGGTTTTTTCTCAGGATGTTTCTTCTGTTTAAAATGAGCCATATTCAATCCATTGCAAATGATCAGCCTTTACCTGTGTGTGTGTATGTATCTATATATATATATAGAGAGATGCCAATTATAAAGTTATACAAAATATAAACAAAATTTAATGAATTCATCACATAACTTTCTTTTTGCAATCTATGTGGAATCCCATGGGCTTCCTTAGAATTCTCTTTGGATATACACGTTCAGCTGTGCAGATCAAATTGCTTGACTGGGGTTATTTAATGAGACGACACAGGTCTTTAAATAAAGTCATCTTTAGATTACTTTAGATAAAAATAAGAAATAAGAAAACTCCAACTCTTTAGATTCAGCCTCTTTTAAGTGTATGATGACTTCAGATTTTCACTTTGCATTTGAAATCTCATTAATATCTTTTCAATTTTTTGGTCACATATGCTTCTTCTTTCTTGCCCTTTCTTGCGGTGACCACATCTGTGAGCTAACTGCATAAGCAGCACTCATTATTTGCTTATTCAAGTATAGCAAGACATTCAATTTCAGATTTTTGAATTAAAGAGATGGAAGATTCCTCCCAGTTCTCCAGGTGATGCTTAAAAGAGCTCAGAATTTTATAGTTCACTAGTTAAGATATCTTTCTGAGGTTAAGCTAACGGCTTTTTTTATACCTTATTAGCTATCTGACGGTGCACTAACAAAAATATATTAAACTTCAAAAAAAAAAAAAAAGATAACTAATGCAATCACATAAAACATCACTTAATACTGAAAGCCCCAAGCAGTATTGCAGAACTACAGTGTAAGTCTGAATGTAATATATAGTGAAGAAATAGAATATTTATGATCTACTGTTCCCGTAATCTTCTTTCACTCTAAGTATTTTTTCTCCCCCCCCCCCCCCCCCCCGCCCTTTTTTCCAACTGTTGTATTACAAATGGGTTAAAAGGCAGGATATGTCTTTCCAGCCATGATTCCTTGTCCTCAGCAAGGAAATCAAATATACAGAGGGAAAAAATCCCAACCCCCAAGCAATGGCAATATTGGTTAAAAACCAATAGCTTTTCTGTCATCAGTAGAACACCAAGGAGCAACAGAATAAATGGTCCAGCATTTTGTCTTGCAAGATCCACCTGTGATGATCTACATTAGTCTGACCCTGCCCTGTTTCCCTAGCACGGGTGCTGCAATTACGCCTGTTCTCTCGGTTAGAGCTGGCTATTTATCTTGTAGTAGAATCAAAGGATTCAAGCTTCACAGCTGCATCAGGTTCTGTATAACCGTCACACAGAAGTATAGAAAGAAAATAATTTCTGTCAAAATAAGTAAGGAAGAATAACGTGGGAAAGAAATGATTCTGAAAAAAATATTTTGGTCCATGGTGGTAGCATATAAACTGCATTATGCCTGTGAGGGTTTCGTAGGTCTGATGAGGCACAAGAGCATAAAGCAACAGAGAACTGCTGCCTCATTAGCAGCTGCATCTTGATTCTGAGCAAAAACAGAAGCAGGAATTCTGAATATAGATCTATGCATTAAAAAATGGTACTGCTGCTATCCTTGATATTATTCACTGCTAACATCCTACCTTCAGCAGCAATAGTGCTGGTGATAGTAGCTATAAAATGGATAACCTGTAAAATGTCTTATAGTCAGGAAGGAATTTGTAGATATGAATGAGGGAGATGGTGCCAGAAATGTACGAGCCAGAACAGTTATTTTGGCAGAAAAATTTGAACAGATAGAAGTGAAGACATATGGTATTTAGGCCAGAGGGGTAGAAACTGCAGTAGCTGAGACACAGCGGAATGAAGACTTGGATGAAAACCTGTTTCTCCTCTCATTCCAGACAGCTCAAGTTCTTAAATATCTTGTGCCTGAGGAACCTCCAAGATCTAGATGATGTTGTGGGGGATTATATGGACAGGCAATTAAAAAATGATTACAAGTTGTGTAACTGAGTGGGAGGAAAGTTAGGGTCGTCCTGAACCTGAGACTAGACTGACAGAAAGATATTTAGGGAAGGAAAAGAGGGAGGGCTCTGTTTTAATTGTGCTGAGATCGGAGGACAGCTGGGTAATAACAAGAAAATCTTGAAAAGAAGGCCAAGACAGGTATAGAAAAGAGAAGGAATTCACAGTCATCTGGACTTTCCTTTAGGAAATAGTACATTAATAATATATAAAGTGTGTGTCTACTCCATAGTTGTAAGATTTTCCCATATGTCCCTAGTTGCCATGGAGATGAGAGCCTAAGGACTGAAAAATCATTTGTTTAAATTTAAAATTCTACTCTGTAAAACTAAACGTGGTTCTGGCCTTCAGTATGGAGACTTTTTGGGTCAAAAGAAGAGCAGTCTTTGCTCTCAGAAAGAGCTTGGTAGTGTTGGGAAAAGTTTTTTCACTACTAGTTATAAACAGCTGATTTCAGTGAATATCATCCTCTTTCCTAGAGAAAAAATAATCTGAAATGGGAGTTAGGTTGGTGAGGTTTGCCACCTTTTCTCAAGCTGAAATGCTCTGGCACATGGGGCAGTGCAAACTAGGTAGGACAAAACACTCTTCGATCTAATGACTAAAGCAAAATGCTCCCTTATCCATGTGTAGCAAGGCAATAGGGATCTATTCCCTCTGTCTGCAAATTATATAATCCTGCTCATCGTGTGGCTATGAGGGATGGAATAAAGAGTGTTGCTGAACAATTATAAAATGCAGGCATCACATTTGTATGACTAACACAAAGTGGAAAACCTGTTTCTGAAGCTAGGAATATGAATCCTCTGCTGTTTTCTACAATGTGCCCAGAAAGGTTATTGCTTTGAAAGCAAAGCGCAGTTCAGGAAATTTCAAAAGTGGGGGGGAGGGGGGCGGGAAATGCTGTTGCATTTGCTATTACTCTTCAGTTTCCTTCATCTTCTCGATATATTACTGAAAATTGAAGACAAGTTTATGATATGTACATCAAAAGAAAAATTTCCCTATGATGAATAATAGCAGGACAAGGTCAATAGTAGAACTGATTTAAGCATTGCTAAGATCTGTTGTATTATTCCACTGTAAAGTTTGAAAGGCAAGAACACGCTAAAGCTCATAAATACTGAGCCAGATTCTTCTACTTATGTCTCTCTGTTCATAAAAAAATCTAATGTTTTCTGGAAATGCCAAATTTAAGATTCCTGATGTGATGTCACTTGGCTATGATTTCATGTTTGCTTGAGAGATGCTTAAGATGTGCTTAGAGTTATTTATAAATAACCAAACCATTCTGTCAGTTCTGTGACGTGGTTTAACCCCAGTTGGCAACGAAGCACCACCCAGCACACTCACTCCTCCCCCCAGTGAGAGAATCAGAAGGGTAAAAGTGAGAAAACTCATGGGTTGAGGAAAAAAAAACAGTTTAATAATTGAAATAAAATATAACAATAATAATAATAAAAATAAATTGTAATAAAAAGGAAAAGAACAAAGAGCAATAAAACCCAGGGAAGACAAGTGATGCAAATGAAAACAATTGTTCACCATTAACCGACCAGCCAGTCCCTAAGCAGTGCCCCCCCCCCCCCCCCCGCCAACCCCCTCCCTTAGCTTTATTGCTGAGCATGATGCCATATGGTATGGAACATCCCTGTGGTCAGTTGGGGTCAGCTGTCCCCCCTCCCAACCCCTCGTGCACCCCCAGCCCACAGGCTGGTGGGGTGGTGTGAGGAGCAGCAAAGGCCTTGGCTCTGTGTGAGCGCTGCTCAGCAGGAACCAAACCATCCCTGTGTTAGCAGCACTGGTGCCAGCACAAACCCAAACCATAGCCCCATGCTGGCCACTGTGAAGAAAATTAACTCCATCCCAGCCAAACTCAGAACCGTTTTGAAACACAATAAAATGTAGATTATTAGAGCTGAGAAAAATTACTATAATAGCTGCTGCTGATTGCTAAGTTGTATTACCTTAACACTTGTATAAGAAAAAATTGATTTATATTTTCATTGTTTTCAAAACAAATTACCCTTGAGTTGAATAAAAGGAGTTTATATTAAATGATTGGCTGAAAAATATTGATAGCAATAGCAACAAACACTAGCAAAACATACTCATTTTGGGATCGTATCACTGTGATGAAGAGATATAAAAACACATTAGTAAGGAAAGGAAGGTGTAAGGAACAAAGTAAAAGATACATAAAATAAAAGCACATTTACAAATTTGAAAACTATAGTTACCTCCTCCAGTGAAGTAATGAGTGAGAGGTGGTATGAACAAATTTTTCTTGATGAAAGATTATTGCCAGAAAAAGAGTCTTCGTGTAGCACAAGTTCCCTAGAGTGTACATTTTTTTTTTTTATTATTCTACAGCCTACTATAGCACCGTGTTTGTAATAATTGCACTAACAGATTTTTGTTTCCTGGAGTGACCAAAGATGCCCTGGCAGGAATCAGGCAGGCGAATGCGTTCGGGTGGGACCACCTGTGACCCCTTCCGTGTTCCATGGCACAGCCCTCCACTGGCCAGGACTGACCGAGCCATGGGGCAGAAGTTGCTTTGGTAGGTCTGGAGGGAACTCCCTATGGACTGTTAATTTCCTAGTAACCAAATCTGCCAGTTTAGGACTTCTTTTCCCTATTGTTTCAGGAGTTCAGAAATTATTGCGCCACTGTGGAACTATTTTAATAAAGATTTTATCAATATTTAATGTATATTAGTCCTTAAATAGAAAATATTTATAAGGACTAAATGGTGTTAAATTAAGAAGTATAATCTCCAGTAACTTCTCTTTTTTTATTAATATTTAGCGAATTTTTTCTCTAATCCTTTTAACAGATCATTCTGCTTGGGGCTGCTGTTTCAATAGTGTTCCATTCTTGGCCTTGTCATTTAGGTTTCTCAATTTATATATAAAAAATTCAATAGGCTTAATGTTCTAGTTTCTCATTGTTTTAATTAAAAGGGAAAATACGTCCCTTTGTATACCACTTCAGTTCCTGAATATATGAGCCATTTAGGGCAGCTTTAAAGAAATCTTTTTGTAAAACTGTTTTGTTTTTTTTTCCTCTGTTGCTCCTTAAGATAAAGTGGACAAGAGCGGTAAGATGATAAACTTTATTGAACTGAATGTTGAATCTCTTAGAAACATAATGGTCAATAATAAACAATCTTTGCTTTACCAGTGCATCTCTAGGCTTTGATTTCCTCTAAGTTAACCCAGCCCACCGATTTCAGTGGATTTTTTTTTATCAGATCTCTAAATCTGCTTGCATATTTTATAGTGCACATTGCTCTGATGGCAGGTTACAGAGTTTAAAAGGTCTTTGCATTCCACAGTTGCTGCTGATGCTGCTGAGTTATATGAAGCCCTCGGTTTCTGGCAAGGGGAGCGCTGTATCTTTGCAGCGCCTGCTGCCTCCAAGTGGGAAGCCTGGGTTTAAGTCCAGTAAAACCACAGGAAGGAGTGGTGTTAACTTTCTGGAGACTCGGGTCAGAACCTGTGAGACTAGCAAATCTGTTTGCTCACCGAGTGCTCAGAAAGGCCTGTCATGGAGGCTGGGTGCAGTTTTTAATTTAGTTCCATTCAAAGCTTTAACAAATCAAGTTTGAAAGGCAGAAACTACCTCCAATTCAAAGTAGTACTAAAATGACCAACTTCAGTCAGATAATCTAGCACTAGATCAAAACCCCTCAGGGAAATATTTACATTTTGCCAGTTTACTCAGAGGAATAGCTCTAGGGATCTGGAGATAGCCTCTGCATACGTATTTTTAATTTTTTTTTTTTTTTAACTGAAGGAAACACTGATGCCAGAGCTGAAGCCAGTGATTTAATCATAGAATTGCTAGAGGCTGCAGTACCCTATCTGCCCAGAAATCAATATCTATGCTCTCAGTTATATTAGAGAAATGTTTACTTCTTCACCTACCCAAGATATTAATTTGTATATGCTGTATTGTCTGATTTTTTTATTTTTTTAAGTTAATGATTTGTGGGGAGAGTAGACTGACTTATTTTGAAATCCTTTCATGCTGCACAATTTTCCTGTTATTGACTGATTATTTTCTGCGTATATACAGCACTATCCGCATGCATCAAGATGCTCCACAAAGAATCTGAAATGCTCTGTATGTAGGAAGCGATGTGCTTTGCTAAAACACAGCCATCAGCGGGGCAGCGTGTAGTAGCAACCTTTGCATTGCTGCTGCTACCGATTTCAGCTCAAGAGGTGAACAGGAGAATTCAGCTGGTGCATCAGGGGAATTTAAGTAGGTGAAATGCAATTACCCATGTTGGAATATGATCAGGATACCGGTGTTAAACCCCAGTCTGGTGAAAAGCGCTGTGGGATTTTTAATGACCGAGTCAGATAATGTTTTATTTCTCATCGCAAAGACAAAACCTCTATTAGCAGAGTGCCTCCTGCCACTTGCTGCGATGTTAGTTTAATACGGACCCGTAGGGAAGAGAGTCACCTCCTGCAGCAAGTCACCGCCGCCACGTCTGCTGGCTGCTCAGAGGAGGGTGAAGCGGAGGCGAGAGGGAGGCGCAGAGATTTGCTGACTGTCACCGGGAAGTCTGTGGCAGGACACGGGGCTGGGTGGGACGGCGGGGGCTGCTGTGGTGTCACTTCCTTAATGGCCGAACGTATTTCCTGGTGGGAGCGTGCTACAGCATCCAGCTGTCCCCAAAGGTCTCCCGTCCACAGACTGACCTGCCTCTGCTTCGTTTGCCTAACGAGAACTGACGAGATCGTGGCTCAAGGTGGTTGGCTACAAAAAGCACATTAAACGTGTCAGTGCAGGTGATTGTCCCACTATATAAATTGACAGTGTAGGATTAGACGGTATTGCGTGTGAAATCTATTAACATTTGAAGCAGTTTGCTTGAATTAGAAGTCTTGATAGAATTACAATTACTTTTCTTCTCCTCTGTGAGCTCTGCTGATATCTTTGTGTACCTTGTAATGAGAAGACTTATAAACCGAGGAAGATGTTTTCCAAAATCTGATGTGGAGCCATATTCCTCTTTTGCATTTATAAGCCTTTGTGTGTAAGGGAGAAGAAGCAAATGGAGGGAGGAAAGATAAGCAGAAACCCACTGGCTTTTGCCAGCATGTACTGAAGCATCGAAATGGGTAAGTGGGGAGATGTAAAGGACCTTGGGCACTGACATGCATTAGCAATGTTCAGAATCGCATGGGACATGGGTAAGAGTATTTTGTTTCCTATACATTCAGTGCCGGGTAATGCAGGTAGAATAACAAGAGAGGGCATCATCTCAATCAGGGAGCTGGAGGCGTGTAACCTTTTCTGACTGGGATTCTGCGTCCTTCTGGGTGCAAGCTGGCAGTCAGGAATGAACTACATGTGCTAGCGCAACAGGTTTAGGATACGCAACTTTTTATTCATAACTGCATCTGAAAAGTTAGAACCTGCAATCTGCCTCACTTCCCTGGTGAATGGCTCCTAGACAGCCTTAAAATAGCAGAGTAAAGAACTACCACTGGTAGTTTTAACGTGACGTGCGTGGAGCGGAACCAGCAGTAGCACAGCATAAGAGGAAGTGAAGGCAGAAAACTGGGAGGTGGACGAGTGAAGCCACCTGGATGATGATCTTAGGGTAGAAACCTGGGAGGCAGCTGCGAAGGGAGCACCGGTTGGCAGGGCCTGCTGAGCAGCCACAGAAGGACAGAGTAGAAGGGAGAAAATAGTGACTAACATCGCGTGGGGGGAAAAGTGAGTGGACTACGAAAGAAGTAACTCTTGGGCCTTTCAGCCCCACTGCAGGGGAGAAGGATGATGTAATGAAGATAATGTGGTGAGTGAGCTGTAGATTAAGTGTGAGCAGGTGGAAATCAGAAGAAACTGAGAACCGGTCTCAGGAGTTTGACCCAGACAGTGAAGTGAAATGGAGATTATGGAAAAATCAGATTTGCAGATGTGTCACTGCATGCTTTTCCTAGACCAGAGGTTGCTTTAAATTAATGAGGTCAGAAAAGGGCTGACCAGCCCATGTGAGCTGCAAGAAAGAGAAGCAGCATTAAGTGATTATGCTTTATTTATAAAAATAGCCTTTTTTTCTCATACTGTATTTGAGGTCTTCTATAGGAACTTTGGAAAAATCTTATATTTCATTTTCATCACTGCTACTATTTATTTTTTTAACTTCAGAATGTTTTAGCTCAAATTGTAATGCTATTCTTTTCAGAACCTGATCTGCATGTGCCTCAAATAGTTCATCTTCAGGCTTAGTTTAAGTCTTGATCCTTACACCAGTACAGTACCTACGTACTCAAGTGAGTCCCTCTTTTGAGAAGTCTGTGTATGTCTTCTGCTGGTGGAGCATTCCAAAATATTCCAAATTATTTTTGTCTTTTATGTCTTGATCTTCATCTATGAACATTAAAATATCACTTAACATTATGTACTCACCATAATGTATTTTAGTCCTTCCCCTAACAAAAACATCTTTGAGTCATGCCAGCAAAAAAAATCATCCTTTATCTAAATATAAAAAACCATCAGTGGACCCATTCCCATTAGGATTCTTTGTAGACTCTGATCATTTTGTGGACCTTATTTCTGGCAGACAGCATGACATTTCATCTGATCTTCACCCTCTCCTCCAGCAATTACTAGGTTGCCTGTATTTCCTATTCCTTTAGCTCCTTCAGGTAACACTTACTGCATAAAATCTTCTATCAGGTACTTATTCGAGGGTGTCCAATATATATGTCACATCTGAATCCAGTTATTTTGGTTCATAATTCTTTTATCTAAGTAACAGTTCCTCTCCTGATGAACAGTTTTAAAGCCCTTACAGCTCATTGCTTAAGGGCTATATTTCCTTTAGTTGGTGAAGAAAAAAAAGATCTATAAGATCAAAATATAGGATTAACATTTACTGAATATAGTACAGGTATGATAAAGGAGAATTTTTAAATTTTGGAAGCTCAAATATATCCTGACTGTGAAGGAGGGAAATCTAATTATCATTCTCAGTAACCTATACAAAGTGCTCAGGGAACTAATATTTACTAATCACTAACAATTCAGTTTTCCAAATATGATAGGTTTTGATTTTTCTCACCCTTCAATAACTTGACTTTGATATTATTAAAAATATAGATGGTAATGCAGTCCTGAAAAGACTTCAATTAATTAAAAGCAATAATTCTATTACATTATGTGTAGTTATTAAATTTATGTTGATCTTTTAATATACTTTTAAATCTATGTAAGGAATAAAAAGATTTTATGTTAATTTATGTAATCTACCATTAGACAGATAAAATAAACCCTGTAGTCCACAAAGGTCATATTGTCAAATATCCTGTAGTGTGGTTTATGGTACCTTCTACCAAAAAATATAATTAAAAACAGTTCATAAAACAGAAGCAGTTCAGAGATAGATACTTTTTAAAATCTGTAATGCTAAATTGACTGTTAACTCCAGTAATGCAGAACTTTTAAGGAAGAATGGGAAGGAATTATGTTTAAGCTGATAATAAAGTCCAGAGTAGAAAGGAAATGTCAGACACACATCACATTTCTAAGTAAGAAACTCCTGTGAACAAGTCAATATTTGTACGTGTATTGCATTTGTGTGGCAAGGGTTTGGTAGCAGGGGGCTACAGGGGTGGCTTCTGTGACAAGCTGTGAGAAGCTTCCCCTGTGTCCAATAGAGCCAATGCCAGCCGGCTCCAAGATGGACCCACCACTGGCCAAGGCCGAGCCCATCAGTGACAGTGGTAGTGCCTCTGGGATAATGTACTTAAGAAGGGGGAAAAAAACGACCAAAAGTAATTGTAGCCAGAAAGAGGAGTGAGAATATGTGAGGAACAACTCTGCAGACACCCAAGTTGGTGAAGAAGGAGGGGGAGGAGGTACTCCAGGTGCTGGAGCAGAGATCCCCCTGCAGCCCATGGAGAAGACCATGGTGAGGCAGGCTGTCCCCCTGCAGCCCATGGAGGTTGATGGTGGAGCAGATATTCACCTGCAGCCTGTGGAGGACCCCATGCTGGAGCACATGGATACACCTGAAGGAGGCTGTGACCCTGTGGGAAGCCCATGCTGGAGCAAGCTCCTGGCAGGACCTGTGACCTCATAGAGAGAGGAGCCCATGCTGGAGCAGGTTTGCTGGCAGGACTTGTGACCCCATGGGGGACCCACACTGGAGCAGCTGGTGAAGAGCTGCAGCCCGTGGGAAGGACTCATGTTGGAGAAGTTGGTGGAGGACTGTCTCCCGTGGGAGGGACCCCACGCTGGAGTAGGGGAAGAGTTTGAGGAGTCCTCCCCAATGAGGAGGAGGAAGTGGCAGAGACAACGTGTGATGAACTGACCACAACTCCCATTCCCTGTCCCCTTGCGCTGCTTGTGGGGAGGAGGTAGAGAAATTGGGGGGTGAAGTTGAGTCCAGCAAGAAGGGAGGGGTGGGGGAAGGTGAAGGTGTTTTGAAGATTTAGTTTTATTTTCTCATTACCTTACTCTGATTTGTCTGGTAATAAATCAGATTAATTTTTCTGAGTTGAGTCTGTTTTGCCCATGACAGTAACTGGTGAGTGATCTCTCCCTGTCCTTCTCTCGACCCAGGAGCCTTTTCTTATATTTTTTCTCTCCCCTGTGCAGCTGAGAAGGGCAGTGATAGAGCGGCTTTGGTGGGCACCTGGCCGACAGCCAGGGTCAACCCACCACAGTCCTATGTAATCAAAATGCAGCTAATAACCACCTTCTATGCACAGGTCTGGGGAGATAAATGTCTCGAAATTTGAATCAAAGAAAATATTTGTCCTTCATTTTAATCATGAATGAGACTGGAAACTAGCTGTACTTGTTTAAACAAGTGTTCCTTATAATATCTCTTTGGTATAAAACTGATTTGAGTTGGATTTTTGGTGTGGGTTGTTTGGTTTTTTTTTTAATTAGTTCAGTTGTTTCAATATTGTAAGTAAAAATGCCTTAATAATACTGGATAAACCAAAATAAGTAGCATACTGAGACACCTCTATTTCCACTAGAGGTTATAAATAGATGGAATGTTTCCAAGCATGGATGAATGGAACAAATGATTTGTCAACTAGATCAATATCACTTGCTATATCTAAAAACATAAACATGTCAAGAGACAGCAGTATTTTCAGGCAATATTCCTTTTTTCTTTCTTTTTCTTTTTTTCCTTTTTCCTAAGCTTGCTCATAGTACACTTTGCAGTCCTATAATACTGCTGTATACCAAAAAGATCCATCCACTTGAGAGGTGTGGGAAGAGCGGTTGCCAGTGAAGACTGAGGCAAAAAAGTTGTTGAGTACCTCAGCCGTCTCCTCATTCATTGTTACTGGTTTCCCAGTTGTGTTCATCCAGGATATGCTTTCTTTGACCTTCATATACCAATGTCGTGGTGAAGTCACCTCTAATAATTGGATACTTCTGATAAAAAAAATAGAAGAACCAGGCTGAGGAAAATCAGTGCTCAGGTGATGCTCTGGGGTGTGGGGAGCATTGTGTGTGTGTGATCAGTGCTCTATTACCCTTTTTTGTCTCTCTCTTTTGAACTATTTTATAACAGAATGGCTGAGTTAGTCCACAGCCTTTTACAACCACTCTCACTTTCCTCCAATGACTAAGTCATTTTTTCTCATCTTTTGGTAGCCCTCTGACCTTCACATACCTTGATCAGTCAAAATCATTCTACTGGCCAGTCTTCGTTTATGATGGATAGTCAGAAGGGAAAAGGACTCTATTTGAATTAATGAGATTGCCAAAGACCAAGCAACACAGAGGTAGCAAAAAAGGAATTTATTCAGTTCCACCTATTGTACTTGCAGTGTGAAAGCAGGTGTCTGTGATTTTAGGATATTCAGATCTTCTCAGTGCAGCTCTTTGGTGAAATGTCAGGCTATACTTGAGGAATATGTGGCTCAAATTTTAACTTTCATTGTGGTCTGTGATGGTGGCCACAGGGAAACTTCATTTGTTAGTTCATTCCTGGACTACATGAAGACATCTTGACTTTCTTGCCTTGGGAATGGAATACTTTTTACTACATGTCACAGTAAGTTATTCTATCTCCCCCACCAATAACACGAGCTAAGGAGGCGGCCTTGTGTTATAAACATTTAAGCTAATGTCTTCCCATAAGAGATTTGAGCTGAAGAAATGAAAATTATTTTTTCTTCCCCCTTCCCTAAGTCTTGAAGAAGGTGACAGAAATTCAGTCATCTCTCGGATTGTTCAGGAACCGCCTTGTGTCTAAAGATTGGGAAGGACTGAGAAAATCATGACCAGAAACAACAGAGAAAGCACCATAATATATAAAAAGTGTTTTCTTATTCCTGGACACTGTTACTGTACACATATAGTTATATACATATAGCATGTACAATGTAAGTACATACATATAAAATACACATTATATAAAAAATAATTTACATACATATAGATAAGCTGTATGATATTATATACATATAGTTATGTATATATTAAAAAATAAAGGCTATACGCTATAGAAATAATATTTTATTTCTTGTGGTACTTACCACTATTTATGACAAAGTGACACAATATCTAAACATAGACAAAGGGTCAAATTCCTTTCCTGACAAGTGTATGTTCTAGACCGAGCCACATCTTCAAACTAATTTATGACTAGAGCTAGGGAAATTCTCTTATTCGTTCATGTCACTGGCAAAACTCCCACTTCAGTGGGATCAGGGTTTGATCCTGTTGACCAGAGTAGCAAACGTGAAAAGAAATGAAATGGCTAAACAGTAAGCAACGTGTAGACCATTGTGGACTTCAACGTGTATGACCCTTTGGCTTAAAAAAGGCATAAGCTTCTCCCTTGCAATGAGACTTTGCAGGTCTGTTTCTAGATTTTGAAGTCATAGTTAGTTGAAGAGTTACTACCTTGTTTTCATCATTTTTTCCCTGCAATTCCAGCTCTGGGTTGTTGATAGGTGTCCAGCCAGAGCAGGACATCAAAGCAAGGAAGAAAACTGTCCTTCCTCTGCTCTAAATGCCCCTCTTAACTTTATACAGTACTGACAGCTCCAAGGAGAGATGCTGGCTGGTCTGAATGCTGTAAGGGTGACGACACCTGAAGTGGAGACAGAAGACCAAGATTTTGGGAAGCTGACTAGAGAGAAAGGCAAAACTTGTGGGCGTGAGGGAGACTACAGAGCTATAGGAAGGAAGACTGATGCTACCAGCAGGCAAAGGAAATGATGGGTACAACAGCAGTTGAGGAGACAGACAAATAGGAACTTGATTTTGACTTGTTCTTCAGGTGGTAAATGGATATGGCATGATGGGACACCTGGGTTTAGGTGAACAAAATAACTGCTCAGGAGCCACTTGACAATTTGCTTTGCCCTTTTCCATCTTTTCCTCGTTGCACGAATGATTATGTTCTTGTCTGCTTCCCAGCATTCATCCTCCCTCTTTCAGAGATTAAAATGTGGAATTTTTTGTTCTGGGCATAAGCTAGTTTTTGAAGGAAAGGTTATATAGACAGAGTATTATGTATTCCAGTGTCGTTTATGTGGGTAATTTGGAACATGTATTGTGAAAAGGTTTGTATTTGCAGGACTCGCACTCTGAAGATATTGAATGGTACCAGAGAGAATGCACTTCTCTTTCTCCCTCTCTCACGGAGTCCTTCTGTGATGCTAATCAGAGCAGATTTAGAGTGCATAGTAAATAAAGACTGAACAAAGGGACCTATCCTGAGGAGAAGTAAAGAAAGTATTGAGTAGTTGTTATGAAGCGTAAAGTGTCTATTGTGTACTTTGAATGGCATGAGTATTGTAGGGAAAAGGAAAATCATAGAATTAAAGCCAGCCTGTAAGCATAAGCATAGCATGCTGAGTTAAAGTTTCTAGAACAACTGCAAATGGTGTTTTCCTAGATGTTTCCTAGGTTTTTTTAACAGCTTGATTTTGAAACATTAATATTCTCTAAATAAGGGATTTTTGGTTTCATTCTGTATAATTGTGTCTATGCTGATTCGTAAGTACACCTTTCTGATGATAATAGCTCACCTCCCAGATCTTTGAAGAAAACTGTCTTGGCAAAGAGACCTAAGGTTAATGCCTGGTATGAAGCTGTTATTCCCAACTTCACAGTACACAAAAAATTACTGACCTGCCTGAATAAGAAATTAATATTTTACCGCTGGTTGATTTACTGGCAGGATAGATCTCTTTAGCTTGAGAATTTTCTGTTTAAGTGATCTTAGAGCAATTTGTTTTGTTTCTAGCTAACGTAAGGAAATGTGTAGGGTAAAATATTTGTGCAGAGAAACTAAACATTTGAAATGTCATGGTGGATCAAAGTTGACTATATTTCCTAAATTAAAGGAGGCCAGAGGTTATCTGCCAGAGTCACAAACAGTAGAAGAGAGATACTGAAAAACAGTCTTGTTATGTATGTTGGAATACTATGTCAATGAAAATTACACAATGAACTTGTTTACTACAGCAATCCAGATTCATTCCCAGCTGGTGTGTAAATATGATAAAAATGTTTATTTGTTTAAATATATTAACAAAGAACATGATTGGTTTTTTTCCTGAAATTACAAGATTAAGAACTGTCGTGGTTTAACCCAGCAGGCAGCTAAAACAGCCACACAGCCGTTTGCTCACTCCCCCACCCCACCCAGTGGGATTGGGGAGAGAATCGAAAAGAAAAAGGTAAAACTCATGGGCTGAGAAAGACAGTTTAATAGTACAGAAAAGGAAGAAAATGATAGAACAATATACAAACCAAGTGATACACAGCACAATTGCTCACCACCAGAGCCAGTGCTCAGCTAGTTCCTGAGTCACGCCACCTCCTGGCCACTCCCCAGTTATACACTGAACATGACATCGTAGGGTATAGAATATCCCTTTGGCCAGTTTGGGTCAGCTGCCCTGGCCGTGTCCCCTCCCAGATTCTTAGGCACCCTCCACCTTCTCATTGGCAGGGCAGTATGAGAACCTGAAAAGTCCTTGACTGCTTGGCAACAACTAAAATATCAGTGTGTTATCGACATTATTCTCATCCTAAAGCCAAAACATAGCACTACACCAGCTGCTAGGAAGAAAATTAACTCTGTCCCAGCTGAAACCAGAGCAAGAAAGAAAAGACCTGGAATAGGCATTGTAATGACAAAGGATATGGAAAGACTTGGTGCCTTCTTTGGCTCCATCTTTGTTGTGGCATGGTTGGCTTTTAGGCCCCTGATGTATCCTGTGTCCAGTGGCAGAGTCTCTGAGAATGAAGACTACTAATGGTAGAGGAAGACCAGGCAAGGCAAACTGGAGAAGCATAAGCCTATGGGACTGGATATGTTCAAGGATGCTGAGGGAACAGTCTGAAGGCTTTGCAAGAGGTTGTGGCCATTCAAGGATGTCCCTGATGACTAGAAAAAGGCAAATCAATCTACATTCGTGAAAGGCAAGGAGAAGGATTCAGAGAACTATAGGCTAGTCAGTCCACCCTTGGCCCTGAAGGCGGCCATGGACTAAATTGTACTGACTTGCCATTTCCAGGGACACAAAACCCATGGTGACTGGTAATAGCTAGTTTGCATTCACTAAGGGAAAATTGTGTCTGACCAACCTGATTGCCTTCGAGGATGAGATGACTGGCTTGGGGGATGAAGGAGACAGCAGAGGATATTGTTTACTCTGACTGTAACAGAGCCTTGGACACGGTCTCCTATAGTAGTATTTCTGCAGCCAAAGTGGTAAAAATAGGCTGGACAGCTGGAAAACTTGCTAGGCTGCCAAAAGATTATGATCAGTGGTGTGAAGTCCAACTGGCAGGTGATTACTAGTGGCATTCCTCAGCAGCTGATACAGGGGCAAATACTGATTAATGTCTCTATTAATGGGCTGAGTGGTGAGAATTATGATAAATCCTCATCAAGTTTGCAGATAGCACCACATCATGGGGGACCAATCAATACATTGGAGAGCAGGACTGTCATTCAGAGAGGTTTCAGTAAGCTAGAGAAATGGGCTGACAGAAATGTCATGGAGCTCAGTAGTGGCAGACTAAAGAACATAAGGCTAGGGGGAGATCTAAATGTCACTTTCAACTTCTTAAAAGGGATTTATAGAGAAGATGGAGCTAGACTTTTGTCAGAGGTTCACAGCAAAAGGGCAAGAGGTAATGAACAGAGGCTGCAGCAAGGGAAATTGTAATTAGATCGAAGAAGAAAAAAATCTTCACCATGAGGACAGTCAAACACTGGACCAGGTTGCCCAGAGAGTTTTGGATTCTTCATTTCCAGAGACAGCTAAATTTGAACTTATCCCTGCATTGAGATGGGAGTTGGAGATAAAAGCTTTTCCAGCCTGACATATTTAATGATATTGTGAAGAAGGAACTGATGATCACAGAATTCTAGGACCCAAGTTTATGATGTTAGAAAAGGCCTGTTAGATGGTCAAGTCTATAATTTCTCAAGAAGAAAAAGAGATTATTGCTTGATACTTACATAAAGGAGGTGTTGGAGTGACTTTCCTGTTTGTGTGAACGTAGGCCAGGAGCTATGACAGTTACTGTACTCCACAAAGCATTGTAGACAGTCTTTTGATCTTTGAAAGACAAATTGTAGCAAAGCCACACACATAGCTTAGCTTTATTTGCAGCATAACTGAGAATGGGTACGTTCTATTTTATTGTCTTACTGATAAAATAGAATCTGGACCTTTGGAAGGACTTGGGTAGGAAGCATTAGTAACTCATTTACTGGCTGAAAAATGCACAAGTTTGAGGGACTTCTGTCCCAGAAACTTCTCAAATCTTCTCTCTTGGAATATTATCAAATGTTTTCAAATACTTTCTTTTAAGGGTTGCAGTTATCCCTAAAGATACATTGGAGTAATTCTTGTTCTATGTAGTAATTAACCAAATGTAAGAAATTGGCTACATCTGATCTAAGTCAGTATGACTACATATCGGTTAAGTCTATTTTAGTTTTGACTGTTGCATGCCTGGTAATCTTCTGAATAGCTTAACGCGGATCTCCTGTATGCTATTCATCTGATTAATGCAGAAGATTTTGTTGTCATAGACAGGCATCGGAAAGTCAGATTTTTAAAACCTGTTTGGGGTGTTAGTAATACTATGGTCATCCTAAGGAAAGAGGAAAGGCTTCAATAATTTCAAAGAATTTAGGATATATTTGTGAGTATGCTGATAATTTTGTTTCATACAGTGACATACTCCCTGAGGATTATTGTGATTTTTGGCATGCTTCACAATATCTTACTGTATGTGAGAGAGCGCTCATGGTTATCACAGTGACCAAAAGGCATTTGTTCCTCTTTTAACCCTTGTGATAGCAGTTCTCAAACCAACACATGTAGCTGAAATGTATATGTAGGTACTTGGGACAATGTTCTGGCAGATGAGCGCATCTTCAGGAGCCCAAATATCCTAGTATAGATTCACCTCATCCCATACTAAGGACTGATTTGTGTTTTGGTATCTTGTTTACTTTGTTATCATCCTTACTTCCTGTATTCCGTAATTCTGTAATCCTATGGACTTGCAAATGTCAGTTTGACAGACCAAATGTTACGTCCTGCTCTTAATCTGATTAATGAGCTCCTTGATTCCCTGAAGGACGAAACTCCCCTGCCCATTAATGGTAGTGTGCACTTGGCACTATGTTACTGTATTTATATGAGTCTGTATGTTAACAAACACACACAACACTATTGTCCGCTTGTGGTGAACACGTATAGCTTTTTACAGGCTCTGAAACAAAAACAGACAGGAAGCTAATAAATAATTTTGCAGTAATTAGTATTTATGGTGACTTACCCTTCAGCATCACTCTGAAGTATGCCATAAGATGTGAATATTAAGGTGCACTTGCAAAATAAGTTAATTTAAAAGACATTCTATTAGTAAAAATTTCTTGCTTGGGTCAATACTATGGAATTATAGATTAATTATTGCATAAAATCATTGGCTGTCCATAGACTAATTTGCACTATAAAATGAAGTTAGAGTTAAATATACTCTTTTTAATTTCTTTCCTTCAAGAAATAGAATACTATTTCTTTGACTAGTTTTCCAGAAAATTCAGCACATGATGCAATCATCTGTGTCTGTTTTCTTGCTTGCAGTATGGCCATAAGCCTAAGGAATTTGCAAATGAGGGGGTTTTTTTTAAGAAAAAAATATTTCTGCCATGTCTAGCCTTGATTATACTCACTTTGCATAGATGGAAAGCGTTGCTCTAAAGTTGTTTTTTTTTTTTTTAAGGTATGTTTTAACTGTGATAATCACAAAAATTACTAAGGAAGGAGGATTTATGTTCAAAGTTTCTTTTAAAAAGTCCATCATGACTGCAGGAAACTTAATTGCTTGTTCAGTCTGTACACGTTAGATGGTCATTGAAAGGAGAATCTTAATTTTCTAACATTCTGTTAGGAACATCGAGATCTATTCTTTCCAAGATGGATGCAGGACACTACATGGTTCAGGAAACTGGTAATGCAACACCAAGCCTATTGTTACACAATTCACTGCCTCAGATTCAGACATGGTGATGACTGGAAGTCATTACAATCTGACAACTGCTCCATAGATTTACGTCAAAGGGAATGATGATTCCAGTCTGGTTTGTTAAGGGCACCTGTCTGCTTAATAAAATCATCTCTATTATTGGTTTAGATTTCAAAGACTAAACACGGGTAGAAAACAACCATTCAGGAAAAGCGAGTGCAGTGGGCTTGTGCAAATAAATACTCACTGCCCTCGTGCCTCCTGGGAGCTTTCTGGAATCCTTAATTGATTCACAGATCTCAGCTGCTCTTGAACGCTGAACAAACTAAAGGCAGTTTGCTTAGCTGTTTTCCTTGAGAGAATCCATGATACTTTCTCACAAATATAGAGATGTTGCGTTCAGTCACTGATGCCGCATGTGGGGTTGGAATGGGGATAGCTCTCTCCCAAAAGCAATGATTTTCTGATCTAGAACTTAAACATTTTCTCAATCTCATGAGAAAGTTTTTCAATCCCACACTTCCACTATTGCAATTCAATGCTTATAGGATTGTATCTTCAGCATGAGACAGTGATTAGTTCTCTGTTTCAGGGGGAAAACAGGACATCTGACAAGCTGTCAAAACCTTATCTTTTAGTACATGTCTTGTGTTCTTTTGTTCTCTGGATAAGCAGCATAAATGTGATGACAGTATAGAAATGGGCATATAAATAACTAGTTTAAGTCTCTTTCACCCAAATGTGTTAAAAATAGGTATGAAATTCAGGAATTTAGGTCAGATAACTTTAATTCCATACCTGGAATTTAATTTTTTTTTCTTTTGCACTGCATTTCCAAATGAGATTAAACCTCTTATAAACTGATTGTATTCGAAGTCAATTCATGTAGCAGCTACAGGCCAATGACTATGCAGCATTTATTTCAGCAGTCCTGACAGGTGTGCAGATTACAATTGTCCTACTAAGATGCATCCTCCTAAGTTAGTTTCTTTGCTGGTGTAAACTGATATCACCCTATGAAATTCAAAGGGTACGTATGAATTTAGCTACAGATGCATTAGATCAGACTAGTGCTTTCTCAGTATGTGTTCTAGGCATATTTAGACCACGTAATCAAAAGCTGAGGCAAGAACTAAATATGAAAGCTACAGTCTAGCATCTTCTTAAGTGAGGGAGGAAATGGTAAATGCAGAATTCAAAAATATATATTGTGGGTTAGGGATACTGTGTTGGGTTTGCATGGCAAGGTTTTGGTAGCAGGGGGCTACAGGGGTGGCTTCTGTGAGAAGCTGCCAGAAGCTCCCCCTGTGTCTGACAGAGCCAATGCCAGCCGGCTCTAAGACGGGCCCGCCGCTGGCCAAGGCCAAGCCAATCAGCGCCTCTGTGATAACATATTTAAGAAGGGAAAAAAACCAGAGAGAGCTTTTATAGCCAGAGAGAGGAGTGAGAAGATGTAAGAAACTCTGCAGACACCAAGGTCAGTGCAGAAGGAGGGGGAGGAGGTGCTCCAGGCACCGGAGCAGAGATCCCCCTGCAGCCCGTGGTGAAGACCATGGTGAGGCAGGCTGTCCCCCTGCAGCCCATGGAGGAAGGATGAGGGGGTGTAGAGATTCCACCTGCAGCCTGTGGAGGACCCCACGCCGGAGCAGGTGGAGGCACCTGAAGGAGGCTGTGGCCCCGTGGGAAGCCCACGCTGGAGCAAGTTCCTGGCAGGACCGGTGGACCCGTGGAGAGAGGAGCCCATGCCAGGGCAAGTTTGCTGGCAGGACTTGTGACCCCATGGGGGACCCACGCTGGAGCAGTCTGTTCCTGAAGGTCTGCACCCCGTGGAAGAGACTCATGTTGGAGCAGTTCGTGAAGGACTGTCTCCCGTGAGAGGGACTCCATGCTGGAGCAGGGGTAGAGTGTGAGGAGTCCTCCCCCTGAGGATGAAGAAGTGGCAGACACACCGTGAGATGAACTGACCGTAACCCCCATTCCCCGTCCCCCTGTGCCGCTGAGGGGGGGGAAGGTTGAAGCCAGGAGTGAAGTTGAGCCCGGGAAGATGGGAGGGGTGGGGGGAGGTGTTTTAAGAGTTGATTTTATTTCTCATTCCTCTACTCTGTTTTGCCTAGTAATAAATTAGATGAATTTCCTCTCCAAGTTCGGTCTGTTTTGCTCGTGACAACAATTAGTGAGTGAGCTCTCCCTGTCCTTATCTCAACCTACAAGCATTTCGTTATGCCTTTTCTCCCCTGTCTAGTGAAGGAGGGGAGTGACAGAGCAGCTCTGGTGGGCACCTGGCACCAGCCAGGGTCAACCCACCACAGATACCTAAGTGTGAGTGTAGTAAAACTGATTTTCTAGGTATGTAATTTTCCTTGCCCTTCTCCTCTTACACATTTTCCTGTTGCCATGCACACAAACATCCTCAGTTTTGTCAGGATGCCTGTTTATAGGGCCATTTTTTTCAACCCAATCAAGGAATTGATTTGGGCTAATAAAAAAAGCGGCCAGGGAAGGCTTTTTTCATTTTTACCCGAGAATCCTAATCAGAGCTGTAGCACAGGTTAGTAAATGATTGTGCTAGCACAGTAGAAGGCAAAGTGCACCATAAGACAGGGGAAGGAATAGTTTAAGCTGCTATTGCCACTAAACACTTTGCACTTGAAAAGATAGTTTTAGAGTTTCAGTAAACATGTAACTAATGCTGTGTGTTTTCAACAAGATACTAACATCTGTCCACCAAAGATTCCAACAAATGTAAAAGGAAAAGACAAGTGGGCTTACTTAACGGAGATTCAAATTAAGTGGGAAAACTGGGTTGATAGCAGCTGTGTGCCTTTACTTAGAAACCAGTCACACCAGTTATACTTTGGAGATGCTGTTTCTAAGCTTCAGTGTGTGAGTCAAGAAATTTGACTCATAACAGAAAATGAAAAGCAGAGGATATGAGAAAGTGGCATACCAGAGGGATCAGATTTGCTGGCTGTTACCTCGATAACTTTTTTGGCAGGAGATACAGGTGACCTCTGATTTTAAGCGGCCAAGGGGGTGCGCAACCTGAACTAGGGTCAGTATCATAGGAGGAAATAAAAGGCGTGCTCTGCCCCAGAGTCTAACACATAAAATTGAATAAGCTGTCAGCTTTATGTAACTATTTACTCTAGGGCAGAAATTAGTAGTTACCTTAGCAACACTAGTATCACCTGAGACATAGCTGTGCTGGCTCTGATTTACAGAGATGCGTTTACTTTGACAATGTATTAAGTAACCTTTTTGAATGTTTTACTGTGTTTTTATGATGAATGAGATGTATTGCAGCCAAGAAAAATGGTTTCTCCAGATTTCAAAATGCTACATGCTGGTCAGACCCTTACCTGGCATAAATCCAAAAGACTTCATCTCCAATGAAGTAATGTTGATTTATTACAATGGAAGAACCAGCTCATCATTTTGAGCAGTGCTGTGGTTTATTACCAGTCACTCTTTTCACTTGTCAGGTATGAGGGGATTTGATTTGCTTCCCACGGTATTTGTAATATCATGATCATGGAAATGAGAACGGTTAACAGTCGTTGGTGCGGCTAGATCTACTGGGGCAACTGAAATGTCCCTTTGCTGCTATATTCAGGGTTGGCTTAGATTCTCTTCTGTCACAGGATGCTTCAAATATTGAGGACGCAACAAAGAAGTTATTGCTGAAAGCACAGCTTTCTATCAGGAAAGTTCTGAATTTACTCTTATGATACTGCATGGTTCACATTACATACTAGCTGAATTATTTAATCCAATAAAGTTGCCACCAGTCCAAGCTTCCTTATATACGTACCACACAGCCATCGTCCAAAGATACATTAAAGTATATTGAATCCTATTTTAAAGACTCCAAGCAAGAGTAAGTCTGCCATCTTCCAGGCTAAATTGTTATTAGCTCTCAATACATGGAAGCTGCACCTTATTTGGATGCTGAATTTACTGAATTTTTAGCTGTTTCAGCTGATGTATTGTGGGTGAATTCTGATACTGCAGATATGCAGGTTACTTTAAAGTATAGGTACTCTGCATACACTGGGAAGGTTTATCCTTATTCTTCTCCACAGTAAACTAAACAGGTTGAATTTATGGCATGCACAGGCCCCAATCAGCGGGACATGGTATCCTTCTACCACCTTAGACATCTTGTCCTTAGAGGCAAAAAGACTTTCCTAATTTTGTTTCATTTCCTTATGCCTCCTAGGCCTACAGTTTACCGGATGCAAGGAGGCTAGGTATTGAGTTTTATTTTGTTTCTCCAGCTATATATTCTTTTCCCACCTGGAAACCTTGTCCTGGCAAATTTTGAGAACTTCTTCTTTGGCCAGGATTTCCAGGCACGTGTCAGCCCTGTTCTAAATGGAAGGTTTCAGCCATACTGCAAACGGGCCATAAGGTATGTGCAAAAAGCCATAACAGCTACCACATGTTCAAAAATCTGAGCCATACGCAGCATGAGCATGCTGTGGATGGAAAAAAAAGATGCAGAGTAACCCCATTGCTTTCTGAGAATATATGAATTCTCGGGTTAGACTACAAAGATACAAGCCACACTTGCAAACAGGGGTATACTATGAAGTTTCCAAAAAGTGCTGGACTCATTGTGCATATTTTAAGCAATGCATATGTGCTGCAGTTTTCCAGGAAATTCCAAATTAGTATAATAAGCGTATTCCCATTTTATATAACCAAGTAACAACTAATCCATTTAACTGCATCTTCGACATCAGCACTCATGTCCAAGCTGTTCCCTGCAATGACTCAAAAGACTTTCTTTGATTGATGCATTCTGGAGCAAACTCTACTACGCTGCGGGGTAAAATCTTCATTCTTTATTATTAAGTGCATTATCTTGTGTTTTGCCATAGTAATACACACTGTTGCTTTGACAACATCCTAACCAGTCAATTCACACCTTTCTGTAGCAGAAAATTGTTTTCATTGTTACTTACTATACTGTAACTTTCATGTTAGCTGCAGATATTACTAGGCATCACCTAGACTGCTGATAAAATTACTGAATAATTTTGGATGATAGATTGATCCCTGCTGGACTTTGCTAATCATGTCTTTATGCCCTATAACCAAATATGATTTTTGGAGATCTGTCAGTGATTCAACTTTTATTCCATCTATTGTGCTCTCTTATTTTTTTGTTAAAAATATTGCCAATATGAAAGTAGAAAAAAGTTAAAAGCTTTTAAGAAATGCTGGTATATTGTTGGTGGCATTGTTGTATAAACTAAGCAGGTAATCGTGCCTAGAAAGAGTTAACAGGACTGTATCTTTTAACAAGACCCCCTTCTCATGGCTAGCATCAATTCTGTTTTTAACTTGAATTTCTGCTGTTGATCGTATAGAATCTTGAGTAAACTGGGGTTGTTTTTTGTGTAAGGTTTGAATCAAGACAGTGTTTGTTTAGTTCCCCCAGCAATCAAATCTTTATCTGAATCCTTTTCTAATATCAAAACTAGATCTCGACTTTTTAAATCCTTTAAAACTTTCTCAGATTGATTCAGAACTTTGACTTAAACTGATATCCCTCGTTTGTGGGGCAAACTCTTCAGCTATTTCCTTGAAAACAACCACTCCAGTCAGATGAAAACATTTCCTTTTTAAAGGGTTACAGATTCTGCTACTGCATCATATTCTCCCATTGCATTAATGATAATTAATTTTTTTCCATCCCTGTATTAAACTTGCTGTTCTTTCCATAATATTTTATTACATGTGGAAACCTGCTCTTGCTTTGTGCCAAATATGATTGCAATTGTCAGGTGAGTATTTATTTACTACTACTTCTGATTTTTCTGTCTATGGTTAATAATGGCTTGATTCCTCATCTAATGATCTTTTATCTTCCCAATATAAAAAAGATATATCTTTTTATTTCTTTCATGTTGGTTACAGTTTTGTGGGGTTTTGTTGTTGTTGGTTTGGCTTGGGTTTTTTTACCCAGGGTAGTAATCTGGGTTGTCTTCTTCTAAAATTAATATTCTAAAATTACCTTTATGTTACAATAGTAAAAAATGTGAAATACATTTTCAAATGAATTGATTCATTAGTGGCAAATATTATGTTATCAAATACAAAGATTGATCAAATATTTCATATCTGTATTTTCAATGGGAAGGGGAGGTTTAAATTAAAATTTTAATAGAATTAGTCTGTCCAGTTTGGGGGAGGGGAAGGTGTTAATCATTTCCAGGTTTTGGGTGGGGTTTTGGTGTAGGAAAATAGTTTCTATCTCAAAATTAGATTTCTTTTTTCTTACTGGTCTATACCCACCTGTTATTTTTCTTCATACTCTTTTCAGTTTATTTTGCATATGTTGTCATCATTTGAGATGAGATCAGTGTTTGTTTAGCTTTTATTTATTCTTCATATTTCTAGTCATTGAGAATAACTTGAAGTACTAAGTGAGGTCCTTGGTGCTGCATGGAACTTCTGTGATGTGTTTATTTAATAGATGCTCAAAAGGTTACTAAAGATACCACATAACCCTGGAGAAATGGTGGGAACAGGTGAATATCCATTCTCTTGTTTCGATAAACATATGGAAGACAAGATTATTTAAATGTGCCTATTTGGGAGATGGCTCACAGAGTGAGAGATCTGACTTATATTCCTCTCAACATAAGCTATTTGAGGTGTTTGTGAAATGCATGGAGCGGATTCATTCCTGGATTTTTTTACTGTACCACTGAAACACTCATGAGCGAGATGTCTAGTAGTGGTGTTCGTGGCTCTTCTTTACCTCACAACCTTTTCCTCTTCTGGGTAAGTATAATAGTGCTCTTTACCTCTAATTTCTGGTTCAACTTCATTCTGGGCCACCATTTACCAAATATTACTCTTGTACTCTTCGTGCTTTCTACTGCACTCAGGGGTTCATCCCACAAATGAGCTTTGGCACCCCTTACACTGCAGGATGATACCGTGCAGTGCAGGACCGAGTCCATCATTGCTTGAAGTAGATCTTAATAAAGGCCACTTATTTGTTTACATTTCAGTAAATTTAGTGTGCAGAAGTCTGAGCAGATGCACACAGAGTAAAAGCATTCTTTTTCTGAAATGTTTCAACTGTAGAAACAGTCTTCAAGGTGCACAGCTGAACATGGTGTTCTTGAGCCATGGTTCACTGTCTTGCAGCACCAACCCTCCTTGCAGAACAGTGTGGATCCAAAGACCGGACACGCTCCCTCTGAGGCTTCCCTTGCTGGAGGAATTGCTAAAATTCTTTTTTTCTAGCAAGCTATACTACAAAGCAGCTACCATGTATTAAAGGTGTCAGGAGTTAAGGAATGACTTCCTAAAACCACGATGAGTTTGCAAGCTGTGGGGGAAAGGGTTCAGTTTAAGTGATGGATGAAACATTTTTTTAATTGCCATGAGAGCTGCAGGAGTGTCTAGAGAATGGAGGATCATGTGAATTCTAGTGCATCTAGCTCTGCAGTGTTGCAAGGGCACAACACAAGTGCATGAAATAATGGCTAAAATAGAGAAGTATAACAGCTCTAGAAAAATAAGAAATCAGAGATTTGTTTCTCTAATTGTAAACACATGGATAAGAGTAACAGTTCCACATCTGAAAGTAAAGGTTAAAATCAACTCCTTAGGTGCAAAGGAAGAAAAGCAAACATTTTTTACATACGTTTTTGGACCCTGTGGGTTTCTCCTGGAACAGTTCCCTTGGAATTGCTTCTTTCCTGATAGGAGGAACTAATCTTTATGTACAGGAGCAGTGCCTGAAGAAATCATTAGGGCAATGAATATTTCAGAAAGAGCATGGGGAGCACTTCAGGGAGAAAGGCATATCAGCAGAAAACCTGTTCTGAGGAAGTTTATGGCATTTTAAATCATTTCCTGGTCTCTTTTTTGCATGTTAGAAGATCATTATATTGCAACATACATGCATCACATTTTTGAAAGCTGGATTTTTCCCTGCTACAAGGGGAGAGGGTTACTGATATCTGTTCGAGAAATGCATTATATTTCTTATCGTATTTGCTGCAATAGTGCTTGGATTCTGCTTTTGTTTTTGTGATGGGGGTGATGAATGCCCAAAGAGTAGCGATAAAAAGCCAGACCTTGCCAATCCAGGAATTTGTGGGGTGAGAATATGCTACTGAACACAATGAGAGGTGGAAGGTGGTATCCTGCTGCTGATCACATGCTTGTCCTCTTTGCAGTGACATGCATGGATAGTACACCAGCTCCTTCTCTGCCCGAGTTCCCTAGAAGTGAAGTGAGCTGCTTTCACTAGAGCAAACGTGCATTGTCTCTGTGCAAGGTAGGGGCTCAGAGTTCTTGCTGCTTATTCCTGTTGTCCTTGGGAGCAATGCTCAAGTAGGAACTCCACTTAGCAAAGCTACCAATGAGGTATCGTTTGTTTCCTTCTGCAAGCTTCAGCACCCCACTGATGGGAACCAATTGTGGCCACAATGTCCTTTGGAGACCTTCTTGTGAGTGAGCTATCCCACACAGCTCAACACCCACATCTGTTTCAGCATGTATGCCTGCAATTTCAGGAACCTATGCTCCTGAGTCCTCCACACTTTTAAGGCCAGGCAAGCTAAAAGGAAGAGGACTATACACATTTCTTTACTCCTGGTCTTTCCTAGTCGGTGAACAAAACAAAAGGGAAGAAGAAGAGGAGGTAGCCATGGTTTTCTTGTCTGGGGACTGCTGATTCCATGCCACCATCAATGGCAGGCTTTGTTTCAGCTCAGCCCTGAGTGCTTTGCCTGCTGTGGCAGACAAAGTCTCATCAACAGATCTCCAAGTCTCATGTGACCGACAGTGACAATGAAGACAGTGCTTATTTGATGTTTTGTTTTGAATTATACCATAGCCAAGCTTTCCTTCCTCATGATTTATGGGTGATGATTCCCAGTGGAGTGCTTAGTCTGACTGAGGTTGGGCTTTTATAGTCCAGGCACTAGCTCTGCCCTGCCTGTCTGCAGTTCACGGGCACATCATAAAACATGGCTCTCTGTTATGCAACTTTGTGCCTGGGTAGTAATGAAGATGGTTAAAGGAAGGAGAAGATAACCAGGCTAATCCTAAACCTGCTAGAATACCTTGGAGGACTCTGGATAACCTGTTGTGAGTCAAGTCTGGTGCAAAGGTATCCCTGGCTTTAGTCTTTTGAGGGAGGATTGAAATATGAACCTTCTTCATGCTGAAATGTCCTCGCAAAGATGTACAACTGTGGTGGGTTGACTGTGGCTGGCTGCCAGACACCAACCCAGCTGCTCTCTCCCTCCCCCTGCTCAACAGGACAGGGGAACAAAATAGGGAAAAAAACTCATGGGTTGAGATGAAGACAGGGAGATCACCTACCAATTACTGTCACAAGCAAACCAGACTTGACTTTAATTAATTAATGGGGAAAATTAATTTATTGCCAATTAAATTAGGGTTGGATAGTGAGAAACAAAGACAAAAGCTAAAACATCTTCCCTCCACCCCACCCCTTCTTCACAGGCTGAACTTCACTCCTTCATTCTGCACTCTATCTCCTCCACCTTCCAAGCAGTATAGAGGGTTAAGGGTTGTGGTTGATCCATAACAGCTTCTCTCTACTACTTCTTCCTCTTAACACTTTTCCTCTGCTCCAGCATGAATCATTCCCATGGGCTACAGTCCTTCAAGATAAACCTGTTCCAGTGTGGGCTCTCCATGGGCCACAGTTTCTTCAGAAAATGCCCATCACTCTGGAATGGGGTCTTCCATGGGCTGCAGTGTACACTGTTCCAGCGTGATCTCTCCAAGGGTTGCAGATGAAGCTCTGCTCCAGAACTTGGAACACCTCCTCCCCCTCCTTCTTCTCTCATCTTGGTGCTCACAGAGTTGTTTCTCACACATTTTTGTTCCCTCTGTTTATCATTTTCTGCTCTTCCTTAACTATGTTTTCCTTGAGACAACACCAGCTTGGCTGATGGGCTCAGCTGTGTCCTGTGGTAGGTCAATTGTGGAGCTGACTGTGTCCTGCACAGGGCAACATCTGACCTCTTCTGGCACCTGGTAGTTGCTGTCTTTTGTAAAAGTGTACTGTGCCTGGTTGAGGTGGAGTTAATTTTCTCCATAACAGCCTGCATGGTGCTCTACTTATGAAACTGTCTTTATCTCAACCTACGAGTTTTCAGCATTTGTTCTTCGATTCTTACCCCCATCCCATTGGAGACGTGGGGTGGGAATGAGTGAGTGACTGGATGGGGGTTTATCTGCCGTCAGGGTTCAACCCACCACAAAACATCAAGATTTTGCCAAGCAAGTGGCCCCAGGAAGACAGCAGCTCCCAGCTTCTGCTGCATTAGAAACCTCTGCTTCATGTACAGATAATATACTTGTCACAGCTCAAGGCAGCTTGTGTCACAGATCAGGAGCTCCACAGCAGAAGGAACCTCTCATTACAGGGGAGGGGGAGAGAAAGTGTCTTGAGATGAAACCTCACTAAAAAAGGTTTTAAAACAAATTTAAAAAAATGAATAGGAATAAATTGGCAGGGCCAGATGTCATTCACCCATGAATATGAAACTGTTGAACTGCTAACTGTGGTTTGCAGTAAATTCTTTGTATCATCCTCAGTACCCAAGGAAAGAAAAGTGGCAAGTATGACAAAAACTTTAAAAAAGAGCTCCAGAGCAATCCTAGTTAATATAAACAAGTAAATCAGATTTCCATGAGAATCAAATTAGTAGGAGCAATGAAATAAAGAGAATTAATTAGCAGACCATGAATAAATATGATGCAGCAAATGAAAGTCAATAGGTTTTTTGCAGAGGAAGCCATTTCTTCTCTATGTGACAGATACAGGTGATACAGTCAATGTCATTTACCTAGTTATGTAAAAAAGCCCTGAAAGACAGGGCTTCCTGAAAAACAGGAAATTATCAGCAGGAGGTGTCTGTTGGCTGATAAATAATTAAGAGGTTAGGTTTTATAATGGAAATTAATTATCGATGAGGCCCCAGATCCTGTGTTTGGGACTTACAGTGCTTAATATGCAAGCATATTTTGAACTTGGAGAAAGGGATGAATTGATACCAAGCTGGCTGTAAAGATGTATTCTGAGCAATTAAATAATACAGTGGCAGGAACAGTGTCAATGTGTGCTAAGTAGTAGTTTTGTGTGTGTTTTTTTATGTGTATGCATATGTGCATACATTTGCAGCCCTTGATGACCTCTAAATAAGCTATCACACAGGAGAGGCCTTAGGCTACTATGAAACTCTTAGTTTTTGAGAAGTCAAAAAGCCCCAAGTTACACCATTACGTATCTTTCTAGTATACCAAGAGTTTGAATACTGTGTGACATTGCATTTACCCCATCTCAGAACGGGTGCATTACAGCTCAAAACTGGATGTGGAGAACAGTAAGGCTAATATGGCTTCCACATGAGAAAATATTAAAAAGACTAGGATTCTTCATCATGGAAAACAAGTGGCTGAAGTCGAAGTATGGCCTAAAAAGTCATTAATTAATAGAGGTGAAAGGGTGTAGGGAACAATCCCTAGTTGTTATACAAGAAGTAGGGGACATCCATTGAAAGTGTTGGAAAATAAGATTAAAGCAAGTGAAAATGTTTTTCGCTAAACATTGGCGAACACTGCCACACATTTCTGTGGGTGTTTGCTTACATATGAGTTCAAAAAGGACAGTGGCACTGACAAGCGTTAAACTTTGGGGGTCTACATTTACCTGTTGTCTTAGAAAATTTGTATGTCTCAGTCTGCCAGATCTGAGTAACTGTATCAGCATAAGGATCAATTTAAAGCAATCTTACCTAAGCATTTCTTCCTAATATGCCATCTTACAGTCCCTGGCATGATGGGGAAATTTAGCCTTTCCACATTAATTAGTTCTTTCTATTTAACTTCTATTTCTATTATTTTAGAGCAAATAAATGGAAATACAATCATCCCCCCCCCAACACACACACACACTGGAACCCTTCCTAGATTCATGCCAAACTTAGTGGAGAGTTGGGGAGGGAGGGGAAGAAATAAATTTGAAACATTCTTTTTTTAAACTTCTAATATATATATTTCCATCTTTGATTATTAGTAATTTTTAAACTAGTTTTTCTTCAAATTAATTGTTTAAATGTTTAAAAACAAATTACTAGATTAACTAAAACATTAGTTTCTGATGAAACAATACTTCATCCTGAAAAGAGAAGAAATTAGCACTATAAAAAACTGTGCTCTTGGTATTTACTGAATGTTAGATCAGCAGGCACGTTGGTAATCAGTACCAAGACTTAGATGGTCACAGAGGCTAAATCTGTCATGTCTACATGCGTCTCCAGTTTGGTGGTTGGGAACATTGAGATATGGGAAAGCACATTTTGTGATTTCCTTTAGCTATAACCATCTCTATGGGAAAAGGAGTTTTTGCCTTGAAACATTCTGCCGTAACATGTATATAATCCTAATGATAGCTAATATTAATATATGTATCATATATTATTTTACTACAACATATACAAATAATTTCTTTTAAGGGTGAATGTTTCCAAACTAATCTAGAAAAGGACAAGATTTCTCACCTGCGAGAAGGGATAAAGGCCAAGGCTTGCTAAAGAAGCAACCTGAAGAGGAGCTCCCTGGGCTGCAATTAGGCATCTGTCTGCTTTGCTGCAGTGTCAGGCACCTACCAGAAATCATACTGAGCGGCTGGTTGCTCAGCACTCTTCAAAGCAAAACAAGTGCCTAAATATGGCCTTTGGGAACCCAGCTTCAGGTAGCTATATTTAAGACTCTTGTCCAAAATGCAACACTTTTTGTAAGAAGCTTCTAGCAACATTTGGTCCTGGTGGTGTGTCTCATGATTTTCACTGGAGAAAAAAGTTATATTTTGAAACTTCTGAAAATTAAGTGTTTACTTTTTCTGAAAAAATCTCATTTGCAAAATTGTAATGTCCTCTTCCTCTCTCTCTCTCTTGCTGTCTTAGAAACACATCTCAACCTTTAACGATCTCTACCTTGTGAAAGTGTAACTTCAGTGTTGCTTTTCAAAGTTTATATCAAGTAATGCTGCCAAGATATACCCTTCTGTGGCAAATAATTCACAGATTCAAACTCACTGGCAAATCCAAAAGCTTTGTCTTATGCTAGTATAACTTCAGCAGTATTTTCCTGGACTGAGGATTAAGTTTGCTGAAGCAAAAATTGCCGATCTGTCTGATCTATTTCAACAGTATCACCAGACGTAAAGATGATTCATCACTGTTCCTTCTCTAATAGTGACTATCTCAAGTGGGCAGTAAAGAATGACCAAACTGACTATCAGATGGGAAAGAGCAGAAGTTGGAACGGTATTTGCCTTGCTCACTTTGTACTTGACTGTGTGTCCATGTGTTCTCGTCTAGAGTTGCAGGAGTTGCTCGAGCATTTAATTACTTGAATCCCAATGAACTGAAACTGCTTGGTTCAGGAGATAGCATAATAAAAGTATTCTCCTGAGGTGGCTATATAATTTTTTTAAGCTTTACTGACGAGCTAGAAATAGTCACAGATTTTAAGTGTTGCCAATGATTATATTCAAAAAGCATGGAAAACATGAGCCTAAATTTTCTGCTACGCCCATGTTCCTCTGGGAACAGCAAAAGAAGGGAGTGTGGGCTTCCCAGAGCGCTGCTTAATTATCTGGCTGACTACACAACAGCTTTGGCCTTGTCATAGCCACTGTTATAAACTGCACCAGTTGATAAAGTCCCAAAAGGGGACAGTCTGGGGCTGGCCCTCCCATTCCTGTATCACTGCATAACTAGGTCAAGAAATGGGAAGACTGGCTCCCTGTGAGCTGATGTTGCTCAGTGCACTGTGTAAGTACACAGACTATAGGGGTCTTGCCAATATTAAGGTGGCAAGAAGGATCAGAGTAGCCAAGAAACTTAGGGAAGAGGGAAATGTAAAAACAGTATACACTTGGATTGTGTATTTCCTGTGACGTATTTGTGGAGAATGGATGTCTTCCAGCTTTGCGTATGAATGGTGTCACTGGGGTATCTGGTATCCAACTAAGCATGCAGCTACCATGTGTCAGTAATTATAATTGACATAATTCTTTCTCAACTTTGCTACTTCACTCTGTGTGTATGTGTGTGTGGATATTCAGTTGTTTGTTTCTTTTATTTTTAAACTGGCTTTTCCCATATAGTTGGCATGAGAGGGTGAAGGTTTTCCATGCAGTAGAAGAAAAAAATGCATGGACTTGGGATACAAATCCAACTGGAGAAAAACATCACCAAAGAAATCCAAATAGTCAATGACTCATCTAAAATACAGCTTGACATTTGAGCATGCAAGATGATTTGTGAGATTTGGCTTAACTCCTAATTTTCTATGTCTCTTTATAGAGAAGGCTGTCAAATCTGGAATAGAATATATGATTTATTTTTATTTCAGGGTAGAAATAGTCTTTTTGATTTTCAGTATGAAATAGATGAGCACTTGCCAGTGCACATTTGTACAAAGCCAAAAAAAGAAAGCATACTTGGGCCAAACAGGAGCAGAACTAGTTACAGGCCCTGATTTTTCTCCGCAGCATGATTTATATTGAGATGTTTATTGTGTCAAATGGCATAACTTTGTATTTTTTGCACTCATTTAAGTAAGGAAAGGTCATATGGGTTGGAACTTAGGTAAGTAGAATAGGAATAAGAATTCTTACCTTATATACGAATAATTCTCTTCAGGCTTCCACTTAATTATATGCTGTAGACTATATAAATATGACCCTTTTGCCAGCTGGGACATCATCTGAGCTCCAGCTTGACAAGCCTTACTTCTTACAGCATGGAATTCTTTTACTTTAAATATTCAGTTTTCTGGTATTACCTTCTGCTTAAGACAAAGTATGTTCTCACTGTGTTTGCACCTGAAAAGGAGGTGCATGGTCATCAATGCTAAGTTTGCAGAATGGTAAAAAATAACAAAAGCAGCTCTGAACTTTCCTCATTTTGATTTCACTTCTCCTGGGGAGGGAGGGTGGGTAGGAGTCGTAATAAGCCCTTGAAGATTTGGCTGATACTTAATCACATGACTAAATATCATAATCACATAGATATGTACTCTTACTCAAGTCATGAGAGAAATTATGTCCAACAAGCATGTGAGGAGCTGTTACTACCTCCCTTTCCTGATCAAACAGAAACCAGAGGTTCCTCTTTGCATCCATTAACAAATTGGACAACCCCTTCTGTATGTTTAGTCAGCCCCACTAAAGGCTGCAACAGAGCTGCCATTGGGTGTACGCAGGGTGTATACCTATCAATGCCCTCAGACGCATTAACTGCTGTGTGCGGTTTGTAGACCTATTCTAGGTACCATAAATCAAGGAGGCCACCTATTGCCCCTAACTATTCTCAGACTGGTCCCCCCTGTCTTTCTCATCTTTTTCATCAGCACTGAATGCAAATGTCTCAAAGAAGTACCAAAAAGTGAGATTATACCCCTCACGCTTCTGAGTTGATTATTCAGAGCTGTATGGTTATTCACTCATTTTCTGAAGAAGATACATGGAGTTCTTGGATAGAACTTGGCTCAAACTCTTCATGTTACAGCACGTATGAGACAATCCACAGGGTTTTGCACAAGCACGTAGTAAACTACTGTCAGAAGCAGAGAGAAAAAGAAGAAAAGTTGTGATAAGCCTCACATGTTCTTGTTGTAATTACCTCCTAGAGTCACTCCTCTACTGATAAGCTATATTATGTGCTGCTTCTTCCTCCAAGCTCTGTTTAAATTCCTAGTTTAACCATATGTGCCTTTCTTTTGGTTAACACAGTGATTTTATTGTGCTAGTAGCATTATTTTACTGTCATAGAAGTCTGCATGGAGAGTGGGAGGTGTAATGCTGTGCAGCGCAACTTTGCTTCGCATAGCACTTGCCTGTTTCCTTAATATATTCACTTTCACTTCTAATACTATTTTGGAAAGACAAATACTGTAATCCATGGATAATTAAGAGGCTAGACTAATTCTGTCATGTCATTGCTTTCTTAATCTACTCCTAATCAGATTAAATACCTTAATTTAGAGTTTATTGACATTGCAGATTGCAGAAGTCTTAGGGAGCTGTTACAGCCTATCATGTCATAGGGATTGTTGTGATGTTAATGGCGATTTATAACTTAAAACATTTTTCAAAGAGCAGAAAGAGTGGGTTTGGAATGAAGGAATTCAAAAGTATATTTTAGCACAAGGAAATATGAAAGCACCCATCTGCCAGGATATTGGCAGGTTTGGCTCACTTTTTTTTTTTTCCAAGAGAGGAGTCACTACAAGGAAATCTTAAAGTTTTCTGATAACATTTTGACTACTGCAATGCCTGTCTGTGTGCGTATGTATACACACACAAACCCCATATACCCTGCTACTTATGCTTAAAAATGTGAGAACTATTTTCTTAAGAACTTTCTGCAACTTAGAGTTGCACAATGAGTTGCACTGTAAATATTAGTAACTCAACACAAAATCAGTCCATTACTTAGAGCACCCACATGCTGTTTGCACTTTATTTCAAAATCAATTACAGTCACAAATGTTTTGGTATAGTTATTGGCAATAGCCAATGTGTAGGAGGACTAGTTTAAACTTGGAATTTATGTTTTGTAGCCAACTGTGACTCACAAAACATGCTTTGCACCTAATAAGAACATGCTTTGATCACAGGCTGACTGTGTGTTGCTAATGGGATTTTATGAAATAGAAACACAAATGATACCTCAGGACATATAAAGAAAAGCCTTCTAGCAAAGACGAAGAAACTGTAATTACAAAATTGCATCAGCAAGTATGGCCAAGTTTTATTTTTATCTCTGCCCCAAAATACATTTGAATAATTATCAGTAGCTTTAAAAGACGTTCTCATTTCATGATTTTGTTAATTCGCCTCTACTAATTTATTTTTTCTCTTGAACAGAACTATATGTTTTTAAAGCACTTGATTTGTGAGTGTATACTTCTGATGATGTTAGTCAGTTTTGAACACAAATCAAATTGCGACCTTGGCTATGGAAGGTTATGACTGCTTTGTACTTAGTCTTTGCTTACAGCATCAGCAATTGGCACACCACGGGTATTGCCTATTCTCTCTTCAATCTGCTTTGGCAAAAGAGGTTATCACAAAGCAACTGTATTCTCACTTGGTATATTCTGTCAAGAGCTGTATTTAATTTTTAAGTTAAAGTAATCCTTGCTCTCATCTTAAGACATAAGGCCAAATTTATCCTGAGTGAAATGCCTATTAAATTTCTTTTACTGTGAATGTTTATTTCCTTGTGTCAGGTTTCAGCCTAAAGCAATTGCTTCTGAAAGTTTATTTCCTGATGTCTTATATGTGTTTGCAGAAATGTTTGCCTCTTTAAGTAATGCCAAACAGCTCTTGTACAACACATACAGTAGGCTCTGTGATTTTGAAATATCAATGGACAATTGTTGACAGAACAGCGGCAGTGATTAATTTAGCTCAAAGAGTAAAACACTATTCTTCATGTGTCTCAGGCTCACACAAAGTACTGAACCAGATTTTTCCATTATTAGAACTATAAACTTTATACTGATGTCTGCCAAAAATGTTGTTATATTATTATATCATATAAATTAAATAATATATATTATTATATGCATCAATCACAGATGTTATAATCTGAGAAATAATAGTGCTAACTTGTTTTGGAGAAAAAGGCTACTCTTTGGTAAGTTGTGGTTTTTAATGTCATTTAAGAACTCGGGATGTTTGTAGGCTTTAGGTTTTGTTCTTAAGTTGTTAATAGGAGGAGGGAAAAGACAGGAGGAAGAAAAGATAGAAATTATTGCACTCATATCAAATGCTAGGCTAAGAAAATCTCCCAGCTAATTGTTTGTAAGATGGACTGGCTACAGGGTTGTAAACTAATTAGGATATAAATCACACCATGTGACAGGATACTTACTACAAAAAATTGTATCTAACCTTTATTACCAAATGCATTCTGCACTACAGATCAAAATTAACGTTTAAATTCAGCCTGCTGACTCCCCTGCCAAAAGCCCAATAGTTTCCAGAACTTTGCACATTCTTATTAAAATTAGACTTTTAAAAACTGTAATTTTTCTCTTCTGCTTTCTTTCACTTTCATAATTCTCAGAGCTGTTTCTCTTTCATTTAGATGTCACTTACAGTTCTCCTGCTGGTTGAGATGGGATGCAGATAGAACCCTAGTATCAAGTATCCACTGATTCTTATGAACAGCTTTTAAACTGCATGTTATCCATTCTATTATTTTTTCAAGCTGTGCATTCCTCTTACAGTTTATATACAAGTTAAAGTTGTCCATCATGCACCAAAGTCCATCTGCAGTTAAGTTTGTACGCAGACATTACACTGGGATGATCCCTGTCCTGAGAAGCTTACCCTTATTTACTAGAAGCTGACACTCCAGTCAAGCAGGTGGCATATATGCTCATAGCCTGGTGCTGCTATAGCATGTGACATCCGCAGCACAGTTGTGATATAGAAAGAAGGTAAGGCGGGAAACTCTTATGGTAGACACGAGACAGTAAATTAACAATATTGAGGTAGGAAATGAAGTGATACTGGTCAAAATGATACCTGGTCACTTTAAAACAAGAAATGATTTTTTTTTTTTTTTTAATATAGGTAAGGCATCCAACTTGCTAGGGTGTATGTCTACAAATCCATATTCTAATGTTTACTTGTTTTAAAGTTCGGTTTTTTTGGGAGAGAGGACAAAGTAGTGAAGAGACTTTTAAACCAAGCGACTTTTAAAAAAGTCCATTTAACCCAAAGGTGAGACAAAGTACTGCATATTTAATATGATAGTTGTCATGGTAATGTGGTTTGTTATTGATTACTTGAGTAAATAGCCACCAAAATCCTGTTGACAATTTCAGACTGCAAAATAAACTATTTCAGTCTGCAGTTCTTATTATATGCAGTCATTTATACTGCCAAGTAATTAACAAACTATCACCCTTTATTTATGATATTAGATATAGTTATTTTTTAATCTCTGTTCTTGTTCACAATGTGAGGGGAGATCAGGATGAAGAAAAGGCTGAGGTACTTAATGCCACCTTTGCCGCAGCCTTTAAGATCAGCTGTTCACTGGGTACCCAGGTCTCTGAGCTGGAAGATAGGGATGGGGAGCCAAATGAAGCCCCCATGCTCCAAGGGGAAATGGTTAGCAACCTGCTGCACCACTTAGACATGCACAATTCTATGAGGCTGGACGGGATCCACCCAAGGGAACTGAAGGAGCTGTTGGAAGTGCTCACCAAGACACTTTTCATGATTTATCAGCAGTCCTGGCTAACCAGGGAGGTCCCAGCTGACTGGAGGTTAGCCAATGTGACACCTATCTACAAGAAGGGCTGGAAGGATCTGGGGAACTAACTACAGGCCTGTCAGTCTGCCCTCGGTGCCATGGAAGGTTATGGAGCAGATCATCTTGAGTGCCATCATGTGGCGGCACGTACAGGACAACCAGGTGATCAGGCCCAGGCAGCATGGGTTTATGAACAGTAGGTTCTGCTTGACTAACCTGATCTTCTTCTATGACATGGTGACTCGCTTAGTGGATGAGGGAAAGGCTGTGGATGTTGTCTGCCTAGACTTTAGTAAAGCCTTTGACACCGTTTCCCACAGCATTCTCCTGGAGAAACTGGCTGCTCGTGGCTTGGACAGGCATACGGTTCACTGAGTTAAAAACTGGCTGGGTGGCAGCGCCCAAAGAGTTGTGGTGAATGGATTTACATGTTCCAGTTGACAGCCGGTCACAAGTGGTGTTCCCCAGGGCTCAGTACTGGGACAAGTTCTCTTTAATACCCTTATCAATGATCTGGATGAGGGGATTGAGGGCACCCTCAGTCAGTTTGCAGATGACACCAAGTTGTGTGGGAATGTTGATCTGCTTGAGGGTAGGAAGGCTCTACAGAGGGATCTGGAGAGGCTGGATTGATGGGCCGAGGCCAACTGCATGAGGTTCAACAAGGCTCAGCGCTGGGTCCTGCACTTGGGTCACAACAACCCCATGCAGCACTACAGGCTTGGGGAAAAGTGGCTCGAAACCTGCCCGGTGGAAAAGGACCTGGGGGTGTTGTTCAACAGCCAGCTGAATATGAGGCAGCAGTGTGCCCAGGTGGCCAAGAAGGCCAACAGCATCCTGGCTTGTATCAGAAACAGTGTGGCCAGCAGGACTAGGGAAGTGATTGTGCACCTGTACGCAGCACTGGTGAGGCCACACCTCAAGTACTCCGTTCAGTTTTGGACCCCTTGCTACAAAAAGGATATTGAGTTGCTGGAGTGTGTCCAAAGAAGGGCAACAAAGCTGGTGAAGGGTCTAGAGAACAGATCTTATGAGGAGCGGCTGAGGGAAGTGGGGTTCTTTAGCCTGGAGAAAAGGTGGCTGAGGGGAGACCTTATTGCTTTCTACAACTACCTGAAAGGAGGTTGTAGTGATGTGGGTGTTGGTCTCTTCTCCCAAGTAACAAGCGATAGGACAAGAGGAAATGGCCTCCAGTTGCACCAGGGGAGGTTTAGATTGGATATTAGGAAAAATTTCTTCACCGAAAGGGTTGTCAAGCACTGGCACAGGCTGCCCAGGGAAGCAGTTGAGTCACCATCCCTGGAGGTATTTAAAAGGTGTGTAGATGTGGTGCTTAGGGACATGGTTTAGTGGTGGACTTGGGAGTGCTAGGTTAATGGTTGGACTCAATGATTTTAAAGGTCTTTTCCAACCTAAATGATTCTATGATTCTAGCAACATTCAGAAGTAAAAATGTAATTACACCAGAGTGATCTTTCTATATCCTGTTGGAAACAGAAATGCATGTAATGCCTTCAATATGTCTGTCTTTACCTTGTGCTCCTTCAAAATTATCCACCACATGTCATTCGGTATTCTGGGCTTAGATTAATTAGATTTTTGATCCTCTTGGTGATGATGAAGGCTTTTTCCTTACCATTGTATCTGTAATTTCAGTAAGCCTCCCGATTATTTTCTTTTCAGGTTGAAGCTGTTGTGGAAGTTGCCATCTAACTGTGTTCATATTTCACATCTGATCTATTCAATTTGTCTACACTCCTTAGACTTCCAGAAGATAGAGTATATTATTTCCAATTTATTTTAAGGACCTTCCTGATAAGAATAATTAATTCTAGAAAAGTTCCTCATTGTTGTGGTGTTTCAGAAATATCCTTTAAAAAAAAAAAAAGGGAGAGGAGAGGAGATATTGGAAATTATTATTGTGTCTGTGGTGGTCATCTTTTTGTGGCAAAAAATATTTCAAGTTTCTGAAAGATGTTTGTTCTAAAGGCTATCTTACGTCTGATGTCACCGTTATGGCACCTATCATTTTCCAGATGAGTAAAAAGACTTGATGTTTCTAACAGTATTCCTGGAATACTAACAGACACACATTTCTTTTATCTTTTTTAACAAAAACATGTATTTCTGTTGCTGATTAATGTCATCAGCAAAATGAAGGTCATTCAAAGGGGGTTTGCCAGTGAAATGTCTGGTTGCCATTTATGATTATCTTCCTCTTGATTCAGACAATAAATAATGCAAACAGTAACAGGGCATAACAAAGCCTTGCTTTACTCTTTAGCTTCCTCTGCTAATTCTTGGATGCTGATCATCACTTCTGTATAATCAGTATGATCATAAAGGACTTTGAGCATTTTGATTATGATGTCCTAGCATTTCCTAGTAGGTGTTTTTTTTTTCAAAAGCTATTTCGCAAAAGGTGTTTTGGATGGCAATACCTTCTGTCATAAAAATTATTTATCATCCTACAGTTTATAAAGAGATTTAATAAGTATCTTTTGGGGGATTATTTTTCCAACCTGCAAAACTCCAATTTATTTTTGTTTTACTGAACAAAAATGTACAAAAAATATGTATCATATAGTTGGAAAGAAAAATTATACAGACACATAATTACTAGATGTTTTCAAAGTGGAGAAGAGAGACCTCTACAGTAAGTTGAATTATCACCTTATTAAGTGTAAGTGAATACTGCTGGAAATTTTCCCCAAAACATCTGCATGTAGACATCTATAATTTCTGTTCTCCAGTCTGCTGTCACTGCAATTGTCAGAGTCACAAAATGCTTACAGTATTTCCAGCAATGTCATACCTCTGGCGTACATGTGCTGCAGCGTTTGACTTTGTTCTCTTCAGGATACCTGTCATCTACAAAGCAGACAGCCCGCAGCTTTCACAATCTGGCCATTTTTGGATGTTGGCAGAACACTGTGAGAGCAACTTAGTCACAGGGGCTACTTGTCATCATCGCCAATGCTTAATTTTTTTTGTGTTTTCAGAGCATTGAAGATACATTTCATTTGGAGGTGTTTCACACTGGCCCTTCTATATCTAGGTGTATCTGGAAAAAAGAGATTCAGCTGACTTCTAGCTCTACATTCTTCTTCATCTTTAGCAGAGTTTTGCTTTTTAAACCTTAGCATCAATTTTTGTAACTAGCAGAAAAGAAAATACTTTCAAATCTTAAGCAAGTCAAGTCCAATTGTAAAATGCAGGACAATGCCACAAAGAACAGGATTTACTAGTAATTTTCATAGAAGCTAACACTAGTATCATTTGAACAAAATATTGAAAACTTACAGATACTAGTCCTTTCGGAAAGTATTTTGCAGTTTCAGAATTAAATTCTACTGCAAGCGTGATACAGTACCATAAAGTATTTATGTCTGGTGCATAGTTTATATGGATCATTGTCAACCCTGAAAGTATACTTACCGCATTTGATAAGGTAATATTAGGCACTTAGGAATGACGAACCTGGTTCGACAAGTCACAAATATATATGTAAAGTCAAATAGCTCCAATTTTCTTTCTCTGTGTGGAAGTCTTCATGGTATCAGGATGCAACAAAACTAGAAGACAGAATTTGTTTCACTGATCTGGAATGAAAAAGGAAAGTATATATATTTTATATATAAAGTATATTTTATATATATAATAAACAGGAAAAAATATTTGCATTCTAATTTTCTAAATGTTTATTAGAAATGTTAATGTTAAACATTGTCTAAATGTTTATTAAGAAAAAAGGATCTTGACTCAGTAATATAAATATAATGCAGGGGAATGTAGACTAAGAAATGTTTTTTAAATGAACAGTTGTCTTTTATAGTTTCATTTTAAACTGAAGAATAACAAGAAAAAATCACTTGAATAGGCTGGGATTTATCTTTCTGAAAGGAGAAAATATGTTTAATATTTTTTCTGAATGCTTTAGAAATGTTTATGAAAATAACATATTCCTCTTAATCAGAATACCATTTAGCTTTTATCCTCTACCATTATGCAATATTCTGTCACATCGGTGTAGCAGCACCACTTTAAAAAAATCTAAAGGTTCTGTGCTTAGCTTTGACTGCATATAACCCCTTCTTTGAGCAAGCGAATCGTAAAGTATGTAAAGTATGTGTCAGTTTAAGATGTTTTCAGCCTTCAGAGCTGAAGTTCTGACTTTCGTACCTGAAATGTTTTGAGCCTAAAACTGCACTTAGTTAATCACAGGTGGAATTAATGCTGCTTAATGCTAATATATGAACAGTTTTAAAATGTAAAACCTTACAGGTTTAGTACATAAGATTGTTTGTACCCATAACCACTGGGTTATGGGTACCCCATTTGTGCATAAAGTCGTATCATTATGAATATGCCTAATACCAGTATAGTTATTTCCCTGTCAATGTGGAAATCAGCTTTGCCAGTACAAGCTTTGTAAAAAAATTCACAGCAATAGGAAAGTTGAGGAACCATTTTAACAATACAGGAGATTTGAAAGGCAGAGCTTTTGCCAAGCACGTTTTTGAAAAGAACAACTGCACTGAGACTTTTCCTGTACATCAAATCAGCCATGTACAGATGTCTGTAGAAAGAATTAGATTCAGATTCCCTAAGGAATTGAAGCATCTAATGATTCTGATGAACACCAGCTGAGATTTTCAAATATCTTTAACAAGTTAGGTACTTATCTCCCATTGGCTTTATCTATTTAGTCACTTTCGGGAGGAACCGGGCAGGGGGGAGAAGATACTAGACTATTCTGAGCAGATTCAGCTGCCTAGACACTCATTGAAATATTTGCCTTATTTACAGTTAGTGATTGGTTTTTGTTTTAAAGACTTAAAAAAAATCTATAAAATTCCTGTTAATGACTACACTAATGCAGGTTTTTTCTCGGGGCAGGGGGGAAATTCCAAAGTAGTAATAATCTAAAATACACCCCATAAAAGATTGATTTATATGTTTTAAGAACCATATTGCAATTATGCAATCATGTATGTATTTAATAATTTAACTAATGAAAACATGCAATTAAAAAACCTACAGAAGGGGTCCTAAAAGGTGGGGGCTAGTCTCTGAAATTTGGACTAAAGTTTTCTATACAAAACAAACCAGTCTGAATACGATACTTTTATCTCTAGCACAGAGACTTTGAAAGTAAAAATGGTTTATTTCACACAGCGATTTAGCTCAGTTCAAAGACCCACACATTTAAGTTTCCTGCAGAGCTCTACTGCAACCGGAGACTGACAGATGAAACGAGTCTTTTCATTTTTGTTTTATTACCTGCCATAGTAGTCAGTTATACCTGATCATACAAAAACATATCATAATTTTTATTAAAGCTTATAATTTAATGTCAAGATGTTAACCTTTTCCCCATATTATTATTTCCTCCTTTTAGTTTTCTGAGCATATGGTTCTTAACTGTTCCAGCTAAAACCCCATGTTTTGACTGCAGTTGCCCAGAATAAAATTGACATTTCTCATAAAGATTACATTCATTTTACCTTTTTGAAAAGCTTCTTGAACTTTAGAACTGCCCTCAGCTTTCTGAAATAGATGATTGGTTTCACCTATTTTTATACTTTTCATTTCTAAGTTTCAGGGCTACAATTAAAAGTCAGTTTGTTTTACCTTTTTACCAGTCAGAAGCAAACAGGAACTCATAAAAGATGTGGAGTCAGTCTAATATATTTACAAACTGTGCAAAAAGCCTGATATTTTCACTCTACAGAGGAAGCCCAGGATTTTGATAGACCGGCAGAAAGAATTACTGATACTCTTTCTGTTGTTAAGCTTCGCTAGAGAGCTATAAATGTGAAAGGGAAGGTGAAACGGAGGGTGAAAATTTGAGACCGTTTTTCAGCATGCTTTGTTCAAATTTGACAAAAATAATTTCTGCAGACTATATTTGGCTTTCATTTATAACAGTGTGAATCCAGTCACTACTTTCACATGAAGGCAATGAAGATGGAAAATGAAAGCAAAATTATATTAAGACCCAATTTGTAAACATCAGACTATCCATATGGGTTCCTTTCTTGTCAGTCCTTTTATCTGTAATTTACTCCACATTCATACTTTTGGACTACTCTGTATTTTCGACTTTCAATTAGCAGAGCTTTTCAATTTAACAACTTAAATTAAACTTTCAGTATGACAACTTAGTGCAATAATTTTTTTTTTTTTTTAGATATAGGAAAAGGAGGTTGCTTGACCAAAAGGCTCCAACTGTTAAGAAAATGAGAACCTGCCAATATTTTCTGATACTGGCTACAATTCAATAGCTACTGATGTAGGATATAGTCAAGCCTGTTACATGATACTTTCAGTATTTTTCGTATACATATACTCATAATCATGAATCCTATTGGTACATAAGCCTCACTGGGTAGTGATAATCTACTCTAAATAAGGCAAGAAGATATCTTAAAACCCACAAAGAATCACATTTAGCATTTTTATCCTCGCAAGGTTATGCTGAGAACAGAAATTAGTGCATGCTCTCAGAAAAATTGCATTAAACCAAATGGGATCTTGAATAAAAATAATATTATTTAAGTTATAAAATGTTCTACTTGAAAATGCTTAATCCAAATGACTTATTTTTAGCACTGCTAAGAGCAATATGCAGTACATCTACAACTACATTACTGAATTTCTGTTTAAAGCTGAATAAAAGGCATCTGCACTACTGGTTTTGTAGAGATTGCATGTATATGTATGTGTGTATATATATACATACATGCATACGTGTATCTGTATGGTATTCTCATTCTGATGCACAGGAGTTTATATGCATGAGAAGCACAGAGAAGTAGGACTTACATCAGTATTTAAGAAGATGACGCTATGCCAGTTATTTCCAGGAGAAGGTAACAGACTGACATGAGCGATGTGATTGATAGCGGATACATGGGGTGTGTGGCATGGAGCACGCCAAATGTGCCAGCCACGTGGCACAACTCTCAGAACCGCAGCATTCACGATGCCATGCTTACAAGAGTAGAGGTATCTTTTAATACTAAAAACAGAAAATTAATTAGTTCTGCGGATGCTGTCATGTAGGAAAACTTTCAATGGCTCCCTTGAATGAGTTGAAATATGCATTTATGAGTAGTAAAATTTCGTTTGACTGACATCTCTTTTACAACTGAGAAGTCTGGTAAGAAAATGCCGGGATATACAAACCAAATAATATAGAGAGAATGACTGCTCTTTCTTAGTGCATGTAGGAGACTTGCCATAAACCAGACAGATGCATCTTAATTTCTATTATGTTAAGACCCTTCTATGGTCTATGTCAAAGCGAGTGAGCCTTAGCAATGGCCTAGAAAAAACCTCCTTGTGCAATAAGCTTCCCGCTGAGCAACGTGCATAATTATGGGGTTGGTTTGTCTGGGATTCCTCCTCTCGCCCATCTGATGTCCTAGGAGAGACTGCGGTGCTAGCTAGCCCGTGCTGCAGTGGGGTTACTCTCTTATTCCAAGCTAGAACAGCCATGGTTCTTAAGAATCCTAAGAGCTAGATTATGGCATGAAAACCCATATGAAAAAGCCCCAATATAAGCACTGTAGAAGATTCTATATGACCTCAGTGCGTGCGGAGTATAGAAATGTTTTGAAGTCAGCTTAAGCCCTTTCTTTAAGGGGGTAGAATAAACTATAAATAGGATTGACCGCAACAGTATTATTTTCCCTTAACAAAAATATAGTGGGGTTTTTTCCCCATTCTACCCATGTTTTTATCTGAGATTTTATATCAGCTTTTCACTGAAAAATAAAAAGATTTAAAATACTTCTGATGCAGGTATACACTGGTCTTCCAGTTTGTGGTAATAACAAGAGAAAAAGCATAGGCACAGGGAATTTAACAGTCATTTTTTTTCTGTAGTAAGATATGCAAAGTAGAAGAACTAAAGCTCCGTTTTCAGAGTTTTGCTTTTGCCTCGTTGACATGGATGAACTTTCGCAAATAAAAAAGAAAATAGGGTTAAGCCAAAGAAGTGTATGCAATAAATGGAGGCAGGGCCAGTTCAAGGTTGAAATAGGATTATCTCACAAATTTGCTCCCAAACCATTTGAAATCAGTGGCATTGTTTTTATGGAGTAATATGTTTCATTAATTAAATATTGTTTCAAAAGCAGTCATGACTGAAGAACATTATAATAAGGAAAGAATAAAATACAAGGAACTTGTAATAGGTATATTTAGTGTATTGCATATAGATGTTCTGTCCTATATTTCTCCCATGTAATACTCCTGAATGCAAACCAGCACAGAATGCGGTTCTCTGGTTACATTTTTCTGGGAATTAGAGTCCTGTTTAGGTCAGTTTATATACAGCAAAATTTTTGCAGCATGTGGCCTTCTAACCTGCCATGATCCTAGCTGACACTTAATAAATGAATATATGAATATCTTTTCCTGAGCTGCTTTATGAAGAATTTCAGCATCATTCTTAACTGTGCATATTACCCAAAATAGTTCTAGAAATAGATGCTGATCTCTTGAGAAAAGTGTTTTTTTAACTGCTAACAATACCAAGGCAATTTCAATAGTGGAATTACATCAAATGTTACCATACATTGGCTTCTATATAATTCATTTTAATTTCTTATCAGCAGTTATCTCACTCATTTTCCAAAAAAAAAAAATTCTTAGATTACATATTTAAAGCTTTGCAAAGAATCGTGGCAAATATCTGTAACATAACTAACTTAATGGTCATAAGTTTTATAATGAGATTAACTTTTTTTCCTTCAGTGTGTTCTTGTTCAGGCATGCTGAACCATCTTTAGGACATTAAGTTTCATTGATTGCTTCATGTTATGTTGCTTCAGTGTTCATTTTAAATTTATCCTTCATATGAGACAGAATAAAAAAAAAGTGAGGGAAAGTGGCTATACAGTACATTGGTTGCTTGCTTTCCAATTTATCTCTACCTCTTGAAAGAATTATGAGAACGTATACACAAAATCTTCGTACTCTTTGCCAGCCCAGAAATTCTATTCAAATATTAAATTGTCTTTAAGAGTTTCTACAGGTTATTCTTAATTGCTGTGGTACTGTTTTAATTGACTTCTGCACAAAACGTCCAGGGGGGTCAAGGTTTTTGGCTTTAAGCAAGCTATATGTCATAGCAGGATAGGAATGGATGGGGAACTGTTACATACCAATAAATTACTTAGGCAGCACAGATAGTTTGTCTGCTTATTAGTCATTCTCTGACAAGTCAGAGGTCAAAATGGGAAAAATCTTAAGTGAGGATTTGGACTATTTATTCAAATTCCACAACATCAATATTTTTCTTAAAATGCTTCTATTATATTTTTTTTTAAACAAAACTGAGAAACATGGCAAGGATAAATGAAAGATTGATATTGGAAGCAGTTACTATGACTGGCTAGCATCATGTAAATTCATTACTAATAAGAAAAACGTCTGTAGCAAATTATATGGTTTTACCTTTCTTTTGCTTAATCAAGTAGTCAATATTTGATGCCTTTTTATTTCCATTAAGAATATGTAATCTGGATCAGTTATCTTCTGATATAATTGAATGTAACATAAAAATGCAGAGGAAACTAAACATAGTAGGAACAAAACTCAGATTTCTCCATTGAATTGTCTGTTCTGTTTTTCTGGTGGTTTGTTTTTTTTTTTAACTTTGCTGGAGTTATGCTAGCTGTTTGTCTCAGTTTCTGCTATCCTCCTTATTTCTGGTTCCTTCATTCCATTATTAATGCGGCTGCAGCTGGTAGTATGCTAGCCTCTCTATTTGTAGACTATTCTAAGCTAACTCCTTGGTCCTTACTCTTAATAAACTTTCAGCCTCATACAGCAGCCTTCTGATCTTATTGTTATAAGTTATTCTTATAAGAACTGGAACTACCTAAGTTTACCTAAGCTTGAATGAAAGGGTATAGGATGCTTATTGAATTTAAGTAGGTCTGGGACGGAACAAATACATACACAGAATTGTGGTCCTTGTATGTTTTTCATAATACATAGTATAAGGGATAAATCATGGAATCCATGAATTTTGAAAAATTAAATTGAGTCATGAAACAGCTTTCTTTATTCAGCAATTTTGAAATTTAGAGTGGCAATTAATAAATTATGCTAAATGTCATATTCTCAGAACTCCTGCCTTTTCCACAGTTCCACCAATATCTTTTCCTCTTGAGAAGATCATGTTTTCGGATTTACTCTTGCTTTTTTATTTTTTTCTCTTGGCCTCCAAACTTCAAACCACTTCATGGTTTAGGATCACTAATTGACAAAGAGGGATCCTGTAAAATACAATTTGGAAAATCTGAATAGAGAGAAGACTAATTAATTTATCTTTACAGTGGTAATTCTAAGAATTCCCATCTTTCTTCATGATCTTACCTGATCCTACAGATGTCAATCTTCTGATTAATGCTGTTTCTGTGTATTCTCCATGTCCAGACTTTATGTACATCTTACAGGACATTACTCAACATCAATTTTAAAACTTAATTGTTTATTGTGGTGGGTTGACCTTGGCTAAGGGCCAGACATTGACCCACCACTCTCCCTCCTCAACAGGACAAGGGAAGACAATAGGATGGAAAAGCTCATCAGTTGAGATAAGCAAGGGAGATCACTCGCCAGTTAGTCACAGGCAAAACAGACCCAACTTGAGGACTCCAATGTGGGTCCTTCCTATGGGCTGCCGTCCTTCAGGATAAACCTGCTCCAGCGTGGGCTCTCCATGGGCCACAGTTCCTTCAGGGCACGTCCACCTGCTCCACCGTGAGTGCAGTGTGGATACCTGCTCCACAGGCTGCTCCCATGCCTGAAGCACCTCTTCCCCCTCCTTCTCTCACCTTGGTGTTTGTGAGGTAGTTTCTCACACTGTTTTTGTTTCTTTTTCTGTGGCCAGCATTTTCTGCCCTTCCTTAATTATGTTTTCCCACAAGGTGCCACCAACTTGGGTGATGGGCACAGCTGTGCCCTGCAGCGGGTCCATTGTGGAGCTGGCTGTGTCCAGCACAGGGCAGCCAGCCCCTGGTCTCTTCTCACAGAGGCCACCCCTGCAGCCCCCCTGCTGCCAACATCTTAACACCAACACCCAATGCATCTACACATAGTCCCTCTTTTCTTGTAGCACGTTTAAGATTTTAAAAATATGGCTAAGTTCCCCACTTCAAATCTCACATTGATTTGGAATCCATCAATAACTTAATTTAAAATTGAATCTTAGTGATTAAGCTGGAACTGTGCTCTCTGAAGCTTGTACTCGTGGGAGGTGTGGGATTTGCTTCATGTGTGACAAGCTGTATGAGCTGCGTAACATCGTTTGCTATCCCTAACTGGTAGAGGTAACTCCACCTTCTTCTTACTCTGGAAAAAAACCGCAGATGTTTGTAAGCCTTGTTATGCTCAGCACTCCTCACCATTATTTTAAAAGTAATGAGCCTTTTTTTTTTTTTAAAATAAACCCAGCAACGATTGATTCAACCTCTGATACCCATGAACTCTTATGCTGGACAGACAGGAATGAAAATTACGTTGCCTTTGAGGATGCCGCATGTCATGCTCTGCTTACTGCTTTTATTCAGCTACTGTTTAATAAGTAGCTAGTGATGATAAATATTACTTCTCCACCCTAATCCATCAGGTATTCATCAACATGAACTGTGTGCTGTGAGACTTAACTCAGTGATCTTATCTCATTATTTCATTGAGTAATACTCTAGTGACCATGATTTACACAGATTAATCTGGATTTTTTGAAAACTTAAGCCAGGACCTTTTCCTGTGGTTTTTGTGGTTGGTTTTGTTTTTGGTTTTGTTTTTTTTTTTTTTAAACTAAAAATACATAGATGTTGCAAATGAGGATGAATGTGACATATATCCATTTTTGGACTTCACTTCCATGGTTATTAAAATGCCCTAACGCAGGCTTAAATGGTCATTAAAATGTATATTTTTATTTGGATTTGTGTTTAAGTAGGGTAAAATTCAGTAGTGTTTGTTCCTGAGGTTTGACCTGGACTTGTTTCTAAATTACGAACCCTAATATTTAAGCAATTTAAAAGCTAATGTTGTTTATATATCTTGGATGCTAATAATTCTGTTCTATTGTATAAATATATATTTACACTGGGAAATCCTTATGAAGCTGAATTAAAGGCAAATGTAAACATCAGGGTTAATTTTTTGCACATTTTCAAGCACATATCAGAAGGGAAGAGTAAAATTGGTCATTATGAGTACATAGTGATGAAAAATGGCTAGACACAATAAAGGATAATTTCTTTGGTTTTCAGAGCATAATGGAGTATGAATCATATTTAAAATTAATGGCTGAGAAGACAGATCATGATTTGAATGTCATCAGTAGCTATTTTACTCTTCCCTAGAGCAGCAACAAGCCTTTTATGAGAGATGTATTCCTGCAAACAAGCCCTTCTAAGCAATCTGAAAGCTCCTCATTTATAACAGAGCTTTAGAAAATGTTTTATTTTTACTTTTTTCAGTACTTGGAGTAGGGGGAGCAGACTGGGAACACCACCTCACTGTCCAGCAAGTAACATGTAGTTAATTGTTTGCAAGTCATTTTTTTTTAATGTAACTTTTTTGGAGGTAACGTTGGCAGCAGATGCCCTCATTTTCAGATGGTGCGTAGTTCTCCTTTATCCTTTCCTACTTCTAAAATAGATTTCAAATTATTTCAGCCACTTCTGGTATTTTCACTTTTGGACAGTGCTGCATCCCTGAGCCTACATTTGAAGCACCACACCGACGTTGATGTTTGACCCCCCCGCCGAAGACTGCCGTCTCGTTCCCAGCCCTTGCCGAAGCGCCCGTCTGTGCCCGTGCGTCAGGCCGCCGCAGCGCTCGTGCCCGGGCGCATCCCGCCTCACCTGCAAGAGCTGCTCTCGGGCACGTGCCTTGCGGCCTGCTCTGCAGGGGCTTCTGCTGACCATCCAAACCTGACCTGCGTGCAGGCCGTACACCCTAAGGCCTTCGACCGACAGCGGGGCAATACCTAACGTGAGTGCTTATTAAAAAACCCACTCTGTTAAGTGTTTCTTGATCTGTTTATTCTTGCGTACAGGGAACGCGTTGCAATGCCGCTTGTTCAAAAACAGCACGTTTGGCCAGGGTGGCTTCTGGTCGTTAGCGGAAAAGGAAAAAGAGACAAAAAAAGCAATACACAGTATCTGTCTGTGGGAAAAAATGGTGCTTGCCCTTAGCATATTACTCACGAAATGAACGTACGTCAGAGGATGTGCCAGTACTCATTTTGGTCATTGGAGAAATAGCACAGTGGAGGGGCACATGCTATTGTTTCTATTTGAGTGAACCTATAAGTTCTGTTATAGCGTACACATGGTAGGCAATAAGCAAAGACAACTAGTCAATGGGTCTTCTTCCAGAAGAAGGCATCGTGATGTTTTTGATAGTCAAAGATATCAAGCAGCAATGAAAGAGGAAACTCTGGGGTGTTTTTGGCTTCTATGTATGTGTAAAGTCATTCATGCTTTTTGATTTTCAGCATCAGCAACAGTCCTGTATTGAAAGTTGAAGCCTGCTGTTGGAGATCAAACTTTTAATAAAAGATGAAGTTTTCCTTTTGTTTTAAAGGATTGTAGGTAAGACCTTTCCTGACATTCAAACTTTGTGTTTACTAAAGCTGTTATGTACTTTCAGTTCACAGGCTGTCCTTAAGCTGTTGGAGTTATTATTGTGGTGTATTACCTTTCATTCTTCCCACCAAATCTCTCATGGCTCATTTGCCGTGCACAATGATAGTCTGTGAGATTGTTTTCATTTTTCAGTAACTTATATCACAGAGTATCCCAGATTTAGCCATAATTCTATTTCACTGTCAGGCTCCCCTCTCCTCTTCCTTTTGGAATTGCCGCTTGAAGGGAGCACTCATAAAGCATGGCCAGTTAGGATCTCACTTTAAAGGGCTTGCCAAATTACACTGTTTCACAGCGGCACGAAGGCAGGGTCACAGGCTGAAAGCAGGCTTTGGAATGGTTTGTTCTTACAAATGGAAATAGACGAGAAGAGATACTTTCATGTATAATACCTAAAATAATAGTCTGACTTCTGGTTTAGGGCATCATTCTTCATGCTGCCTATCCTATTTATAGTCTTGTAATGTCAGAAAAACACCTTTTATTGTATTTAGATTCTCCTATACTTTGGTAACATCTGGAAAGACACAGAAGCTATTCTACTAAAGGTAGCTGAAATTTTGTTGAGAAATGTTTCCCTTCATGTCATTACAGTGTATTGTTTTGCAGGAGCTGAAATGGGTACAGTGAAAGTTAAGGACTCTATGATCCGTAGCCTGGCAATTACAACAGTGGTCTGAGATTTGAAAAACACATACGTGCTCAGGTTCTTGCTCTTGTAAAAATATTTCCATGGACACATATATACACACATATACACGCACCCCCCCCCCCATGCACACATACATATACATGTTATCTGTGTGTGTATATATATACATGAAATAACAACAACCACATAGTAAAATCAACTCTCCGCATGCTACTTTTGTACACTGTAGGACATGGTAGCCTGACCACCATGTGGCAGGATTCCCTCCTCTTAATGAATACTTTCTAAAACAAAAAATAAAGTATTTCAAGCCACATGGGCCCCACCAATATTTTGCATAATTTCCTTATTGCAAAGAGACTTGATGAGCTTACTTCTTAATTCAGTGTGATGAAAAGCTAAATGCCAAAACATTGGAATTTCAGAAATGTGATTGCTGTCTCTTGGTCAATTATAATGGGGCGTTATCCATTAGCTCTACCAGATAGGCTTGTGAACTACATAGAGTAACTCTGCTCCTGATGAAGCCTCAGTTATCAAAGCACAAGGACTACAGGACAGTACTTCTCTTTTTTCATATATGGAAGATTGGAAGGGGTGGTAACGGTGGGAAGTTCATTAGGACATGAATAAATGGAAGGAATCCCCTGGTGTAGGGAGAAAACCAATGCAAGTTATAATCTAAGTAGTCTAAACTGTTACTTGTAAAAATAGCTGTCTCTAGGCATTTCTCTGTTGCAGTTCTCATTTTGTGTAAGACATACCTGGTATAGCACTATGCTGTGCAGGAGTGGGTCTGATGGTTTAGAAAGGCAACCCAAATTAAATATGAGCAGCTAGTTTCAATGCTTATAGAAATACATTAGAAAAACATTACACAGAAGCAGTAATTTGAGATCCCAAACACGTTTTTTCCCCATTAACAATATTTTAAAATGCAGAAGGCACTTCTGTGAAGCATGAAGGATGGTCAGGGTTAGCTAATGAGGCTGATAGGTACAATTGCTGCATGCTTGATCTGTCTTGGATCCTAATGCTCATTTGGACATGTCTTATTATTGTGTGGGTGTTAAGTCTGTCCAAGCTCATAATCAATAGATATATGGTCATTCATAGTATTTATGCCTCTATCTTAGAAAGCTGGAACAAAGTGATGGGGATGTAGTTTGCTAAGTTCATACAGAAAATTTCTCATAGAAAATCTGAGCAAACTAATTGCTGGCATTAACATGGGAATCGTATGAGCTGTGATAATGATACGGATAATGAAACCCGTGCCTCTGGCCATCACTTTATCACCTATGGGGTCAGCCAAGAATTTATTCAACCCTGAGATGCATTTTATAATTGGTTATTTGTATCTGGGAAGATTTAGGTACTGTATGGTAGCTTCAGATACAATTCATTGACTGAAAAACGGGCCTAAGTGCATCAGAAGAAAAAATGGTGGGGACCCACTGTCAAAGTGTGTTGGAAAACACAGAGTCAAAAAACCATAATTTTCAGTTTTAAATATGTGGATCTTTGAGATTGAGAGGAAACAGCCTGAACTGGCATCTTATCAATAGCTTAGCAGATTTATAAAAACTGTATATCTGCCAAATGATGATAACATGATGTTGCGTGAACATACTGAACCAAGTGGGGCGGTATTTGCTAAATGCAGTTTAGTTTTGGTGATGTGACTCTTCAGTCTCACAAAAGGGTGGGCATTTCCCACCTTTAATTCTCCACTGGGTACCAATCATGGAACATCGCATTTATTAAAGTCCCCCTGAAAACAAGGACTCTTGAATGCCTGAAGGTTAACAGTAGGATATTTTTCAGTTATTTGCTAGAAGCTGAATTCAACATGAGACATGGCCACGATTCATTCAGCCTGTGTCTAGATGCCTGGTTGAGAACAGAATTTGGGAGTCCAGTTTTCTGAATTGTATGTAGCCTATGCAGTGAGAGAGGCACTGTTAGGAAGCAGCTCATACCTTATATCCCTCCAGAAAGCAATTCAGCCTGCATTTCTTTCTGTTATCTGTATAAAAAGCCCAGGGAGAGCATGACTTTAATTTAAGCTGGTTTTGCAAAGACTATTTGACTTGGGCTTAGATATTCTGTTTATTGTCCCAGGCACGTGGGCATAGGTGTCTGCCAATATCAGTAACTTAAAATGACACCCACAGCAATGAATTTGTCAAGCATCTCCAGTTTCCACTGCAAATTGTGGCTGGCTGCTTAGTAAGACCCAAGCTTCTCTTCCAAGCAAGAGGAGCAGAAGAGCTCGTGCGTAGCTGACTGTAGCCTCTGAGCTGACAAGGGGTCCTTTCCCCTGACGTGTCACAGCTGAGACTGGAGGCCACACACAGCGGTGCTAGTTCTCCATTCCCAAAAGTGCATTCCTACAGCCAGTCAACTGTAAAAGGAGAAAATAAGATACTAGTAACCAAGAGGTGACCAGGAAGAGTTTCTTAAAGTATCCCTTATCTTGCGCTCGTTCATGGCTGACTAGCAGCCCAAATTATCATATTTCCACTAAGGCACTAAGATCCACTAAGTAGATCAGGTTAGATGCTTAGCTATAGGAAAATGACTTGGAACAGACCTAAGTTTTGATAAGCTAGGTCTAAAATGTGATCCCAAATCTCCTGCTCACTTGTTGCCTATGGTGACATGGCTTTTACTTGCATATTCTCCAGGTGTCAGTTCTGCTCCTGGGTTTCCTCCCGTTTGGAGCTGCTATGTTAGTAGCTTCAGTAAAAATCAGATCAAGATCCAGGTAATGTCCACTCTGGTAAAAGACTCTGGATGCTCAGCACACGCCCACAAGATTAGATGGCTGTTAGCTGCCATCTTTGCTGTGCTATTTTTCCTTGACACAGGAGAACAAAGTGATTTTTTTCATCTTTAAAGAAAGTTTCATATTTAAAGGACTTATCAGCTTAGGTACAGGAGCAGTAAATCAAATCAGGTTTAAGCTACTCCAAATGTTTTTCGTATTAAAAAAACCCACACACAAAAAAACCCCAACAAACAATTAACAAAAAGCCCAAACCCTCAACAATAATAAAGGAGCACACATAGAATTCATAAATAAAATATGATTTTCATTTAAATTTTAACTTTCAAATTATTTCTAGCTCCAAAATCACTCCACAAGTAAAATAAGTTTTTCTTTCTTTTCTTCACCTAAATAATGAAAAGCAGTAGCAATTCCCCCTCCCCAAGCCTCCTGAACCAGAGATTTCTAAACATTTTTTAACATAATAATTTGGAAAGCATTCACTTACTCTGTTTTTCATCTAGCTAGCTATGTATTACTGATCTGAAAGGGTTCACTCAAACTACACACTTATTTTATTTTGAGTCTCAAGAACATTGTAAATTTTAAAATAAGCCCAAGAGTTTGGTTTTGTAAGAATAAGATTTTACAAAACCAAAGTGAAATAATTCTATGACTGTTTAGAATTTGATATTGTTTCAGAATATGTTATTGGTAATAAAGCTTGAAAGCAAAAAAATTGCAGCTACAGCATGACCTAGCGGAGGGGTGTTTCAGTCATTCCTGCTTATTATGCCAGCAGACAGGTGAATCACATCCGAAGATCTCTGTAGTCATATGGTGGATCTGGGCCGTAACTTTGCTAGGACCTCGCCAAACTATACATGCTGTGGTTTTGACATTCCTGCAGAACATCCCATACATGTTGCTTTTTTCTAGTTTCCCCAGGAGCAGCTGCACCATCCCACGAAGGTTCTTAACTAGGAAAACAGCAGACAGCATCTGTCTGTCCGGACGGAGAGCTCCAGCCTGCTCACTGCCACCTCCTGGGCAGATTTTAGGAAGAGGACACAGCATTGCTACGTATGTTGAAGGATTTGCTGTAAGCTGGAACGGATGCTCCCAGGGGCTGGAACATAAATGTAAACTCAATGATCAGGTGGTGTCAGGAAAAAAAGGGAAAAAGAAAAAAGGTTGCTGCAGGTCTGTCCTACTGTCTGCACACTGTTAGACCTCATGAGAATTTTGGATTAAATTTGCTGCCTGAATTTTTGCAGGTAACTGGAGGGTACAGTATCAGGCAGTTTTACAACTGTGGCTGCTGCACTGAAATATTAAAAAGATTTTTTTTCCTCGTACTTTTGACCTGCGAGACAGGAAACTCCCTGTTCTGAGAAGTAAAGCAGCAATGCAGTTTAGGTTTCTGTTGTGAGAAATGGAGAATCCTTGATAAGACAATTGCTGGGTTAAGTATTTGTTTAAAACCTAAACCAACTCGTGAGTAACATAGGCAGCTAAATTGCACCATCTGGAGCAAGAGGCAGATGTAAGCATCTTTGTTTAAGAATCAGTTTATAAATTATAATAAAAGATGTCTGGAATTTAATTCACTCCTTTTCTGCAGGTAGCAACATTCGCGGGAAATAGCTTCGTTAGTTCAGAGTGTACCTATGTAGCACATGAAGCTTTTTGTAGACATCTGGAATAGATATTCCTTGATAATTTTATATAATGACTCCAGAATAACTGCTAGTGATTAGTAGGCAGCATCCCTTAAGGACTTCAGACTGCTCTTGGGACAGCCTGGACAAAGCGCAGGCAGAGGCTTTAGGCAGGCTGTAAGGAAGACTGGGAATTATAAGCAAGGCATGGAAGTGACCTTTTATTGTGGCAGGGACTGAAAGTGTCATCATACACCTCAACCCCACACATCGCACAAATTAGACTGATCCATTGACTACATCTAGAAAATCTTGGTTTCCATCTGGTATTCTGGGCCTTACAACTTTAGGTTGGGCATTCAGAAACTGAGGCATATAAAATTATCTGTCGTCATCTAAATTTTATAGAGAAAGCGGTATTTTCATAAGAACACAGTCATTTTGTTTCCACAATTTGTTGTCAATGATTAATGAAATGGTAATAATTTGTGTTACTGAAAATGACAAGGCTTGATTCACAAAATGACTGTTATTCATTCAATGTTTACAGATGGAAGGAAAAAAGCACATGAAAAACAATTTATATGTGATCCTCAAAAACTTTTTTAGCTTCTTCTAAGTTTGTTCAAAGCAAATATATAAATATAAAGATAAAATAAGGCAGTAATCTATCTATATTCAGGCAGAAGCAGACTAAGATTTAGAGCCTCTTAGGAGAAAAATAACGAATGAAAAAGACTGCTTAATTAAAACTTAACATTAACTTGTGCACTTTTAAAAAGGTCTATCTAATTCAGCGCAATTTATTTCCAGATGGAGGGCATGCATAAGAAAGATTGTACTCACGGAAAAAAAGAAAAAACTTTAGTGAGACCAAGGCAACCATTAGGAAAGCAACCATTAGCACATTTATAGAGCTTCAATAGAGGAAGATCTATGAAGAGAGAGTGTTTTAAAGAAGGTGCCCACCAAAGAAACATAGAAAAGTTCAGATTTTGAATATATGGCTATGTTCTCATTTCAAGAACTCTGGTTTAGTTCCAAAGATATTTTATGGTCTGTACAATTAAAACATAAATATAAATGTGCATTATACTGCCCATCCAAAGAAACCTACCAGCTTAATTCTTGTGATGTGAGCAAACATACCAAGAAAGGACAAAATTATGTATTCTTCAGTGGATCTTTGTCTTTAGTGAACAGCTAGTTAGCATCAGGAAGCAGGATTTATCACAGAGTCTAAAAAATTAGGCCCTGGTAATTCTGCTTGGTGAAATTTAATTTAGATTTAATTAGAGATGGACTGGAGTCAAGATACCTGTCTACAATAAACTGTTGTTAATACTGAAGGGGTAAAAGTTACCTTTGTTTTATTGGACCTCCCAGTTGATAGTGACCCATGAAAATTTGCCTTTCGGGTCAGCTGGCTGTGGCGACGTGGGCTCTCAAACCAGCGCCTGGGGCAGAACCAGCGCCCCTATCAGCGGGGTGACAGGCGTACGAGTGAGAAATAGGGACTGCCAATCCGTCTGTGCCAACGCTGCCTACAAAAACACTGCGCTTGGGTTTATTTCCCACAGGTGGGGAACGAAACTGCGGGCGAATAGCATCCCGCTTGCTCACAGCCATCACGCAGCTCCTTCCTGGACCAGGTGCTACCAGCCTCCCCAGCCCTGTCACCGCCTTTCTAATACTTTCTGGCCACGGTGCCCCCGGCCCAGGGGGGCACTGCCCGACCATGGCTCCCCTCTGCATCGCCCCCGGCACGCCTGAGCTCTGCGTCCTCCAACCGGGTGCTTGGGAGTGGACCCCCACGTGCTCGGACAGAGGTTTTTAGGTATCGGTGACACCTCTACTTTGGAGACAGGGCCGTATGCATGCAGAGCTCCTTTCAGGACTGGTGTCTCCATCTAACTTTAGGAATTACAGTACCAGCAGCAATACTGAGCAGCTACAGCCTGTCCCTCCGGTCCTGTTTCTAAACTTGGCTTGTTACCTAATCCAGCTGCATTTCACATTGATTTGTGGTAATTATCTTCACGTGTCTGAGGACAGAACCTGATTAAGTTCTTTTTCTACTATTGATCACTACTAACTCTTTTATTTTTGTTTTATAATTAATACTTTTCATTAAAAAGTATCATTCTTAAAAGAGTATCTATGTGTTTTCCTATTGTCAGGAAAAAAGCTAAAATTCCCACCCTGAATCAAAACAAACCCAATCAAAATCTGGGGGAAAGAAAAGCTATCAGCAGGTTTAAGAAAAAGGCTTAATATTCTCAAAATGTTTTCAGAAAATTTTAACTTTTAAATTAGTATTTTTGAAAACATAAAGTGTCCAGTGCGGCATATCAAGAATTTGAAACTTTCTTCTCAGTTGAAAAAAAAAGTTAGAAATTGATCTTTCCCCTATGCGTTGACATGGCATTGTCTCATGATCTGAGAATCCTGTAACGGCACTGAGCAGCTCAGGAATGACTGAGGAGCATCCCGGAGCCCAACATTTTCTTTCTTGTCAGACGATGATGCTAGAAGTTTTAAAAGGATCACTCTTGCAATGTCGTTTCTTTCAGTGATGTCGTAGAACTTGAATATCTGTAGGTTGCTGGTCGACAGTTGCTTTCTCATTAGTGATTACACCTTTTTCATTAGGTGTAAGAGCTTTGCTACAGATGAGTAGCATATGGTAATGGCTAAGGAGATGAGACTTTAATGAGATATAGAACACACCAGCAAAATGCATGCTAAATTGCAATGACACACTTGTGTTGGTAGCATGCGGTGTTGTGAAATTAAGTTCCTGACAAGACCATGCAAACAAATGCACTTCAGCAAGCATGCAGTCACCAAACTTGTTTGCAAGTTGGCCCAGGAGACGGGGCAGGTGGGGGCACTGCTGGGAGGGAGGAGGGGTTGGGTTCCCTCCTCCTCCTGCAGCTGATTTGCTGTGCAATTTCATAAGTCATTTCGCATTTTTTTCTCTCATTTTGCACATGGACATAATGAGGCATAGTACTACTTACCTGAAGACGTAAAGTGGTAAGTATGACTGCTGATCCAGAAGAGTCTTCTGAAAATTGTTGCATTTATCTTACACGTACGCAATTTCAAACAGATAGCTAAACAATAAAAATTACAGTCAACAACAATAGAGTGTGAGTAAGTGATATGTGACTTGTAACCTGGAGCCATGCGCGCTATTTAATCAGCGCCGTGGAAATTTTCCATGAGGGAATACAAGAGCCAGTCTTCTATTCAGCTCAGGGAGCAACTATTGAGCCTGCAGAAGGAAACAGATAGCAGTACCTCTGGGTACCTCTGACACTTTGGTGTTCACGCCTGGACTCCCAAATTACCCATTTTTGCAAGGAAGAGTAAAAGTAATAACACTAATAATATTGTTGTGAGTAGTTCACAAGGTTTGAAAGGATTTGGTAACATCGTTACTCTGTCTCGGGAGAGATTAAAGAAATTAAATGTTAGATTCCTAGCCAAGGAATACAGATCCAACAGATATAACCTAGGTTGTCACCGTTTGGAGGATAAAATGAAGCTATAACCGTTCCATTAAGACTGCTCCACTTGGGTCCTTCCATACCTCTCTAAGCTTCCTCATGTCCTCCCCCAAATTTGGAGAAACACATATCAGAAGAGTATTTAAACAACTTTTTCTACCGTGCTTAGGCAGAAACAGCCAGCTAATTAAAAATAGCAGCTTTCATCCACACAGCCCTCCCAAAGCATCCTGAGGCTTGTGGTAGAAGTGTATTTTTAGGGAAAAAAATACATGCTGTCTCTTTATGACGGGTTTATTCATGTCTGTTTCACCTTAACAAAGTTTGGAAAGCTAAAAGTAAAGAAAGTTTGCAGTGCAAGTTACAGAGAAATTGCATTTTTCGGCTACAAGAATTTTCTAAGTACCACCATTAGTTTTGAACCAGAAATAGTCTCAAACCTAAGGATTCAAACATTAGTGAACTTTGAGGAAATCCAGATCCCCCTGTGACCTTCATGGGTCGTCTTTTATACCTGTTGTAGAATTTAAACTAAAATCTAATCCTGCATGCAATTCTACCTCCTTAGAACAGGTCTGAACTAGAGCTGATCATTACAATCCCAGTTCTATTACACTCGAGGAGAAAAAAAAGAAAAAAATTTCTGAAGAAGAGCAGTTGCATCATCCATATCTCTAAGATATATGAACTGCAGATGTTCTTAAGATAGCTTTAACGTAGGTAACTCTGGCAATTTACCTTCAGGAGCTCAGCATTAGCTAGCTCTGGGTGTCACACCAGAAGCCAAGGTGAGTTTTGCACCACGTTGATCTTCACGACACCTTTAGCAGTCAGACAGCAGTCGCCATATGAGGTAATTTAAAGCTATCTTTAATGTGCAACATAGTGGCCATTTGTGGACAATGCTGTCTCTTTTGCTTCTGACATACTCTGTCAGCTGGTTTTTGAAAGATGGAAATCTCTGTTTTAAAGCTACTAGCAGGAAGCATTTTCTTGTACTTTGCAGACCAAAAGGGGGATGATAATGTCTTCTTACAGTAGTCACGGAGCAGAAGGAAAAATCAGTTTAATTTCCAGTGAGGATTTCATGCTCTGGTTTGCTTGCTTTTGTTGAGAACAGCAGGCTGGATTAACACAGGATGGGCGGCTTGCGGCGTCTGAGCTGCATGCCCTTGCCGGGCAATCCGAGCGCGCTTGGTGGCTGCTGCCGTGTGGAGGCCAGGCCGGGTGAGAAGTAGGGCAGGTCAGCTGAGCCCCAGACCGGGCTGTTGAATTGAGATTACCCCCAACTCAGCTCATATTATCTCCTAACGAAGAGGTAATGCCCAGAGGATGCCTTTGCTATTTCCTCCACGTAAGTCGTTTTAAGGACTCCTTCAGACTTCCAGCGCTTATGGTACATGCATTTGCTTTTGGCAGGGAGCTGTTAGGATCAATAAAGATTTGTGGAGATTTTTTATTACTGTTTCTATGCCAGTTAGTTTTTACAAAATAGTATTTTCCCATCTTAAGAAAAAAAAAAAAAAAGTTGTTGAAAGCACTCAAATGGAGACCAAGGATCTGAGCCAGGGCCTGTGTGGATCTGACAGTGTGGGAAGATGACTGGAGAGAATATCCAGCATTTTCCTTTGTTCTTGCTCCCTCATACTCCGTATTTGTACTTTTGTCCCTGCTGGCACACCCTTATTTATCTCTTACCTTGAGCCAAATATATTGTGCTATTCTGAGAGGTATTTTCCAAAGGTGCTACAGCATGTCCTTGGGATGATGGCTCCTGGTAAAAAGATTGTTTTGTTCACTTGGTTATGCACAAAGCATCATCTGTTTCCTCCTAATAGGTTTTTCTTCTAGGTAAAGGTCTTTTAACAATCAGAATTAGAAACAAATTATATTTAGCTATTCAGACTGTGCAAAGAAAGAATGAAGATTGTCAGCCTTATGCCTTTGTATTTTCCCTTGCTTGAAAAGGGGGCTAAAGTACAAATGCTGTACCGTGCCCGCTACTATCAAGAGTACGTGAATAATTCTTACATACATATATGCATACATATACAATATATATTTTTAAATATATACGGGTATCTATATAACACATATATCCTGTTTGCAGATGTTCCAGTGATACCAAGACACTTAGCAAGCTATATGGAAACATTTTTTTTCAGTCTGTTTAGGTACTGCATTGGATGAAGTGAAAGATTCTATACCTAGCTGATTTTTTTCAACAGTGAACAGTAACTCTTCAATTATATTCTCACTGTCTTCATCGGGGTATTATCATCAGTAAGAATCCTCATGTTTTTGCAAGATGGGGATTGTGCATCTATACTATGGAAACACGCTTATCCATGAGGGTGGTACCAGGACAGCTATGCGCTCAGAAATTCTTTTTGCTTTTTATTACAGACAAAGAAGAACAAAACTTTGGGAAAGAGTTTCCCTTATTAAATATTTACCATTTCAGCTCCAGAGTCAGGAAAGGTAAGCTCTGAGTCATTACTTTTTATTTTTAGTATCCAATCTACTTGGAAATGAATGGAATGCAATAACCTTCAAATCCCTTTAGAAGTTGTGAGTTACATGAAATCATTTATTTGAAAAGCACCATGAGATAATGGAGGAGCTGGTTGAGAAGTATAAGGCAACTTCTTCACATGAATACCCATTTTCTGACTCCACTTTTTCCATATTTCAAAATGGAATTCAAGATAAGAATATGAATTGATTTTTTGAAATTGTTTTGTGTTATGTTAATTTAAAATGATCAGCTAATGCAGCAGTAATGATCACAGAGGATTGTTCTTTTGAGACAAAGACAACATATCATTGATCTGATGCTGAAATCACAAGCTTCAAAATATATCAGAGATTTTTAAGGCCACAAGGAAGAGTTTTGATCAGCTAGCCTGACTTCTTGCACATGAGAAGCAAAGAGAATTTCAGCTGTAGTTCCTGTGCAAACTGCATTTCTGGGCAAACACAGATACTTTTGTCGGTAAGGGCTTCTGAGTGTGAAAATAAGGCTTCCTACACCAGACTCTATGTTCACTAGGTAATTTTAACTTCTTTTGAAAGCACAGCTGAATATTTCATTTCATTATACACTCTGACTTGAGATATTTATTAAAATCATAAAATTCTGGAAGTGAATGAGAGAGATGACTTATCAGCAAACATTTGAGTAAGAAAACTGAGCCAAAAAACATGGTAAAATGCTAAAGTATCATCAAGCCAGTACGTTTTTAAGAAGCTAAGTCTTAGAAATAAATGCAAAGAAAGGAAAAATGGCTAATGCCTTAATCCAGTGTGTGATGGGTTGACCCTGGATGGAGGCCAGGTGCCCACTAGAGCTGCTCTCTCACTCCCCTCATTCACCAAACAGGGGAGAAAAGGCATAACGAAATGCTTGTAGGTCGAGATAAGGACAGGGAGAGCTCACTCACTAATTGTTGTCACGAGCAAAACAGACTGAACTTAGAGAGGGAATTCATCTAATTTATTACTAGGCAAAACAGAGTAGAGGAATGAGAAATAAAATAAAATCTTAAAACACCTCCCCCCACCCCTCCCATCTTCCCGGGCTCAACTTCACTCCTGGCTTCAACCTTCCCCCCCTCAGCGGCACAGGGGGACGGGGAGTGGGGGTTATGGTCAGTTCATCTCACGGTGTTTCTGCCGCTCCTTCATCCTCAGGGGGAGGACTCCTCTCATCGTTCCCCTACTCCAGCATGGAGTCCCTCTCACGGGGTGCAGACCTTCAGGAGCAAACTGCTCCAGCGTGGGGTTCCCCACGGGGTCACAAGTCCTGCCAGCAAACCTGCTCCAGCATGGGCTCCCCTCTTCACGGGTCCACCGGTCCGGCCTGGAACTTGCTCCAGCGTGGGCTTCCCACGGGCCGCAGCCTCCTTCAGGTGCCTCCACCTGCTCCGGCGTGGGGTCCTCCACGGGCTGCAGGTGGAATCGCTACACCCCCTCATCCTTCCTCCATGGGCTGCAGGGGGACAGCCTGCTTCACCATGGCCTTCACCACTGGCTGCAGGGGGATCTCTGCTCCGGCGCCTGGAGCTCCTCCTCCCCCTCCTTCTGCACTGACCTTGGTGTCTGCAGAGTTTCTTACATCTTCTCACTCCTCTCTCCGGCTGCAAAAGCTCTCTCTCCAAGTGTTTTTCTACTTCTTAAATATGATATCACAGAGGTGCTGATTGGCTTGGCCTTGGCCAGCAGCGGGCCCGTCTTAGAGCCGGCTGGCATTGGCTCTGTCAGACACAGGGGAAGCTTCTAGCAGCTTCTCACAGAAGCCACCCCTGTAGCCCCTCCCGCTACCAAAACCTTGCCACGCAAACCCAACACACAGTGAAAGACTAAAGCATGCCTGTGACTCCAAACATGTCAGAAGTTTCATCAAAGGCAATGAGACTGTTAAAAGTTTCAGAGGATGGGCATGGGCATGCGTCCAGGTGCTTCAGTAGATTGGAATCCAAGCGTCTGGTCAAAATCATTAATTTCTTTTAGCAAGGAGGTAGTACAGAGCTTATGAGCAGCTCAGTAAAATAAATTACAAAACAGAAAGAACTCTAAGAAAACTTCAACAGTTATGTTTGTGGTATTACCCAAGGATCACCCACAAATGAGGTTCCCGCTGTGCAGTGTAATGCACCTCAGAGAACACTAGATGCTACTTGCTCTGCAGAACATGCAAGCTAAAGAGAAGAATACAAAATGTTATTTTTATGCAAACACTGTCTTCCATTATTTTATTGTCTTTCTTATCACGTGCTCTTGTTTTATTCTTGATTGTATATTCAGTTTTTTTGTTGTTTTTTTTTTTCCCCAATGCAGAAGCCTTTGGTTTGCATTTCATAGTACCCAAAGCTACAGCTGAAGACAACAGGGCATAACCCAAATACTGCAGCAGCCCTGCAGGTGAGATGTACCACAATATCATTTTAAAGACCGAAGTGCTTTTTCTTGAAGAAGCCAGAGTACATAATTGAACAGAGTTGCCATCATTAAAATGCAATTAAGGTTGTGAAGCCCTTGAGTATCTTAAATTGTGGCGTGATACAATATTTATCAGGCTTCAGAACACATAATCACATCTATGGCCATCCAGCCATGTTTTACTTTTTCACTAGGTAAGATTAACCCTCTATCACAGTTTAATGCAGCTAAACTTGCCACTTCTGTATATGACACCTTAATAATTTTGAGGTGGAAGAGGAAGGACTAGGGTTGCACAGAAGACCAAGCCAACGAAGTGCCAAGAAAACACATACGCTTAAGCATTCGTTTAGAAAGATGCTTTATTTTTTTGCTGTTAATGAATAATGGAGCTAATATAAAATTTTGACAGGCATAAACCTATTGAATAATTCTGATACTGCAATCTACAGGTGACTCACAAGCAATAAATTGAATGATGTTAGTTTTATGCAAGAAATAATCTTTTGAAAGCCAGAAAAAAAGGCAAATATATAATTAATTTGTCTAATGTTTGAGGTATTTTGAGGGTAAGTTCAGACATTTCCTGTAAGTGTCTACATGTGCATGGGTTAAAAAAGAAAAAAAAAAGTACAAATGACCTTCAATTAAAAACTTGGCAATTGTTTCAAATTCTACTTCTAAATTTAACTTTGTCATGTATGCTTATTAAGAATATAATTCATCGCCTGGGAGTCTGGTCTGAAATACCAGCATCTATGATAAATGCTGGACAATTTTTCAGTGTATCTGCTTTCAGACATTGGCACAGCATCAGCTTCAATGACTAGGTCAAATTCAGGTGTTGGCAAATGATACTGTGGGCTTTAATGACAGATTTGTGAATCTGCTGACAAACTATACGGCTGCGGTTCAAAAGAGTTACGATTATTTTGATTTTCTGTCACATTTAGAAGTTGAGTCAGAAAGATCTTGTGAACTGTACCTAAATCAGAACAAAACATTGCCACTCTTACATGTGGATGGCCTTAATTAGCTGTTAAAAGTGTTGTCCTGAGTTTCTCTGTTTTGTTTGTTTTTCCAGGTAGGGAAGACTTGTTCTGGAGGGGAAACAAATACAGCCACCATCATATTTTTTCCTTTGGAATAACTGCCTGTTAACAGAGCAGGTTTTTAATGTCAGAAACTCAGTAATGTTTAACAATTTTTTGTATGCTATGATGTTACTTGTTATACTTTCATTTGTCATACATAGCACACACATGAAGTAAGGTCTGTGTTGCTCACCAGTCAGTTAGGAGATGAACACAGACACAAATCTATCTGTCCAAACCAGACAATGGAGATAAAGTCCAAAATTCCTTCCAAATTTAAAAGCAGGATCTTTAAATTGGAGCAATTTACCCAATAGCTCAACAGACTGAGGACTAGAGATGCTACTACATTTTAGAGCTGAAGACTCAACATCCAATGTTACCAATGCAACTACCACAATTTCCAATCAGTAGCTACAGCAGCAATAGAAAAGAGAATTGTACCTGTTGTACACAACCTAAAAAATGAAAATGTGCTTGGTTGGAGAGGCAAAAAAAAATGTCTTTAAATGGTGGAAGATCTTCCTAATTTCTTCCTAATCCTGCCCCCGCTGCTTCCTCAGATCATCGCTCATCTTCACGTTGCCCTTTGGAGAGAAGCACGAGCCTTTCTTCCTTCCCTCACCCTCTGCCTCCACAAGCTCAGCCACCCACGTGGGAGTTCCACAGGTTCTCCAGGCAGTGCTTTCCTGCCCTTGGGTTGGAACCAGGAGGTAGGTAGAAAAGCTTCCTGCGTTAGAGACATACTGGGAACCATTCTGAGCCATCATCAAGGAGCAGCTTAACAGGTGGACAAAGCATAAAGGCATATGGGGGATGTGAAGTGGGTAAATGCTATCTAGACTACACATCTCAGAAGTGATTGCTTGTTTCTGAGCAGGGCTGGACTTGATAATACAGATCACTTTTTTTCTGTGACTGCAATGCAGCAAGTTTCTATGTGCTAATCCTGGCACTGACATTGAAATTGATGTGTGGCCTTTAGGCAAGTCACTTAATCAATGTGTTTGTAAAATGAGGATGATAACATTTATTTGCCTCCCTGAAAAGGATGTGGTAAGGACAGACTAGTTAGTGCTGTAAAATGCTATTTACTAGTAATTGCAAGTATTATTACACTGCAGACTTAAAACCCTCCTTGACTGGTAATTGAAAAAGCTGAAGAACCAAATAGAAGCCTGTAATGTAAAGGTGATAGAGGTCTCAGCTAAAGTGGAGGTGGCTAATCCCCTTCCTTTTCATGGAGCTAATTATGCTTTAACTGAGGCAATAAATATCAAAAAAGTCTCGAGCATATACCTGCTCTTACTCAGAGACAGAACGAAGACAAATATTGTGGGATTCATATTTGATTCACTGTAATGTGCCACTGATAACGGGTCAAGGGAGGAGCTGGGTGCAACACAGGAAAATACGTGTCCAAGCCTCTGTTCTGGGATGTAGATGCTCTTCCTGCTCTGAGGACATCTGAGTGCACCGCAGGTAAGACAGAATTAGATGCATCATTACCATTTTCAACCCAATTAACATCCTTGCTGTTCAGGATTAAATAAGGTCTGTAACTTGCCTTTAGGTACGGCAGGTTAAAAAAAAAAAAAAAAAAAAAGAAAAAGTCCTGAGGGTGAGAAGGATGAATATAATACTGGGGAGCGGCATGCGGTAGATTAGGAAATGAACTACAGTAAACTGGCTTATCTGTGAACTGTGCCTTGAGAACTCTTCTGAGGCCTCAGACTGACATCGCTCCTCCCCCAGACGTTTCTCTGAGAAGGCAGGAACATACGCTGGCTGCCTGAGGTGGCGAAAGGATCAGGCCCTCCAAAAAAATTCCTTTTTTGCCATCTGTAATGCTACCAAGAATCATCCCATTAAAAACTATCATGTTTAGTTAACATAGTAGTTAAAATAAACAGTCTTAGGTTTCTCTGTAAGGAGTCATAGTTTGATCCTTCCTTACGGTGAGCGAAAGCTAACCAGCAGGGTGCGTGCCTCAGACTTTATTAGAACTTGGGGGATATCTGCTTCATTAATATTACTCATATCTCAGTTTAACTGATTGATATTTTCATGATGAATTTGCTTGAAATTAATCAAAGAATCAAGGAAGCAAGGAACCAGAGTGTGATTAGCGATATTTCTAAGAATATATCAAGAGTTATGAAAAGAAATGGTGGAATTTTTAACTGAGGAATGACCTACTTTGCCTGTCTCCAGGTTACAGCCCCGCTTTCCCATTTTTAAGCTTTATAACCAAAACTGGGGGCAAACCCAGGCCAGGAGGGAGCTAGGTGGCTAGCATCTCCAGAGCAGCAGTGAAAAACACAAGAACGGGTGCCGAGCGGAGGACCTGTGACACTGGCAATACCGCTCGGCATACCAGTGGCAAGTCGACTTACTTCACGTTACTGGAGTGGATAATCTTTACAGCAAGATACAGATGGAGAAACATTTTGTCGTTTTCTGTAAAATAGTTCTAGGAGAGGTGGTGAGTCACTGCATGCTGGTCTACTACCCAGGGAGAATTGTCGTGCAGAAGTGAATCTTCATTTGGCTTACCGCGTTAATAAGGTTAGAAACAAAGAGACGCCTCTTTGAGGCTCAGACAAAAAGCAGTAGCTGTAGGATATTCAAACTAAAAAGAATCAGACGTACCGAAATCCAGCCATTTAAGGGATGCACTTCTGAGAGGAGATTTAAATGCAGAAATAAAGACTATGGGATGCTGCAGGCTCATCAGGTTTAAAGGCGAGCGTCTCGGGGGAGTTCTGCTATGGTAAGACACGGACAGAGACCTGTCACTCAGAAAGACTGTGCACTGAAGAGATTAAGTAGACGCAAGGTCCAGCGACTGTTCTTGTCCCATGGGAGACAGCACAACTGGATATAAAGGCACTGCTCTCTGCCCGTCAGTGAATGCTGAAAAATATTTCTGGGAATATTTGGTCAAATCTGTAAAAGAACATGCTCAGTAATTTCCTGTTCCTTTGGGGTTTTGATGATCACAACCTTATAGAAACAACATATTTTAAATGACTGTCTGAGAAAAATTCCTCAAAACAGTATTTGAAACTAGCCATGCCAAAACACCTAGCACCAGCAACATGGTAAGTATCCACAGCTAACAGGAATATCATGCAAGTTCAGTCAAAACAAGTCAAAAGAACTCGAATTTCCTTATATGAATGATAGTCCTAGATTATCTGTGGATTATCTACAGACTAAAAATATTGCATAAACAAGATTTTGAATTCATAGAAAAGATTTTTCAGTAACTGGAGAAGTTTCTAAAAGAATTAATGTTTTGTATTTCCCTTCAATACCAGAGTGGGTCACAGTTAAGTATTTAAACGATTATGTCATATTTTCAGTTAGTTTTTTGTTGAAAAATTGGCCAAGTTCTAATAAGATACTATGAATTTTTATTAAAAGCATGAAAACAAAGCATTCTAAATTATCTATTACTTTTTATTTTACTACTGCGGTAGCAGTGGTGGCCATTTTCTTTGAGTAACAGACTCCTTAGCTAATCTTCTTCTTCCTAATTATGCTGAGATGGTTTATGTAGCATTTCCCCCCCTCCAGTACCTATTGCTTTGAAGGTATACTGAAATCTTTCTTCTGTACTTGTCACTTCGTGATGATGATGACCTGGAGATGTCTGTTTTATTGGAAAAACTCTACGGAGGAATTGTACTTCTTACTAGGAACAGTGGATCCTTAACTAGATTTTAGACAAGCACCATCGCTATCCAGTGCTGGGCAGCTTCTTCTTTGCCTTGCAACTCTGGCAGTTATCCAGAAGTCACACATTTGGCAGTTCATAAACTCTAGACATCCATCTACGTACACTTTAGAGAAAATGAGTATCTTATTTCAGCAGCTGAAAGGAAAGTCAAGTAAGGCTGCATGTATTACTAATTTCTTAAGGATATATTTTACTTGCAGTGCACTGCACTCGGGGAGATGGGTGAAAAAATTATTTTAGATTGAACAGAAGAAGGCACATCTTAAACTGTGGTTATGCAGTGTTCCTCTCTGTGCTGGGGCAGGGAATATAGGGAAGAGTAAGGGTGCTCCTGTGGAAATAGAGACATATATCCGGTGATGTACATACTGTCTAGCCCTTCTTCCTTACCAAGAGTTTTCCACGTGTATTGTAGGAGGAAAGGAGTGTTTTCTCTCTGCCTTCAGGTCACAGATGTCCCTGACATCTGTGGCACTGCTCACCTAAAGTTTTAAGGTTCAAGCACGTTGGTAAGTTTACTTACTAATGTCTTTTCTGCCATCAGTGATATTGCTGTAAAGCCAGTAAGTCAGCAGAGGGTCATATGAGGTCCAGAACAACAGTGGATCAGATCATCTGAGTTTATCAACTCAAAAAAGTCCTGTGTTCAATTCAAATTCTCTCCAGAAAGAAACAGGTGCTGTTTTGCTTAGAACAGGACTGTCGATTTTCACAAAATCTTGCTCCACTTTCCCTGTTTTTACTTCATTGGACCTAGTTATTCCAAGGCAAGTGACAGTTTTAATCAACAAGAAACTCAGTTTTCATTGATACAGCAGCAAGGTATGTCATCCTGCCAGCAAAGATAAATTCACTGTTATGGTAATCAATATGTACCTTCGAAAAGGAGACTTTCCATCCACCTTTAATGAGCTATTCTTAGCACTACAAGTATTTCCTAACCCGTGATAGGAGAAGGAGATTTAACCTTACCCTGTCAAACTTAACAGCTAGATCAAAAGTGTTACAAGAGGGGGAATTCCAAGTCATCTCAATTATACAGCACCACATGAAATAATTATATTTGGTTACCCTTTAGAAGGATATGTTCTTCAGGGATAACTTTTATGTACTACTCCTCCAAACATGACTACATTCTGACTGTGCTGCTTTTGATTTTTAAATAGCTCACACGGCTATAACCTCTGCATATTATCTCTAACTATGAATGACAGTGTTATATTTACACGCAGATACCATATTCTTGGAAGAAGATTTTTTTTTTTTCTTAACCATCCAGGTTTATGATGTAAGACAAAAGAAATTAAAGGCTTTGTTGAATCTTCTCTAATATAATGGAAAGTTATCAGAGAAGATTTTATACTTTTTACTAATAGCGCTAATATACAATGCAAAAGACCTTTTTGAAAAGAATGAAGAGAAGAAAATTAATCAAACCTTTCAGTTAATATGCAAACTTGCACTCAAAGCAGTACATAAAATACATTAACCTGAAAGGCACAATGTACCTGATTCAAATTTATAAATAGGCTTGTTTTCATGTTTCTGAATATTGAATAGGTTATAAAATGAATGTAATTTACCACAGAAATACAACAGAACCCACCTCAGTTCCCCACCGTTGTGTCAGTGTTGAAAGAGGTCTTGATATTTATGAAAAATTGGTCCTCAACACACAAATGAAATCATATGAACAAGCAGGACAGATGCTAAAAGCTGAAAAACTTCAGTTTATTCTAAAGATGAAAAACTGGGGCAAGACATCTGACTAATGATTTAAGTTAAATTTGCAAAACATTTCTAGATTTAAGAAAAACAGTAGACAACAGATGATAGTTTTTCTTATTGTTGGCTTTTTTTTTTTAAATACAAATATCCATGTTTCATTCTATAGAAAGGAAATTAGAAAAACAAGAAACAACACATGACAGTTATTTTTCTGTTGTTGGCAGTGTTGTTTTTTTTTTTCTCAGTTATGAATACCCATGCTTCATTTTACAGAAAAGGAATGACTCCTTGTGCAACTCCTCACAAAACCAGGGAAGTATTTTGATGACACTTGTATCACATATTCCACAGTCCTGTCTCTTTACCAACATGCAATGAGATCATGGAGAAGCTGTAACGCCTATCTCATCCATCGGCATGGGGCTCAATTTTCTTCCGTGTAACTTTAAATTCCTTAGGCACAGCAATGCCACATGACCTACTGTAAAAAAAAGAAGGAAAAAAACCCCCACATTAAAACAAAAAAAGAGCTGGACAAGTGATAGGCAGAAGATACATATGCAAGCAAATAAAGCAAGGAAAAAACCTAAAAATTAGTATTGATTTGGAAGATTACAAATTTAAGAAAGGCAATGTTTATAAAAAGAGAGCTAGCATGAAAATTCCTAAAACATGAAAAGAATTATACTGGAGAAATCAGCTAAAAGGTTTTATTTCAAGCAATGTAATACAACTCAGAGTTCTTCAGAAGCATGCATGTACATCTCATACAGAGCTGCAAGTAACCCAGTAATTTGCACATAAACAGGAAAAGTCACAGTGTTAATAACTTGTAGTACTGTTAGAGTGGTTTCAACATACCAGAGTATACATTTTTGGCAAGCATGGAGACAAGATTAAAAGCAAGTCTGTTCATTTAAAAATACAAAGAATGTGTATGGTATTTTATAGTGCTAAGAAAAGGATAAGAAATAAAGTTGGTCTTGTTTTTTCCTCACTTTCAGGATGTCATCATTAGTCAGCCCTTTTAAATGTTAGGTATATCGGATTACTTAAGCCAGACTGATATTCACCATGAGCATCTTTTAATGGTATGATTGGAATAACAATTTGATTGTACAGCAGGTTATGTTTCTTGAGCACTGGAAGTTTCCTGGATCACAGGAAAGCAGTCACAATTCACAGAAATTAGATGTATGTACAAAAAACAAACCAGTGAAGATGGGAGTATGTTTGGAAATGACAATTAAAAAAGGAAGGAAATAGAATATAGAACTGAGGATAACTAATTTTTTGGCATTATGTAACACATATGATACGAATACATACAGAATTTTGGTGGATACTGCTAAATTATGTGCTTTTCAGCCAGACACACAAGTAATTTAAAGTAAAAGAAGCTAAAATATCCTATGTAAAATCACATAGGTAATACTTGCCCTTAAGTTCTGCACAGGAAGATTTTGTGTTCAGAGGATGATGGTCCTGATTTAGAGAATGAGTCAGCTCCCAGGATGGAAACCTTTGTGAGTTTTTCTTGAGCATGTGGTGAAACAGATGACAACATAGGAGTTACTGAGGAGACAACTGAAGGAGTCAATAGGTCAAGAAGCAACAGACAATTCATGAACTGTAAGAGCAATTAAGTATTTTAACTGTGCAGCTGAAACAGCAGGAGGAGGAAATAGAACAAATAAGTCTTAACAATTTGGACAATGATCTTATAAATGAAATAATATCTTCATTTGCATAAATTAATGCCTTAACTGCAAACAGTACAAGAGCCAGATAATGACCAACAGAAATAAGTCAGGAGAGGACTTAGTGTGGTTTGTGAGACTAAGTTTTAATGGAGGTAAGACATGAAAGACTTTTGAAAGGATTCGTTCTTTATAGTGTACTAACATGGCACTTTATAGCATACTAACTATTTACTACTGACCTGACTGACCAGAAACAGTGAACTCTATGACTGACAAAAAAATGTTAAATTTATAGAAGGTTGATATTAAGGCAAAAATATATACATATAACAATAATTTTGCCTAGAACACTGTGTTATGAGAGTCAGTGATGACACAAAGTAAATGGCAGATGAGTTCCAGAGATTCAGTATACCTACTGGTCCCTGTATTGTCATTTATCACAATTATTCATATTTCAGATTCTTTGAGGAAAAAGAGCTGGAATAAAACAAGACAAAAATATTTGTAATTTTTTACCAGGACAGAGCATTTTGAATACTTAAGTATTTCTACAGCATATTTATCTAAGAAGAGTTGGTTAATGTAAGAGAAGCACACAATTAGCTGATTTGCTCATGGCTCTGACATGGATGTTAGGCTTTTCATAACAGGTCAGAATTTTAACATAAATTTGGCAAATTCTGCAAAACCAGAACAAATTGGAAGAGACACTGGACTCAAGTTCTTTATATTCTATATTGACAAATGACTAAATTGCAGGCAGACTGTAAAATAGGCCTTTGTATTGCGACGTTATATATGTCTTCCATATATGATGTCTTCCATTTACAGATGTTTTACTCAAGTAGCTAAGTGACAAATTTGAACTTAATGATGAAATGACCGCCAGTTTTATACAGGTCTGCTGACTATGTATTTCAGCAAAACTACTGTGAATTTGAAAAATCAACCACTGCTCTCTAACCTGGCTCCTGGATTCTTCACTAAGGATTTACAGTTTTATATTGCTAAAACTACTGATTTTAGTAGAGTTAATGCTTATATAATAGTGGAATAAAATTGCAGAGGATGGCAGATATCTGCTGAGAGGTCTGGAGTAAAGATATTGTACAATATTCAAACTAGCTGGGAATCAATAAAGGGAGGCAGATGGTGTAAGGAAAAGGTTTAAAAATAAAACCAAACATACCCAAGACTGAGGAATTACAACTCCCCAACAAGAACATCATTGTTCTCTTTGTGAAGACCTCAGGGGCTGATGACTTGTCGTAAAGCAAGTCCCCTCTCTCGTCTGCATCAGGAAGACTTAAACTGCCAACATCAGGACCTAGAGGCACACAGGAAAGGTGACCATAATGTCAGAAAAGTGAGGCTTTTCTATATTAATCAGATAATTTTGACTGTTAGAATATTTACTGAACTAACAGTAAACTCTTAGTGTTATGTATATGGTGTAGTACACAAGATTTTGAGTGTAACAAATCAATGGGGAATATGGGCAAATCCTTCTGTGAACCATGCCAGTATGTTGGTGAGCAACCAACCCTCTGCAAAAATTTTTGTAGATGAAAGCCTACAGTCATCATAGAAGACCAACTGTGCATTCCTGTGTCCTGGCAGGTATCTCATTTACAGCAAAACAAATGAATTTTTGGCAGCCCAAGTGATTCAGGATCACTGAGGATCCGAGGAAAGCAGAAAACAGTAGTTACATTGTTCTATGGTCTGGCTGCGACTCACTCCAGGCAAACCTTGCCTGGGTAAGTGGCAGTCTCTGTGGTGGAAGGTGACAGTTTGCTGAAAATCTGAGAGAAAGAGGAGAAAATAGATGGCAGCCTGAGCAAGCTGATGATAGGTGGACACTGGATAGAAGTCCAAAGTTTTCTGATACTTCTTTTAAAGACCTCTGATCATAGTCCTAGGTGATCAGAGATCTCTGTCTCTGCTCCCTTCTCATGACCCAGCTGAGTACAGATTTTGTTTTTATTATGGTTTATCTCTAAAGGACAAAATCAGGTAGACTGGCAGGGGAATCAAGGAAGGAGAAAACCCAATCCAACCCCTTACTAGACATGCCCACGCTGCTTCTAGAAACATCCACCCTCCTCTCCTTTTTAGAAGAAATGGCTGAGCTGAGGGAATGGCATATTCAGCAGGAACTAAGTCTTTGAGGTACAGATTCTTGCAAATCAGTCAGTTCCAGTGGCAACTGACTACTATGAGTAGATGTATTACAGGTTAAAAAGAAGACTGGAATTTGCAAGATTGTATCATCTGGATGATCACAAGCCAAAAGAAAGCAGAGATGTATTAGAAGCAGAAAAAGTTGTCAGGCTCTGTTCAAAGTTTTGTGCACAACAGAGTTGGACAAGCCTTGAATTAGGACCAGGGTGCATTTAAAGAGCTGTAGTGGATGTCCTGGACACAAAAATGCATTTAGTTTTAGGGCCTATAGATACTGGCACAGTATGGAATGAGCTAGCAACCCATATGAGGGAAGAAGTGATCTAGGGGACACTAAATAATAGTAAACAAGAAAAAAAAAAAACACAAAAAAATCCACAAGAATGTATGACTTAGAAGCTGTAAAAACCGTTACTTTTCCCAGCATTTACTCTCAAATATTCTTCTTTGGTAAAAGTAGCAACAGGTGGATGACAAAGTAAAAAGAAGCAGAAAAGTAGTCCATGCACATATGCAGTGGTAGCAAATAGTGTAGTAAGAAAACAGTCAGACCTAACACAGACACACACATGGAAACAACGTGAGAAAACTGGGGAAGAGATGCAGTACTGGGACAATATTTCCAAGCCCCTGACCAGATCACTAACTGAAGGCTGTCATAAGGAAAAAGGCAATTAATCGCTTATGCCTCACCTTTACAAACACCAAAGTACGACCTGCTCATTGGGGATGACCTGCCGTCTTGGAACTAAGGGACAAGCGGAAAAGGAAGAGCCTGGATGTTGCCTGAGAAGGTAATATAATGCAAAAAGATTGAATACCTGGCACAGGCTTTGATCTGTGCAATTCAGAAGGATATTCTGATCATTAGAGAATCACAGAATCATAGAATGGTTTGGGTTTGAAGGGACCTCAAAGACCATCTAGTTCCAACCCCCCTGCCATGGGCAGGGACACCCTCCACTAGACCACGTTGCCCAAAGCCCCATCCAGCCTGGCCTTGAACACTTCCAGGGATGGGGCCTCCACAACCTCTCTGGGCAACCTGTTCCAGTGCCTCACCTCCCAAAACAAAAACAGATGGAGGATTACTAAAGTTATCTAATAATACAAAGTAAATTTTCTTACTATGTAGTAATAAAGTAGTTGTTTCATTACTATATACTTCAACATAAGTATTCAGGAAACAGAAATGCAGGTAATTAACCTGGATATCCTCAGAAACTCATATTGAGGGAGGTGCTTTGGCCTGGATAACTAAGATAACTATTAATAATAACATTTGCTTATCTTCCACAGATAGCGTAGTATAACCAATCCCTTCCAAATGTATGCACACTGTAAGCTGCATATCGCTTAGTTTTCTTTACTGCATATTTTTATTGATACATGTATATAGGAAAAGTTAAAGCCATACTACTTTGAACTCAAATACCATGGCTGAGTTTAAAAACAAGAACAAAATACGAACCTAGGTAATGAGACAAAGGATCCAACCTAAAGGATTCATCTCCAAACAGGAGAAAACTTGTTTCTCTGTGTGAAGACAAATGTATTCTTACTAATCTATCCTAACAAAAAATGTGTGTGTGTATGTGTTTGTTTTGGATGAAGCTTTCTATATGTATAAAATAGAGAATTTTGAGCGCTCTAAGAAGAAAAGGTGAATCACCAAGGTTTAAAAATACTTCCCATGGAAAATTGTATTGCATACAATACAATCACCAATGGCAACGGACTGCATATCTTTAAGTGTAGTTTATGACATTGGGACTGTGAAGACTGCACCTTCATTTATTGTACTGGGGATATTTTCAGACATGTAGAAAATAGTAGAAATCAGGGGTCCCTAAGCTGATAGGGTATCAAAATGTTACTTATGTTTATAATACGTAACCTTGCATGATTATTCAACTATAGCTAATCAAGTAACTTTGGAAGTCTACAGCTATAGCATTTCTGAGATGAGAAATGTGCATTTATGAAGATGGATTATTGAACATGATAGAAGTTCTTCATAGTCTTTTTAGGCAGATTCCAGAAAAACAACTACTCAAGACATGCATTACATATATAAGGATATTAGTTGTCAATATTTTGACAATTGCTTAGATCAGAATTTGACCAAAACGTGGTTATGAAATTGCTTCAGTCATTGTGCCATTATCTATACAGGATTCAGTTTTGTTCATATACATTCAGAAATCACTGTGTACTATCTCATAGTGTGTAACATGCCCAATGCTAGGCACACATGCAATGTAAAGATACAAATTACATCGTTACCTTACAAGTAAGGCTATGGTCTCTGACATCTACAGAAACCTGAAGTTAACTTTACACCCTACGATTGTAATTTTAGTTTTTCTACTAGCTTCTGTGATTGTACAATGGTTATACATCATTGTACCTTCAGACCCTTAAGTGTTATCATAACAAAAGACCATACAGGAAAAAATGATTGTTTTCAAGAATCGTTACTCAGTCCTGTTAAGAAGCCTTGAGTCATAGGAGAGTTTGGAACATCTCCGCTGAACTCATGTAACAATTGGCCTGTGTTTAGCAGACCATCTATCAAAAAGGGGAATTTTAGCCTGGTACATGTGATTTTTTGCCATTGCCATTGCTTGCCTAGTGCCTGAGTGACTATTGCTAAAGCCATGTGAACTTGCATCTCTGAGTGCCACTGGGGGGAGGATTTGACAGCCCTGGGCAGTCCCTGCATGACCAACAGCATCCTTAATGTCAATTGCATCTGGAAGAGGCTGTTGTGTAGTTGTCAGACTTCAGCTGGGAACCTCAAAATTGAGGAGGGAGACACCCGCCCCTCCCACGAACATCAAGCTGTGTGTGGCAAAGACCTCAGGAGGCCAATGACTTGTCATAGCACATATGCTCGCATCTGCCTGAGGAAGACTTAAACTGTCACCCGTAGGACCTAGAGGCAGACTGGGAAGGGGGGCATAACATTAAGAGAAAAGGCATAGGTTCTAGAATGTTCTCTGTATAACAATTGTGTTGGGTTTGCGTGGCAGGGTTTTGGTAGCGGGGGGGCTACAGGGGTGGCTTCTGTGAGAAGCTGCTAGAAGCTCCCCCTGTGTCTGACAGAGCCAATGCCAGCCGGCTCCAAGACGGGCCCGCTGCTGGCCTAGGCCAAGCCAATCAGCGCCTCTGTGATAACATATTTAAGAAGTAGAAAAACACTTTGAGAGAGAGAGCTTTTGCAGCCGGAGAGAGGAGTGAGAAGATGTAAGAAACTCTGCAGACACCAAGGTCAGTGCAGATGGAGGGGGAGGAGGAGCTCCAGGCGCCGGAGCAGAGATCCCCCTGCAGCCAGTGGTGAAGGCCATGGTGAAGCAGGCTGTCCCCCTGCAGCCCATGGAGGAAGGATGAGGGGGTGTAGCGATTCCACCTGCAGCCCGTGGAGGACCCCACGCCGGAGCAGGTGGAGGCACCTGAAGGAGGCTGCGGCCCGTGGGAAGCCCACGCTGGAGCAAGTTCCAGGCCGGACCGGTGGACCCGTGAAGAGGGGAGCCCACGCCAGGGCAGGTTTGCTGGCAGGACTTGTGACCCCGTGGGGGACCCCACGCTGGAGCAGTTTGCTCCTGAAGGTCTGCACCCCGTGAGAGGGACTCCATGCTGGAGCAGGGGAACGATGAGAGGAGTCCTCCCCCTGAGGATGAAGAAGCGGCAGAAACACCATGAGATGAACTGACCATAACCCCCATTCCCCGTCCCCCTGTGCTGCTGAGGGGGGGAAGGTTGAAGCCGGCAGTGAAGTTGAGCCCAGGAAGATGGGAGGGGTGGGGGGAGGTGTTTTAAGAGTTGATTTTATTTTCTCATTCCTCTACTCTGTTTTTGCCTAGTAATAAATTAGATGAATTCCCTCTCTAAGTTTGGTCTGTTTTGCTCGTGACGATAATTAGTGAGTGATCTCTCCCTGTCCTTATCTCGACCTGCAAGCATTTCGTTATGCCTTTTCTCCCCTGTTTAGTGAATGAGGGGAGTGAGAGAGAGGCTCTGGTGGGCACCTGGCCCCCAGCCAGGCTCAACCCACCACAACAATTTAAATTTAGCTATTAATAATGGTGGGGTGTTTTTTCCATATTAATCAGACAATTTGGACAATTATACTGTTAAAACATTTATTGGACTAACAGTAAATTCTTAGTTCCATTTATGGTTTTCTCTTCTGCCTATAGCAAGATTTTGAGTGTCGCACTAAGGAACTTGTCCCTGTCCCATCTTTCTGTTCATTCGAAACACTGTTGGTCACACCTGAGAATCGATTTGGTCAACTGCCACCTACTGCCATTGAAAACTAAACCACAACTAATACTGCCAAGATCTAAAAGACTGTCAGCAGAAAGCATTTTGGACTTCTAAAAGTTCTGTACTTCACAGAAAATTTGCACCAGATTCATCTGCTTTTAGTGTGGTGAACTCGGTATACACTTAAATTCATGAATGCAACTTGGGTACTATTCTGCTTTTTGAAAACTAAGATAGTTCTACACATACTAATGAATTTTTATTGACGGAGCTGTCAGAGCATTAGCAATATGCATCTCCTCCTTTCTTCTCACCTTACTTGACCTCCCCAAGGATTAGATGTGTTACCCTTTGAACGAGTATCTGGCAACCTCACTTTCTTTTCTGAGTAAAAGGCCAGACAGCCTAAATGCCTGTAGTGTTTCAGGGAGGAATGTGAGACTATGCAACCAGCCTTCAAGAGACCTCCTAGGTCTCCTGATTATTTCTCAGAGATTTTAGGAAAGACCTGGCAATGAACAACCAGAAAGAAAAATTGCTGCTGAAGCTCTGGTGTTTCACTCTTAATTCTAAGTGTATTGGATATAAACCATACAATATTTAGCTAGCGTTAATAAGTTGCTTGTTTAATAGCAATATACTGTTACAGAAGCCTGTTGCAATAATAGCACGAATGTTCCTCTGGGACAACTATCCTGGAGAGCTCAAGCTACTTATTTCCTAAGTGTTAGAGATAAACACACATTGGTAAGAGAGAGGTGACAGTTATCAAGTGTTATGAGTATGGCATTAAGGAGAGAGTCCCAAACATTTTATGTTCTTCCCCCACACATAAACATATATGCAATCACCAGAAAATAGTAGTGTTGGCAGTTGTAGGTTGTTACTATTGGTGGTAATTACTTTTAGAAATACATATAGAAGGCATAAATACAACAGAGTATATACAACGTCCAAAAATATTATGACATTCCTAAAGTCTTCCTGTATTTTGTATCTGTGAAGTGTTTCACAAATTCTTACTTGAAACTAAAGACTTTCTGCTAAATAAAATCTTTTTTTTCTTTTTTAGTGAGGCTCACAGGCATTTTCGCAACAAATATTGTTCTACATCTGCTGATATTTTTTAATTGGTATCACACTTTGAAGTGTCTTGATTACTGTGTAAACAACTATGAAAGATATTTACATTTTTTGATACTCTGTTATACAAAATAAGGACACCAAATCATAATAATACTGCAATATTGTGAAAGCAAGAAGCAGCCATTATCTAGGACTTTTCACTCTGCTCTGCATGGAAAGTGCAAATGGCATTCCCATCAACTGTGCTTACTGGAAACTGACAAGCCTGAAACTGGCTTTTTAGTATTTCCAATTGTATATTAGTTTTGATCTTTAAAGACCTGTTGTTATTTAAAGCTCCTGATACCATGACAGGCCGGAGGTTAAGACCTTAAAAGATAGTCTCAATGAATACCCTACATTCCTTAAAAAACCTAAACCCCAAAATGAACCCCGCAAACCTATAAACAAGCTAATGGGTCTATCAATGGAATGTTTGCTGCAATTTTCAATTGTTTGATATGTGCTTTGCTCTTCATATGTAATCAAATAATTGAATCTTTGCTAGAAGTGCAGTTTTAATTATGGAACTGTGACATGCTGTTGAGGTCTTGCTTTGGCAGCAGCTGTGCAACAGTGACCATTTCTTCACCATTTCTTTTCTCCTATGTGTTTCACCTTGGAGAATCTAAAGATAGGGATAAGTAGCTTGTTCAGTCTCCATTCCCAGTGTTTGACCTGTCTGAGAAGACTACCAAGATAAATGATAATTTTTTTAAGAGGGGCAGGGGGGGCATTTGTGTTGGGTCCAGATGACAACTGTGCAATTAATTTCTTCCGGATTCTTGAACAAATAATAGGGGTAAGTATGGCTGGCCAATGGGGCAAAATAAGCTAGTTTTCTTTCAAAATTTGAACTCCATTTTGTGTTATGTACTGAACATACAGAAACCAGTCCAAAGGTGGGAAGCTGCAACGTGTACTGTAACATGCTCAGATGTCTGACACCTCTATAAAGGACACAGGGAAGCCTTCAAGAATCCATTCTTCTGGAATAATGAAACACGAATCTTTTTGAACAGCTGCCTCTGTCCACAGGTCCATCTTTTCTTGACAGTGCCCATTGTGGGATCCAGTATCAGCACAGGGGAGAGCTCATGTGTTCCTGTGTTCCTCAGTCCTTGGCCACGGACTGTTTCTCATCTTTAAGACATCAAAAGGTGCAATGGCAATAAAAAATGCATACCTCTCCTCACATGCAAGCAAGCAAAGTGCACCAACCACACCTAGATGTAAAAAGGCTTTCAGGAAAAGGCATTAGGAGGAGTTCTGCCCAGATTGAAATGGTGACAAATCTTGGATATAGCCTTTAAGTATTGAATTGAAATATACAATTTCATGGACGTGCCTTGTGACTTGTCACTTCGAGAGAGCAGTAAGTCTTAAATGTTCTCAGCAGCAGAGTTAAAAAACATCTTGCTGTCTCTGGTACCTGCCATCTCTTCTCAGATGGATTAAACTAGGAGTCTACAGGCTGCCCGCAGCTAAAACAGAGCACAGCTGATAGAATAAGCTAATGAGTACTTTGTGGTATGTGGGACCACACTGTAGTATCCAGGTATGGATGTTTGCAATGCCCCATTTATGTCTATACTGGAATAAAAACCAGGCACGTATCATCCTTGGCCATTGCCCTCTTTCTCTCCCTCCAGGCTAGAAGGTAATTCCAGCAAACCCTCACCATATTCCTGCTCTGGGCAATCTGAGAACCAGCATGGCAGGAAACACACTGTAACTCATGTATGAGTTATGTGTCTCATAGCTGTGGGATTGAGCAGTCTAGAAATTAGCAGTAGTGCATGACAGCCGTAGTGTAGAATCCTGTTCTCCAAAGATGACTCTGAGTGGTCTGGAAGCATCTTATGGAGCCAGGCCAGGACCAGGGACCAGCTCTGCTCTGAGCCACCTGGTTTACAAGTACCTGGAGCTCAGGAACTGGCTCTACAAGAGCCAGTCATGGACAGACATGCCACAGATCTGTTCTGGCTGAGAAACTAACAGACAACATTGATGAGGGAGAATCTGAACCAGTGCCTTAATGAAAAAAGATTTTTTCCTAACCTACTTCCTACAGTTTCACATCTCTCTTGTCTTTTGCAAAATAAGTGTAAGATATTAGTGAATCAAAATGGAGGCACTGCATGACAAGAGTAGCTATTTTCTCTTCCTTAAATGCTTTCCAAATCTTGAATGTTCTTTAATCCAAAAATTTGATTTCTACTTGAACTTTGCTATTTTAAAAAAACCCTAAATTGATGTTATAATAATTGTGCAGTGACTGCTCAGCATTGCTATGCAACATTTTAAAGTATACATAACTTAAACACGAGCATCCTTTGAAAGACTAGAGTGGATTGATGTACTCCAGCCTCAGTGATAACTGGGTGCCAGACACATGCCTTAGACACCACTCCTATATGATCCACTGCTGTCCCCCCAAAAGAGCAGTTACTACAAACAGTCCTCCTCTTCCTACTTTTCTACTGGCGACAGCAGCTGCCAGCTTTGTATCAATCTCTGACAAAATGCACAAAGACGCATTCAGCTGTTGCGACATTATTAATTGTTTGAACTGCCATATTTGCCTCCAGGTAGAGGACTAAATGGCAGTGTCCTGAGAACCAACGTCGGCCTTTGAGTCTTAGCTAGATCATGGTGTAATAGATGAACACAATAATATATACCTATATGCAGGCAGTTTTGAGTTACTTGTGACAAATAAAATCATGCCCAAGTTGTAAACTGAAACATAAGTAGATACAAATGATACGGTTATCAATTTCCCAGTTCAGAGAGTGTTAAATTTAGCATTTGGGCTTTGTCTATTATAGGGACAGGGGCTATGTGAAGAATTTAACTTCCTGAAGTTCAAGGTTGCTTGGATATGAGGCTGGGTACTGTGTCATTTCTACTTAAAATCTTCCAAATGAAGGTTAAGAAGGGGTCTCTGTCTTCAGGGAGCCAAAAGTCACAGCTATATTCCTACTGTTTACACAAACTGCTAATGCTGATTAATCTCTCTCTTATGTTTATGCCAAACAGCTAGTAATGGTGCTGTGAACTAGCTTGAGCTTCCTGACAATGAAGAAAACCAAAGAGACTGCTAAGAGTGAAGCTGCTGTTTCCTGCCCTCGTGAATTCAAAGGTTGGAGGAATTGCCCTCCTACCTCCACTTCAACAGCAGGTGACCTCTCCAGTACCAAACACCTGGAAGCACTAAAGCAGCAGCACAGATAACATGTAAGTAGTCTAAAAAACCAGTTGCCTGGTTCTTGATAATCAGCTGGAATTTCTCTCCTTTTAGTTTGCCAAACTAGTTAACCGTGAGAAAGAGAGTGACACATTCGCAAAGGAACAGGATGCACCTAGTATGATGCAAAAAGCAAGAATAAGAAGATGGTAAGAGTTGTTAAACTTTGCTTTAGTACAGGCAGTGGAATCACTGCCATGGAGAAAGTTTTGAGAAGCACAGGTAATTTTAAAAACAGTTTTTCAGTCTCCAGTGAGACTGAAGACATGGTGGACACTGGGAAAAAAAGAAATCCTCGTCTATCAGAGCTGGATATGATAGGTAGTTCTGCCAAAGCACAGATCCTGCTTCTTTCAATAACCAAACAAAAACCGCCTGGACCTCCTGCTGGGGCAACTGCTATAGCAAACCGTATGAGTATTGCCCTTAGGATAGGGAATACTTGTCACACTCCATAAGGAACAAGGACAAAAGTACTTGGATTTTAGATAGTGCTGCAAGGAGGGAAATATGGTGTAGTTAAACGTACACTGTTGATGAAATAAGTCTCTATGGAAACTTTCACTATAGCCAATTTTGAGTAAAGGAATAAAGGAATTGCTAGTGTTTATCACACACTGTGCCGTTAGTTATCTGGCAGGCAGGAAGGGGAAGCAGCACTAAAATTCAAAGGAAGCTAAGATAGAGGAGAAGAGTTACAAACTAAGGATAACAATTTAGGAGATGATTCTGGAAACAAGGTAAGGTATCTAGGAGCTGAAAAATTTATAAACCATGGCTGAAAAGCATTCAAAAGAGGCCTCTAAATAAACGTTCTCACTACATGTCTAAACAAAGCAAAATTGCTGGACCTTAAATAAAAGTGCTAAATGCTGGCCTAGAGGCATGGTCAGGCTAGTGATTAGTTGCCTTGGATATTTGGTGGCCTATCCAAAAATGAGACATGCTGATATTAGGTCAAAAACTTCCACAGCAATCTACCTGTGCTATTCAGCATTTAGAGCTGCATTAGGATCAGCTGAATTAATCTTACTTTGCTTAGGATTCTTTATGCGTCCAGTAAAGCGACATTTTGCTGTACAGACACGGTGTTTATGAGAACTCATGGATGCCCCCGGAGTCTTGTTTTGCTGAGCTTGTCTGTGAGCACGCCAGCACCCTATCAAACAGTCCAGAAATTTATTCCAGCACTCATCATGACACCAAATCTGGTTGGGGGGTGTGTGTGTGTGTTGGTGTGTGGGGTTTTTTTGTGTGTGTGGGAATGCAGAGTTCACTCGGCAGCAGACACACTGAAAAAGACATCAAAGAGGCACTAGGAAAACAAACTAGGGACCGCCGAGAGCGACGGCAGACATCCTCCTCCTGCCGGCTCGGCTCTGCCCGCCCTGCCGGGGAGGTCGGCTCTGCCAGCTGCTGTTTTTATTTCCCGTACTGACAGAGCACAGCTCGCCCCCGCACCTCACCGCGCAGCCCAGTAGCAGCGGCATCTCGGGCCGCCGCTCGGGGCCCCGCAACGAGGGCAGCAGCGCTCCCTCGTCTCGGGCGGCTCCGACAGCGCCACGGCCCAGGGCCGGCCCGCGCTCACCCGGCAGGCCGCCGCCTCCGCCCGCCCCGACATCTCGCACCGTTTGGGAGAGAACGGCTTTTTACATTCGCACCCCCCCCCCATTACCGCTATTATTCCCCTGCAGGCAGAGCGCCGGGCTGCGAAACTAAACCCCTCACTAGTCCACGTCAAGAGGAGGCAGGGATAAAGTCCCCTCAATACCCCCCAGACTCCCCGAGGCACCCAGAGCCCCGACACCACCGCACCGTGGAAGGGAGGGCGGGGGTGGGGGGGGGCGGCGCGGCCCAGGCTGCTGGCACAGAGGGCGGGGAGGGGCGGCGGAGGCGGCCGCCTCCCGACCCCGGCGGGCTGCCCCGGCCGGTGGGCGGCGCCGGGTGGTGAGAGGCAGGGGGCGCCTCTCCCGTCCGCCCGCCCCGGCCCCCCTCCCTGGGTGTATATAGCGGCGGCGCGGCGCGGCGCGAATCCTGCGGCGGGCAAAATGGCAGCCGCCGTCAGCACGCAACCCCCGCAGCCGCTGAAGCTGCCGCAGCTGCTGGAGCGGGACCCCTACCTGGCCCCCTTCGAGACGGACTTCCAGCGCAGGTACCGCCCCGGCCCGCCCGCCTGCCGGCGGCCTAGGCCTCTGTCGTGGGGAGGGGGGTGCCGCCTCGACAGGGCGAGGGGCGGCGGGCGAGCAGGCGGCGACCGCCCGCCTCTGGGGGCGCCGGGGCGGGCGGGGGGAGCGGCGGGGCGAGCGGTGTCCCCTCCCCCTCCCTCCTCTTCCTGTGGCAGGGGGGGCTGTCCCTCAGCCAGCGCCGGGGCGGCTCCGCTTCCCGCCCCGCCGGCGGCGGGGGGGGGACGGACCTGCAGCGGGGTTTCGCGCCGGCCCTTTCGACAGAGGCGTCTCCAGCGCGGGCGGAGCTGCCCCGGGGGCCCGGCGAGGCCTCCTGACCCGAGCATGGCGCGCCGCTGCAGGGAGGCCTCCGCCGCGGGCCTCTCCGCCGCCGTCGCCAGCGTTGTGGGAGGCCAGGCCGTTACGTCCCGTCCTCCGCAGCCTCTCCGGCATTTTAGGCGTTTTCGTTGTCCCCCTTCGACCCGGCTAAAAGCGGCATTGCTGCATTACGACGGGGTGGGGTGGGGTGGTTCACAGGCGAGTCCGGCCCTTGGAGTGCAGGCAGGTGCGGCGCGCGGGGAAGCGCCGGGGACAGCTTGTGAGGGCGGATAGCCGAGCCGCTGTCGCTAACAAAAATGTTTTTCAGTCCAGCTGTGGTAAGCTGTAAACAACCTGCTCATGAATCACTTCTTTTTTTGGAGAATTTTCCTTTCTGAGCATTTTTGGAGCTATTCCTGTAACCCCAGCTCAGCTGTCCGTCAGACTTGGGAACAAAGCAGCAGAGTGTGTGTTAGGTTGGTTTCAGGTTGCCAGTCTGAGCATACTTTTTTTTTTTCCTCCCTCTCGTTGGGAACTGCGACGCCAGCCCTCTGGCTGGGATGGGTGGCTGGCCTGGGCGAGAGCCTGCCAGCAGCAGCTGGGGCAGGGGTGACCTGTGTCCTGCAGAGCAAACTGCCGGCCTTGAAAAACTGCTAAAACCTCACTGGCTGTTCAAAAACAGGAATTGGGAGGTTTTATGGTGCAGCTTTATATGTCGCATTTCACTAGCGGTTCTCTGATAATCAAAATTGCAGTGCTGAACAATGCTCTGTATCCCAGAAGTCTGGAAAAGTCTGTGTATGTGGGACGGAAATAAGAGGGAATTTGATTTTGTTAGTGTTTGGCTTTTTTTCCTTTACTGTATTACACATGGTGCTTTTGGCTTAGCATTACCATGTGTTCTGTTGGGTTCTGGCAGAGAATAGTGGTAAGGCTAGATCTTGTAAAATGGGATTAAGGATTGAGTAAACTACTAGGCTGATTTACAGACCATTTTCTCAAACTGTAATCTCTTAATGATAGAATAACTGAGTGTTTTAAACAATGATTCCTGGCAAGCCTGAGGTAATGTATGCAGTGCTGTAAAACACCTAATTCTTTCGGTGGGGTGCCATGGTGTAGGAAGTAATAAGTGGGCGGATCTGGCTCTTAATAAAACCATTTATTAAAACATTTGGGCTTCCCAAATATGCTTGCCATCTAAATGAGTGCATTGTGAATGATGGTGTTTGTATTTCTGAGGACAGTACGGCTGTGCTGAACCCAAGAAGTTTTCAAAATTTTTGTGTACTTCCAAGGCTCATCCATCTCAAGGACAGAACTTCAGATGACCCTGTTTGTATCTTGTCTCTTCCTGGCTTCTGAACCTCAAATCAGTCACTTAACATATATTTTTTGTGGAAACATGTATATTGTTTGTTTAAAAGAAAAGGAAAACTTGTAACAGCCTCGGATAAACCAAATGTCTTATTCTAAGCCCAAACAACAAGCCTGTTCTGGCTTCCACCCTGTGGATGATAAAGAGTACCAAGGAGGAAGAATGTAAGCACAGGGCAATGCCTGTTAGTGTCTCCATGCAATGTTCATCCCAGCTTCCATGAAATGTGATTCAGTCTGTATTTAGTAGCTCCAGTTGTATTTTTCTCTAGAGCTTTTACATCAAGAGTACCCAGGAAAACGGACTGTTTTAGCCTAATTGCTGCTTGTGTGAACCAGTTCTCTGGGGTGTTTTGAGCCTCCAGTATGTGGGGTTTGCTTACTTTTCTCCAGTTCTTGTACTGGAGGAGGTGGTGAATGACCCTGCACAGCTCTGCTGTGTCCATGAAATCCTCAGCAGTGCAGAGCTATACGATCTTTGTTCCAGGCTGAATGAACCTGATGTGTTTAATTGGTCATTGTATGAAGGTGGTCTGTATGTCTGATCCTTTGTGTGTCTTTCCTGGCCCCTTTTGAGATGGGAGTTAGAACTGAAAACAGTCTCCGAGTTGGATGGATTAATACAGTTACGTAATGATATGGCACTTGCATAACTAATACTTCAAGTAAGTGTAAAGCAAAATAAACCTGGCAAGTTGTCTAGAAGCAGAAGTGTGTTCAAATGTATTTACCTTTGAAGCTCCAAGCATATGAACACAGTAAAGTTACACATACTAATCTTAAATTCTTCTGGCAATAAATTGTAATGCCTCTAGAAAGGTAGTAATTATTTTAGATGGTGACTTAAATGTTGATTGTGCATTTGTGGGGTATCTCATTAAGTAACCCAGTGGATCAGATGTATCCCACACAGTGTAGAAAAGGCTGTGATGAAACAACCAGGAATATATGCTGTTGAGCAAATCTGTGTATTAGGAGTTGATCAACTGTCAACTGCTTGCCGTGGCCTCATCATAGGTGGGGTGGAAGGACTAATTCTTAATGTATATTTGGTATTCGCAAGTTTTTTACTCATGTAGAGTAAGAAAACTGGGTAGAAATTGTTACTTTTTCAGCAGTTGAAGTGGTATAATCTGTTTTTTCTTCTGATAGTACTGGCTGGCTTTCTCTCTACCTTAGTTCCTGATACCCCCAGCCAGTGGCATTTCTTTCCCGACTTGAAAAGTTTAAATAACAAAGATACAGGTAGTCTCTCACTTCAGAAGGCAGAGTTATTCTTGATGAAGGGGACAGGAGGCAGCTGTTGTACCTGGTGCCCTGTAGCACCAAAAGTGATTTACTTGCTTGGATTAGGAAGCTTTTGGAAAAAACAGAAGTGAAACAAACTTGATCAAATATAATATGTATGGGTACTTTTACTGTAGTAATATAAATTTCTTTTTAAAGTTTGCAAAGATGTTGACCTTACTTAATATTAAACAAAATAATTAAGGACTGATGGGAATTTTGTAGCTTATAGTTATCATACTGTGTATCACCCAGAGAAGTAAATTGGGGATTTTGACAGAGGATTAAGGATACTTGAGAAACAAAGCTTTTTAAACATTTGTCTGTGGAGATCTTTATACTATGCCTTGTACAAAAACATATAAAATAGTCCTCACTTTGTCTTCCAGTATGTTCCCCTACAGAAGAGGGGGAGATAAAAGATGTAGGCTCTATGTTCGGCAGTGATATCAGCAAGTTGTTGACTCACCCTTTGGGCTTGACTCTGCTGTTTTATCCATAGCACTGTATTAGCATTGCCATATTAATACTATTGGAAAATTTTACAACTGTTTATGCATGACTGTTGTAGGATGTACAGTTAACTTGGTTATGATGGTTTATTCTGACACTCAAAGCAGGGCCATTTCTGGTGTTGGATTGGGTTGCGCAGAACCTTGTTGGGTTGTGCTGAATCTCTGAAGATGTGCTTCCGCAGCATTTCCCAGTGTTTGGCTAGTCTCACTGTGAAAATTTCTTCTTAATACCGTAACTTCCCTTGCTGCAACTTTGTCCATTGCCTCTGGTCTCTTTTCCTGTCTATGTTGGAGGAGAGCCTGGCTCATTCTTTGCTCTAGGCACTTCCCCCTGATCTGTCCATTTAGATAGTTCAATAAAATGTAAAAGATTTTCACTAGGAAGCCACACTCCAGTTCTAATTTGATAGCGATTAAACTTTTTCTACTTAACCTTCTTCGAGCAAAATCAAGACAGCCTCCTCCTCCCAAAAAACCCTCCTGATTTTAATTCTGCAAAATCACGGTGGTATGAAAATTAATGGCTGAAAAATAATGCTTAATGTAGATTTAAAACCAAATACTTCACATCCTAAACAACCCAGTAGAAATATTTGTTGCAACAAATGTATGGTCATGTCTGCATGGCAGCATGCCTAATACTGAGATCTTTGCACACTCTTATATTGTTCCCTGTTTTTGGGAGGGGGATGTTGAAGGATAGACAAGCTTTACCTGCATCAGCTTGGATTCTACAGTATAATATAACTATACTGATTCACTTTGAGAATTGCTAGATTCATGATGAAATGAATCGTGAAGTTGCCTCAAGTTCTGAACATTTTCTTCTTGGTTTCAAGGACTGTCTCCTTTAACCTCTCAAAGTATTAGCTTTAGACAGCTGACTCTTCTTTTTTTTTTTTTAATAAAGCTTTGAGACACACTGAATGGGTGCTTTGATGGGAACAAAGTGCTTATCAAGTGATGCCTAAAATGTGATGCTAGGACCTAGTTAAGTCCTAAGCATGGAGTATGGACTACCATAGTTAAATAAGTGACTAGTAGGAAGAAATGAACTGGTCACATTCCCTCCTCAGTTTTGTCATGCATGGGCATATTGTTGCGAATGGTGTTTGTGGGGAAAACCAGAAATCTGTAATTTTTCCTTTCTCTGAATGCCTTAATATGACTGAGTTGGAGGAGGGTATTTTCTTGGGGGGGGGGCAATCCTTTCAATGTATATAGCAAACAATTCAGCCTTGACTCAAACACACACTGTTCAGAGCTTGAAACAAGAATCTACTTAAAAGCAAGCAAATACACCCCTCCCTCTGAGTGATACTGTTTGCATAGGATATCACTATGCTACATTGTTTGACCATCTGTGATATGTTTTCCCACAAGTATTTTGTTAACTCCCAAGTGTTGTTTAGGCTAAAGACTTTGTATAATTTAGTATGTATTTTTAGTCTTTTACCTCTTAGAACATAATTGGTTCAATTAAAACCATTAATGCCTGTGGTGTAATTGCATTTTATGGAGTTACAAACTGGTGTTAGAAAGTGCTGCCCATTAGAATTTTCTGCTCTAACAACGTGCATGGCTTGTTATATTTTACCAGCCCCTGCAACTGCCTCTAATCTACTGACTATGTAGTCCTTAGTGAAAACTTTTTTGGAATGGTTCAATTTATAGAAAATAAGTAAAAATATACCACTGCACAGCTTCAGTCTTTATCTTGATGAAAGCATCAAACAGGACACTGATTTGTTCAGCTAGACAAAATACTGGTCATAGTGCTTGGTTATAGGTGTGGGAGAGACAGAGAAGGTCCCATTTCTTTTAAGTTTGTAGTAGTGTTCTTAGACCTCTGCACCCTTACAAAAGGGAAATACCTGCAATTCTTCTGTTTCTATCAACCTGATATCAGATTATTACTCCTTTTTGATGGTTCTGTTGCTTTTTTTTTTCTATTTGAAGAGATGCACAGTGGTGGGTATTTGACTGAGGTGTTGAAAATGAAAAGATATGGATTTGAGTTCAATAGGACTGCGGAGGAAGGCAGCTGTTGGGGGTCTAGCAAGTTTGGGAATGGAAGTTGAAGAGTGATCCAGATGGAATCCTAGTTTTAGGTGATGGTGAGGAAGGGAGAAAAGCTGGAGTGAGATCTGTCACAGAATTAACACAGCTACTATGTACTATGTATTGTGTGTTGGGAGCCATGAGTTAACTTAAAGCTGGATTTACTTTTTCTGTTTTGTCTCATATAGGCTGCTGTATTGGGTGCAAAACTAAATGTTCATGAAAAACAATGTCATACATGGCCGCTGTTTTTTGTGGCATTCCATAAGTTCAGTCAACTTCTGCTGAACTACTCAAAGATTTCAGAGCCCTATAGAAACCAATGCCTGTAAGTTTAATGGAATATATGCTTTTGCTTTATAGTAGTCTTAAGAATGCTCTTGTGTAAGAATTACTAACCCTGAGAAGCACAGCTGACTGCATCATTGATGACCTTAATTTTTAAGTCTGAGGAAGTAGTTACATAGGCCAATCTACAGCCAGTATATGCGTATCTGGTCATAGTCCTCATCAAAAGATTCAAGTTGGCAATTGTCTTAATAGCTGCTAGCCTTACAAAAAGGCAGGAAAATATTCAGGATGTAGGTATTGTTTTGTTAGTAAGGCAGTTGCCTCTGTATAAGAATTTAAAACTAAGTACTCTCTGAAATTGAGTGGAGGTCCCCTCAGCTCTGTTACATAGTGTTAGCATGTCTGAGGATGTTGGATGGGCTCTGAGAACTTGCCCAGAGTGTTAAAACAGTAGATAATGGGACTGGGAATCTAATTACTGTCTCATCGTAATAATGAGGAAAAGCTTAATCTTGCTGAATACTTTAAATTCAAGTATTTATGCACGTTTCTTTACTACTTCCAAGCTGTAGAGGTGGCATTCTTATTATGGAGGACTTTCTTAAATTGACATCCTGTCTCATGAAGGTGCTTTTCTCCCCCTGTTCAATTTCAATATTTGTGTATACACACTTTTTTCCTCTCCATCTCCCTATTATGTTCTGTTTACTCTCACTATGCCTTCTAATCCTAGCTGCTTCTTCATCTTCTGTCTTCCACAAAAGAAGTTCCTTTTCACTTGTGCAGTGTCAGAGTTCTAAAACCTGTCATGCTTCAGTGTACTTTGTACTTCTGAAACTTTTCTTTGCACAGTTATTTATTAGCTTAAAAAGAAAATAATGTCTTAAGGCAATGTGTCAAGTGCAACAAGATCAGGTTTTTGTATTTGAAATGTTTAAAACGTGAGTTTTCCTCTGGAAAAAAAATCTGCAAAAAAGTTTTAGCTGTAATATGGCTGCCTCTTCTCCAAGTATCTGACAATTTATTTGATGTTCTTATAGTACCTCATGTTAACAAGTTGAAGGCCAGTTATTAGTGATAGTTTCTCGCCATGCTGTGAAGAATAGGCCTCCAAGCTGCTTAGAACAACAGTCTGTTTAGCCTTGTGTTGCTGTCAGAAGCATCTTACTCATGAATGTTATCTGGATATTATTTGTGATTAAAAGCCAGTTTAGGTGCTTGATCTAGTATCTCGGAATAGAAGTCTGACCTGTCTAATGACCGAGGTCAACTAGTTCACTTATGTGAACATCTTGAAACTGTTCCATTAATCTGGATATTTCTAATGCTAAATTTATTTTATCCCACTCTCTTGATATACTGAAAAAGAAAAAAAAAAAGGCCTTACTGAAAATTTCTTTAAATGTGCAGCTCCAATTGTATTGACTGATGTTACTTGAAGGTAGTGGTAGCTGTAATGTTTTCTATCTGATACACTTCTTTAGTGCTGTTGCTCAGGCACATTATACTTATGGTTCACACATGTCCTTGCTGTTCTGGTGTGCTGTGTTGCTGGACTTTGTGCTAGCATGTCTGCCACTGTGATTAGTGTTAGAGAAGAGAAAATAAGTTCACAGTGGGGCATGAAGTTCTGGTAAGGGTGGACCTACTCTCCCTGAAGTAGGAGTACCACTGCTAGAAGGTTATGTGAAGTTCAAAAAGTGTAGCCTAGATCTGCAAAAGGAATTTAGTGATGCTCAGTCACACACAACATTAATGTCTAAGCGCTTAGTTCGTGGAATAACAAATGTGAGTTTCAGCCCTTATGTAAACTAGTCTTGCATTCATTGAGTGATTTATCTCCATTCGTGTGTTCCACTGGCCTTAAAGTGAGGTTGGGATCTGGGTCCTCCCAATTCCAAGTGATGCTGGCATGAGGCACCAAGACAAGGATGATGTCCTTTGTGGTAGGAGTAGGAAAGTAGAGAAACACTGCTTAAAGTAACACTTTGGGAGAGTGTGGACTTCAAATGTATCAGTATTTCTTCTGTAATCCACTCTCAACCAAAACAAACCCTCACCTTTTTGGTCAAGAAAAGGCTTATAGGAGTGTGGATAAGCTAAAATACACAAACATACTTCATTGATCTTGAAGGGTGTTTAAATACCATTGCAAAGATGTGCAACTGGAAGAGACATATTTTTCTATTTCTGGGCAATGTTTAAGGTCTGATCTTCATTTGCACTCAACTTTTTCAAGAGGGAGCTGATAGAGAAGGCTTTTTAGGAGACACTGTATTGGGACAAGTGGAAAATAAACTTTTAGTGCTGATCACAAATGGATGCAGGTAGTTACTACAGTTAGCATGGGGTTTTTTGACAAAACAATGGTTGTTCAAGCATGTCTCTCTGTGCCAGCTGTGTGTGTGGGGCCAAACTTCTGTTTTGAGGGTGCTCTTTTTCCTAGTGTGTCACTGATAGGCAGGCTACATGCATGTGCAGGAGGTATGCCTTCAGGCATTCCCCATGGTCACATGTGAATATGGTGTCATCATCAGATCAAGTTTTTGGATGTATAAGCATTGGATAATATCCTTTGGAGGAAAGGCAAGAGGACCGGGGGGATTGTCTAAAAGACTTATTAAAATCACACTGAGTTACTGTATGTTTTCAATGAAAACATGCTGCGCTACCACAACTGTTTGGAAGTTGACCATCTAGAATTAATTAATTGCATAAATGTAGAAGTCAGCAGCTCATTTTAGCAGCTTTAGGGAGTATCTTGATTGTACTGTACCTGCTATCCCAGAAGAAAAGTTTAATACATTCTGTCTGTGATAAACTTAAGCAGATACTGTGGGTATTTTAGGCTGTCTAAAATGCCCTTGGACATCCCTTTTTATGCAAGCGAGTCTTACTGTTAACATCATTTTGATACCTATTGTGGTAGATATCCACGGTGTAAATGTTCCCGGTTTGACAGGGATTGGTAAGCTGTTAGTTAATGCCTTCCATTCTAAGATTTATACAGCTGACTTTGAAGTTATGAATCTCTAACTGCTTTCAGTAAGATTTGTCCTGCATAAACAGTTCTTCCTGCCAAATGCCACTCTTTAAGGAAATTGCTGAAGTGTAATAGAAATACGAAGTGTTGCATACTGCTTTGGTGTGCAGCTTCTTTGAGAAAATTTGGGCAGCATGCCGATTGTAAGTACTTGCACAATAGCTTTGTATTGTTGCGCAAACAGTAGCACTAACTCCACATAGAAGCATTTGTGAAATAGATGTGATATTTTGGGACAGGAGCTGGTGCAGGGGCTCTCTAGAGGTTAGAGCTAAAATCCACATTTCTTGGGAAGAAGAATCATAGAATGGTTTGGGTTGGAAGGGACCTCAAAGATCATCTAGTTCCTACCCCCCTGCCATGGGCTGGGACACCCTCCACTAGACCAGGTTGCCCAAAGCCCCATCCAACCTGGCCTTGAACACTTCCAGGGAGGGGGCCTCCACAACCTCTCTGGGCAACCTGTTCCAGTGCCTCACCACCCCCTCACAGTAAAGAATTTCTTTCTAACATCTAATCTAAATCGACCCTCCTTCAGCTTGAACCCATTACCCCTTGCCCTGTCACTACACTCCCTGATAAACAGTCCCTCTCCAGCTTTCCTGTAGGCCCCTTCAGGTACTGGAAAGCTGCAATTAGATCTCCCCGGGGCCTTCTCTTCTCCAGGCTGAACAACCCCAACTCTCTCAGCCTGTCCTCACAGGAGAGGGGCTCCAGCCCTCTGATCAGCTTCGTGGCCCTCCTCTGGACTCGCTCCAACAGCTCCATGTCTGTCTCGTACTGGGGCCCCCAGAGCTGGACGCAGTGCTCCAGGTGGGGTCTCACAAGAGTGGAGTAGAAGGGCAGGATCACCTCCCTTGACCTGCTGGTCACACCTCTTTTGATGCAGCCCAGGGCACGGTTGGCTTTCTGGGCTGCAAGTGCACACTGCTGGCTCATGTTGAGCTTCTCATCAATCAATACCTGCAAGTCCTTCTCCTCAGGGCTGCTCTCAATCCATTCCCCGCCAAGCCTATAGTTGTGCTTGGGATTGCACCAACCCACGTGCAGGACCTTGCACTTGGCCTTGTTGAACTTCAGGCGGTTTGCACGGGCCCACTTCTCAAGCCTGTCAAGGTCCCTCTGGATGGCATCCCTTCCCTCCAGCATGTCAACCACACCACACAGCTTGGTGTCATCAGCAAACTTGCTGAGGGTGCACTCAATCCCACTGTCCATGTCGCCGACAAAGATGTTGAACAGTGCTGGTCCCAGTACCGACCCCTGAGGAATGCCACTCGTCACTGTTCTCCACTTGGACATTGAGCCGTTGATCACAACTCTCTGAGTGTGACCATCTAGCCAATTCCTTACCCACCGAGTGATCCATCCATCGAATCCATGTCTCTCCAATTTAGAGACAAGGATGTCATGCAGGACGGTGTCAAGAAATTGGAGAGAACCACAGAAAGCATCACAATCTGTATACTTTGCACATAAAAGTACTTAGGGCAAATAAATACCTTTTGTCAGTTCTCAAATCCTTTCTCAGTTTGTATTTTGATTGGACTTGTCATCTGATGTTACCTTCTCTCCATCCCACCTTTCTGCAATTGCCCTCCTCACCCCCAAGCCCCTTAACATTCCCAGGAGAAATATAGGACAAATTGGGGGGAAAAAGATCCCCCTTTCGTAAGAAGGGAGGGAACAGAGTTGAAAAAAGACATGCGTTACAGCTTCAGGGTCTGTTTAGACTACAGCTGTTTTATGAGACTGTTATAGTAGAGAGCATGGTAAAACTTCTGCATGCTGAATGAGCCAGGTGACTCAAATCTGAACAAACAAATCCTCTCTCTTAGCTGACATGAACTCCCAAGCTTTAACTTAATATTTGGAAAGCTCATGGATTATCATGTATTTCAAGTTCAATACATGGATATTGTTTGTACTAAAATAGTTCCGTTTTCAGGAGTAACAGTATGTGTCCAGTACTGCCTGTGGCATGGGATCTATGGACATGTATGTGAGGTTTTCCAGTGAAGCATAGTCTGTTGGAAGAGGTTTTTCATTTCCCTTTCAATAGGGATCAGATGTCTTCTGTAAATTTTTTATCCTCACTTAGAGGAAGTGATTTAGAAAAATACATCTTAAAAAAAAAATTATCAGTGTAGTAATAACTTTAAATTTTTCATCTTGCAAGTAGCATGGTGGTTGTACTATATTCTCCCTTTGGTCCAGGCTTTAGGAGGCTAGATAGCTGTATCTGCCCCCATTTTTTTTTAATTAGGATGCTACCCTCTTTGCCCCTGTGTTTCTTTCTTTGTTCATCTCTTTGCTACTTCCTTGCCCCTGGCTAGCAGTTGTTTTGAACAACAGCAAGCCCTTGTGGGATACCAAACTAATTTCAGCATGTAGCACCAGTAGAAAAAAATCTTTTCATTGAGACTCCAAAGGGATGGGAGAGACTGCAGCAAAGCATAGCATTTAGGTTAGCTACTTTGGTCTATATCCATTGTCTATGCAGGTTTTTTCCCTTTCTTAAAGGCAAATTAAAATAAGCATTTACTCTCTTTTGTCAGGCAGTAAGGGAGAAAGCCTAAAGTGATAAATGGTTTATAAAAAAGTAATTAAGGTAGCAGTTTGGTACTAGTGACAATATTGAAAGGTATATGTTTTTCCTCTTTTGTCCTTGGCATGCCTTCCCCCCCCCCCCCCCCCCCCCCCCCCAAAGAAGGGATCCCTGAGGCTTTTGAAAGAAAGGCCTATGCCTGGGCTGTGTGGAGATGTTTCACTTGATGTGCAGGCAGCTATTTCTTAGTCCGCAAAATTCCGGGTAGTTAGTTGTCTCTTAGCTTTCAGTGGTGTAAAGTTTTTGATTGGAGTGTGAAAGCTAGCTTTTTTGTTTCCTGTACAACTTCCTTCATAGCTTTTGGGGAAAATACTTAAAAATATCTTTATTAATTGTACTTCATGGACTTAATGTACAAGTGTATATAGACACATAGAGCTTTTTGGAGGAGTTTTTAGCTAGCATGTGTATACATACTGCCTCCATTGGGGTTCATTGGCATGTTTATGGCTTATGGAATTCGCTGATTTAATCTATGGCATATTTGATAAGAGTCTTCTAATAAGAGTGAGTTCTTTAATACTTAATTTTGTAAACACCTGAAAGGTTTTTTCAAAATATTGCTGCTTTATTTGAATCCTGTTTACAACAATTGGAAAGTATTTAATAAAAAAAATCAGGCTCCTAACAGCTTTTTTAAATAGCAGCAAACAAATTTTTAATAGTAATGCTAGTGCAGTGTAATTTGAATGTGATTATAGTGATTAGGTCTTTCAGACACAAAATTATAAATAACACTTGTTAGCATTTAAATTTATTTGCTGAACTTCTTTGGATATTCTTCGTATCATCAGAAATTCTGGACAGAAGAGCTTTTTCTAGCTCCTTTGTAGTTGTTATCCTAAAATAAATAAACGTATGAGTTCATAAATCTGATTATTTGTTACTTAAACACTGTAAATTAATGTAAATAAAACCACATCAAAACTGAAGATTACCCCTTCATCTCCATCCCCTGCTCTCGCAGTTTTAGACACCACATAGTTTTGATGGTAGGTGTATGTACAACTTTCCTCAAAAGTTCAAGGTACTAATTCTATTAGATGGTGCGATGCATTTTTTTTTTGAGAAAGGGGCCTTAGATTATAATGTCAGTGTAAGTGTAATGTATGATGTGTATTTTTTTCACATTGCTCAGGTAGACCACGGATAAAAAGTTCAAACTTGCAGAAGGAGGGCAAGACTAGGGGACGTTGGAGATGTTAACTACCAGACTTAATCTATAGACTGATAATGCCAGGTACTGATACTGTATGGGGAAACTTAGCTATGTCACTTCTATATAGATTCCACTCCTCTATCCCCAGAATTTGCCATGAAGTAAATGCTGATTCATAGTGTGAGCTGTCTTTTCTCTGATTTTAAGGTATGTTTTCTTCAGAGACAGGTCTGAGCATGTTTTAGAGCTGAAGATGGTTCTCAGTTTGCTTTATCCTCACGGACCCAGGCAGGGCACTCCAGCTGGTTCCCATGTAGTGGCTGGCTACTCATGCTAAAGTTCAGGCTTCTTAAGCCCTAAGTATGAGGCCCAACAGAGCATATGGGACCCATTCAATGTCACCAACTCCTCAAATACAATGTCTTCTGCAAGGCTCCCAATACAGTGTGTTTCAGCAGGTTTCATGCATGCATTGTTTAAATTTAAACTGCTTAACTTTTTTCAATTGGATAATTAAAGTACAAGTTCCTTGATGCTGATGAAGTTCTTAATGGCAGCAGAAGACTCAATCTATAAATCTGATTGATTGTTCAAAAATACACTTTTTTTCTTCTGAGGAAAGCAGTCTGCCACTTCTTCCATGAACTAATAACAGGATGAAAAAGTACGTTCATAGTATAGAACCTATACTAAGGACTAACCTAGTCCTTGACACCTTTAACTGGTAGAAGGTGTCTGTAGTTTCCACAATTGGTAAAATTAAGAGCAGCACAGTCAATTTGTGTATGGAGATTGGAGGTATTTCAGCTACAACTTGTGAATTCTGGGAACGATGTGAAAAGCTTTACTAAAAGATTAGGTACCTAAATAGACATAATGATTATTCTCACGTGAAAATACAGCAAATTTCAACCTGAATAGCACAAGGACGTTAACTATTTTAGCCCAGCCAGTAAACGAGGAATGTTATTACTGCACAATAACAATGACTGGATTAAAGTATCTTTGCCTCCTGAATAGGATCTCTTTTGGACCATGAAGTTATGGAGTGAATATTACAAGATAATGAGTGATGTCTTCGAGTGTGACTATCACCCATTGTGTATTTTGGCCAAGCTATTTGTTTTTTTGCTTAACAGTAAATCTTAGAAACAATTACATAAACAAAAACCACTCTTTAATACAATAAGCAAAAACTTCATCTGAGCTGTGGGCCTTTGAATTGCAGAACCAGAAGTAAGGCATCACCTTCGCTGATATCATAAATGATGTATTGTCATCAAAGTAGGTATTGGACTGAGCTTTCAGCAACAGTCATGGTTGACTTTGGCTTCCAACTTAAAATGGAGGTAGCTGTAAGTGCAATTATGTCCATTAAGTGACATTGTAGAACACTTTGGCCATAATGACTCTTGACAGAAACATCTCCCAGGCCCTACGGAGGTGGGAAATGCCAAGTCTGTCAAGATCTGATTCTTTTCCAGATATCCCTCTGAACAGCTTGCTTGTTTGTCCTTACGTAGCAGGGATCAGCATAGTTTGCTGCAAATCCAGTACCTGTCAGTTAATGCTGTTCAATTTTAACAGTGTTTTCCCAAAAATACTTCATCAGTTCTGGGGTGTAGGTTGGATAATCATCATTGGCAGGGAACCCAAAAAACAGAGGTATTGAAATAGAAAGTCCAAAGAAAGTAGAAAATGTCCACAGAAAGACATTGCCAGTATAGCATACAATATCGGAGGAGTCATTGTGCAGTGAATACAGTTTATAGGTGCAAGAGCATGCTGTCGATAATACAAATTGTTGCTGGTGCCTACTTCAACCCAGACAAAACTTCTAGTGATTAATTCCTTGGTCTAATGACATCTGCACTAAGGACTTTTCCAGCAAAAAGGATGTTGCTCACCAATGGTATTTTCTAATGCATTAACAAGCACTTCTAATGTAAACCTGGTTTTAGAACAATAGTCTTCACCTTTTGAAAGGTCAGAGACAGCTTCTAGTGCACTTGCATGAGTCCTTTAGATGTTACTGTGACTGACAAGTACAAATTTTGACACCACACTTGTGCAACTTGTGGACTATATGAAGAGGAGACAGATTGAATTTCAGGTATTTGGCTCTACTGGTTACTGTGGGTCATTGATTACAAAGGCTGCTCTTGGTATTGTTGACTCTTGTCAGCAACATATGCATGTAGTTGGCTGTTCAATTGTAAAAATACCACTGAGATGTTTTCACAGATAAGTTTTCTTTAAATGCTTGATGAGGTTTGTCTAATACAAGCAACAACATTTAGCCCATGCTAAGGAAAGCAATTGGAAAGTTGTAAACTGGTGATTTTTGTATCTTTTTGACATTTTCCAAAAAAGTTTTCAGACATCTGAGTGTTTTTATTTTAAACTGGAAAGGGTTTTTTGTGGAGGTATAGGGTGTTGTGTGGTTTTAATATCTGTCTGTAGTGGATTAGCTTCCTGAATCTGTTTTGCTGAAGTTTTTGATTCTCAAATGTCAATGCAAAGAAAGTGTTCAATCCCCTGCAGCTTGTAAATGACTTTACTGGCTTTCTAAAGCTTTGTGCAGAATAGGCTGACCAAGACTGAGATTTTGTGCACAGCTCTATTGGAGAAGATAGGAGGGAAGTGAAAAACAGTTAGTCAAGAGTGCTCTGGGTCTCACTGTGCTTCATCAAGCTGGTATTTCTGCAGTGGTTTGCTTTCCCCTACAGAAGAGAAGAGGTATTGTAGAAACCTCAAAATTCAGTGGCTATGAGCTTTTGTCTGATCATCTAAAAATCTAATGGCCTGTAAGATGTAGACAGGCATCCAGAAAACAGTAGAGATGGTACTAGTGTTGTACGTGTGTTTTGGCAATGAAGGCATCGTTTGTTAGGTTAGAAGCTTTGGCTTAAGACTTTCTTTTCTCCTGCTATTTCTATTGATATTCCTTCATCTACTGATCTACTTGTAAATTAGGAAAGAAACTATAAGGAAAATCGAAGTGAAGAGAAAATTGTAGTCTTGACAGATGTGCACGGGAAGGGTCCCTTTGTGATATAAACTGGGAAGTATAACTGGGGGATGTGTAGTTGCTTCTGTTCATGCAGTATGAGACACTATAGGCTTTGGGGTGGGGAAAATAAAATGAAGCTTTGAGGGCTTAAATAACTATAAATAAGTATCTAACTAAGCTGCTTACTAACTGTTTGCCAGACTGTGCAAGGTGTGCCTTTTTCACCTTCCCCAGCCACATTTAAAGAACTTGCTACTTGGTGAGAAAGTTGTGTGCTGTTATAGTATTTCTTGATGTGTGCGTGCTTTGTGCTATATAAGCATAATGTTTTTTGTTGGCTTTACTTCAGGTATCAAGATCATGAAATTGAATTTGGGACTTTGTAAAAGTTAGGTCTTGCCTAATACAGGTACATATATGACCTTATTTGAATGACAGATATTTGTTAAACAATCTTAAAATTGTATATGTCCCTGGCAAACAAGCTGGTCTGTTGCAGTGTAGGATGTCAGATTAAGTCTAATGTTTCAAAACTTACTGACTTGGAAGCCTGAATAGATGGTAACCTGTGGAGGGTAGAATGTTAGGATACTGTTGCATGTACTACCATAAAATTCTAATATACTTTGCTTCCTCTACCTTTTATAATACAGCCAAAGCAAATTTTCAGAAACCAGTGTTCTTTAATACACACAGAGTGCCTATTGTAATATAAATATGAATTTCTGTCTTGTCAAATAATTTTATTTTGCAACTTATAAAAAAACTTTATTGCATCAACAGTGAAATTAAAATGAAAAAGGCTGGGTGAGGTGAGACCCAAGGCAAACTTGGGAGCAGAGGGAAAGGGAAATAGGGAATGAAGATTTGCAGACCACTTCTAGAGGTGGTAACAAAACCTTGGGTTACATATCTCTTTCTGAAAGCATCAGACTTTGCTGTGTTTTGTTTTCCAGCTATGAAGAGGAAGTCTGGTGTGGGGGTTGTTTGTGGTTAGGTTTTTTAAATAATAGAGTGGTTATAAGATGACTGGAAGAAACAGCTTGTAATTGCACCTTGTAGTATTACTTTTCATGATAGTTATTGCAGTGACATGGTAATTGCAGATCACACAAAATCTCAGTAACTTTCGTAGTGGAGTATTGCTTCTGCTTGGCTCATTCCTTTGTGCTCTGCTGTGATAGCTGATGTGAAGAGCTGGTCAAATGCGAGGAGCTTAGATAACTGCATCATTGCATTGTGTGTATGAGTAAGATGACTATCAACCTTCAGGTAGAATAATGGTGTATTTCAGTGTGACTCTTCACTAATTCTTACTGTACTGATATCCTGTCTAGATGTCACTGAAATGTTTATTAGTAGGTGGAATCATGTAACTGCTTTTTGTTAAATTCCTGGAAATACAGGTAACTGTCAAATCTTAAAAGAATAGTTTCTGCACTATTCATGATGCAATTTGTCTTGGATACAATCATGTCAGTATTCCAGTGAATGCCATATATTATGGGAAATGTTTATACCTTACCAAAACCCAGCCAAACAAAAAAACATGTCATGATAAATTTCTGACAATACAAAATGCCCATGATTATTGCAAAGTAATCTTGATTTAACCAAATACTATGAAAGGGTAAAATACACAAACATTTTGTGTATTTTCAGATTAGACAGGTATCCTGTGTTGCATCTTCTGTTTGCTATTTACAGTAATTACTTCGTTTGTGCTTTTGCCTGTCACAGAACCCTTTTTCGTCTTCCTTGTAAGTATTTGTTGTGTACCTCTTACACAGGGAGCAATCGGTAGTATGTATTGTGGGTGTGCAAGCCAGCACTTCATAGTCTTTGGGGATTTGGGGATTCCAAGGCTGATAATAAATCTTTCTTTTGCAAAGTGCAGCACTTCGTTAGCTTACAAGGTACTGGGAGGAAATTCCCTCCAGACTATTACTTACAAAGAAAGACAAAAAAGATTTTAGAAAGGTGGAAATCATAATCAAAGACCTACATACTTTCTAGTAATCTAGAACTGATTTTCTTTTTGCATGGGGTACCTGTAATGTCTACGGTGTGTCTGGATTGTATCTTAAAGTAAACTTTCAGGAAGGGGGGAAGTATTTCTGAAGCAAAAGGTATCATAACAATTGCTGATTGTGCATCATTGTTATAACTCTTAATATTTCAGTATTATTAAAATATGTTAATCAGAACATGATGTATACTACTGAAACTTAGGAGTTTTCATGCGGGCTGTCAGGGGTGAGGGAGTAGAGGATGCTGTCAGTTTGTATGGAGCTAGTGAGATGGGACCACACAGCTCAAAAATAATGGAGATTACAAATACAAGCCAAAATTTTAAGTGATCGTATAATTTGGCAGCATTTGTTCTTCAGTCTTCAAAATTTTTAATGAAATGAAATTTGGCTATTCAACTGTGTCCAAGATATGCTATTCATGGATTTGATCTGGGCCACTGTTTGTGTGCATATGTTTTGTGTGACTTTTTTTTGGAATGGATATTTTTTCTCTGAACTGTCCAAGCAGTGAGGATTTTCTGGACACTTGCAATCAGAAAACTTTGAAGTTTACTGAATGATCTTCAGAATAGCTATGCTGGGTCTGAGTTAAATTTACGACTAGCTTTATTTTTGTTTCTGGGAGAACAAACAAAAAAGGAAATTAATAATTAACTTAAGCTGGGATAGTTTATGTTGCTTTAACAACTTCATCCTCCCCAAAAAAAAGCCAACCCCCAAAAAACACTGACAACTAGTTGCTACTCAGAATTTATTCTTAAAGCAAATATGGAGGGTGTGTGATGCTGAAATTTTAATCTAGAAAGAGCTAGTTGACCAGTGATGGGGCAGGATTCAGTTTTAAAATGTAGGCCTTAAATGCTGTTTGGTTTAGGAAGAAGTTACCAAATGTCACGTTCACTGCCACTCATGTTATAGGCATCTGTCTCTGCCAAGATAGTTATTTTGAAACTGCTTACCTGTTTGCCTGATAACTTAATATGTAAATAATGAGTTAAAGAACAGCTTTTCCCTTCATGCTACCTTAAACTTTTAGCAGAATGGATTTCATTTATTTTTCATGACTCTTTTTTTCCCTCTGTGTCTTGGCTATGTGTGAGCTATTTGAAATGTTAGATGCATAAAATTGTATCATGGACACTCGTGCTTGTTTTGAGAACTATATGGGCGAAAAGTAGCCCTGTTGCTTGGGGAGCTAAAAGCCTGGGAGGGGGACGGTCTTGCCAAAAGGGAAGGCTGCGGGCAAAGAGCAGGTCAGGTCCTGGCTACAGGCCCCTTCTATCGCTTGCCCTGGAGCTGGGAAGTGCCAGGAGCCTGCACTGCTAGAGGAGCCCCATGGGAAGGCTGGTGGGGAAGCCATCTCTGCTGACTAGGTCCAGAATGCTGGTCAAGGGTCTCAATAGAGCAGTGTCCTACAACGTATGGAAGCTGAAATCCGTATTAGCTGTGTTGGGGTGTAAATGCGAGTCCCCCAAAATTCAAGTGCTGCATAAGTGCAGTGCAGTTCTTGCAACTCGACAAAAGAGGGATGAATTAGTAGTTTGAGCTCTTCAGTGTTGTCCAGATCAGTTTTTGTTCGTGTTGTCCATGACATACTGATGTGCCTTCAAAATTTTTTTAGTGTGGATTTTTCTCAGTAAGCAATCTAAAAGTTTATATTTAATTAGGAATGATTGATAATCTTAAGTTTCTCTCAAGTCATCTGGCAAGTTGAAAATTTGTTTTAATCAGCTGCATGTATGATGAGTGGGGGGGGAGGGGGGAAGAATGTATGTTCAGTTTAGACCCAAGACTTGCTTATTGTTCTTATCACACTTACATGATACAGCACCTGTAACGCATGTGCTGGTAACCTCGAATGAGCTTCTCTTGCTCCTGTGATTCCATGTGAGACATGAAACTTAACTGCACCAGCTGTGTGAAACTCTGGGTTTGGGAAAGAGGCCATGGTTCTGGCCTGCATTTACATGTCTGACCCGTACTGAAGGACTGGTGGTGAGAAGGGCCTTTCCACAAGAGTCTCTTATCTCTCTGGTCTGTTGCTGAATGCTTTTTGTCATGACCAAATGCAAGTGTTGTGTAACGTAATTCATTGGGATGCCACACTGGGGCTTTCTGAACAAAGGTATCTAAACTTTGTCAAATGCTGCACCCACTGATGGTCCATGGCTTAGCTTTTAAAAGAAATAGAATAGTTCATTTAGCGTGCATGTTCCTAAAGGAGCAAAATGCTCAGCACAGAAAAGTGCAAGAATAATTAAGATTATTATAAGGAAGAATCCAGGCTTCCTTCAAGAGATCTTAAAATGAGGGAGATACACGCTTAAAGCCTGTTTTGTAAGAGACTAATGTGTGAACATTAAACCAATTCTACCCATGACGCTGCAGTGAGGCAGACTGGTTCCCTCCCTGGTGATGTAGAGGTCTGCTGATTTGACTTAATAGAGGTTTGCAAAGACAGACAGACATGTTAAACAGCTAGTAACGGGTAGCTTTTCAAAAGCCACAAAGAACATTATGGCTGTCTTGAAAATTTAGGATTAATTTCTTTTATATCCTGGAGACCAGTGTCCTTTGCAAAGGACTCTTCCCCCCATTGATTTATTAAGGATTTTCAAGTTCAGCCTTGTAGAATTAGGGCTGATGCACTTGATTTAAAGTTACCAAAAGCTGACTGAAATGTAGGGTAAAGGACCTAGGTTTTATAAAACTCAAATATTGACACAATTTTACCTCAAGAATCTCATTACTGGCATAAATGAGAGGCTGGCGGTAGTAGTTACAGGGGAATTGCCAGTCGGTAGCAGGAAGGTACATAAGGTATCATGTGGTGGCTTCACGCTCCTGCTAGTATTGGTGGGATAGAAAATGAGGTCACTTTCCTGTAGAGATTAAACACTGTTGAACAGCAGTTCTGTGCTTCAGTTATGAAGAAAACATAGTAGCATTACCTTTCCTGAAGGTTGGTGCTCTCTGTTGCAGAACACTCAAGGATATGGATGGTCTCTTGTTAGAATCAGTTATCCAGGAAGAAAGACTCAAAAATCGCACCAGTAATATTTGGTTAAAAGAAAAAGAAAAATGTTTGGTTAAAAGAAAAAATCTTTAATATTGGATAACATCCAGTATGAATACAATCTTGCATCCATAATCCCTCAGTGTTTTATACTCTGACAAATTCCAGGGTTTTCAGCACAAATATTAAATTGGTTTACATTTCCAGAATGCTTTGAAACAATGTGTATACACAAACATCTCTGTATAGTGTGTACTATGCAATTATATAACTTGTATATAAGGAATTAAAATAGAAATAACTTCATAAGTATATTAATTCCATGTGAGTAGGTGGTTACCATAATTGTAACATTTCACAGGTAATATTGATGTAAAAGTTCACCTTACACTTGTAACTACTTTAATTGATTTTAAATTACACAGCAAAAACTTATATGCTAGTAAGATATTTGAGGCAAAATTGACTGACAATGATAGCAAAGCTTCTTTAAAGGTAGCAACTGGACTGTTTTGTACATTTTTATTTTAGCACTGTGGAATTCGTTTTGTCTGTGTGCATAGATACATGTACAAAGAAAATTAATGCAAGCTTAGGGGAGGTGTATGTGATTGCCAGTAATCTAAGATATATTAGAGTACTTTGGCATTTGCAGTGCTTGTAGTATTTCTATCATTGTCTGCATTGTTGGTGGTTTTTTATATCTTGACATGTTCTTTGTTTTTCTTAAGCAGAACTGGCTAGCTTCAGAAAGTGTAAAGTACTAAATATTCACAGAACAATTCTGGTTTGAGGGGACCCCTGAATGCTGTCTGTGTCCCAGCCTCCTGCTCAGAATCAGGTCAGTGTTGAATAGGGACTGGATTGTGCAAGTTTTTGTTCTCTTGGGCCTCAAACCTACAGGGAAGGGGATTCTGCACCCTCTGGGGCCCTGATCCTAAGGGAAATTTTCTACTTCTATTTAGTTGGCATCACCTCTGTCAATTTTTGCATATGTTTTACACTAAAATCTTTCATTTTATACCAATTCAGATGATAATTGAAAAATACTTTTAAGTGGCAGTGCTCAAACTATGCGTATTGGGAGGGAAAGAATAGAAGATTACAGCTATAGATGCTAATGTACATGTAGCCTTGTAGAAGCTGAACATGAGTTCAGGCTCTCCAAGAGAAGAAAAGGCTTAAGTATGGAATTTTTGGTGGGTTATATACAGTTTACAAATTAAGTATTTATGGAATAACAAGTACTCAGGCTGCTCTGATGTAGTGAATGCATTGTGATGAAAAAATACACACATTAATTCTTTGTTTACCTAACAATATTTTTCTTCCGTGATGCCTCAGAAGTCTTTACCAGCTTTATTCTTGATGCATAGCTCATAAATGAAGAAGCTAATTTCCTGACAAACTGAATAACTAAAGTTGTTGGCTCATGGCTTTCCTCCTTCATTATTCCCTTGTGCTGGTGTGCATCAAGTTGACCTCAAATAAGGAGGCTATGCTGACTGAAACTCTGGGACTAACCTGTTGTCCTGTTTGGCTTCAGTTTGTAGGTTTTACTTTGGCAGCTCTCCAGGCTGAGAATTGGAGCTACTAGTGTTTTTCTAGGCTTAGTTCCAATAAGATATGACTTTTATGTTCTGTTGTATGTGTTTCAGGTGAGAGAAGGGAGAATGAAGGAATGTTTTGTGTGTATACACCTAATGTAAACACCCAGTTTTGTAGATAATCATATACATATTTATATTTTTAGTCAAGTGTAGTGCACTGCTTTTTCTATTTTGTACTTTGAAGTGTCAGCAGTGTAAGCTGTCCAAATTCCTGTATAAGAGGAAAAAACATACTAAATGGTCATAGGAATGTCATAGTGGGGGTAGAAAATTACTGAAAAGGGAAATCCTATCTAGCATATAGTCCATTACTATATTGCTCAGCCTTTTTGCTGTTTAAGTTTATCCATATGAAGTAAGTGAAAGCTTAGTAATATTAACTTTCTATACAAAAGGTTCTGCGTAAATAAAGCTTATATCAAAATTTGATATGAAAGTCTTCTCTAACTTATATGCATCTTCTAAAACAACTACTAGAGACTTAGGCAGACAAGATGAATCTGAAATTGTAAAAACGGAGAGGTTTTCTCCACCCAGTAGACAGCTTGTTCATCTTGTATTTCTTAACTCCTAGTATTAGACAAATGTTAATATTCCATGATCTCTGAAGCTTTGACAGTAGTACTTTCTAAGAGTAGGACTATGGTTGCACTTGGGTATGCCGCATATCAGAATGACTAACCCTGGCAATACCAGGCTAAGTTTGTGGGTTTTTTCCTTCCTCCTTCTCCCCCACCCTCTGAATTGTCGCAAGTGGCTTTCTGTGTGTCCCAAGTTACTTCATCACTTCAGATCCTTAAAATTCTGATGTAAACTTCATTGTCTTGCTGAGTCTTGAGTCATTTATAGTAGGTGATATGAGTCTTGCATAGTAATGCAGTATTAATTATTACTCTCCTCTCGTTTACAATTTCCTTTAGTCATATCAATTCAAAACTTGATTCATAAGCTTTTTAATGTTGTGACAGGCAAGTTGCATTTTAGACAAGAGACTAACGTGCTTGCAGGCTGCAAAGTGATGGTGACTTCTATGATTATCAGGCTGTCCCTGCAAACATCAAATACAGCCACAATCCTGTCAGAAGGTAGGTGTATTGGAAGCTATGTCACATGTACTTATGAGCTTAAATCATGTGAAAAAATAGTATGTGGTTGGGATGAATCCAACAACTGCTGAGTAGCGTTCTTTCTGCAGTTAAGTGCTTAACAAATTTTTGGCATGCAGCAATTCATGTAGTTTTACTCAGATTAAAGATAGTGTCAAGGAGCTTAATGTTTCAGAAGAGTAGGTGGACTGTCTAAAATCTGAACTCTTCTCTTTTCTAAAGAGGCTTGAATATTCAGTACAATAACTTTGAGAATTTGTTTATACTTCTCTTTTTTTAGATGATGGTACAAATTAGTTAATGACTAGTATTTCTGATCTTTGTACTCATTCTTTCTGAAGTCTGGAAAAAGAGCAGCTTTTAGACTGCACCTTGAAAATGGTTGGCCATAAATAAAGTAAGCTGTTGTATACAACTATTCACAGCAGCAGTCAACAACAATACATGCTTTGTGCTTGCTCATCATCTGTGGGAATAGGCTTGATTGCTTGGGACTAGTTACAGACATTTCTTAAGTAGACATGTTGTAATTATACTTCTAGTATGTTGATACTAAATGATAAACACTTTGCATTGTGGACTATATAAATGTTTGAGTGCTTGACTTTCCTTGTTGGTCCTGTCTGCAGTGAAAGCAGTTAAGAATTAAATTTAGACAAGCTTGTGCTATGAAGCCAATGCAGTGCTTCTGCTAATGTGCCTGAAGCTGGTGCAATAATGTAGAAGGTAAAGTAGCTCAGTGGTGTTCCTACCCCCACCTCCAAATCCCTCCAGATCTTATTTTCCAGACACCGGAGGTAATGTTTTTTCTTTAAAACTATCTTCTAAAAGGGCTACTCTTCTTAATCAGTGTTACAGGCAACCCAGCTAGCAGACCAGGTGTGCTTGGTGAATAGAATGTGTGGTCTAAAAGAACAGCTCTGTACAGCTAATGGGCTTGACAGCCTCTTAAGATGGCTATCCATTTAAATCTGTTTAAAGTTTGACAAGGAAACAGCCCTGTAGTGATTTTTCGTTTGGTTATTAGGGATGAGAAGATTTTTATTTAACTTTCCAACTTAACTTTCAAATAGTAAACTGCTTGGATATACAAGCCATTGATCTGATCCATTCAATCAAGACTTTGTTTTTAATATCTGAAACGTATTTTAAAAGGAGATGAAGTAAGACTTACCCAAACTAACAATGAAGTTGTAGCTAGAACAGCTGCTCAGTTTCCTGTTAGGAAATTCAAATAGCAATTCTTACTACATAATGTGCCCACTAAAGTGGGTTGGGTTGCTAAGGTAGTGAGAAATATCTGGTGTTACTTGAAATAATCAGAAGTGACTTCTGACTTAAAAGCTTTTTCCTGTTTAGTAGACAAATAAAACTTTTGATTCTTAACTCTGGGTGTTTATTTAGAAAGATAAGTCTGTCTTAGCATTGTGTTGAGCTTCATTTATGCCAGTTAATGTTACTTGTAGCGTTACTAAGAATGTGGAAGTCAAACTGATGCAGCAGACTTGAAATCTAAATTTGAAAAGAAACATGGCTGCTTATGTTTACTGCTGTGGCAAGCTAATAAAAAACAACCACCCACAACATTCAAAATTGCTTTATTTAAAAAAACTAAAATTAAATTAAATAGTTACTGAAGTCTAGATTGTCTTGTCCTTGTACAGAGCTTTTACAACCCATAGGAGGTGTGTGGGCTGGTTCTCACAACACAAATTTCTTTTGAAATGGTGCTGACTGACACTTCCAGGTTACTGAATATGTTCAAGAGGTAATAACGGTTGCCCACCAAGTCATGTTATAAATTCATGTAAAAATACTCTGTGGTGTTTTTGCCCTGAAGCCTCTTGTGTAGCTACTGCTTTTAGTTTGTGTTTTGATTCCAACTTTGAGGTAGTGCTGTGGGAATCACTGACTCTTTCCCCTGGTAGACCTTGATATCTATTAATACAAAGATAGCCTGTTAGAAATAGTTGGCAGTGGAAATAAATGGGAAGTGATATGCTGTTGTTTAAGGCTTCATTAAAAGTAATTCTGATAAATCATTTGAGTGAGTTCCTTCTGGATGAAGGTGGCTTTTAAGCATAAGTTAATATGATGAGTAGAAACTGTTTTGGAAGGGCTATTAATAAATACATTCTACAAAAAGGAAAAAAACTTCCTTTTAATATTGGAGGGTGGGAAATCTACCCTACAGTTTCCAGTTAAACAGTACTGAATAACAAGAAGAATTTGTGTACTTAAAGGAAAAATGCATTAGTAAACCCGATAAATTAATTTTTGACTATATTGTGTCCCTATTACAAACAAATTAATAACGATATGGTTCCTGTAGCTTACCTGGGAATGTGATTAATGTTCAGTATTACATATTCTAGTGTGTTTTGGCAATATGAAAACCTGAATGTTTAACAAGAACATAATTTCAAATTAAAGTAATAAATCAGAGTTATTGAAGTAAGGCCTGCAGTATGCCACACTCCTCGATGGGCATTGAGAGTGCGGTATTTTGTCCCACATGCTTTTGGCACCAAAAGCCTCTTTATCAGCTACTGTCTTTCCAGTCACGCTTGTGTTCATGTCTTTGCTACATGCTCTGCTGATTACCTTGGAAAAGGGCAATGCTGTAACTGTTCAACTGACCTTTCAGTTTATTTTCTCTTGTGTAATATGAAACATGAACTAACACACTCTTAGTCTACTTATTTCTAGAAAAAGTCTCTTCTGCAGCTTTCTGCCCAAATATGATAAAGTTTCTCTATAGTTATGTTAATTCAAAAATAACTCCATCAAATTGCTTTGGGTATCATCACAACAGAAGCAAATTATTGTAGTTAAAGAGGTTTTTTAGTGTACAATTCATGCATAATTAAGACTACTTAGTAGAGGGATAGTGAGACAATGACTATTAAATGAAGAAATCTCATGCCTAAAGCATTTACCTGATAAATGTCCAGATGTGTAAAACAAATAAAGTATACTACTGGTAAATTTGTTGCCTTATATACAAAGTAAAAACATATAGAACTCCCATTATTTTGTAACTGCTGTCTCTATTTAAACAGGGAGGCTCTCTTGAGTGCTTTGGCAGATAAGGAATATACATAGCTGTGCTGTTCCAGGAAGCTGTAACAGCTTAATTTCATAACGGGTTTTTGGGGGAAGCTTTTTTAGGGGTGTGTCTTTTAGTTAAAGCTATATATCATCTCATCTCAAAAGAGGGTAAAGAGAAAATGGCTTTCTTGTAGCAAGTGTTAATACTTTATATATACACTTCTCTTTCTCCTCACTTGCTTGAATTGATGTCTCTAAGTAGTTTGCTAGGCTTCTGATGGAAAGAAATTGCCTCTTGCTCCTTCTAAACACCAGTAATTTGTTACACTTATCCTGTGAGGTGCATCCGTGTGTTTCTAATAAACTGAAGGGGATGATAGATGAACAAACATATGTGGATGCGGGTAAGAGAGCCTCTAAATATTGTGGGGAAGGGTGTTCTTAGAAGTGGGATTGGTTTAGATGAGTCAGTAGAGCAATTATTACTAAATTATTGCATTAAGTTTGCATTTGATAGATCTTGTAATCACTCCAGCATTTGGTTCCAAATTGAGCACTGTATGTTCGTTATGGAGCTGATGGCAAAAAAATTACAGCTGTCAAATACTGGTGAAGCCACTAAGTTATCCTAATGTTTAAAGCAGGGAAAAGGCTTGCTTCTAGTCCCCTGTATTGTGCAGAAAGCACAGTGCCAGAACTTAAGTTAGCAAATAATCTTCTTGCTAAAATACTACCGAAATGTATTTATCTTTATTAGACTTCATAGCTTATAGGTCCTTACATCTCTGTTAGAAATAGTAACTGCTGTTAGGATATGAAGAACAACTCTGTAGTTTCCCTTTATTTTCTGCTGATTTTTGTTTTGTTGTGCTCCTACATACTAGACTGTATGTTGTTGTTAGGGCTTGACTTGCATGTCACTGTGCTTTATTTTGAAAAAAGTTGATGCTGAATCACTTGTCCTGTGTGAATACCTTTCAACAGAGCAAGTGATTAGTCATTAATTATCCCCAAGCAAATATTTCTTAACTTAAGATCCTGCATTTAGTTTGAGATGAAAAGCTGCATTACTTCTCCATACTGAAATCACAGGACATCCAAAGAGTTCAGAGTTTACATCTGTTTGCTCACCAGGGAAAGTGCCCACAAATTGTAACTAACTACTGAAGTAAGGTGTTGTGGGTGCTATTGCATTTCTTTTTTTTTAAACTGCTGCTTCCGTTGCCAGTGTAGCTTCCAATATTACAGACCTATTCTAGTTGGAGAAAAGTCATAAGGACACTCAAATTAATACATTTGCTTGAAGGAGATTTTTGGATGTACCTAATGAAAAAGCTTCTATGTTCATTGGATTCATCAGTAAGAGATGCTGCTGAATCTCTTGCCCTCCCTCCCATCGTTTGGGTAAATTTTAAAGAAATCTCCTGAGGAGACTAGAAAAGCGCAGAGCAGACCTGTCCTTTCTGTTGGAAATGAAGAAATGAAAAGTTGCATGTTGGCATTCATCATCTGCAAAGTGGAGAAAAATGGAAAAGTTGCTTTTGAAATTTTTGCCTTTCTTGCTCACTCTTACAAGTTCTCTGCTGGGTGGTCTTTTTAGTAACTAGTAGTAAAGCACTTCTTTGGTAGGAATTGTAGCAGAAATGGTTTAACTGTGCAAGTTCCTTATTGGAACCTGTATCCCTAAACTATTTGGATAATAAATTTTGTTATAACTGAAAATAATATAATTGGGCAACCTGCAGCATCTTTAGTTTTCAGCTGCAAATGTGTGTTAAATTCTTTCTGAATTGAGAGAGAGGCAAAGTACTTGTGTAATGAATTATTTTAATAGAGCATTTAAAACCTCTGGGAAATTCAGATTTAACCATGCACAGACTTAAGGTCATGATTTCAGAAACATTTAACACCTTTGCTTTTAACCTGCAGAAAAGCAAATTGAAATGATCGTCTCTCTACATCTCTGCAAACATCAGCCCCTGGTATCCTGTACTTCCAGAGCATATCTCTCAGGATTATTCTAACACTTCAAAGGTTACATGTGTTCATGTGTTGCTTAATCTATTTAAACGTATATTAAAATTACCTGAATGTGACTTCTACTTTCTGCATAGAAAACTCCTGTCCATCATCTAAAGCTATAAAGTTGATATAAGTTAAAATACAGTGAATCTGCTGTTCTGAAAGTCATACCTATCTGAGATTTATTGTGCCTTTACTTACTGTTTTCCTTAATGTGATTACTTTGTGTAATACTCTGAATACTCAAAAAGTGAGTAAAAGGAGGTGGAGAAAAGAATGTAATAAAATCAAGGCTTCTGTTGTGATACACTTCCACTAGTGATAAATAAAGTTGAAGAAGCAGCTGCAAACAGGAATCTGCTTCTGCCGCATAATTCTAGTTCAACATGATCTGATGCATTTGATTTGTTGGACTGCAGAAATTTGCTTTAGGAAGAGCTTGATCCATCCTACTCCTGTCTTCCTTCAATCCATCCCCTTATAAGCACCTGAATGAGGACACTTTGAAGAAATAACTAACTACAGAGTAAAAGAGAAAATGAGAATCAGACTCTCTAATCTGAGCAGGGACTCTGTGCTGGCTCTAGTGTTGATGAGTGTTTGTAACTGCATCTTCAAAGTGATAGCAGCAATATTAGAAAAAGTAATTCATGAATGGCCCCATGCTCTTTATTTTGAAATACTCAGAGGTGGTGCACCTACATTTTCAACTTCTATTTTTGTATTTCCATTTCCTTTTTTCTTCTATGAAGTAGTAGGGGTCACAGCAGGAGTAGAAATGGGCATTATTAATGGTTATTGTTTCAAGAGTGTCTAGTTTCATATTCCCATGTGCTCCTTGTTTGACTACCTTGAAAGACATTAATTCTACTCTAGCTTTCCAGGAAAACCCCATGAGAATACAGCACAGCTCTTATCAGAGACCTTACAGCTGTGCTTCATGAGATGGCAACTACCACTTGTGATTTACACATGGTGGTTAAAGATACCTATTGCCTGCAGTGGACTGCAGTGCAGAGGTCAAAGAGCTAGTGAGCCTGCACCATGTGGCTCTGTATAGATGTATGGGAGGCAGGAAGGACTATTTTACAGGCAGGTTCTATGAAATGCCACAGCATGTTGTTTGTTGTATTTGACTAGTTACCCTGAGGGTTGTGGTGGACCACAGGGGAACCTGTTTTTATAACAGTTTTCTCAATGAATTTTACTACTGCAGATGAACACTTTTGACTGGATGCATAGTGGTAAGAGCTGCTTAAGTACAGAAGTTTGACCTAAGTGTTAATATCGCATCTTCAGATTCAGAGTTCCTATTCTTCCATAGCTATCAAGGTGTCTTACAGGAGCAGTTACTGTTTACATGTTCAACATAGGTGCTTAGATGATACCCATCTGGTGTGATTTAACCCCAGCTGGCAACTAAGCACCACCCAGCTGCTCACTCACTCCCCCTGATGGGATGGGGTAGAGAATCGGAAGAGTGACAGTGAGAAAACTTGTGGGTTGAGATAAAGACAGTTTAATAGGGAAAGCAGAAGCCACGCACACAAGCGAAGCAGAACAAGGGATTCCTTCACCGTTTCCCCTGGGCAGGCAGGGGTTCAGTCATCCCCAGGAAAGCAGGGCTTCATCATGCATAACAGTGACTTGGGAATACAAATGCCGTAACCCCAGAAGTCCTTACTCCTTCATCCTTCTTCCTTCTAGTTTATATGCTGAGTATGATGTCATATGGTATGGAATATGTTTGATCAGTTGGGGTCAGCTGACCTGGCTGTGTCATTTCTGTATTGGATCTGGCTGAGATGGAGTTAATTCTCCCCACAGCAGCCCTCACAGTGCTGTGTATCGGTAGCTACTAAGGTGTTGCTGGCCCACATCAAGGCTGTCCCTCTCCAACATTTCTTCCCCCTGCAGCAGTAGGTAGAGGGTGGGCAAGATCTTGGGAGGGGACACAGCCAGGACAGCTGACTGAAACTGACCAAAGAGATATTCCATACCATGTGATGTCTGCTCAGCAATAAGAAGCTGAGAGATAGGGGGAGGAATGGGGCTGGGGCATTTGTTGGTTTTTTTTAGTGTTTGTCTTGTGGAGTAACCAGTATGTGTACTGAAGCCCTGCTTCCCAGGAAGTGGCCAGACATTGCCTGCTGATGGGAAGTAGAGAATAATATTTTGCTTTTTTTGATTTGCTTCCGCGTGCAGCCTTTTGCTATGTTAAACTGCCTTTATCTTGACCCGTGAGTTTGGGGTTGTCTTTTCCATCTTAATTTTCTCCCCTCCCTGCCTTGCTGAGGAGGGGAGTGATAGAGCAGCTTGGTGGACACCTGGTGTCCAGCTGAGGTTAAACCACCACATGCTTCCCAACTTTTTGTGCTCCCCCAGCCATCCTGCTGGTGGGGTTGGTGTGAGGTGCAGCAACAGGCCTTGGCTCTGTGTAAGCACTGCTCAGTAATAGCAAAAACATCCCTGTGTTGTCAACACTGGTTCCAGCACAAATCCAAAACATAGCCCCATACTAGTAACTATGAAGAAAACTAACTCTATCCCAGCCAAAACCAGCACACTATTACTAGTAGTTGACATCAGCATTGCAAGATTTTTTTGGACATCATTCTCTAAAGAATGGCCTGATGGTGATATCAAAAGAACTGTAGCTCCTGAGCCTTTCTTGGTATATAATTCAAAACCAGCTGTTAATCCTTTCTCATGTTCCTACAGTAGACTATCAGTGCTAAAATTGGCATTATTCAATTCCTTATTTGCCAAATTTCAAAGTGTGGCTTTATTTGAATAATACATTATTGTAGGAAAAAAAAACCCTTTAAAATTTGTGACAGTTTATTCCTCATACTATAGAGAAGTAATCTGTAAATAGTATTATGTTGGTGAAAGTGTAATGCATCTATGCTGATTTGGATTTCTACTTTTTTTAACTGCTTTGATTGTCCACAGGGATCACAAGAAAGTGGATCTGTACCAAAACAGGGAATGTTTTGATGCTCTGTCCATATCAGTAGGTGAATGAGTTTCACACTGCCCAACTTTTTTCCCCACTGCTAGCCCCAGTCTTCCCACGCTGTCACAGTGAGCTTCATTCAACAACTCTGAAGACAGCATGCAATCACAGTATTGCTCCAGAGATAATGATGGTTTGCATTCCTGTTTACAAGATGTACAAATGCTTTAAAAATCAAAAACCCAAACTAAAAGTGCGTGGAGAAGTCAGTGGAGCCCTGAAACTGCAGGACTATTTCAGAGCAGTGTAATTTTAGAGCGGAGGATGATGGTATGTTAGCCCTCAAACAGAGCTGCTGGGGATGTTAGGAAGATCCTATGATTTTGGCAAAGCACAGTTTTCCAGTCGTAGTAAAATAAGTATGGAGGCACCCAAGGCAGACTTGAAAATGGAGTTCAAAAATCTCAGTAACATTATGAATAGCATTGCTCATGATATGTCAGTGATGATAAAGGACAGGATTTGATGGCCTCTTTGCTTTCCTATTCTCTGCTTTACTGTAATGCTGATACAGCTGCTTCTGTGGCAGGGAAGAGTAGAAGGTTGAAAATAAGAGGCAGCATTCCCCTAAGGCTTCAGGATTAAGCTGATAAAAAGGATAAGTGGTATGTCAAAATCTAAAACTGTTTTTCTTAAGGTTTGTTGTTTAAATGAGGAGGAAGGGGGAAAACCAAATCATTTTTTTCCCTTTCTGCTTTTGATCTTTTAGTCTTTCCAGCACACCCATTGGAAGAAATGTAAAGAAATGCAATAGACTTAAGTAGCTGAGAGCTTTATTTTCTTTGGATTGTAGCTTTATTTAACACTGATGTTACTGTAAATGTTTGTATTTATTGGAAAATGGGAGGATTTGGCTACAGAGTACCTTACTGGGCATTTTCTTTCATATCCTTTTCGCTTTGGTATCTGCAGAATTGGGCTTTCCATATGGACACCAGATACTATTATCAAACTCTCTCCTACTTGCTTTCATGTTTTGAATAAATTAGCATTAATACTGGGCCAATATTGTAGAAAAAATTACAACACAAAAGCAGGTGTGGACAAAAAGAATCTAAAAGATGAATAGCTACTAAAATCAGCATCATAAGCAGAAGAGGGACTAAAATGATTAATTTCAGTGTTGACAACACAGGTCTTAAAATAAGCTGATTGACTGTTCTATAAACTGCAGTAACTGCAACTTCTTATAAAGGTATGAGAATGGGCATAAAAATGTCCTGAAGCTTTGCAACCACCTTGGAATTCAGCACCAGACTGATTAAACAAGGGTATCTTGTATGCTGCTAAGGCCTTTTCGGTTGTATTAGTTTCTATTTAGATTATGGTGATGCCTGAGAAACTAAAGGTTATCTGGTTAAATCTAAAAGTTTAAAATATTAGAATACCTTTTTGTCAGTTTAGAAGATGGCTAGGAAGGAGTTAGTACCTCTGGTTGCTTAGAAGAATAAAGACTTGAAGGTCTTATGTAAGCCCTAATTCAGTGTTCTGACTTGCCATCAGACGACTTCAATTGTCTGCCAAAAGTCATACTTCACTAAGGCAGCAGTCGACTTCGGGGAGAAAGGGGAGGCTTAACTTCTTTTATTCTTATGCTCCATATTGAAGCTACTAATGTCAACATATGTCTGAGACTTTTAATGGGATCAATAGTTGAATGAAGTCAGTGATAGGAACTGCAGCATCAGGAGGGTTTTGTATGTCATGGTTACCAAATAAATAGAACATTATTTCTTTGGATAAGAACTGTATAGCTTTGCATTGAACTGAAAGATTTCAGGCCATCTTTTTTTCTGTATACTGTATACTTCTACTGTATAGGCTTTAGGTCTCTGGATATATGTAAAACAAAATATTTGAGGGTGTTTTAGTGATAAAGTATGAGGAATAGGTGCTTACCTGAAATGTAAACCCTTGAAGTGGTTACTGAGTTAATACTGTCTTTACTGCTTCACTATGAAGCTTACTTTATTGGCAAGATACTTGCTTTCTAGATAGCCATTATACTAATTCACGTTTGATGTTTTAATCCTGCTTCTCTATAGAAAGTCAGCCAATTTCTACACTTCTATTGTAAGGGTTTAAACAAAGCTGCATATAAAGCGTGGGATTTAAGTAATGCTGTGCTACAAATTATGAATATAACAATAGGAAGAGACTGTTGTGACCCTGTTTCAGGTGATGTTTACAGTTACCAGTATTTCACAGTGAAATAGTGGTAGAGGAGGGGGAAAAAATGCTGGTGTAAAAGTACTATTCTGTTACCAAATATCTTGTTTCAAGCTGTGTGTATGTATGCTTGGGGAAATGCCAAGACTGTGAAGTCTTTATTTCCAGTAAGTCTGAAGAAAACACCTGATTTTGTTATTTTAGTTTTAAAACCCATTGGTCTGTTAACAGAGTTGAGATGAATGGATATGGAACTTGAGTGGAAAAACTTGCTTTTTCGTAAGAACTCTAGGAGCGAGGAATGCACCAAAAGCATCCCCTCTGTTTTCCACACTTGTCAGGTGTGTTTTGTCATACCTGGCTGTAGAGACTTGATGTACACCTTTTTCCAGTTATTCCAGACGCTCTGTACCTGAAGTTCTGTGGATCCAGCTGTTGGTCTATTTAATTTTTTGTCCCGAAGGTAATGGTTGTACTTTTCAAGGCATGCCTGGGTAAAGTTTTGATCTTGTAATCCTCTTCAGTGTCAACTTTAATGCAGGGAAGTAGAAAAATCTTAAAAGACTTTGCAATCACTCATTAAGCTGTGAAGACTTGAAAAGTATGAAGGCATAAATCAGCCTTTTGTCCTGACTTGTAGCTCTGGATGATCTTGTTGACTCTATTCAATGTGTCCAAAATTTTACAAGATTCTCACCTTTGAAATGTGTCTGTGTGTCCAGAGTCTGTCATATGAGTATATATGTATAGCTGAACATAACTTTCAGTGTTAAGAATGGATCATGAAATGCAGTCTTGTCAATCTAATGTCTACATCTCCTTTTTTAACACTTGCATGCTATTATTGAGCAGTATAAAACTTTGGAATTGGTTGAGCAAAAAACTTTTTCCTGTCAATTTCTGTGTGTAATCCTGGAGTTTCAGTTTGAAAGAGAAAGATGTTTAACAAGCTTCAGTTATGTAGAAATGAAAGCCAAAATGTCTGTGAAATCAAAACCTTAAGTTTCTTAAATCTGGATCATGAGTGTGGACTTAACTGAATCCTTTCCCTTAAAGCTACAACAGGATACAGAACTGTGCTTCTGCTGTTTTACAAGACCTTCTATGACAGGTAACCTTGTTCTGTGTCCAGATGTGTTTAATCTCCTGAGGTGAGTTTTTAGAATAGTTCACAGCACAAGTAATTGATCCATTTCAGAAGCTAGTGGGTTTTTCATGAACTTTGATCAAACTACAATTCTATATTTGATAATATCAGGAGATGATTAAAAAAAATTAGAATGCTTTTTAGAATATAACTTAAAAACTATTATTGAAACAACTAGTGCTCTCCATAATTATCCTTTCTACAATAACGATGCAGCAGTAATACCTGAATTAACTTGCTCTATCACAAGCAGTGTGCTTGTGTACAAATCGTAGGACCATTTGTACTCTATGTACATGCTGCTGTATTACTTGTTCAAAATCAGTCCTGTATAAAAAGTTATTATTGTAATAATGTTTTTTACATCCCTGATCAGCAGCTGTTCTAATCTGCTTCCTTCCTTGACCCCTGTCCTCCAAAAGAAATTGTTCTTATTGAGCCTGTAATCTTGTTCACCACTGTTGCAAAGTAAGCAAAACCTAGGGTTTTTTACGTAATACACCTGATCGTTTCACGTATGAAGTGTTGTGGTCTCTTTGTTTGCCTGAACTTTGAATTTACTGAAAGACAAAGATGGAAACAGTGGATGTATTCTTTGTGGTTCTGTATTAAGAATCCAGAGCTTAGTGATTTTTCCTAAAGACATAAATTGTATAATTGCTTTCTGAAAGTCCATTTTCATCCCTCCGCACCCCATAAACACACTCTCAAATCCTGAATGTTTGCTGCTTATTTCTTTGGAATGAGATGAATGGGTTTGATTCCCCTTTGCTAGGGAGGACTCATCGAGAAGGAGCAGCAGGCAGTCAGCATGTGTGTGCCTCTAGGTTATATGAAGCTTGTCATAGCCCTTTTCTTTTCTGCACAGGGATATTGGTCTTTCTCTGACCTGCTGTTCTTCTCTGTTAGTAAATGTATCATCTCCTTCCTCTCCAGCTTTCAAAGATTTATATGACTGACTTTAGTTTAAAGATGAAGATTAGCACTTCTACTTCTTCCTGAATGTGGGAAGTACCACATCCAGCCAAAGGTGTTCTTAAAGCTGTGAAAATATATTCGTACCAAGTATGGGGCGGGGGAGGGAAGATTAATTTTAAGTAGATAATCTATTCCAAAACACCTTTTGTATTTTAAGTGTGTCAAATTCATTGCTTCTGTTGGAAGAACAATAGTTACCTATAGCATATACAAAAGGGTTCCTGCTTCAGTTGCAGTGGAACTAGTTAAAAATTATACATGTGACAGCAATATTGAAACAGCTTATGTATAGCTGAGAAATTGGAATTTGTGGATAGCACTGTGTTCTTATATAACTGATATATTTTAAAGGAAGGCTTAAAATTTTTTTAAAAACTTATACAAATCCAAATACTTCTTCCAAGGAGAACCTTTCAATAATGGAGTGATTTTTGCCTTTACAAAATGTTGTGTGTTGAACTTTTGAGGCTGTTTGTGACTTACTCTGTGTTTCTGTATTTAAACTTTTACTTATATAAATCTTTCTGTGATTGCAGTTTGTTAAAACTTAAGTCAGTCAACTGGGTTTGTGTATATATGTAACACACTTATACTTGGAAATATGACAAAATATTCTCCCTCAGGCACTATAAATGAAATTGATTATCAGAGAAGTAGTACTTAGTAATGCACTTCTGAGGACTCTACCCTTAAGCAAATTTTAAAGGAATGATGCAGGTGGATGGGCGAAAAGTTATAAATGTATTTGCTATAGTGTGTCCTCAGGCATTTTTCAGATTTTGCTGTCTTTACAGGTGAGCATCAGTCTTCATAAGAAAATCTTGCTGGGAGATTAACCTTCAAAGTAGTCACAGTAGTCTAAATTAATATAAGTAATGTTATTTTACCTTAACCAGTAAATAGACATTTTAATCCTCTACTTTGAACTAATTAAGGGCCAATTCTAAAATGAAACTTTAAAACTTACCAGAGCAGTGTCCTAAGTCTTGACACTGCAGACAGGCTATCTTTTTTTTCTTTTTGAACCAACAAGGTATCATCCCAAAGTGCTGTTTTGCTTCTTTACTGTTTATATTTTCTTTTTCAAAATACAGTAAGGGTAATGAGGCAGATAAGTTGTTCTTGCTGGGATTCTTAGTAGTTTTTATACATTTCGGAAGAGTCCTTTCCATTTTTGGAGAACATAAACACATTTCTAATTTACATTGGAGGTGTCTTATTTAAAACAAACAAAAAACCCGTACAGGTAGCATTAATAAAATTCTCTACTGAAGCTTTTAGCTGTGCTGCTTCCCATATCTCACATTTTAAGAGTCAAAGTTGACATTCTTATTTATATTGTGTACCTGATGATGTGTGTTTCTTGAATTGGTGGGAGCTTCTTGGAGAAAACATAGCAAAATATGTAGCAATATCCAAGCTGTTACTAGTAAATTTTTACATTAAAGGCTTAGGCCATTGCATGTCCTACCGGAGTAGGTAGGGTATGGACCAAATAATTACTTCCCTGAAGTGGTAATTTTGTTTTCCAAATCATTGCACTGTCAGGGGACTGCAAAGTCTTGCTGATGGTCTCTGTAGAGAAGTTGCCTAAGGAGCTGCTTTCTGCAAGTGCCAGACTAGTTTGTCCATACTTGCTGTATGCTGTAGTGCAAGTTTTTCGGTGTCCTGAAATTGTCTATTAAAATTGGCTGAGAGATGTAGCAGGCCTATACAATTCTCCCTAGGAGGCCTGTGTCTGGTATTAGTAAGATGGAAGGAAAAAAATGCTAGGCTGTTCAGAGTGTGAAGTTCTCCTGTTGTGTAGCAATACTATGATTTCTTGACTGCCAATCAGGAGTTGTAGTCTTAGATTTAAAGTGCAAACTGTTCCCATAAAGTAGAGAAAATACAGACAAATGTGAAGATTGCAACTTTGCACTGTGTAACAACCATGGAAAAATTGTATGGTTTGTATCTGATTTTTTCCTCTTTCTGTAGAGAACTGTAAATCTGATATTGTAGTCCTAAGACCTAGTGTGACAGTGTCTTGCTTAGTTTATGTTCTTACACTTGTTAATGTGAGAAAGGCACTTAATAAATTTTCTAAAATTTTTTAATCTATTTTCATTGAAAGGTATTCTCTGTTTTATAATCGCTTGAAGAACATTGAAGAAAATGAAGGAGGCCTTGATAAATTTTCAAAGAGTTACAAAACCTTCGGAGTTAACCAATTTGTGGATGGTGGAGTATATTGCAAAGAGTGGGCACCGGGAGCAGAAGCAGTGTTTCTCACAGGTGACTTCAGTAAGTATTTTAGGAACACTTCTTCTCTCCTGTACTGTCTTTTAGATCAATACCCTCTTCACTTAAAGACAATTTTGTAGCAATGGTGAAATTCTGATAGTAAAAAATGTGTCATGGCTTGCTGATGTAGTGGCATTTTGTAACTAACAACTAATAATCTTTTACTCTGCAATAGAAATTGTAATAGCCTAAGAACATAGGTGTTTTTATTGCAGCGTGTGTGTATTTTTTTTAAAATACTAATAAGGCAATGACTTGTCTAAAGGATCTGGCCTGATCACACTACGACTTTAGGATGAATGTGTCTAAACTACCTGAGGTGGTTCTTAAAGCTATACAGTTAGGCTTCTATAAAACTGTATGCAGAGAAGGAGAAATAACAGTGCAATAATTTGCTTTATCTTTGATGTGACAGCAGTGTTGGCCAAGGCCCTTTGAAATTCCCACTAATCATGAGGGTGTAGACAAAAGTCCTGCTGGAAAATGGTAACCTAAAATCAAAGTAACCTACTTAGGAAAGAGGAGGTGGTGGTCTGCTTTGAGGGGAAGAGAAGGAAGGATATTAGCAGGATTACATGGAGGAATTGCATTGCTTACTCTGAGAACTGGGGAGATGTTTTAAGTAAATGAATCAACTTGAGACAAAAATATAAACTTGCTCCTCATTTGGAAAGCTAACTATATACTCAAATCATATTCTACCAATTCTTAAATGGCAGTCAGATATTTTTTTTGCTCTTAAATCTTGCAATGCTAATTCCACTGTCCTTTTTTGTGATTTTGGGGATGTTTGTTCTGTTTTTTCCCTTCCACCTCTCTACTCTATCCCTTCTTCAGGGTTAGGTATTAGTCCAGCAAGATACTAGGAATTTCATTGCTGGCTCTTACTGAACCGAGACTTTATCTGTGACATGATTTTGTTCATTTAACTGCATTTCAAAGTATGCTGTGTTACTTATCCAGCTTTTGTTTTGCTGAAATACTTAATCTGGTGAATGTTCAGTTTGTATATTTATATTACAAAAAAGTATATGAATTGCCAATTTGAGGCAGCTAACTATTTCTGCTTAAACAAGTTAAATGTTGAGTTTTCCTTTACCCCTGTTTGAGGAAACTATTGAAAGGGCAAACTCTGTATTTGAGGAAGGAAGTCATGAACTTGAAATTGTATGTGCTTATATAATTTTAAAATTATAAGACTTGTTACATATGCTATTAGCTGTAGTATCTGGTGGGGCTTTCTAAAGTACCGTGGTTAAGCTTCTGTAAAAATATGCAGAGTAATTAAGAAATAAATGGACTACCCTGGCAATGTGTTTTTTCAGATCCATTGTTAAGTCTTTTTCTTTTTTGCTTCATATCAATCTGGTTTAGTACTGTTTTTCTGTAGTCCCAAGATCAATACACTTATAAATAGAATAAGCAAAAGAAGGTGCTTAAATAGTCATGTTACGCTTCAGTCATAAAATGCATCTATTTTAATTGCCAGCAATTTGTATTTTCTCTCCTTAAGAATTCAGTGGGAGGGTCTGTGTCCACTATTCACTGTGATGATCTGAGTCTATAGACAATGATTATTTTTAGAAAAATCTTTTGTTTTTAATGTGGAAGATAAACAGAAAAGTTAGTGCAATGCTATTTTCAACCATGGTCCTGTTTAATATGGTTAACCTAGTGAATGATAGAGTAGCTTTCCTTGAAATAGTCCATGTCTTTTTATTGGCATCGACATTGATAAAATAGGTTAGTGCAGTACTTGAATTTTAATGTGGGAATCAGATATGTCCTCTGATTTAAAAATGAATAAGAAATCATGAGTATAGTTCACCTACTGCTAGATTATAGTGATGCCAGCATCAATGCTGACTGCAAGACAGCTAGATGAGGGTATTTTAATAGCTCAACTTTATATGTATAAACACAGAATATTTCCTCCTCACCCCTCTGCTACTTCCTGCAACTCCACCCATTGCTGAAGGTTTTTATGGGATGTGATGGATATAATAGGCTTTAAATTACTCAACACAGTTGAAGACTAGAATACATTTATTTTAAGTATGTATTATAATAGATGGCCACTTTAAAAACAGACTTTTAACAAAATTAATAACTAATACTTCAAAAAGAGGGCTAACTTGTAAATTGGCTTGGCAGGTTGGAGGGAGAAGTACACACACCAGAATACAGTAGTTAAAAACTGGAATTCTTTTCTAAACTCTACTTCATTTAAAATATTTCATGTAGTAGATCACATAAAGCAGAAATTTAGGACTAATATCTTAGAGCAATTGTATCTAGATGCTAATTAAATATGGCGGTAAAAAGTCAAAAGACTAAAAAGAAATTCACTTTAATGTGGAAAAACTGCATTTGTCCTATATATCATATTCATCAGTCATAGTAAAGTATTCATTCCCAAAGGGGCAGATAATGTACTCAAAGCCTAGAGGAATGGAAGATTGTCATTCAATTCAGATGAGCTTTAATAATATTCTGATGAGAAATTGGGTTGCAAAACCCTAAGATTTAGACTCAGGTTACTACAGATATGTTTAATTAAAACTGAATCCCTTTAACCTTTCTTTAAGTTTTCAAGCAGGTTAAAGTCTCAAACTAAATTTATTATTATATTGTATTTAAAATGAAGATCAGAATTGTTTTTAATAATTTTTTTTATAAAACTCAGGGGTTTTTATTAAGAGAACTATAATAGAACTACTTAGAAGTTGGAAGTCTCATGCAAAGAAACAAACATGGAACTTAAATGACAGCACCTCTTTAGGTTTTAAACTGAAATATGATGACATATAAGAACAGTCAATTTGTGCTTTGGTTTTTAGTTATTTTGTAGGGAGATGTATAGCAGTGTTTTCTCAGTGTTTTACTTAATATGGTATTGTTTGCGAGTGTCTTAGATATTTGATGGAAAGACACAATAAATGATAAAAAAATATTAGTCCCTGCTACTTAATCTGATAAGTTTTTGAGGATTTAAAACTAGTAAAAATTATAGTGGCAAATGCAGACTGTTACAAAGAACTTAAACTTATTTCAGAATTTATAATTAAGCTGATAGTGGGTAATAGCTTTATTATGAACTGTGCATAAAAGAAACGTGAATAATTTATTCCTGTAATTCTGTACATGTGAAGCATCAGTCTTGCAAATGTAAAGTTTTTTTGTGAATGACCTTTATGCCTTATAGCAGACAATAAATGCTTTGCTATTGAGGTATTTTGGCCCAAATTACAGTATTTTTGTATGTCATTTTAAGACACTTGTAATGAATGGGTTAGCTCCTATTTATAGAATAATTTTCAATATCACTGCATTCTGGAAGAAAGCTAGAATCTAATAATAGTACACAAATCTGTGTTTGGGTTAGAGAATGAAAAGCATGAATTCAAGAAAACCCCAATACTTCCAGGGTTCTCTTGTCTCTTCTTTAAAACTCTGTAATTGGAGAGAAAAAAGATTTATATCTGGTATTCTGGTATGATGCTTTACTCTATGTGAAAAGTAATAAATGAACATCCAAAAACATTAAGGTTTGTCAATTAGTACTTTTAGCATCTCAGTAAATCAAGTGTATGAAGCAATTAGCTGAATTTCTGATACTAAAGGCAGTATCAACATTATAGCTACCTTAAAAACTCTGCGATAACACACTGAATATTTTATTTACATGCTGTGTTGCTGAGGAACTTGGTGACTATGGGCAATTTATTGCTACTTTACAGTCAACTATTTCAAAATAAGTGCAAGTTTTGAGGGTAACCCACTGTGGTGGGTTGACTGGCTGGACACAAGGTGCCCACCAAGCTGCTCTATCACCCCTCCTCAGCAGGACAGGGAGGAGAGAAAAATAAGATGGAAAAAAACCCTTGTGGGTCAAGACAAAGGCAGTTTAATACAGCAAAAGCAAATGCCATGTGTGGAAACAAAGGAAAAACAAAAGATTTATTCTCCACTTCCCAGCAGCAGGTGTTGTCCAGCCACTTCCTGGGAAGTAGAGATTCAGTATCCATAGCGGTTGCTCTGGAAGACAAATGTCGTAAAGAACGAACGCCTCCCCTACTCCTCCTTTCTCTTACCTGTTATTGCTGAGCAGACGTCGTATGGTATGGAATATCCCTTGGGTCAGTTGGGGTCAGCTGTCCTGGCCGTGTCCCCTCCCAAGATGTTGCCCACCCCCAGCCCACTGCCGAGGGGGGATGTTGGAGAGAGACAGCCTTGGTGCTGTGCCAGCGCTGCTCAGCAGCAGCCACAGCCCTGGTGTGGTACCAACACCTTGGTAGCTACCGATGCACAGCACAGCGCCGTGAGCGCTGCGACGGGGAGAACTAACGCCATACCAGCCAGACCTGATACACTCAAAATTTGGGAATTGGAACACTCAAAATTGTATTTGGCCACAAAGACTCAGTGGGTTATCTGTAAACAATATTTTAAGTAAAAAAAAAAAGTTACTGGCTTTAAAGCTTGAAAGAGTGAGTATATACTCATTTGGAAGTCAGTATTTGATATAATACATCGTCATACTTGTGGTTTCTGTTCTTTAGTTCCCTTTTTTCTCTTTTTTCCCCTCCCTCCTTCCTAGCTAACATTAGATCTGAAATGTGGATCACTCTGGAACGTCTGTTTGGTTTCTACTTGTGTTGTATTGCACTGGTGCGAAAGGCTTCTGCTGGGGCTGCAGGGTGGAAGGAGGGTGAGCTGGTTGGTTTTGGGGGGAGTTTTATTATTTAAACTCTGATAGGCTTCCTTCAGAGTGAAGAAGGGGAAACTGAAGCCACTGGCCCTTATATATAACTTCAATATGTGACAACTGATTGGAAACTTTTCATATTTTAGAGTGATTTTTTTTTTCCCAGATGTGACTGAAACTTTTACCTAAATGAAGTCTAGATACTACTATGGTATGATACTGATCTTTGTACTACTTTCTTCAAAACTTCTTATAGAAAAATACCTAGATTTCATGAGTAGAGTCAAATAGTTCTATGCTTCTGTGTCTGCAGACAACTTAAAGACAGTAGACTTGAAGTATAAGCTGCTATTAATATCCAGGGAGACATCCTATCTGAGAAGTAATGACATTTGGTTTTATGTCACTGTTTGAGCTGTTTAATCACTTTTTAAGCAGATTACGTTAATGACCCTCCTATTGAGCTGTTGGAAATCAGGCAATGTAGAAGGAGGAAGACTTAATTGGCCCCTATGTAGAACAATATAGTGTCCTTAGAGAATCTCTCCATTTATGTTCTGACTTCATATTCCAAGCAAATGGTATAAAGGTATCTTGTGAGATAGTAGGATTTTGATGCCCCTTCCCTTGTCTGAAGTGCTATTTGTCTGATACCTTTTCCTCAAGAAAGCTGTGTCAATGCTTGCTGGACTCTGTAGTCTCTTTGAGCATCTTTCAGTTGATCAAAAGTATGTGGAATATAGAAATATAACTGCTCTAAGAGATGAGTTTATTGCACTTGAGAATTCAACCTTAGTTTGTGAAGTTTTTTCACTTTTGAAAAAAATAGTTACAACATTGCACTGATGTACTGGCTCTTACATTAGAACAAGTGAATGATTTGGTCAATATATAAGAAGTATTGCTTTCCCCTGTGAGAAGCAAGAGGAGTGTTAACATTAAGTTTCATACCAGAAATTAAGCCACGATCCTCAGAGCTGTATATGCTTGCCAGTGTGAGAATAAAACCATGAGGTGGAACAAGAAGTCAATTTATGATTTAGCTGGAAGTATTGCATTTAAATTGATTTTTTTAATGATAAATGGTAGAATCCAAGCCATTATAGTTTTGAATTTAGTTCTAGATTAAAGCTAATTTCATGATTCTTTGGCATGTTAAGGGTGCAGTTCTGAGCAAGAAGTTACCTTGTGCTTCATGTTGCTGAGGTAAGATGTAATGTTTAAATAATTGACTGTTTTTGGAAAATCTAATGACAGAGATGAGAGAAACTAAAAGTACCAGGCTATTCCAGATGTTTTCTGTGTTGGATTAAGACATATCCGGGGCCTGAGCTTTTGTATAGAAGCTCTTGTCTCTGTGTATAGCAAATGGGATTTCTGTGATGGTGTCCTTTTTTCCTAAAACCTATTCAAGCTGATTTGAACTTCTGCTGGTAACTTCTCAGTCTCTTTCTTTTTGTAGCTATTGGCAGAGTTTTCAAAGTCCCTGATATCAAGCTAAGATATTTCTTTGTTTCTTACATTTTTTCAATGTCTGAATAGTCTGCTATCTAGTTTTTGGGGTGGGTTTTTTTTTTCCCTAGGCGTTTTTGGCTATGTTTTGCTGAAAAAGCTGAAAACTAAACAGTAAAAATGAGTGAAGCCTGAGCCACTTCCTTTTTGAAGGAAGCCTTCAGTTTTCAGGATGTCTTAACTTTTTGTGCTTCTTGCCTTCATACAAAGCAATATTTTCTGTTTTAACATTCTTAAATGAGTTCCTCTCTGGGAGTAAGTAGTAAACAATGGTTTTAAGTAGGACCATCTGGAACAGGGGGGTAGTGCTTTGCATTTATTAAGTTATGAGCCACGGACACCCAGTAATGAAGGACCATGGCTGAGAAGAGGAAGGGCTAACAGGAGCATCTGGTATTGCTAGCAAGTGGAGAGGAAAGTGTAAGCAACTTGGGCAGAATTGTTAAAGCTGCCTGCGGAGAGCAGAGATGCTTAGATGGGCAGAGAAATGCAAGCATTCTTCCTCTAAAAGAGGGAAGAGAGGTGGTTGTAACAGAGGTCATGAGAAATTTTTGGAATAACGTAAGAATTCAGTGTTCTTGGTGTACGTAATGAACTCAACTTCAGGCAGTTTCCTGAAGTGAGTTTTATAGAGGCTAGGCCTAAGACTTTTGCTTTAGCTTTTTATTTTGCTCAGTATTAGCAAGTCATCACGTGGTATATTTGGTTCAAGTTCATGCATTGTTGATACACCAGAAGGCTGCACTGCCATTCAGTGAGACCTGGACAGTCTGGAGAGTTGGGTGGAGAGGAACCCGATGAAGTTCAACAAGGGCAAGCATAGGGCCCTGCACCTAGGGATGAATAACCCCAAGCAGCAGTACAGGTTAGAGGTTGACCTGCTGGGAAGCAGCACTGCAGAGAAGGACCTGGGAGTCCTGGTCGACAAGAAGTTCTCCATGAGCCAGCAGTGTGCCTTTGTGGCCAAGAAGGCCAATGGTATCCTCCTGGGGTGCATTAAGAAGAGTGTGGCCAGCAGGTCGAGGGAGGTTATCCTCCCCCTCCACTCTGCCCTGGTGAGGCCACATCTGGAATATTGTGTCTAGTTCTGGGCTCCCCAGTTCAAGACAGACAGGGAAGTACTGAAGAGAGTCCAGCAGAGGGCTATGAGGATGATGAGGGGACTGGGGCATCTCTCGTATGAGGAAAAGCTGAGAGAGCTGGGTCTGTTTAGCCTGGAGAACAGAAGACTGAGAGGGGATCTTATGCTTATAAATATATAAAGGGCAAGAGGATGGGGCCAGAGTCTTTTCAGTGGTGCCCAGCGACAGGACAAGGGGCAATGGGCACAAACTGGAGCACAGGAAATTCCATCTCAATATGAGGAAAAACTTCTTCCCTGTGGGGGTGACCGAGCACTGGAACAGGCTGCCCAGAGATGTTCTGGAGTCTCCTTCTCTGGAGATATTCAAAACCCACCTGGGCGCCATCCTGTGCAACCTGCTCTAGGAGATCCTACTTTAGCAGGGGGGTTGGACTAGATGATCTCCAGAGGTCCCTTGCAATCCCTACCCTTCTGTGATTGTAATCACAAGACACAGCTCAATTGGAAAGAGTTTCACAGAAAGCAGTGAAGATGACCAGATATCTATGGGAGGGAAGAAGGTTGAAAGACTTTGTAGTAATTCCCATAAGGTCTTGACTACTTTAAGGAACCTGTTAGGATTTATGATAGTCTTCTTGCAGCTTCTTAAGATGTTTGTTACTTTTTTATCTTTCTTCTCTGTTCCCATTTTTTATGTTTATTTCAGACAGTTTAGTTTCTTGCAATTTAAAAGAAAATACCAGTTTTAAGTCTTCATTTTTTTCAAGCCTCAAAATCCTAGTGATGTATTTGACATTTTTTTACCACTCCTTGAAATAAAATACATTATATATAGTGTTTGCAGTTTTGACATTCTTTTAAGGAGGATTGCTTTGTTGGTAAGGTATTGTTTGTTTGATGTTGGTCTTGGTAGCTTTAGTAGATGTTAGTAGTGTTTGTTTCATTATTTTTTTAATTGAAACTTCAGAGTAAAACCAAGGGGGAAGACCCGTCTAATTCTTACTAATATACAAGCTCTTCTGCTATTAATCAAACAATATTTTAATAATTCTGCTAATGTGTATTTCATCTGCATTATCCAAATACTTTATTTAGGTGATAGTTTTTATCACAGTTAAGGTACTGAGTTAATTTTATTTCTGGTTTTGAGCATGGGAAATGTTTTATTATAATAATCTTCATTGGTTTTGACATTGCTCTCTACTGTAAAATGAATAGGTACTAGAATATTTGTCTTACGTAGTTATTTTTGTCATGTGGTCTAGCCAGATTTGTGCCTTTCACTTTTGTTCCTTAAAGATTGGCAGTTCTCAGATTTAAACAGCCATGTAAGAGCAACTAACAACTTTCTTTGAAAGCAGCCTAGTCTTTCTCTGACACTCAAGACATCCATATATTGTTAGTGATAATATTTTTGATTACTGATGTTTAGGAAAATACATATGTTGATGTATATAACTTCACTTCTCTACCTCCCTGGTTGTGACTTCCATGCTGCCAACAGTGATGATTCTGCTCCGGTGGCATGTCCAGTTTTTTTACTGAATTGCTTTTAACCCTGACAACCATGTTTAATAGCAATATTGTTTTATACTAGCTTAAACTATTCATGGAACTACAGTTTAGGGTGTGAACAGTTTGTTAGCTGTTAGAGTACCTGCTTAAGATTATGCACTGCACCTCCTGTAGATAGGTCACTGTAGGCTGCTTATTCTCCTTTGAGGGTTTTTTATACAATAGGACATGGCATGCAAATGGTTAGCATGAAGGAAGATTATCATGTGTTGCTTTAATGTCTTGTAATTCAATTTTCTGTGTTGACTAGTTTATTGTTAGCTTAGGAGTCTCAACTGCCTTGAACTGAGATATGTTTCAAGGTAAAAAAAACAAACCAAACAACTCTGAAACTTGGCTTGCCACTTCCTTCTAGCCTAGAAATGATTACATTGCCTAAGTCTGTCAGTTCAGAAGCTTTATATTCAGTCTCATTCATATGAATTAACCTTGAACATACATACAAACACACAAGACCTTCTTGGCAAATGTCTGTTCAGTTGTGCATGTCATAATGACCAACCTTGAGTGTTTCCAGTGCTCAGTGAATCCAGAGAGGATGAAGAATCTTGAATTATGTAATCTAAGCTTGGTTCAGTAAACTTTTTCAATGAAAAAGGAATTTTCTTCAAGACTGACTTAAATAAAAGATTTTGTGCCAAATTTTCTGGCTGTGGTGTCATTGTCTGGTATTGTGTGGTTTGCTAGCCATTGCTATCAAGCTTGTCTGCAGTTTCCCCTTTATTTTTCCTATTTTGTACACTTAATGAGTGTTATTAATAGGATATCAGCTTGTCAAAATAGAGGCAGTAAGCAGCATGTGTGTCCAAACCGGGTTTGAGCATTCAATCTATGAAGGTTGGTTTTGGTTACATTTTTGTCCACTTCCCCTCTCCATAATCAACAGCTGCTGACTAATTTTTCCCATAGTGTTACAACAAATATTTCTACTGGGTTGTTTAGGATGTGAAGTATTTGGTTTTAAATCTACATTAAGGATTACTTTTCAGCCATTAATTTTCATACCACCATGATTTTGCAGAATTAAAATCAGGAGGGGTTTTTTGGGGGTGGAGGAGGAGGCTGTCTTGATTTTGGTCAAAGAAGGTTAAGTAGAAAAAGTTTAATCGCTATCAAATTAGAATTGGAGTATGGTTTCCTATTGAAAATCTTTTACATTTTATTGAACCTCTTTTGAACATGTAGTATCAGATATAAAAGTATTTCTCTGTCACTGAAGTGTATTCTGAAAGATGGAATGCACTGTTATACCTTTGATTTGTAATTGGACATATTTTAAGATAAATATATGTAGTATTATTTCTTATATTGTAGATGGCTGGAATCCATTTTCTCATCCATATAAGAAGATGGAGTATGGGAAGTGGGAGCTATTTATTCCGCCTGGAGAAGATGGTTATCCTCCTGTGCCCCATGGATCAAAGCTAAAGGTGTTGGTTCTAGACCTACTCTGTCCAATTCTTGTAACCCTTCTTACTCAGTTGTCGTTGTTTTCTTTTAAATAACTCTTATCTTCTTTTAATTGTTCTAAGAAGCAGAATCAGTTTATCCGCTTCTGCAAAGTGACCTCATTGGAGTGAAACATTAACATCTAACTCTCTTTGTGATGCTTAGGGACAGGCATGTGTGGCTGGAATGTGGATATATTATATCATGTTACAAGATGAAAACATATTGCTAATTTGAAAAATAAAAACTAAGTAATGTAGAGATAAAGTCTTTCTGTATTTGATGCAAGTACTTCAGATCATGATCCTAGTCAAATCTCAATACCGTGGTAATTTTTGTGATCCTTTTAAGTGGGGCTTTTCAGGTGAGCTTTTTGTGTTGCTTTAATGGTACATGTGACCTTGAAAAACTTCTGCCTGTCCTTCAGGAATTAAGAGTATTGAGCAGTAAGCTTAGGTTAAATTAAACTAGATACAGATGCAGGGAAAATTTCGTTGTATTTTATCAATTGTATTTTGTGAGTATCCATGAGTATAAAATCCTTTCTTCCAGAAATTAATGGAAAGTTTCTTTGAGCTGTCAAATGCCATAGTAGTTATGCTTAGTGCAGATATACATTATGAAAACTATCACAAGAGTTGATTATTTCTAGGTGAAGACTGACTTCAGTCAGAGATGTAACTCTGAGAATTTTGAATTGTTGCAGTCAGAGCTTCAGTTCCAGAGTTATCAGATGCTAATGGGGGACAGTAGTGAGTAGTTAAGGAAAGAAACGTACTGAAATCATCTGTAGTCTAGGAAAATTAAGAAACTGGGAGCACTTGTATAATACTGCTGTATTTTCAGGATTCCCATTAACAAAACTAACACACTGAGAAAATCCTCATTTTTCTGCTGAAAATCAGCTTAGGTAAACAAGAAATCGGCTGAAACAAAAATATGCATAAAAATGCTCTGGGAATGCTTACTCAATGTGTGTGCTTATCTCTATGCTTTTGGTTATGGCCTATGAAAGTATCCCACTAATAAATATGGATAAATTGAAATTTAGGAATAATCCTTCAAGGATGAGAAAGTTGTTCTTATGTTACAGAGCAGGAAAGAAAACAGTTTTATGCAACTCAAAAATACAGTGATTATGCAGAAATGTGTGAGATTGCAGAATGGTTAGTTAATATTTTCCATAGTTTTGAAATATAAGTAGGTTAGATTTTTTGATGGTTGCTAAATTTACCTTTTAAGTTGTATCTACAAAACTATTGAGCTCACCTACTGTAGAACATTCTATGCTCAGTGTAGAGATAAGAGGTGTGAATGATGAGTGATAATTAACATAATAGCAAAAAGCATATATTCTTAAACACATTTGGAAAAACTTAAGATTATTTCATTGTCTGTCTACCTATATAATCACTGGTCATATCTCCTGTTTTTGAAGGACAGGTCTTTATAGTACTTTCTTTCCATTCACCATTTTCTTTGAGATATAAACTCCATAAAGCAAAGATTGTGTTGTGCATAACTTGGTTAGTATGCAGATATTTTTGACTACTGATTACTCTTGGTAGTGATGTACCAGTAAGATCTGCTGTAGTTGCGCTGAGTCTTCTGAAAAGAAGACTTCTGGCAGAGCAGAATGTGAGTTTGTTTTCCTCTATTATTTTAGGTTTTTTCCTCTGCCACATCTTTAATTGTGCTTTTATATGGTCAATTTTAAACAAATGTATGCAGTTGTCACTGACACTCAAAATATGTGATTGTCAGTCTTGTGAGCCTAGGCTGTTCTGTCTGCCTGTGAGATAGATTTGCTTTTGAGTGTGTATATTATGGTGTTTAAAAAAAAAGTGCAAAGATTTCTAAAATCTGATTCACAAGTGTATGTAACCATAATTGATGACTTCATCCATATGGAACTGCTCCCAGCCTCATCTGTGACTTTGCTAATAATCTTTCATGAGCCTTTTTGTTCCATGGTGCTTACACAACTGAATCTAACACATCACAATGTGTGCTTTCAGTATATTTAGATGATATAACTAATGTGGAAAAAAAAAATCTCCAGTTAAGGTGGTTCTGAAATGGTTTATCTGTCACAGAAGCTGGAATGAGGTTGGAATATTCCACATCATAGGCATGTACCTTACCCTCAAGCTACAGCTGATCTTTTTATCCTCTCTCATTCTACTACTGGGTTCAGAAAACTACTCTTTTGTAAGTTTTCTTCGAACTATATGGTTCTGTTAGATTATGATCGCTCATAAATGTGTGTATTTTTGTGAACATGAGGATTTGTGTGGTACAGCGTAGTTTTGCAGTTCTTTCTTCATGTAGAAGCTGAGAATATTGGTTTGTCTGTAGATGGAAATTACTATGCAGATTGCAGAGCTAATGTTTATATACACAAGCACTGTTGTGTGCACTAGCTTAGGCAACAAAAACTATTTCTTTTTAGTAATGAAGGTATTCCTCTTTTGCTTTACTAAAGAAGCATAAGGGAATCACAGGTTTTAAAGTTTCTTTTACCAATATTATTTTAAAATATTTAAGTTAAAATAGTCAACTTCAGACATTTATGCAGTGATTTGATTAATCTGCTGGGGGGGGGAAGCCTTCTCCAGAAGGCCTTTAGCTTCTGTCTACACTGTTTTTATCTTCAGTTCTACATAGGTGAATGCCAAGTTCTGAAATGGTGATAAGGTCATTCCTTTTAAATAACTAATTTCTAAGCCAGAATGGGAAATGGATGGAGCGTAGCTGGATGCACTAATTTAGATCAGGTCACAAAATATTTTTGTAGGAGAATAAGGAGCAGAGGTCAAACATTTGCCTGTTTTCATTGGTAGATGACTGTAGCTCCTTAGGAAGTCTTCTCATAAGTAAATATAAACATTGAAGAAGGTGAGCAATTAAACCTGCTATAGATCATAGAATCATAGAATGGTTTGGGTTGGAAGGGACCTCAAAGACCATCTAGTTCCAATCCCCCTGCCATGGGCAGGGACACCCTCCACTAGACCAAAAAGATGTTTTGATACATTTCTGTGTGGAGGGATGGATGCATAGTACAGTTGAGTGACTCCCTTGTGGATTATGATATCCATCTATAAAATAAGGTTACCTGGTAGAAAAGGGCTTTTTTTTCTTTCCTTCTCCCACAGATCACTTGGGAGCTTAGAGTGAGTTAAGTGGACAAATATAGTTGCTGTTGTGTGTGGTGTTTGTGTTTTTAAACTTCTGTCAGATGTCATAAGCTGAGCACAGATGAAAAAAAAAAGCAAATCTTGTGCTTTAATAAACTAAGTCTCTCTACCTCTGTTTCTTCTAATGGGAGTAGTTTGAAAGATAGCCTGGGACAACCAAAGTTTCTTAAAAGTTTAGCATGTTTGTCATTCTAACAATGATGGCAGTTGTGGGGCAAGTGTGCTGCTTCAATGATTGAAAATTACTTCCTTCATTCCTAGAGTATTCTTAACTTTTCACAGTATACAGCAGGCTTTCAGAAAACAATATGGATAGGCTTCTTTAGCAAGTCTTGTCATGTATTGTCATATATGTATGCAGGTGTTGCACTTTGTTCTTTTACTGTTTTTATAAATGAGTTTTACAGATATTTTTAAGCAGTTGTAATCCATAACATCCTAATTTCGAAATAGTGTCAGTGGAGTTTAGGGGTCAGGATGATACTGGTAAAAATTGAGGTCTTAGCATCTGTAGTGGAGAACTTGCTTAATATATTCTTTATAGGAATGCCAAGGAACAACACAGAAAATGCAGAACAACTGGGAAATAGAAGCCAATAAGAATTCAAACCTAGATGAAAATATCTTCCAAATTCATTGCTAATGATAAGTTCTTATTTAGCCATGTGAAAATATTTTAGAAAAGATGGTAAGATCAGTACTTCAAAAATATTGGCAATTGTGATTGAACTGCCTGCTGCCCTGGAACATTGAATAGGAGATCTGTATAGCAGAACCATTAAGTTTTCTTCCATGAGCTGGAGATGATATACTAAAATAGTAGTAATTGGCCAACTTGTCAGTAATGACAGTAGACCTGTGACTGGACAGAACCAGAATTTTTAAATTATTAATAAACTTATCTGAAAATATCTTGTATAGGTGCATAAAATTAAAACACTGTATGCAACTAAATATCACTTGTACATTCATGAAATCTAGTTTAATGTAAGTGATTCCAGTTTATTTCTCGAGTTATGAAGGTAAGTCAGGATGGCTGACATGCCTCCATAATGCAGTTTTTGACAAGAGTGAGGTAAAGATTAGGAAGTTGTCTGTAAAATATCAGTGACTAAATTTGTTGGTTTCTTATTACATTTTTGAAGCTATATGAGTTAACTACATGTGGCTAGCTTTCTCATAGCTTTTATGTAATTGAGTGTAGATAGATAAAAGTAAAAAAACCAAAAACCTATTTTATAGTTAATTTTAACTGGGTCTTAACAGATCATTTCCAGGCACTATAGCAGCTTAAATAATTTTTCTGTGTATGCTGACAGAATTAGAATCATAGAATGGTTAGGGTTGGAAGGGACCTCAAAGATCATCTAGTTCCAACCCCCCTGCCATGGGCAGGGACACCCTCCACTAGACCAGGTTGCCCAAAGCCCCATCCAGCCTGGCCTTGAACACTTCCAGGGAGGGGGCCTCCACAACCTCTCTGGGCAACCTGTTCCAGTGCCTCACCACTCTCACAGTAAAGAATTTCTTTCTAACATCTAATCTAAATTGACCCTCCTTCAGCTTAAACCCATTACCCCTTGCCCTGTCACTACACTCCCTGATAAACAGTCCCTCTCCAGCTTTCCTGTAGGCCCCTTCAGGTACTGGAAGGCTGCTACAAGGTCTGCCCAGAGCCTTCTCTTCTCCAGGCTGAACAACCCCAACTCTCTCAGCCTGTCCTCATAGGAGAGGTGCTCCAGCTCTCTGATCAGCTTCGTGGCCCTCCTCTGGACTCACTCCAACAGCTCCATGTCTCTCCTGTACTGGGGCCCCCAGAGCTGGACGCAGTACTCCAGGTGGGGTCTCAGAAGAGCAGAGTAGAGGGGCAGGATCACCTACCTTGACCTGCTGGTCACACCTCTTTCGATGCAGCCCAGGACATGGTTGGCTTTCTGGGCTGCAGGTGCACACTGCTGGCTCATGCTGAGTTTCTCATCAATCAATACCTGCAAGTCCTTCTCCTCAGGGCTGCTTTCAATCCATTCCTTGCCTAGCCTGTAGCTGTGCTTGGGATTGTGCTGACCCATGTGCAGGACCTTGCACTTGGCCTTGTTGAACTTCATGCAGTTTGCACGGGCCCACCTCTCCAGCCTGTCAAGGTCCCTCTGGATGGCATCCCTTCCCTCCAGCGTGTCGACCACACCACACAGCTTGGTGTGTCATCAGCAAACTTGCTGAGGGTGCACTCGATCCCACTGTCCATGTTGCCGACAAAGATGTTGAACAGTGCTGGTCCCAGTACCAACCCCTGAGGAACACCACTTGTCACCATTCTCCACTTGGACATTGAGCCGTTGACCACAACTCTGAGTGTGACCATCCAGCCAATTCCTTATCCACCGAGTGGTCCATCCATCCAATCCATGTCTCTCCAATTTAGAGACAAGGATGTTGTGCAGGACAGTGTCAAATGCCTTGCACAAGTCCAGGTAGATGATGTCAGTTGCCCTTCCCTTATCCACGGACGCTGTAACCCTAATCATAGAAGGCCACCAAATTTGTCAGGCACGATTTGCCCCTAGTGAAGCCGTGTTGGCTGTCACCAATCACCTCCTTGTTTTCCATGTGCCTGAGCATAGTCTCCAAGAGGGTCTGCTCCATGATCTTGCCAGGCACGGAGGTGAGACTGACCGGCCTGTAGTTCCCTGGGTCTTCCTTTTTACCCTTCTTCAAAATGGGGGTTATGTTCCCCCTCTTCCAGTTGGTGGGAACTTTCCCAGACTGCCAGGGCTTCTCAAATATGATGGAGAGTGGCCTGGCCACTTCATCCCCCAGTTCCCTCAAGACCCGCGGATGCAACTCATCAGGTCCCATGGACTTGTGCCCCTTCAGGTTCCTTAGATATTCTCAAACCTGATCTTCTCCTACAGTGGGCGGGTCTGCATTCTCGCAGTCCCTGCCTTCTGTGACCTGGGCAGTGTGGCTCAAGCATTTGCCAGTGAAGACTGAGGCAAAGAAGTCGTTGAGTACCTCAGCCTTCTCCATATCCTGGGTCCATAACCGGGTCACCCGTTTCATTCTGGAGGGGACCCACATTTTCCCTCGTCCTCCTTTTATCACTGACATACCTATAGAAGCTTTTCTTGTTGTCCTTGACATCCCTGGCCATATCAGGGCTTTGGCTTTCCTAACCTGCTCCCTGGCTGCTCGGGCAGTTTCTCTGTATTCTTCCCAGGCTACCTGCCCTTGCTTCCACCCTCTGTAGGCTTCCCTTTTTTGTCTGACTTTGCCCAGGAGCTCCTTGTTCATCCACGGGGACCTCTTGGTGTTTTTGCTAGACTTCCTCTTTGTTGGGATGCATCGCTCCTGAGCTTGGAGGAGGTGACCCTTGAATATTAGCCAGCTGTCTTGGGCCCCTCTTCCTTCCAGGGTTTTGTCCCATGGTATTCTACCAAGCAGATCCCTGAAGAGGCCAAAGTCTGCTCTCCTGAAGTCCAGGGTAGTGAGCTTGCTGCATGCCCTCCTCGCTGCACGCCCTCCTCGCTGCCCTGAGGATCCTGAATTCCACCATTTTGTGGTCCCTGCAGCCAAGGCTGCCCTTGAGCTTGACATCCCCTACCAGGCCCTCCTTATTGGTGAGAACAAGGTCCAGCAGGGCACCTCTGCTCGTGGGCTCCTCTGTCACTTGGAGGAGAAAGTTGTCATTGACACATTCCAGGAACTTCCTGGATTGCTTGTGCTCAGCTGCGTTGTCCCTCCAGCAGCTGTCAGGGTGGCTGAAGTCCCCCATAAGGACCAGGGCTTGTGAATGTGAGGCTGCTCCTACCTGCCTATACAGGGCTTCATCTGCTCAGTCCCCCTGGTCAGGTAGCCTGTAGCAGACCCCTGCTATGATGTCCCCTGCCCCAGTGCTCCCTTTAATCCTGACCCATAGGCTCTTGGTGGGCTCCTCCTCCATCCCCAGGTGGAGCTCCATGCACTGCAGCTGGTCATTAATGTAGAGGGCAATGCCCCCCCTCCTCGCCTGCCCTGCCTGTCCTTCCTAAAGAGCCTGTACCCTTCCATCCCAACACTCCAGTCACAGGAGCTGTCCCACCATGTCTCTGTAATGCCCATAATGTCACAGCCTTGCAGGCACACACACACGTCTCCAGCTCCTCTTGTTTGTTCCCCATGCTCCGTGTGTTCGTGTAGAGGCGTTTCAGTTGTGCCCCCGATGAGGCTGACTTATTGGCTGGGGTGGCTGGGATTCTTTTGATGTATATTCCCAGTGTTACCCCGTTGGTTCTTGTTGCATCCGGGGCCCCTGGCTCGTCTCCTCTAGGCTTTGAGTGTGCTGTAGTGCATCCAGCACATCTCTGAGCAGTAGGCTAAGGGCCCTTGCCAGTGCCCCGTCCCTCCAACCTGGGCACGTCATCCTACAACATGTCGCTGGCAGGCCTGATGTTATCCCCCTCCCCCTTTGAGCCTAGTTTAAAGCTCTGTCGATGAGCCCTGCTAGTTCCTGGGCAAAGATCCTCTTCCCCCTTTAAGAGAGATGAATCCCATCAGGGTTCACCAGGCCTGGTGCCGTGTAGGCCATCTCATTGTCAAAGAACCCAAAGTTGTGGCGTTGACACCAGCCATGGAGCCCTGCATTTATGGACTGTGTCCGCCTGTTCCACCCAAGATTGCTGCCCTCAACTGGAAGGAGGGAGGAGAATATTACCTGCGCTCCTGAATCCTTCAGTGACTGTCCCAAGAGCCTGAAGTCCCTTTTGGTTGCTTTTGTGGTATGTGTCTCTGCTTCATCCCCGCCCACACGGAGGAGCAGCAGTGGGTAATAGTCAGAGGGCTGTACCAGGCTGGGGAGTTTCCTAGCGATGTCCTTGACACAGGCCCTGGGGAGGCACAGACTTCTCTGAGCGGAGGGTCTGCCCTGCATATTGGGCCCTCTGTACCCTTCGGATGGGAGTCCCCTACACCTATAACCCTCCTTTTCTTCCTTGTTGGGGTGGAGTTAATCATAGACAGCTCAAGGAACAAATAATGTAAGCTTTTCCTGGAAAGGTCACCTCAGAAAATGGTAGGAACTTTTAAACAACTTTGCATGCCATCATTTGCTAAATCTATATCCTTTCCTCCTTCACATACACACATATGTATATGTATTTAAAAAGTAAACTTTATATTTTTTTGAGGGAGTATCTTGTATTGTAATGAGATGATTAGATTTGATATCTTCTGCACTTGTTAACACAAAATTATTCTATTGATATTCCACTCTTGCATGTTTGAGTGGTTTCAGCAATTGCTAAGCAGTAGTTATTGGTGCTAAGTTCAATACAAAATTGAGGCTGGCATGAAGAACAGTGTCACAAACTTTTTTTATCAGTTTGTACGGAATGTTTTACAAGTTCACTACTACTGGTTTGGAATAATTTTCTAGTCCAAATGTATAACCCTTTTTAATATTAAAGGGTGCAAAGGAGGAACTACTTTGAGTCAGAACACTAATTAATCATGGTTAGAAGAACCTAAAAGTACATTGGTATCCATGAGGTGCAGGAGAGAGGAAAGTTAGATGTAAAGAATATTATTAAAACTTTGTCCTTAGAGTTTTTAGCACTGTATCCTATACTTTGTAGTAGATCTGCATACTCTGTTTAACTTTAAAAGGAATCAAATATGGTGAGCAGGTAGGTTAATCAGTGTCAGGGAACTACTGTTAGTAACATTCATCAAGTGCAATTACTGTCACTGATGAAGTAGATGGTGTTGCAGCTGACCCTGCTGATCAGGAAGTCCAGCAGCATAGTATCAGACTGGCTTCGAGTTCAGGTCTCATGTGCTTCAAGCAGTCTGCAGTCAAAACATGAAGGCATTTTTTAATGAGAGTGTGAAAACCCAGAAAAACTCTTTATTAATGGTATAATAGGCTGGTGGTTAGGATGCTAGGTATGGAAGTGTTACAGGTGGTGAGTTTTCTGTAACGAGATGTAAATAGGTTATGTGGAGTCAGCTTTTACAAAGGGAGCCCTAGGTACCCCTAGCAGAGGTGGGAAGCTTCCTGAAGGAATGTTCACTGTTTTCTTACATGTACAAATGCTAATATTTCTTGTTTTCACCTTAGCTGAGGGGTGGGAAATATCCTTGCTCATAGCCTCTTAAGTTCCTTGTCACTTAAGATGTGAAATTTAAATAGTGTGTAGGATGGAAAAAAAAAAAATCACCAGGTCTGCAAAGCTGAACAGTGAATGAAACTAGTGTTCTACAGCATCGTGGTATATAAACTATGTGCAAGAAGGAGCAGATGTGCCATTCCTGGCATTTTGAATTTTAGGGAATAGGACTTAAGTCATCTAGCATATACATTTCTAGACATCAGTGGTGTTGAATGGGAAGTAAAGCATTAGTTAAATCTGTGGTAATACCCTTCATGCTTCATTGTTTGATTGTGAGCCATGACCCTTTAGCAAGTTATTGTAGACTTCTCTGGTTACAGATTAAGCTTACTAGCAGGAAGAGTTATCTCATTGGGAGGTAAGTAGTCTCTTGACTTTGCCTGTTTGGATTTGGTAAACAGTGTGCAACTACACGTGGACTCATAGGATGAGCTGTAGCAATGATGAAGCATTGTAATGCAGTACTGTTGCTCTTTGGAGCCTTTTTTGAAAACTGAGCTCACCAATTCAGAATATTCTTCTTCAGTTATTTTGGCAGGCTTAGTTCTCCTGTGACTTGAAGATTGCACAATTCTTTGGTAGGAGGTTTTGCTATTTAAAAATACTTTCCTTTTAGTTTATCCATACAGAAGACTAACTGTTTCAGTTGATATTATGTGTGTGTTAAAGCAAAATGTGGAGTTTTTGGAGGAAAAGAGTTTTTAAAGAAAGGGTCTTGAAATGGAATTTGATGTTTGAGGGTCCATACAAAGCATATTTAAACATGGCTGTGGTTTTTGGGGGAATTGTTCTTGTTTTGAAGATAGTCACTAATTAGGTAAAGCTTCTGACACTTTTCAGTGTGACTCACTGGTGCATACTCCCTGATTTTCAGCTGTATTTGTCTATAATGTTAAGAGGAGATTATAGGTCAAGGAGAAAGTGGAAGATCAACTTTGATATTCTAATGGACTAATTTCACACCTTGGATGCCAGAGTCTTGTCAGATGGAATCTGTAATAGCAACACAGTTAACACTGGAGCTGTTTGAGGAGGCATTATGATAAAGTATTCAAGGTATGCTACAGAAAGCAGTTAAGTTAATGCACTTAATGTGTGGAGAGGGTCAGGTGAGCTCATCCATGACAGATGACCTCAGAACAGAGGGAACATATCACAACTCTCTCCACTCTATCTGCTAAAGAATGTGACGTAAGGTGTTGGGGACTCTTGAGTTGTTGATCAGGGAGACAACAGCAAGAGGAGGGAGAGGACAGTGGAAGGACCATTTGGGGCAGTAGGCTACCCCAGTTATAAGACACTGTGGGAGTATGTGGCAGGAAGTGGAGGTATTGAACATGACCTGCCTCATCTCCAAAAGATGTTTTGCGGTCAGTTTGAAACAGCTGTGAATGGGAACATCAAAAAGTAAGCATGTTATGCTGCGGCCACCTAACTGCAAGGTGCATTATACAGCAGTTGTCCTTTATACAAATGCTTTATAGTTGAGGATAAGTAATGCTTAATGCTTGGGTGCCCCTATTACGTACTTCAGCTGCTTCTTTTCTACTTGACATGGCTTGAAACAACTGTTACATTTATTGTGTGTAATGTGCTTTATTATTATGGTTGCTTTTCAAACAGTGCTCTCCTACCCCCCAAGCCTTTTGGTCACATAATATATATATATGAATGCTTTTATATTATGCATACAAATTTTTATAGTCTGAAGTACATCACTGTTGTTATAGTAACTTGATTCTAGTTAAACACAGTGGTGCGGGGAAGTATTTCTTGACCTGTGTATTTTAGAGATTCCAGTTTTCCTTTGACTTTTATTAACTTGATTTTGAAAAAGGTTTTCCAAGTCTGGATTCTAAACTGAAATGTTTGAATGCTGTCCTGCAGCATAGATATATATGGTATTTTCCTTTTTAAAAAATAAACTGCTTGTCCCTCAATAGCTAATAATGCTACCTTTTGTGCAGCTAACAGTTAAGCCTATTGTTTATTCGCGTAGAAATACCATGTACTTTTAGGATACTTCATGATGATTGAGTGAAGTATTGTCTCTGTGTTCGTGCTTGAAATCTATTGGGACTGTTTCCACATGATATTGCTTTCACTTTTAACAACTCTCTTATGGTTTCCTGGATTTTAACAGTTTGATTTTCCCAAGGTATTTTTATCTCTGCATAGTTTTTTATAATACTAGGCTACTGTCTCCATCTTTTGAATATTTTTATAATCAATAGATAATACAGTATTTTCCTGTATTTTTGTTAGTATTTACTAATTTTGCTTAGTTTTGTAAGAGAAGCATGGAAATGGAAAAAAGAGCAAAAGCTTTCCTTTTTAATCTTAGTAGACTAGTTAAACATGTTTTTAGGTTTTCTGCAATGAAATACTTAATTCACAAATGGAGTTATATCTCCCTCTTTTGGAAAATCAAGGCATGACTTCATGACTTGACTTTGAAGATAGGCTTTTGTTGCTTTCATATCTTGATTATTTTTTTAAAATTTATTTTCTTTCCCTGGGGGAGAAGGGAAGGGGAAAGAAGGGGGAATTGTGAGCAAATATTTGATACCTCTAATAAGTGTAGAGTCTAATAGCTGATGTGATGATATACTTATGGAAAAAATAACCTACACAGCAAATAGACTGTTCGCCCAATGGCTTCTGAGCCATGCAGATTCCTCTGCAGAACTTTGTTAAACATATAAACCACCTGAGAATTATTACTATGTGTCCGATAGCTAAGGAGTATTTTTTCAATATTTGATTTAAATGCTTATCCCTCTAGCAGATTTCTTTGCCAGAAAATTGCTTGGAACAAAAAAACCAAACAAAGCAGACAGCTTTGTCTCAACTGACTTAATTTTGACAGTAATCTTGAATTGTTGAGGAAAATAAAGTTGGAGACAGGGGGACTTGGAGTAATGTGACTAGTGTTTCTATTATTTTTTCTTTGCAGTGTAACTGATTTGCAATTTAGGAAGAACAGTCTGGCAGAAGCAACATGCTGTCCATTCCTCCTGAAACTTCTTTTCAAGGTTTCTACTCAATTTGCTTGTTAGGAAATAACTTCAGTGACTGCAAGCACCTTGACAGATACACTTGATTTCTTGGTTATTTGGAGTGGTAGGAATAGAGTATGGTAAGGCTTTTCAGTGGAAGGTGAGTTCTAGAAAGATCTCCCATTTTTCATGCTTTCTTCCCTGCTGATTTGGGTAGAGGGTCCATTTGGGAAGGTACTCCTGGCTAGAGGAAGCTGAAGTGTTGAACAACTTCTGATCCCTTTTTCTCCTTGCTTCCTGTCCTGAGCTTTGTTAGGCTGTGCAGTAGCAAGAAAAGTAAGGCACTAGTGAAGCTGCTTCTTCATTCCTTGCCTTATGAGACTATTAAAGAGGGAAATGTTTTATCTGGTCTCTAAAAATATGTTAGGTTGAATGAGACAATTCCAGAATAAAGTTCTTAACAGTGCTGTTCCATCCAAATTTCTGTCAGGCTTTTGTATTTAGCAGATCTAATCTTCTTTAAAGCAAACTGTCAGGCTAGGAACTCTGAATTCTGGTCCTAGATTCTGCAGCAGGTTGCATTACCTTACTGGAAAGTGTTCTGCTGTGGTCCCACGTATCAAACGTACAAAATATTGCCTCTAGACTCTAGTGATTCTCTCAAACAGTATGATCTGTAGAAAGAGAATAGTAATAGTTGTGCTGTGGTGTCCTCTATGTGTGTACGGAAGGCAGGGCTGGTGATATGATGTTATTTTCTTTGGTAAATGGGCTCAACTTACATCATTGACTGACAAGAGATCATCAGAACTGTGTATTCTATCCTGGGTGCCAAACTCAGGATTGGATACACTTTGAGGGGAAAAAGTATACAGCGAAGGTGTGCAAGGAAAGTTATTTTTCAACTGATAGTAAAACTTCACTTCTATTTCTGTAGCAACTTGAAGGGGTTGAAAAGAGGATGAACAACTGAAGAAAAAAGAAATATGATCTTATAGCAGGATTGTATCAGTGACACGAATGCAGGAACTGTCTTGGAAACTGAATGGCATTTATGAAATAATCTAAGACCAGGTTTTCTTACAGCAGCAGTATGTCCAAAGTATAATTTTTTGGAGAGATTAACTTTAATTGTTTCAGATTCTTTTGTATTCTTATAAATTCATAGTGCAAAAGTAAAAATGTAAACTTTTCTTTGTCCACCATACATGTGTGGTGGGTTGACCCTGTCTGGATGTCAGATGCCCACTAAACTGCTCTGTCATTCCCCTCCTGAGCAAGAGAGTGGGTGGGGTGGGGAAATAAGATGGAAAAAACTCTTGGGTCAAGATAAAGGCAGTTTAGTAAAGCAAAAGGCTGCGCATAGAAGCAAAGGACATCAGCAGGTGATGTCCAGTCACTTCCTGGGAAGCAGGGCTTCAGAATGTGTAGCAGTTGCTTCATAAGACAAATGTAAAAACCCAAATGTCCCCTCTTCCTTTCTCTCAGCTTTTTATTGCTGAGCAGATATCATATGGTATGGAATATCCCTTTGGTCAGATAACAATGGTGTGTTAACACCTTTCTAGCTACCAGTATAAAGCATAGCACTATGAAGGCTGCTCTGGGGACAATTAACTCCATCTCAGCCAGACCCAATGCAGTATTTTATACTAAAAAAATCTTAGTGTACAAGCAGGTTTTTCCTTCCCCATGGACTCTCAGAACAACCAAGGGAAGGCAATACATTGATGTTTAAATTCTAATAAATTTCATTTAGTGGAAAAACCTGGTTAAGTTATTGCAGGTTCTAACATAAACTTCCTAGAGAGTTTTTAAGACCCAATCCTGTGATGCTTTTAGGTTTTGGGTTGAACTTACTTTCAAATCAGGTGTATGTTATTGAGATGAGGTGATGTTTCCACCTGTGTTCTTGTGGCTTTTACATTTTGTTAATCTTGTCTCAGAAATTAATAAATATGAAGCTGATGAAATACTGTAAATCATAAAATATTTAAATAATAGCTTATTATCCTTATATAAATAAAAAGTCAGTGACATTTCTATATGATTCCATTTGGCCAATTTAATTTCATCGTTGTATTAAAAGCCAGATATACCAACAATCATTCCAAGTGCTTTCAAGCTATTAAAGTAATGAAATAATAATACAGTGTTTCAGAGCAGTTTATTGGCTTGCAGATATTCATCAGTTATCTGTTATCACGTCCTTGTTTTCCTCTCCTTGAGTATAAATGACAAACCACTATATAACAAATCTCCGTAACTGCAAAAATATCAGTTAATTTTAAAAAAAAAAAGTCCAGCAGATGCTAGTTTTAAATGAAAAATAAGGAATTATCAAGACAGTATGGCTTGTTCTTATTTCTAATGTTTGACCTCTTCATCAGAGGCAGATGACTTATAGGGGCACATCATAATTGAATACAGTCCTCACACCTGGAATTAAAGTCTGCTTTAGATGTAGGATCTGAAAGCTAAAGGACTGGACGCAGGGCAGAGAAATTATCTTGTAGGTAACTCATCTGAATTCTTCTCCCACACTGTTCTGAAGATCCATGTATGTGTACACTGGAAGATGAGGTAGCCAAATGAAGCTGATTTGAAGAGAATATGAAGCTAGGCAACCAAAAACAATGAAAGGGGATATTCATGAACATATGAATTTTAAATATGGTGTTTTATGGCCTCTTACTGCACATTTTCATCTGTCATAACAGCACAACTACATTAAGCTCCATTTTACACATGGGTAGATGTTTTATCTAAATTAGTATTTGTGACTAAACTTTTAGACTTGCGAAACTTTCAGGCTTTTTATTGTTACAGATAATTTAAGAAAAAGTGTGTGGCTTCTTGTGGTGGGTTGACCCTGGCTGGAGGCCAGGTGCCCACCAGAGCCGCTCTATCACTGCCCTCCTTCACTAGACAGGGGAGAAAAGGTACAACAAAATGCTTGTGGGTCGAGATAAGGACGGGGAGAGATCACTCACTAATTGTTGTCACGAGCAAAACAGACCGAACTTAGAGAGGGAATTCATCTAATTTATTACTAGGCAAAAACAGAGTAGAGGAATGAGAAATAAAATCAACTCTTAAAACACCTCCCCCCACCCCTCCCAATCTTCCCGGGCTCGACTTCACTCCTGGCTTCAACCTTCCCCCCTTCAGCAGCACAGGGGGATGGGGAATGGGGGTTATGGTCAGTTCATCACGTGTTGTTTCTGCTGCTTCTTCATCCTTAGGGGGAGGACTCCTCTCATCGTTCCCCTGCTCCAGCATGGAGTCCCTCTCACGAGGTGCAGACCTTCAGGAGCAGACTGCTCCAGCGTGGGGTCCTGTGACCTCCCACGAGGTCACAAGTCCTGCCAGCAAACCTGCTCTGGTGTGGGCTCCTCTCTCCACCGGTCCGGCCTGGAACTTGCTCCAGCGTGGGCTTCCCATGGGGTCACAGCCTCCTTCAGGTGCCTCCACCTGCTCTGGTGTGGGGTCCTCCACAGGCTGCAGGTGGAATCTCTACACCCCCTCATCCTTCCTCCATGGGCTGCAGGGGGACAGCCTGCTTCACCATGGCCTTCACCACGGGCTGCAGGGGGATCTCTGCTCCGGCGCCTGGAGCTCCTCCTGCCCCTCCTTCTGCACTGACCTTGGTGTCTGCAGAGTTTCTTACATCTTCTCACTCCTCTCTCCGGCTGCAAAAGCTCTCTCTCCAAGTGTTTTTCTACTTCTTAAATATGTTATCACAGAGGCGCTGATTGGCTTGGCCTTGGCCAGCGGCGGGCCCATCTTGGAGCCGGCTGGCATTGGCTCTATCAGACACAGGGGGAGCTTCTGGCAGCTTCTCACAGAAGCCACCCCTGTAGCCCCCCTGCTACCAAAACCTTGCCACACAAACCCAACACTTCTGTTCATAAAAAGTCAACAAATTTGACTGTCACAGTAGGTTGGAAGTTGCGTGAACATAAGTGCTGAGTTTTCCTTTAAATGCCCTAAAAAATCCAGAAAGTGGCTGGCAGATGTGCTGTAGGCAATACAGAAGACACATGCTATTTTGGAAAGGTAGAATAGCGGGATACCCAAGAGTTTCAAAAACTTTCAATGTCTCTGGAAATCGAGGCCCCTGAATCTCACTTGTCCTGCATTGGAAGCACCATTAAATTAAATGAAACCTATTTCAGCCTCTAAATTGCTCCCATGTGTTATTGCCTTTTCTGTATGACACTAGACTGCCCTCAGAGTGAAGGTTTCTCCTTAACTGTAATAATCTGCTTTTGAGAGTTTCAAACATCATCAAAACAGACCTGTAAATACTGTACTTAGTTCTACACATCTGTGTACTCTGTGAAATTTAGATGCTGCTTTGTCTTCCAGCAGTCCAGCATTTTGAAAATTGGAATGCACCTTTGTACACCAGTTTTCATACATTTAAAACTAGCCATTGTTGGCTATATGTTTGCTCATATTACAGCCATACATTTCAGTTTTTCTAGTGATTTTTTTTTTTTAATTCAGATCTGAAAGTTCTTCAAAATTAATCACTTCAGTAGCACTGATGCCTTAAACTTCGGGTTACTAGGCCATCTTTTCACTAACTTGGCTGTACTCAACTGTGAAATCCACTGCACTAATTACAGTGGTTTTGGATGCTAAACCTCAAGTGTGCTGAACAATTCAGACAAATGTTGAAAATATACCCAATATCCCTGTAACGGAAAATGCAAACAAACCACACATTTTTAACCTTTACATACAAAAGATGAGCAGCTTTAACTTAAGCTCTTCACATTTGTTGCTTTACAATTGTGCTTACATGAATTGTATATCTGTGCCATGTCCATTTTTAAATTGACTTTTTAATGTCAAATTTTGAAGGACTTTTTCGTTCTGTCTTTTTGATGCTTATTTGTGTAAGAGCATTTATTTGCACTTATTTATACTGGTATTTCACATGGAAGCCAGAATCATGTGACATTCAAAGGTCATCAAGGATTTTGAGTTTTTACATAGTATTGTGTGAATGTATTTACCACTAGAGGAGGGGGAAAAACTCCCCAAACTATTTAGGGGAGCTATATCTAGTATTAATGTAGGTAAATTCTGCATGACAAACTTTGAATTTTCCAGAGTCTTGTGTTAGAAATTTCCAATGGGTAAGCTAACTTGGAAACTATGAGGAAGTAGGGAGAAAAGACTTTTTAGTACAGAGTTCTAAACAGGTTACCTGCTGTAAGACTTCATCCTCCCCACAAAAAAAATGTCATGTTACCCATGTATTATGCAGTTTGACAGTAAAATACTACTCTCTCTTATGTTTCAGACAGAGATGTTTAATGTAGATGGTGGCAAGTTCTCTTCATCTGGGTTTTCTTTGCTTTTCTGCCCTTCTAAATTTGGGCAGCAAAATCTAACTCTTGATACATGGGCTTCTTTCTTCTTAACTTAGTTTTGGCTGTTTCTTAACAGTTTAAACACACACATAGAGGAGGATGTATTATTTTGCCTAGGAAACCTGGATTTCCTTTTTGTCCCTCCACTTGTTCTCTTGTTGGAGTGTCTTCTGTAGTGACCAGCATTGCTTCTCCTCCCTGACAATTTTACATAGCTCGTATTGGTAAGTGTTTAAAAGGTGACTTAAATCACTAAGCTGAAGAAAGCCAAGTGTAAGCCATAATGCGGGTACATAACTGTAATATGAAAACGTATTGATGACAAAGGGCTGTTTGGTACGTATTATGTGTCTTAAATGCCTACTGCAGAACTTCTGCGTCCTATGCCTGACTATTATTTGTGGCAACTAGGTTTAACTAGCAAGGTGTGTGGTCTGTTATGTTTTTAGAAGCCAGCAAAAGTGAAAAAAACTGATAATACAATCAGAAATACAGTGACTATTTTTACCTAAGATTTTCTTGAACTGAAGCTTAAATAAATGTAAAACAAAAAAGTTAGTTGTGATTAGAGGCTAAAATTTAGCCAGTTTGCTTGGTCCACTTGACAAAGGCATTTCATGCTATAGTACTATGTGTTTTGAAAGCTTTAATAGGGGCTGTAGTGTTTATATCAAAATGGTATGATGTCTCCTCATATACCTTAAGGAAACAGGGACATATATCTTAAATAAAGTAGGTAAACTCCAAGGCCAGTTTGAAGAAGCCTATTTAATGAACATCATGATTTTATGTATGCTCCTTAGAGAAGATTGAGTTAATTAGAAAATGTAAATTCAGCTATAAAACGTTGATGAACTAAGTGGTAGCTAGCTTAGGTTATGCATCATAACTTGAGAATTAGTTTGAAATGAGTAAAAAAAGCAAATTTGGAGCAAAAGTACAGTGTCTGCTAAATAGGCTTATAGATACTTTAGACATTACACAGCCCTTTTGATATATTAGCTTTTCTTTATATATATAACCTGTAGCACCAGGTGCAGAGTACACATGGCAGCTACTTTTTGTATCTGAGCACTGCAGAGAATGGACCACAAGTAATAGTTTGGGCTGAGTGGAGCAAGAGTAGCTTATCTTTCAGTTTCTTGTGTGTGCTTTATATTATAACTTCTTTTATTAGAATTTCTATTTATTTGCAATTAACTGTTTAAAGAAATGCCAAAGCAAATATGGGAATGAAAGCATTGGACTGTTTCCATTATTTTTGTCAGTCTTGAGCTGAATTGTTATTTGTTTTGGGATGTCATTCAACTTTTTGCAGGTTGGTGGGGTTTTTTTTTTTTTTGCTTATGCCTTAGCTAAGCATGATGGTGTGGGAGTTCTGTCTCAAGAAACTTTAGAAAATATTATCTGAAGTCTTTCTACTTGTAACTACTTAATCAACTTTTTACAGTATCAGGAGAGAGGAATAAGAAGTTGATTAAGTATAGAGCTTGGTAATTAAGGAAAGATTCAGCAAATGGGATTCACATAAAATTAAGGATTAAGTAAACATAGGAAATGAGCATTGAAATTGTTAGGGATCACTTGCTAGGAAACTAAGGGAACTATGTTGATTACTGTAAACTAGATAAGAACAGGATTCAACTTCACCAGCTTCAGTGTTGCAATGATTCCTTTTCTGGGTTAGCTATGTTCCTCTGGACTATGTTTTCTCTGTGCATAGCTTATGATGTTCAAAAATTACAGCAAGACGTGAGCGAAATTGAGGCTTCTACTCCTATGGTGAGGTTCAACAAGATACAGCCATGGCTGAATATATTTGGAAAATATTCCTTAAGATGCAATACACTGAAGGCGGCAACAAATTTTCTGAATAATTGTTTAAAATAAGTGCTCCCCCCACTTGAAGAGACTTCATGACACTTGCATGGTTAAATTGTATGACTTCTATTGTTGGGTAAATGTATCCTTTAGAACATGGGAAGTATCTTATATATTCACATAATAAAACTGGAAGTTAAGTTCTAAAATAAAAATGAAAACAAGAAATTTAGATTGTGAACCTTAAAATAGAGCAGCCTCTTAAGTCTGTTAAGACTGTTAAGTGTGTAAACCAAACCCTAGCAAAAAGTGGTAGATTAGTACCACCTGTTTATGGCTGTACATTGTTACTATCTTAACATGTGACATGCATATATGCCTTTGCTCCTTGGAAGTTTTATTTGTAGCTATTAGAATTCTGGCTGTGAAAGTTGGTGGGAACTTCTTATAAAAGTCTCTCAATTCCTGAAAAGTCTAACCAATAAACTTGACCTGATAGATGCTTTGAATAAAAGCAAAACTAGTACTTAAACAAAATGACTTCTGAAAAACTGGTAAGTCAAGTACACTGGTGCCTCAGAAATGAGGGAGAATATGGTCAACTTCAGTTGTGTGACTATGGAACAACAAAAGCTCTTATGCTATTTCAGGAGGACGGGATGCAGAGATATGGTTAATTGCACATGCAGCATATCTGTAGAAGTGTGGGTTAAAAAAAGTGAAAAAACTGGTTGGTCGTTTAAATGTGTTTCTAATCTCTGTTTTTCTTAAGTGTTTTTCATTGCTTAATGGATTAAATTAAAGAGTATGCATGACTGGTTTTAGTATTTCATAGTAAATAAACTTTTTTCCCTCTCCAGTATCATCTTTGGATTAAACCAGTACTACATCTATTCAAATAATGTTCTGAATTTAGATTAATTACCTCATATTTATTAAAATAAAATGTGTCCACCCCTCATAAGCTTGTATAGTAAAAATTACACTATATTATTAGAGAAAAAGGAATGCTAACATGAGTAGCCTAAGTATGGTTATTATATGCAGCAATTGTCTTATTTCTGTAATGGGTAAATTGGGACAAATTAAGAAAACGAGCAATAGCATAATCAGAAGTATGATATCAAAAAGATGAGAACTTTTAGTATTTTAAGAGTAACTTGCAAATTGTCAATGCTATCAGCCAGGAGGATCTTCATAGTGTGATAGATTTTGCAGAAATACCCTTTTGGCCAGCTTTGCTAGCACAGATGACAGAAGTAGTTTCATGTGCAACTGTACGGTGTTTCCAATAACTTTCTTAGGTTTTTCTGTTTAGGTGGTTAATTTCAATTACTCTTCTTACAAAACCTGTTTTGAGTTGTCAGAGTTATAATATACACTGAGCAATTGTATTTCCTTTCTTACTCTACCACCTTCCAGTATACATATTTTCATCCTACTTTCTACTGTGGTTGGATTAAGGATACAGATGATCTATCAAAATAATGAAAGACACTTGCCACAGGTGAAAAGGCAATTCTTTGATAGTTGTCTTCCAGACTACTTGTTAGGAATTGAGATCAAAGAAAAGTCACTTTCAATAAAAGAGGAAAAAACCAAACCACCTCCCCTTTCACTTGAGGCTTTTTATGATGTTCATAGCTCTCCTTACAAAAAAACCCCAAAACCAACAAAAAAAAAATCATCTTAATAAAGAATTTCAGGACTTCTTACTTGTACATTTCTGAGTTCTGTATTTGCAAGCCTTCTGTATTACTGTTTTAATGGCGGCCACCACACCCAGCCAAACTCAGAGTGGGGAAGGTGGGGTAGGCTGCGGTGAGGGGAGGGAGATGGAGCAGGGCTCTTCCTGCATTTCAAGAGGAAAGGCCTGACAACAATTGGCTTCACAGGATAACTGCTTTAATTTAGAATAAGGGCAGGAATACTGATAGTGAGCAAGTAGCCTTCAAATGCTGAGCACCCCACATTAGTGGGGCATCAGACGAGTACCCTGGTAGATTTTCCCATGGCATGCTGTGTGCAGCAGATCCTGTCCTTGGAGGCCTCTGCCTTTTGGTCATTCAAACTACTATATAATTTCCTTATAAGAAAACAACTCTACTCCTAAAGCATGTTCTCATGAGAATTTATTACTGTGTTTTTAGACAAAGGCAAGGCCATGTGGGTGGCATAGTTGTGGGGTACTAAGAGGGAGCTCTGCAGGCCCCTGTCTTATGCCGAGATGGCTGAGGTTGTCCTGCCGCCAAGGGCCATGTGCAGCGTACACCTGTTGTCCCTAGCTCCTAAATGTGCAACGTTCTCCCAGTCAGCAAACGCTACCTTCCACCTCTTGATTCTCATACCCTTTCCCAAGGGTATTTTATAAGTTACAGATTGTGTTAATTACTCAATGGAGCAGAGATGGCCTGTTCAACATCATCAAATACAATGTCTTCTGTGAGGTCCTGGTACAACATTATCCTAGTAATTATTTCAATTTTGCTTTTGTTGTGTAAAATTATAATACTCCAAAAGAGCTCCTAAGTTTGTTGTGCCTGGTCACTCTGAAGTGAGTGGAAAAAAGCTCTTATGAGCTTTTTGAAGGAATTGAAAAGAAAGAATGGTCCTTTTTCATCTTGTTATAAGATAGAGGAAGCCAAATATGGAAAATGAAACACGATAATATTTTAATTGTTAGAATGATGAAGGCATTCAGAGAAACTGAAAGGCAGAAGAAGAAACCCAGCAATTTAAATTTACTCTTTTGCCGCCTCTTGACCTGAAAGCTGTCATGTGCTTCTTGTGCTGATCTGTGGTTCTGGTCTATATAATACTGGTCAGGACTCACAAAGCATAGAAAAGATGCAATTAATATATTAAAATTGGCTTACTAGATTATTTGCCAAGTAAACAAATCACAGTTCTCATCTTGATGGCATTATACTGCATGTCTATTTAAATTTATAAGAACGTGGTGGGGAAATAGCAATGACAGGGGAAATTAGGGAACCTAACTATACATTTGGGAAGGCTCTTTCTCCCATTACTTACATGAAGCTTACATATATCTTCACCTTTCAGCTCCTGCTCATGAACATCGCTCCTCTGTCTGACATGCCTGGTTTGCTGTCCTTTTGCAAATCAAACCTGTGAACAGGGTCATTCTTCCTTGTCTTGTATATTTGTGCGTTCTTTAAATTAAATTTCGGTGTAGCGTACTATTTCATTCTCCACTGTGGTTTATGTAGGAGGTGTTGTGTGACTGTATGCATGTTGTGGTTATTTTATAGGTGGTGATTCGGGCTCAAAATGGCGAACTCCTCTATCGTATTTCGCCTTGGGCAAGATATGTAGTCCGTGATGAAGACAAAGTGAATTATGATTGGGTACACTGGAATCCACCACAGTCATATATAGTAAGGCTTAAATATTATTTTCAAAAGGTGTATAAAGCTGTATATTGTCATCTTTGTATGCCTGCTCAGAATTAAAAAAAAAAGAGTAGTTCCACAAAAAGAGGATAGCAAACTAGTTAAAGTAGCTACCTGAGAAATGAAGGGTTTTTAGTCATGGCTTTGACAGAAACAAGTGACTTTAATGATGGATGGTTTTGAGCTACTTTTTCAGTTTCCCATGGAGTATATAAAAAAATAGTTACCTGTTAAAATGGTATTTTAACCTTGGCTTCTCACATGCTGGGCAAGCTCAATAACTATTCCAGGACTAGGCGGCCCTCCCTGGTACACAGGAGAGCAGGACATTACCAGAATTGGGTTTAAGAATTAGTTAGCCACAAATACAAAGTTCAGTACTCCAGTAATAAGTCAATGCTGTGTGAAGTCAGAAAAAGCATTCAAAAGTAAGGTGTTCATGGTCCAGTCAAATCCTAGTTTCTTTGTATCGGGGAAAATCTGTTTAGTGGTTTTAAAGCCCTCTTACTTCTTATGCCCTGCCATAAGGGGGAGAATTCTGTACATGAAATATGAAAAATATTGTAGGAGAGCATTCAGAAACTTCAGACTGAGTGCAGTAGTTTTCCCAAGTTTCTTTAGACAATACTTTAAAATCCCAATGAAGTCTAAGCTCTTATTCAAGTGTAAGGAGGAGGTTTTGTGATGAATTTCAATTGCTTCTCTTTCTTTAGATATTTTCACCTATCTAGAAATACTGTGTACTCCCCTACAGACTTGGGATTTATTTATTTATTTAATCCTGAGTAATTGGGATATAGATGATTCTGTGCTGTGGAACTTTTTTTTAGGACTAAAATATTTATAAATTTTAGTTTGGAGAAGACAGAGCACCTTCAACTTCTTAAATAAAAATCTCTATTTCTGTTGTCATCTTTTATTTTCAAATGAGCTTCATAGTACTTCAGAACAACTTTATAGTACAATGCCTGGTATAAGTTTGTACGCTTCAGTGTAATTTAAAGAGAGTATAAGAAAAGTGTTGAATCATGGATATTCATGATTTCTTATTCACGAAGAATGTTAGTTTGAAATAGGGATTTGTTTTAGCAATTTAGAATGTTTAATTACTTCTCAAATGTTTGTGTTTTTAGAGGAAAAACAAAACAAACCTTATATTGTTTTTCATCTTGTGCAAATTATGTGATTGTGACAACGCTTCCAAGCTGTTGTATCCTAACGACAACTGTTTTCTTCCTTACAGCGTAAGCATCCTTCCCCCAAGAGATTAAAAAGCCTAAGAATCTATGAATCTCATGTGGGGATTGCTTCCCCAGAAGGGAAAGTAGCTTCTTATAAAAATTTCACATACAATGTATTACCTAGAATAAAGGATCTTGGTAAGTAATAAAGATATTTACAGAGATAAAATTTTTATATGCCTGTGCTCTTACTAGAAAAGATAATTATCAAATGTCTATAGTTTTTTTGTGGTTTTGGATTACATGTACTATAAAAATAGATGGAGGGCAGCAAAAATTATAAACAAGTAAAATCTACGGAGAAGAAACAAAGACTGAAATGGGATATGTAAGTCAAACAATTCTACAGATTAAGTAAAATGTGATTGCAAAAGCCTCGATAAATACTGCAGAGCAGTTTGCTTTTGGCATGGTTTGCTTTCAACTTGAAAAAGGACCTGGTTTTGTGAGAGAATCTTCAAAAAATACTGTGTTCTTAATTGGTTTTATTAATGTAAATCTTGATTCTAAGGAAAGACTAAGAAATATCTGGATAGAAAGGTTTGTCCTTTCTGTTTGCTAGAAAAAGCATGCTAAACTTTTTATCCCTGAACAGTTGCTATGAAGTATCAGAATACGGAAACTTTAAATGTGAGAAATCCTCTTTTCTGAAAGAACTTCTAGTATATTGGGAGGGGGGGATGTATGGAACAGCTGGCATGATTATCTCAGGAAGCACAGTAAAACTGTTCATTTCAATTTATATTTGATGATTTTTTTTTTCATGTGGTGTCTTTACGCTGTTTCTATAATGGTAATATTAGAACTTTCTGGCTTTTACAGCCCTGTGATGAAATATGTTTTGTAATGCTCAACTGTAAAATAATGACATCCATGGCTGAGACCTTTGTGGAGTGGAAGGTGGCTGTGCTTACATGTTGATTTTTTTTTTTATTGCTTTCATATTATTTTTATTTATTTACCAGTGTCTGAAGAAGCCATAAGGTTTTTTTGTAGGTTTACTTGGGTCAGTGTTTCACAGAATGTGGTTTTTGCCTTTCAATAAAGTTGAGCTTGCAGGTGAGATGAGGGAGTTTGCACATCTGGAGGCCCTCAACAAACAGTAAATTTGTATTCCACATTACATATCTTGACTCTTTCCTTCTGCCAAAGAATTTCAGTCATTCCAGGAGGTTAATATGTTTCACAGAATTAGAAAAGCTTTCTGCTTTTACCTACAGATTTTTCTTTGGGGAGGAGAAATGTCATGAAAAGGCTGATACACTACAAAATAAAAGTAATATCAAATTTAGGTAGGGTATATAGAAATGATAGTGTTCATTCTTATTTACATCAAGTAAACACTGAGGAATTAAGTCTTTTTTAAATGTATTTTTAGGGGCTATTAGATTCGGTTTTGGAATGTCTTGTTAGGACAAGCCTAAAGACATCAGTATGTAAGAATGCTAAGATTATTAATAATTTGTAGAAATATGTGCATGACAAATAGCAAAATAGCAAGCAAATCAAATGAGATTAATTTGATGCTATGTTACTGTTTATGTATAAAAATGCTGTAAATAAGTGCAATGAGCCTGACATAAAACAGTAATGAATCTGACAAAGTGCTGAGCTCATGCCAACTATCTTCTAATAGTAACTTTCTCATAACTGCAAAATTTAAAAACAGAAACAAGAACAATAAAAAAGAAACCAGTATTTTGTCTAAACTAAAGAATGAATTGAAGATTTTGGTTAAACTAATAAAGAGAAGTGATTGTGGTGGGAGTCTCGAGACCATAGATTAAATCCTGAGGTTATCTTTTGCTGGTAGTCCTTACTTGCTAGCTATCTGGGGCAGTTATTCACTGATATTAAAGATAGCTTTAAGTTGTGTGGCAAGTACTGTGACATCAGCATTAGTATGTTGTTTTCCCTTTAGATTTCCATCCCTTAATATTGCACAGAACTGTTTTAGGTGATACACAAGACAGCATGTCCCCGACCCTCCTGCACTGGCTTGGTTCTTTGGTAAACTCAGAACAAGACCACATTAATTTTTTCTCTCTTTTTTAAAAAAAACTCTTGTAGAGGGGAAATGTCATCATTAAAGTTGGAAAAAAAGTGATTTTTTGCAGTGGTAGAAAAGGAATTCCATAGGCACAAAGTATAGCGTGTGTAGCCCATGACTACCCCCGCACCCCCTGACTGCAAGTGTCAAAAGTGAAGCAGAAGTTCAGGTCATGCAGATTGGCACAGCTAGCATTTTGAAGTTAAGATTATATTTGCTTATCATTTATTGTTTTCTAAATCTGAGAGATTCAGTATACCTGGTTATATGTAGATCACTTGACAAATTGACCATTCCATTTTTAATGGAAGATCATGTAAGTATAAACTATTAGGTAGAATTATGTCTTGAAAGAGACTGATTCTTTAGTTGTTAATCATTAGAGTTAGAAGCAGCTAAAATGAGAGAAGACTGGAATGAATGTTACAGGTGTTTAATGCTCTTTTAGCTGTCCTTAAGGCAGGGGTTTGTTTATTTCTTTTTTTATAGGCTATAACTGTGTCCAGCTGATGGCTATTATGGAACATGCATACTATGCCAGTTTTGGTTATCAGGTCACAAGCTTCTTTGCAGCATCAAGGTAGGTTTAAGTATTTCAGTATCTTCTCTGTTATTTTACCTTACTCCTCATCCATTGAAATCAGTATGCTTGTATGTGTGTGTTTGCAAATAAGTGTTTAATGGAAAGAGAAAGTAATGGCTTAGGTATTTGCTCTGGCTTCCTCTTAAATCTGAAATCAATTGGGCATAGTGATCAGCTGTTCTGTGAAACACTTTACGTAGGATACAAACAAAAAGGTTATAAGTAACTTCAGCTGTCATAGCATATTCCCAGCTAATCCAGCTTTCAGCAGTCTTTATGATTGGGTTTAGTGTTGTGGAATTCTTGGCAGTTGCAAACACGATGTGTAAGTCATTCTTTTATGATAAACAGAACTGTACACTACTTGACCAAAATCATGGCTCTGTGTTCTGTGGGAACTTTTTCCCATGCTTGTAACAGACTATACTTGGATTTGAGGCCGAGAGTGAAAATAGATTGAAAATGTATTCAGGTAATTGTTAAGAAAATTGATAAACCTGAGTGTTGTGATTTTTTTTTTTTGTTTTGTTTTCATCTTGGTGAAGCTCAAGGGACAGCCAGGCTAAATTTAGACAGGAAGTTTTAACTGGCTTAATTAGTTGAAAGAAATGTGTGTTGGACACAGGAGACAAAAAAAAAATAATCTTTATTTAAAACCGAGTTGGAAAATAGTGTAGTAGCTAAAACAAATAAATAAGCAGGACAGCAGCAGATGGTGTGTTTTGGGGACTTTCATGAATGCACATTTACTTTTGTAGTCATTACAGATTACTTTATTCCAGTAGTATAAACATATTTTTGTCTCTTTTAAGGAAGCGTTCAATATTGAATAGAAGTTTTAAGTTGTATCAGTTATCTTTTTATACTGAATTTGATGTATTAACATGAAAAGGGAAGAATAAAACTTTGAAACTATTTCTGCAAAGCATTGTATGCATTCATGATGTAATTTTTATAATTAAAAAATTGTTTTAAGTGTCAGTTTGTAATCAATAGCTACTACTTAAGAGGCTGAAAAAATAACCTCTATATAACTGGAAACTAGGTGATGAAGAACTGCTGACTTTGACGTAGTTTTTTTGAGTAATGTTCAGTATTGTCAGCTTGAGTTCAGATCATACCACTCATAACACATTGCATTTTCATGCCGATAGCCGTTACGGAACTCCAGATGACCTGAAAGAAATGATTGACGTTGCTCACTCAATGGGCATTACTGTTCTACTGGATGTTGTGCACAGCCATGCATCAAAAAACTCTGAAGATGGTCTCAACAAATTTGATGGTACAGATTCTTGTTTCTTCCATTCTGGTCCTAAAGGAACTCATCAGCTCTGGGACAGCAGGCTCTTTGACTATGCAAAGTAAGCATAAAATGTCACTTCATGTATTTAGTAGTAATTATTTCTTATCAGTTCTATTACACTATTCGCCAGACTGGAAAAGTCATTTGGGTTGTTCAACAGTTATGATATGCTGAATTCAATTCCTTTACCTTGCTAAATACTTAAAAGCTAAGACTGAGTAATAGTACTTAGGTTTCGGTTTTCTTCTGTCATCTATGGCTGCATATGTACATATTGTATACCATGTGCCATGTATGTATTATATGTATATAATTATATGCTTATATATTATTTTTATTTTAAAATAGATTCAAATATATATAGATACTTATTTGAATATTATTATATAGCAATATATTATAAATAATTAAATATTTTATATGTTATAAAATAGGATAGATTCATATTTTCAAATTATATATTATTTTTATATAATTATGTTTATAAATAAATAAAAATACAAAAAGCTAAAGAAAACTTGCAAGCTCTAGAAATTTATTGTGTCATATTGTTGAAATGTAGCAAAGATTTTGCCCCAGGACAACTAACTCCATTCCAAAGAGTTTCCAGAGGTCAGTCAACAGTTAACACAGAACAAGGGTCATTTTCAGTAGATAGTTTGAGACACTTAGTTTGGGCATGCTTAATTAATTAGTATAAATATAATGTGTGTCAAACCATGTGTTAATACCAGATGATGATTAGCATTGAATATTGTTTACTCTGTATTCTCGGAGGTATTGGGAGTGAGGGGATTTATCTTGTATGCTGAATATTTCAGTGGTTTAAATGGAGAAACAGACACAGGCAGTCAGCTTATTTCAGTCTTTCTCACATTTTTCCATGTTTGTTCATCCCTGAACCACCTTGATTCCTCCCTTTTCTTGTCTTTAATTCTTCCCCTAAACATTCCACAATAAGTTTTGCCCAACCCCAGAATCTCTTTAAAGCATTTCTTAATAAATTCTGTACAGTGTCACTCACCTCTTATTCCATGATAAATCTGCTTTTTTTCCCCCACTTTGAGATGCATGATAATTGTTTGCCCTTCTTATCGATTACAAATTTCTGGTTTAACCCTTTCAAGGTTACACTTGAGTGGTTCCTTCAGTGGCTTTATCACTCAGTGACTGTAGAGTTCTGGTCTCCTGTAATTTGTTAGTTGTTAGCATTTGTGTGCTACAAGTTCAACTTAGTGCTTTTCTCCCAGTTTTTCTCCCGCACTTGCATTGAATTGCTATTAATTGGATATGCTTACATTGCAGATGTCCTTAAACCTTGGATCAGAATTATGTTGTTAGTTGCCAAAAAAGATTTTTTCTTCTTTTACTCATAGTCTGTACTCTTGAGGCTGATAGTTTCATAGTTTATGGGGATTGTAACTGTTTAAGAAGGTCACTAATGCAGAAGTAATGTTACATAGCATAGGTCAACTGTTTAATGGAAACTCTTGCACAGTAACTCACAATTTCAATTAAACCAAGTGACCAGTGTAATAAATGACTTATGCACTATGCACTTAATAGGGTGAGATGTTCTTTATTTACTTTTTATTTGGGACAATTTAAGTGATGAATTCAGGGGACCTTTTTGAATTGTGATTTTAATTATTGTAACAAATGCATTTTAGTATGCCTAATAATAATTTCCTGTTTGAGTTGCTTCCTATTAATCTTTAAATTCATATTCAAATAAATTCTATTCCAGATAATCGTAAAGCTTTAATATCAATACAATGGCATTTCACACTTTATTTCATCTTATGCTTATGTATAATCAACAAGTGTGTGGTACCAGCTTCTCTAGTGAGAAAATAAATTGAATGCAATTGTGGACATTTCTCTGTTCCAGAGGCAGATTCCTCCTATTGGGGGGGGGGGGGGGGGGGGGAAAGTGGTGCTGGTATTGAGTGTTTTGGAAGGATTTGTAAATGAAAGAACAGCAAACTACTTTCTAGGTAGCATTTGGCACAATGTTAAGCATTTTCAGTACTGAAGAACTTTCTGCATGGGTCTGTTTGGTCAGTGATATGTGCTGGTACTCGATGGTGAGAGAAGAGATTGGGAAATAGCAGAGACCAGAGAAATTGGATCTATGCTTTACTGATGAATAAAATGAATGCTCTGGATGAGCAAGGGCCCCTTGTATGTCATTCCCCATCTCTGGCCCTCTGGTGAAATGCAACACCAAATTTGGGTTTCCTTTTTTAAACTTTCAGGGAAATGCCTCCTTCTGCTTCGAGCACAGCAAGCTGTGCAGTGAACTGGTTTTAGTCATTAATGCCTTCTTTAGTCCTAATATCTGAAACATTAAATATTCTATGTGTGTTTATAGTCAAATTTTAAGGCTTAAATATATAACAATCATGTTTATTCTAAGTTACTCAGAACTGATGAAAAATGGTTTAGTTTTCTCCCTTTTTTGTGTGTACAGGTCCCAAACAAAATTGGGAAAGAATCAGAACTGACACTATTGAAAATGTTTTGCTGGGTTTTTTCCCCATTTAGGCTTTATTGACATGTCTGCTAATTTTCATACAAGTAAATGAGCAGCTCTAGTCTCAGAGGGGAGTATAGAAATTTGTGAGACTTGAGTTGCTTGCAGATGTTCAAAGTTTGCTGAAGATAAATGACACCAAACACAATTTATTGAATGATATACAGAAAAACTTGCTTTGAGACAAATCTCTTCAGCTAGTACAGCCTTCTCTTCTGTATAGTGCTTGTATTAAATCCCTTTCCTTCTGTAGTGGGAAGAACTGTTAAATCTACAGGTACTTAAACATCAAATACAAAGAATGCTCAATTTACTTTGGAATTGAGAGAAACTAATTCTCTGCCATGAAAGAGATTAAGAAACAATTGCTTTATCAGTTTAGTCTGTCTACATTTTCTTTGAAAGCCAAGACATAAGTAAATTTGTTTCTCAGCATTTGCAAGCTTATTCAGTTGTCTGGGAAGGAGACCGAATACTTACTATAACAGAAGGTGGCAAAAGATCTATATCCATGCAAAAAAAAAAAAAAAAAAGGACTATTATCCATGGTGTATTTTAAATACTATATTTTTAGTGATATTCACTGAAGTAGAGAGTAGCTCCAAGAAAAGCAGTAGTAAAATTCTTCGAAGGACAACCTTGATATTGTATCTCTAGCACCATGGTGCAATTTGAGAAGATACAAGTGTGTTTTGTATTGCGGAATTTGAGACAACACTTAATGAGCAGTAGAACTGTATAATTTTTTTAATCAATGTTTATACAAGTGTTGTACAAACAGTGAACTTATCAAAAAGTTGTAAACAGCAGCTTAAAAATGATGCTGTTCAAGGTGATGTCACGTGAGAATAAAACATCTCAATTTCAGTAAAGTAAGAATTTGGAGGTAAAATAACTGGATAAGTAAAAGAAATTTGCTGCTTAACTTTTTTTCAAGAAAAATATTATAAATTCTGCTTTAAAAAAGGAACAAGAAACTGATTCAGAAATAAACTTCCACTTTGATAACTTTGGCACATTTTTCCAGTTTTTCTAAAATATGGAACTAGGCAGTTTTTTCGTCAAACGTTAACTTGATGACTCTTCCTCTCCTGCATCATCACCCCCCCATCTGTCGTCCCCCCCCCCCCCCCCCACTTTCCTCAGCTGCTAACCTCAAAATCAGAACCACAAAGCTTGACTGAGGATTGCAGTTTATTTTAATAATACTTCATAAAAACAAACTTTTATATCCTTTGTCTTGGTTGCTATTAAAAATGTGGCTTTCCTGTCCTTGAGTTCATGAAAGAGAAATGCTGTGAGGTAAAAGGGATGCCAGAAGCTCTGGACCTTAGTCTGGCTGTCACTGTCTAGTTAATTTTGTGGTAAATTAAGTGCCTTGTCTCTATTGTGATCCTCTTTAAGATAGCTCACTCGAAATACATGTAAATACCCTCCCATCTTAAGTAAGGATTCTGCTTGTAATTAATGTAACACAAGCTAAGTATAACAATTTTTTCCTTCCTATAATCATATTCAAAGATTATTCAGCTGCCAAGTTCATTAGAAGTGATGCTGTACACCCTGGAGTCCAGGTGGGATCACAACTAGAGTGGTTGATTGTGTTTTGATTTAAATTCATTTCTCCATATAGCAAACGTGTCTAAAATACTAATCAGGCAAAACAATTTAAAAAGAATTGAGAACAAGATATTGCATAGCAAAGATAAGTTGTTGGCTTTTTTCTAAGCACTACATAATTAAAATGTGTAAATGATGCTGCTTTTCTGGGCTTATTGAGATCTGAGAGTGTTGTTTTGTTTTTAAGGCTCTGTATTCCTTTTCTGTCATTAGGCTTTGTTAGATTCTGCACTTTCTTAATCCAATTCTAAGGGGCAATAGGTATACTGATGTGTTTGTGAACCTTTAGAAATAATGGTAGAAATCAAACTTGGCAGAAATCATGTGATGCCCTAAGTTTTGTGTTTGGTTTGTCTTTTTTTAATATTGTGACCCTTTTCACCTAAGCACTTAGCCAAAATTTTAAGTTCTTGCTCAATCTAGGAGAAGGATTTGGCACAAAAGTCAGAGGTTGAATTATATTCTGGTTTTAATTACAAAATCTTGCTTCCTTGAATGCAGCAGTATGATCGGTAAGAAATGATGTTAGTTACAGGGTTCTGGGGCTGGCGGACATCCCTGGCATCTCTTTTGAGGCTGTGTTTTCAGTACTTTTTTTTAGACTATTTTTATGTGTCCATGCTATGGTGGTTCTGTGAAGGCACCAAATCATAACTAGTGAGAATCCTTTGGACTGTCCACCTACAGGTTTTGTCTAGTTTGTATTTGTTGGTGATACTCAGTGTTTTGAGAATTAAGGCCTTTAAGTGCTGTAGAGGAAATGAAATTTACTTAACTAAGCCATGTAATGGGAGAAATCTCTTCTTTTCTTTAGTCTTTTCTACTTCCTTCAGTTTTAGGAAGTCTCAAGTGACATTTGTGCCAAATGTGCTTTGAAATGCTATAGGTAGGGTTCAGAGTATAAACAGCGTGTCCCACAAGCCACAATTTACATCAGGGCAACAGATGACACGCTGGTCCCCTGCTGCCTCACCAGATGTTCTCTCCAGCTCGGTCTTCTGAACTGTTGATGGAGCAGCTGATTGTAGCTCAGTATGCTACCCTTTTCTCAATTTTTCTTAGTGTGTTATAAACTACTATAGTTCAGAAACTGCTTTTAGTCCTGCCATCAGTGTGGCAGAAATAGGGCACCTGACAGCTGCCCAAGCATGTGTGTTAGTTCTGGTTTAGATGGCCTGTCCAGCCGCCCTTCCAAGCAGTGTGGGTCACCTGAAGCTTCTCTTCCCTATCCTGTGGTTCAGCTTCAGGGTATCTTGGGTGCTCTCTTGCATCTAAAGTGGCACAATATGCCTATGTTTGGATGCCGAGATGATGGCCTCTTCTGCCACCCAGTGTTTAAATCCTGCATGGACTTCATGCTGTATTTGGGGGGGGGGGGGAAGTCCACTGATGTCAATAGGTAGTAATTTACTTCACTTAAGGATCTGACTCCTTAAAGGCGTGTTGATCTTCTGACTTCTTCATCAGCCTTTATTAAGGTTGGTATTTAATTTTTCCTTAAGCAACTGTTCTTTACCTGAATTTTATTTTCTTTCTTCTGATTACCTACTTCCTCAATCTTTAGCTGCCATGACGTGATGTTATTAATAGGTGGACTGAATTGGGAAATACATCTTTCAGAGATTAGTGTTTGGTTAGTAGCGGTACCTATCTGGGCTCATAATGCTCTTGACATATCTAAATATCAGTGGAGGTGAAAACTTGATGCCTTATCTGGGAGCATCACCATGGTTTGTAATAGTTTTCAGGAAGAAATGGATATGCTGCTACTCTATAACACTTGCACATTTAACATTTTAAATTGTTCCAAGTCGATGCTTTATAGAATACTACAGTATTAAAGATTATAGTTCCTTGCCTAATGCACTTAAGGGAAGTTGGCACATCGATATGAGTTACAAAATGCAGATAACATGGTGTGTGTGTTCTTACTGTCCATCTCAGGATTGCTTTGTTCACTCATTTTACAGAGTGCAAAGAGGGTATACTTGACTGCAAACGATTGCTTATTAGTTAACACGCACAAAGGATAGGTAGGATTTAAAAACTACTAGTACACTCTTAGCTTCCGCTAAGGCACCCAAAGAGTCTCTGCTGGCCAGGCACACATTGGTCAGGTGGGAGAAAGGAGGCTGCCACCATCAATGGTGCTGGGTTATCCTCTTCAGACTCCATATAATTTTTTTTTTTACAGTTCTGCACCTTTCCATGTTCTTACTTTTGAATCTTTGAGCTACTAACAAATTTGTCTTTATCTGTAACTTTACCTTTCTTACCTTGCATCGCTCTAATCTAAAGACTTTTTTTGCAACTTTCCCTTAGCTAAGTAACTTCCTTAGAAGTTTAAGCTATACAGGCTTTGGGACACTGATCCCCCAGTTAGGAGGGAGGGGAGATGGAAGGGTGGGAGGAGAAAATTACCCAAGAATTAATGTATGTGAAAGAGTTGACTTCTCAAAGTGTAGCTGTAGTCACTGAAGTGTTCTCTTCTGCAGCTTCTGAAGGTTGTCAGGTACGGGTGATATTCTTCCAGCTGCACTTATGCAGTAGGAATGACATGCAGTGGCAGGTTATGTTTGTCACAAATATGTATTCATTGGGGAGATATCGTGGCCATAATTCCAGCTAGATTAAAGGTAATGCAGTGATAGTTGTCAATGAGCTAGATTCTCAGTCATTTGATGGGGTTTTTTGATGCATTCTTGATTGTAGAATAATTACAGTAGGAACAGGGATATAAATTGTGTTTCATGGTGTAAAACCTTTAGCTATGCTGACTTTAATTCATTTCCTGTCAGTCTTCCTTCACCAAATTAGTTTAGGAAAGCTCTGTATGTGGAGATCCCATAATATGCATTGGAATTGGATTTGGCTGGCAAAGATTGTTTTTTTTTAATGACTGTTTTAAGAAAGCACTGCTTGTAATGTAATAGTGAGATTTTATTTTTTTCCCCAGAGCTCATAAATGTAATTATTTTGATTACAGATTGACTTTAAAAAAAACCAAAACACTGCCTGTTTATGTCCTTAGCAGTCTGCTTCTAACAGACTAGACTTTGAGGGTGACTGGAAAGGTGTGAAAGTACTTTTAAATTTAAACCTTAAACTTTAAGACCTTCCTTGTCTGAAAATCTTTGTTTCTTTGTGTTTTCTCTTCCTTTTAGTAACCATTGTGAATGTTAGCAAGTAAGCACTTTCAAGTATGGGGACATAGTTAATAAATGGCCTTTCTTGAAGGCAATGAGTACCGGAAGCATTGACGGAAGGGATGGTATATTGGAATTTATGGCAATATAATTGGAATGATTAAAATAATAGTGCAAAAGAAAAGTTCCACACATGAGCATATGAATTACAGTATATGCAGTCTAGACCTGCTGTAGAATTGCTTTAATTTTTTTATTAAACATCCATCTAGAAGCTTAATTGTTTTACTGCACTTAGCTTGATATTACATACTAAGAGGCTTTAAATCCACAGATGCTCTGAAACTCAGAGCTTCACATAACAATATGTAGCTTCCTTTCAAGTGTCCGGTTTCCCATATTAACCTCCAACATAGCAATCACAGTTTTGTATGAAGTTTCTTAAATGCTGCACAAAAAGTAGTAATAAAGCAATATATTGATTCGTGAAGAAAAGGCATGCTGAAAAAATTGCAGCCAATTGTTCTAAATCATGTCAGGTAGTGTATTTTGAAATATAGAGGTCACCTCTTGCAGCCAATTAAATTCAATCATATCTTGAATAGACACAGTCACTCTTACCTGAAGTTGATTATGGTATTTCAATAAAGATCTAAAATTAGACAAGATTCAACACACTGCAGAGAATCATTCCTCATCAGTCTAAATGCCATAATGATCTTGCATTTAGTAATCCACGCTCAGATTGACAACTTTCACAGCATTCTTATGAGTACTGTAGTATGTTATATGAGCAGTATCTGTTGTGAACAGAAGATTGTGCTGGGGAAAAGGGTGATGGCTCTATAAATTTGAGATGAGGGAGAGGTTTTAAAGAAAATCCGCAAATGAAATGGGGAACGTTGACTTTCTTCTAATAGAGTTTCATCCAAAAATGTTCTAGGTTGGAGGAAAATTAGGCATGGTACTGCTCATGGCAGGGAAGGAAGATGGGGTCAAGACAATTGTCTTTTTTTCTGATTCTAGTGTGTATATGTTGTATAATGTACAGATCCACTTGAAATCCATTTTTGGAAAGCTCACTGGAGAGAGAAAGTAAGTTGGTAATGGAATAAAACAATTAACAACCACAGTAGAAAACAATGTGCATTTCCAAAAGTAGCGTATGGCCAACAGATAAGAAATGATCTCCAAATAATCGTGCTGATCTGTTATTACTTTCAGTTTTGAATGGGATGCCCTGTTTTCTTGAGGAATGCCATTTCATGGACTAGCATAAAAACTAAGTTACTGTCCCTGGAAGTTGATTGAAACTGAAGATGGAGGTCAGTGCATCCAACTGAGCTGGCCAGCCTTCTGCTTCAGGTGGTAGCTGTCTCTGTTGTTCCAAATTGCTTCCTAGCTGTAACCACTGGCTGAGATTCAGTTTGATGGGACTGTGTTGGTGACTCTATGCTAAAATTTAGGGAGAATGTATATGGACTCACTCAGCTTTATATGGATGCTCTCTTTAGAGTTCTCTAAATTCCAAAATTACTTTGACTTTGGAACTAATGTGTTATTGAGATAAATTTTATTAGAGTTCATACTTATAAAATCACTGGTGAAATTGTAATGAAGATACAGAAACTGGTTCTACTGCTATCACACTGTAATAGTAATGGATGGATTGGGAGTAGTTTTGCTGCTTCTAGGTTCAGTTCTGGCTGATATGGTTACAGGGGAAGTCTGAAAAACTGATACAGTGTATCATGTCAAATGTGTCATAACAGTTAAGGAAAATATTGTATGAAAAGCTTTATCCCTGGGAACAGAGTGAATTGTTCTAAACCAGGTTTGGAAAAAAAGTTCAATTTAAAAAAAAAAAAAGCATATCACACTAAATTTGCTTAGCTGGTTTTTCCCATGCATTTGTTTTGGGCAGTTCCTTGTAAAAAGGGAGTTTGATAGAATTCTCTATAGTTTGCCATGTGAATCACAATCAAACATCTGTTTTTCCTGGTTCTACTCTGTGTCTCCTCTTTGATAAGGAGGCTACCTCTACCCAATACTTTTATATATCTATATTACAATCCCTTGTAATCTCTTGAAAATTGGTATAAAGTTATTTAGAAACAAAAGAAATTCATCACCATAGAGATGACCATTATTTGTTTAGATAGCTGACACAAGTTTTTTCTAAGTTATTGTACTACGCTTAATTTGATGAGTTTCGTTGGGAGCAAGGGAAGTAAGTGTACAAGTAATGCTCTGTAGACCTTACTGCACAATCATTAGACTGAAGAAATCAAGAGGAGTAAGTCCCCTCAAATGTAGTTACAAGGTTAGATGCACACGAACAAATAAACACAAGAGTGAAAAGGCACATCCATATAAGTCACTGCTATGTACTCTAGTAATTTTCTTCTGTAGGAGACATCTAAATCTGTTAAAACAAAGAGCTGAGAATTAAGTTCTCTGGAGAATTATTAAGTAAAAGTGCGGGGTTTTATATACATATATTTATAATATATTTAGTCATTGCACAAAAGCTGTTTAAGTGTATATATCAAAGGGCTTCACAATGAAGAGGAGAATGCTCTTTGTCTTTATTCTTATTCTGTCTTCATTGTCTTTTAGGATACATAAAGAAAGTAATGTAATGACTGTTGTAAATTTCCTGATTAAATAAACACATTAGATCACCTTTTCTTGGCTGGAGAGATTTAGGTAAACACAATAGAATTTGTCACTATATTATGTGGAGTGAAGCTATATTCCAAAATGAGCATTCAGTGCAGCTAGACCCTAGGGCCTGTATTTTTAACCTACAAAGCTTCAGAGATTGACATTATCATTTAGTGTTTTCTTCAGCGCTTTGCAGTGATCAGCTCTTTTTCCTCTTGCTATTTAGTAACGTTTTATTAACATTATAGCACACCTTTGATTAGGGCATGAGATTGTAGAACACATTTTAGCATGGGCTTATTAATATACCTCAGTTTTCTAAAACAGTTTTCCAGTACAGCAAGTAAAAGAGAAATTGGTGTCTTTTGAGGAAAGAATCCAGTCTTTATTAAACCACAATTGGAAGTAAAGTTATCCCTGTGAGGACTATTCAGTTAACATATTTGTTTTGGTCAGTGGTACATTTCCATACCCTGACCTTTTGCAAGCAGGTGGAGGCAGTGCTAAATTCCCCCTTGCCTTCCCTTCCCTCTCATCTTCACTGAAGGGAAAAAATAAAAGGAGAAAAAATTTAAGGTTTTGTTTATTATGACACCACATGAATCTGAATGTGAAATAATTAAAATAATAGAATTGTTCATGCTAAGGAAACTTTTACGTATACTTCATTGCTTCATGTACCAAGGTTGTCTAAAAGGATGACATTTTGCAGTTCTAAAAGTTTGAGTTGTAGCTGTGACTAAACACTTTTTATTCTGGATTATGTAATTTAGGGTTGATGGGTTTCTTCTTTGAATTTGTTTATTTTGAAATGGATTAAGCTTGGACATTCAGAAACAAGTACTTAAAGTTGGGTTTTAAATCAAGGAAATAAAGAGTGTAAGTTTTCAAATTGTTGAACATACAATTGGTCTTACGGACAACAAGAACAGGTGAAGTTCCTTTGTTGTTGTTGAAATTTAGCTTTTGGCATTAAATTCCCTAGTTACTTTCTATGTTCAAAGAATTGATGAATATGAGTAATCAAAGTCAACTAAACACTGGAGAAAAACAAAAAATCGAAAAAAATTCCACTTTTTTCTCACCCCATCTTCTGGTTTGAGTGTTTAGTGTTTATTACTCCAAATTTTGGGGCTTTTTTTCAGTACCCTGTAATCTGAAATTCTGTATTTCTCTTCCCATGAAATGGAAGTAAATATTTAAACTAAAGCCTAAGTAGTAGTTGGGGGCTTATGACCATTCTGGGGTTGATGCTTAAACCCCAGAGATTATTTATGAACTGAATGGTTTTTGGAGAAGAAAAAATAAGACAACTATGAAACACTAAAATTTACATTATCAATGTTTTCAGGCTTCCTTTGCCACCACCTTTTTGGATAAGGGCATTGGAAAAGATTAAAATCTTCTTTGCCTATGTTATAAGAAATTCCAAGGTAATTATTTTGTCGTTGTGTTAAGTGGGGAGGAAACAAAGTCTATCAGGAAATAGATAAATGGAAACAACTTTAAACTGGGTGTTCTTTCTAATGCCTATCCAACACTGGTTAACGAAGCTAGTGACTTATAGAAAGTAGTATGAAATAGCATTCTTATAATTAATTGTGTACTAGAAAGAATGAATGTTCTGCAGGTTGCATCTACAGTTGCTCTTAACACAGCACTATCGTCATCCAAATTTGGAAAAACAAAAAAGATTTGATTAGAAAGAATGTCTTCAAGTGCAAGGTATGAGCAACTTGTTTGCCTGTAATGCTGAACTGTCAATATATGCAAGGGCAAACTTGTTTTAAAATATTTCAGAGAATCTTAGCTTAGCTTTAGTTTTCTTTGTGTTTTATCCTGACCTAAACAACAAAATTTGTTTACCACAAGGTTGTTAAGTCTACATCAGACTTATATTTTAATCAAAACTTGCTATCATTCTGCTACCTCTTAAGCCAGTATCAGTAGTGATTGCAGTGAAATATGATCTGAAATAGGAGATACCTATGGTAGGAACAGTTGCTTTCATTGTAGTTGAAAATCATGGAATTTCATGGAAAAACCTTACTGTTAAATACATACTTCCAGTGTATTAATTATAGTGGTAGATTAATACATCCAAATGGAGATCAGTAACAGGTGTCCCTCAGGGGTCCATGCTGGGACCGGTACTGTTTAATATCTTTATTAATGACATAGTGGGATTGAGTGCACCCTCAGCAAGTTTGCTGACGACACCAAGCTGTGTGGTGTGGTTGGCACACTGGAGGGAAGGGATGCCATCCAGAGGGACCTTGACAGGTTTGAGAGATGAGAGGTCCTCTGTGTGAAAGTCCAACAAAGCCAAGTGCAAGGTTCTGCACATGGGTTGGGGCAATCCCCAGTATCAATATGGGCTAGTAAGAAATTGAGATACAAACTAAGTGTCTTTGAATATAAACCTGCTTTTCCTGTTCTCTTATGTGAAAAAGTACTTATGAAGCATACAGAAAGCAGTATGTTTGCAGGTTCTCAACTCTGTTGGCACAGGATAAGTTGAGCTAATACGTTTCTTTAATTACATTCCTGAAGAATGTAACTTTTTAAAGTGCAACAAGTTGAGAAATACTGCTCTGTGCTTAAGAGTGGATTCCTATTTAATATGAACGCTGTACTTGTCATCTGTGCTGTTTTATGCAGAAGTAACAGCTTTGCATTTTGTGCTTGCTGAAAGATAATAGGGACTGATGCGAGCGTAAATTGGTTTTGCCAGATGGCTGTATACTTCTGCATTCATCTCCTGAATCTCATACTAGGGATGATATAAGATAATCTTAAGGCTCTCTGAGCCTTCCACTGGAAATCTCTTTTTCCATGAAGGTAACGATTCATTGTACAAACTTTTCTGTGCTTCATGCCAGTCTGTCACGTAACTGAGCAGTCTTGTCCCGTAGTGCTAAAAAGAACATTTTGGACTGTATCCAGAGCAATTGTTTATGCTGAGGATAACAATCTGGAAGCGTGAGAGGAAGTCATCTAAGCTTTGTATTAGCTAATATTAGTATAAAGAGTGAACTTTCCTTATCCCCTGCTTCCCCAGGGGAGGAAATCAGTAAATTACCAGTCAGGACATGGAGTCAGTATCTCAGAAGCCTCCTGTAATGTCTGTACTGGATGATGACTGACAATTAATGCTGCTACCCATCTTAAAATTTTCTTCTCCTTGTACAGATTTGGCATTGCTACCAACCGTCTAGGGAAGTATAGACTTTCGGTTAATAAAAGACAGACAGCTGAGACTTCAGGAGTCCAGTATGCCAGTCTCTGAGAGACTAAAGTAAAAGAATTTTCTGATAATATCTTCTAAGTAGATGTCCTGGGATGATAAAATGCAAGAGTCACCCCCTTTTCAGACTTCTGTGTGTGATGATAACTATTCCTTATAAGCTTGGTTTTGCTATGTTCAAATAAAAAATAGCTGGCACAGCTCATTGCTTGAGGGTTAATATTTTGGGGTTTCAAATTGCCTATTAAAAGTAATCTGTAATAGCATAAGGACACCGAATAGTAGATTGATAAGGTTTTGTTAGTGCGTTCCTGGTGTATGTGAACTTGAGTCTCTGTTCCCACCATAGCAACTGTTATTCACTGTCATCTGTATACAGAAAAGACTTCACAATCGTCAGTGCACTTAACTTCTGGAAAACCCGATATTTGATATGTTTATATTAATGCCAAATTTTCTCAAAGGCAGAGATCTGCTTCAGCTTCTTTAATGCTTTCCCTTGGGAGTTTTCAAAATCTTCTCTTTTATGAAGAACTTTTTCTTTGCTGCTTAAATTCCTGTTGCTATTCATTAGCATTAGAAAACCCCAAACTTCCACCTGAATTCAAACGAAAACAGTCTACATTTTCATCTGGAAGGCACAGGCAGAATACTAATGCTTTAAATGTTTTGTGTGTGCATTTGGTTTTAGGCATTCTTACACTTTGTGCTTACCACCAGCAAAGACGGGGTAGTGCTTTGTCGGCTGTACCTTTGGTTTCTGCATATTTGAGGGAGGGAGCATGCTCGAAATCCTACCTTGACTTGGGGTGGAGGTCACAGCAGCACTTCTTGGCTGTGGCTAAACTGCATGGTTGCAGGAGACAACCATGTTTCTGTGTGGTTCTTCAGACAGAAGGATGGGAGCACTTGGTCAGGTGGGAAACACCGAGGGAAAGGCAGTGAACCAGATGCTTCTTCAGTGTCCCTTTGAAGTCGCTTGTGGGAGTCTCAATTTGGGAACCAGTATTTTAAAGTAATGAATGGAATTAGGTTTATAGAAAACACCATTTCAGGCTTTTAATAAGATGCTTTTGAGAAAGTAGAGCTTAAAAACATTATCGATTTGTCAAGTATTTAATGTTTTGCTAATGGAAAGAATTAATTGAGAGAATAATTTTTGTTTCCTATATAGGGAATATAGAAAGTTGAGGATAATTGTTTTCTATTCTTACACGTGTATAATAGCATACTATTTTAGGTGAGAAAAACAAAGTAGTTAACTGAGTCTTGAAGTTTCATTCTTCACCAGTCCCTTTAACTCTGGTGCTGTTTTCTGGGGCAAGTTCAGCATAATGGTCTGTTTAAGGTAGTGAATCACCTGATATGTAATAGTTTGGCTATTTCTACACTACATTTAGACTTAACTTGAAAGCAAACCCAGTGTTGAACAGTAAACTACTCTGAAATGTTTGAGACCTCAGTTCAATTATGGAAGTCGTGAATTGCATTAAATTGTATGCAAAATCCTGATGGTACACTTAAGAAATGTTGTGATTTAGTTGGATGTCGTAGATCGTAGAACAACAAATTTTGTTTGTTAATGTGCAGGGTTGATTATGTGACTAAACAAATTTAATATTTGCTAAGAAATTTATTTTGGGAGAAAAGAATTTTAAATGTTCTCAAAGATTTTTATTTTATTAGTGTATAATTCATTTGGGTAGAACATGAGTGGTAGGAGTGCTAATGTTATCCAAATCATAGCTGAAATCATGTAGGCTTTATCAGTACTTTAAAGGGTTTTGTAATTTTATTGTTGAGACATTCTCTATTTTAAAATGTGTGTGTCCTGGAGGCTCTGTTAAAACTGCAGGTAACTGTCTTCAGTACTTTTTTTTTCTTCTATTTACTTAAGGAAGCCTTCTGAACAAAAAGCATCAAGAATATTAAATTTCATTACAATGAGTACATATCAACTTTGCCTCCAAGACTATTCTTATATGCACGTTTTGCAGGACATAACCTTTACTGAGTAATACTTGAGTTATTGCTTCAATTCTTATGGCAAATAACCGAATGCTTTATTCGATATTATTTAGTTTACTCTTATCAGGCGTAGATAGGACTAGCCTGAAAAATTTAAGTCTAGGACACTGTGCTGCTTACTAGATATAGTAACCTATATATAGTCCATAGTTCCTTTGAGGAGAAAATTTGTCTTTTTCTGTAAATGGCATTTCAGTAGTCATGTGAAAATACTCATAAACATGTTTAATTCATTGGCAAAAACCAATAGAGATAGTTAATGCAGAATTAACCTGCTAAATTAAAATGATAGATCTCTCCAAAACATTGATCAAACTTCTAAGCACTTGAAGATTGGGAAATTCAGAGGAGGAAACAACTTCCTGACCCATGCTTCAGAATCTTGCTTTTTGCTGGGCTGAGCCCAGGTCTGATGCTCGCCAAAGAAAACTTGCCTTTTTGCATGCAAAGCTGCTTAACTGTTTTCAGATAGCTGTAACTTATTCTTGGTGTGTGCACGTGTCTGTGTGTGCAGTAGGTACAGCTTTTGTGATCTGGAATTAGATGGGCGGGAGATCAGCGTTCTGTGCTTGGAGTGGAGTCCGCACAGTGCGCGACTGCCGCCGCTCTTCTCGCATTGACCAGCGCTTGAGAGAATCGGCTGCCGACGACACGCAGCGGTGTGTCCCCGGGGGCAGTGACCTTGGAGAGAACCTGCAAGGAGGAGAAACAGTTATCCTCTATCATCTTCTTTTATTTTGATTTTTTGGGGTTTTTTTGTCTAGAAAAAATGTTAGACTGACTATCCCCGTTTACCTAGTACATGTTCAGTCACCCTAATTTGACTGTGTATTATATCATCTGTGCCAATAGCTCCTGAAGGACCTTACTGTGTAGTGCCGCTTTGTGCCAACAAATGAAGTAGAATTTTGAACAAAAAAAAGTTAAATATTTTCTTGGGGACTTCAAAACTACTGCTTGTGTTTGAATAAAGGATGTACCTATTTCTGAGAAATAATTTTCCTTAAGTAATTGCTGAATATGAATCAAGTCTAAAAAATGCGTATTGCTATTACATTGTTCACAGCATAGTGAGAGCGCTTTCTCCCTGCATAACACTGGATTTATGGGGATCAGGATTAATGTTTCCAGAAGGGGTATTGTCTGTTATGGCACTCTAGAAGTCTAATTTTAACTAAAATGGAAAATCCTCTTCTTCAAACCTGCTGTTAAAACTCTTAAAAGAAAAAATGAAAAGCTATAGTTAAATGAAATATTTTTTTTATCTATAATTAAACCAGGAAAACTATTTTGATTATTTTGATTTCTTACTATGTAGTATTGTAGTGGTTCATATGTATTCACTTTTCATTCTCAGAATATCAGGTTGCAGCTTGATTATTGGATGTTACAAAATACATGATAGAATAACCAGTGTTCTGCTTATTAGAGTTTTTAAATAGAAAAGTGTAAAAATATATATGTCAGTGGCTTCTGCAGAATTGGAGTTTTGCCCATGAAACGGGCAGTATAGAAATAATCATGCAATCCTGTATGCAGTTAATTCACCAGTATTAATTTTTATGTTGCCTAATAGAAACTGGTATGATCTAGTTTGTGAAAGGACTTCAGATTTTCACTGAACAAATGCTTCCAAATTTGAAAGTAATCCTTCTTTCACTTTGACTTCTCATGACTTTTTTTGTAATATTACTTAAATAATTAAGGACCATTTTTCTGAAGGCTGGCCTTGAAATTCTGAAATACTTTTGAGCTTTTCCATTTTAATTCAGGGAATGGGATGTTAACACTTAAGCAAAGATGTCTTTTGCAGCAAGTATTGATAAAAGTATCCATTATTTTTAACTGTTACAGGAAACTTTTAATCTTTCAGTGACTTACTTGATATAGTCTTATAATAATGTAATATCATGGGATTTCTAATTATGATGGCATAAATAAAGCATCAATTTCTGTGGCTAAGAATAAAACCTTCTTCCTGGATTTAGTTGTGCCCGGGTTACATGTTTGATACTCATTTACTCTTACAAATGCAAGATTCCAGTGTTTCTCCAGCACGGATTTCTAAATAATGGAGGGTCTCAACTGCCTCTTACTTCTTACTGTTCATGGCAGTGAGGTGCTAGTAATCTATTTCGCTTTATTTTTAGCATTTTTACCTCTTATACAATGCAACTTAATTGAATAATGTCCTATAAAAATATGGAAAGCAATTTCTTCCTATCAGCCCTCTTCAAAGATCTGTATCCTTCTGTAAAAAAGCTCAGCCGAAAGCAAGTGGCTGTGGTGAAAGGTCTTTCATTCCTACAGCCACCCGTCTTTCATCTTAATTTGATATGATTCTTTCTGAGAGGCATTTAGTGGTTGAGAAGTATGTGCCTGAAAACTGTTGTTTTCAAGATGACCTAATACCATCCTGGAATATGGAAAGATAGAATCCTGACTTAAGACTTCCTTAAAAACATAGCTGGCTTACCCACATCTGGTAATGCTTGTGTCTACCTTCTCCTGTCTAGTTTTCCTGTTTCTTAGAAAGCTGTGAGATTGTTTACCCTAATCTCCAGCTATTGGGAAACTTCACTCTTCTGGGAATCAACTGCGTAATGGCAACTGCTCTAGGTGGGAAATCTGCTTAAGCAGTTCATCAGAAGTTCAGCTCCTACTGGGAAAACTGGTATCAGTGACCATTAGTAGCTTTAAGCACCCTTTTTTGTTGAAAACAACAGCAAAGCAAAAAGGCGTGATCTTCCTCCTTGCTGTGCAGAGGGATCTGTACTTCCCAGTGGAAACTGCTGTCTGGCTTCGTGATGCCGATCACTGCACCTCCGAAGGTTTCATAGAGGTTGATCTGAGCAAGTGCTGGGTTTTGCTGCCACCACTGCTCTTCTCACAGCTGTTAGACTTCATGTTGGGATAGATACTCAAATACCTGACCAGAAACAGAGAGAGATGGACTCTTAACAGGTCACATCCACTTACTGAGGTGACAAGTTGTCACACAGTGACAAGATAAATTAGGAATGACCTGTCTTCCTGTAGCTCTTTGCTTTAAGTCCATGAGGCTTGGTTAGGTTTTTTTCATTGTCTCTTTAGGTAGCAAAACATTCCCAAGGGCCATAGTAGTGGCTGAGAATACAGGAAACTTTAGTATAAAAGTTTTTCACAATCACAAGGTCATACTGAGGCCCCATCCTAATTACTGATGTAGTGTTTCAGACTTTAATAATAAGGACTGCATCCCCTTCTGGCCTCAGGGTAGACTGTGTACTTCAGAGCAGTTTAGAACACTTGCTGTGTTCTGGTGCAGACCTCTGCTGCTCTTTGAGATTCAGCAGGGGGGTGATTATCTAGGACAGACACAAATGGGTTAATGTTTGGTAAGTCAGGTAATCTAGTGCTGCTTCAGAGAGATGTTGTCCCTGTACCTCCTGAGGTTAAGATTTGATATGCTTTCAAATGCCTCCCTTTTAGCACTCAGCTTTGCTTGTCTTTTCTGATTTCAGATATGGAGCATTCTTCTTTATTCACTTACTTCCTTATGGTTCAGGTTCTTTCATGTGTCCTTAAGTCTTTCTTCCCTTGCTGATGTCAGAGTACCATTTACACATACGTGAACCTGAGCAGGCAAATAATTTTAAAGTTTTTATTGCATAGCAATTGTGGTTTATCAAAACCTTTCATCCGCTTGCAGTGACCTATGTGCATTCTTCTTCAGTAGTGGGTCCTCTTTGTTCCATGGTTGGGTCCTGAGAGCTTGCAATGTCAATCAAGATTTCCTAAGTGAGGACTTTTTGTTAGCTGTAAGGAGAGTTGGCCATGAAATTTTTAGACTAAGCTATCTAATTGATGATTGAATTTTTTAAGGTTTTCGGTGTCATATTGGACCTTAAGGAAAGATAAAACTCAGAGATCTGTAATACAGTGTTACTTGTGTTATTTAATGCTTTTTTTTATTTGAAATGTCATTTGAAAGATAAAGCTCTTTGCAGACCAAAGATCAAAGGTTACAAGTCTCTTGTTTGGCACTGTCAACATCTTTGCTGTATCTCAGTGTATAAATTGTCTACTTTCAGTGTTATGAATTCTATACAGGTAGCAAAGCAAATACAATCTAATCAAGTGAAACAGAAAGGTCATGGTATGGATCCATTTCTCTTTAAAACAAACAAAACCTCACAATGGACAAAACAGAAGTAAAGTGATAAAAAATTGATTGTAAGCAGTAAGTGGGGAAGGAGAAGACAGTGGGGTAATAATTAAGATATTTGATAAATTTGAGAAAAAAGCTCGGGGAGATAGATCTAAATCGAATATTTATTTGAAATTCAGAGGGGGGAAAAGTGCTCTCTTTATCATTGATATGGCTGAAAGAGAGGTGGATAAATCTTCTCTAATGATCTACCTATAAAGGAAATCTTGAGCCAGTAGCAGTGGGAGACTTAGAGAATTGGGAACTATCCCCATTAGCTTGCCTAAAAAAGTGCAGTAACAGTCCATGCAGTATGAGTAACATCTTTCCTAGCTTTGTGAGAGTAAAGATCTACCACTATTGAAAGTGTTAATTTCAAGCCTCATCCATGTAGAAGACTGTGATGGACAAGAAGTAGAGAGACCTTACAACTTAAACATCTACCCTGTCAGTTCTCTCTTGGCCCCTCAGATCATCTTCACAGTGCAACAGCTTGAACTGCTTGACCAAAGGAATCATGACCACACTGATTGTCTTTCGGGTTGGCTGTTTATGTTGGGGTTGTTAAAAAAATCAATTTAATTGTATTAATTTATTTTAATAATCTCCAAAATACTGTAGTGCTGTGAAGAACAGTTCAAGAATACTGCAAGAATGTTGCAGCCATTCTGAAAACTCGTACCAGCTAAATTCTTCTGCAACTGGAAGTTGAAGCGTAGAGAGGAGACTTATCCTCAGGACTTTTATCGGTTGTCTTCTGTTTATTTTAAAAATAATGTTAAAAATTCAATGCATGTTAAACTGAAAGCTTTAGTCTCCTGCAGCTTCTCACATACTGATATCTGTGCCACTACTATTAGTTAGTATTACTTGTTTTTAGAGTAAACTTTTTCCTTAAAAGTTATTTTGTGTCTGAATATTAACTTTGAAAAGTAAGTAAGCTTAATATTGCTGAAAAAGAATGGCTTCTTTTCTGGCTGTGGCGGACGCGGTCATGCAATGCGCTCTCAGAAATCCTAAGTCTAGAAAAAGTAGCACTCTACATCAGTGCCTCTGTGGTTGTTCCTGTGGGGGAAAAAGTTAATTCACTGCTTCTGTCTCTTCTTGGGATTGATACGGGGAAGCAACGTGTTGCTGCTGACCCCTTCTGCTCACAGATTATTGTATGCCCCAGCAGGATAGCTCTCTCTTGTGTTTGTTGTCTGGACAGTTAATTTTAGAGGCATAATGCAGCTTGAATCAACAAGCAAAAGCTCTTTTGGTCTATTAACGACTGCATCACGCTCTGTTGACCGATAGAGATGTGTATGTTCCCATAGAACAGTGTTTCGGTATAATTACAAGTGCAGGTATTGAGAGCATCTAGCAGTGTGAGTCAGGGTTGTCCCTTGGCTAAAAAGTGGGCACCTGCTGTGCTGCTTTGATTTCTCAGTCTCTCAGGGCTAGAGATGGCTTGGGGTCTTGGCAAAGATATTACCTAGAGGACAGCAAGGAATTACTTCTCCATGTAAATCAAGGAGGTTGAAATACAGAGAGTTTATTCTTTTTGTTGTTGTTTTCTAAATAGGATAAGAATGGTTACCTTTTTGTATTACTCTGATCAAAGAAAGTGTATCTAAATAACAGGCAAACTGGTATATGCTGGTTAACAGTGGGGAAAAAAATAATATCTCTGGATGTTTAATTCATAAAATAATTTGACCAGATTCAGGGAAAGCTAACGTTATCACACCGAGTACCAATTTCTTTATGTTTAGCAATCCCTTGGTGGAATTTAAGCCAGTCAGCTGTTGAAATGTCAGGGGATAATTCTAAAAGTAATATTTTAGCAATTCAATGCTACTATATGTTAAGTTAATTAAACAGAATTGAAACAGGTAGATCATCATAAAAGTCTGGATTCTTATAAGGTCAGCAGTTCCACTCATTTTCTATAATACATAATAAATGCAGATCCTGAATGTCAACATTAATATGGTCCAAGAATTGCAGCTTCAAACTGTTTCAGGTACAGCCAATATTATTTTTTTGTCCATAGTGACAAAATTAACTGGTTTAAATGCATTACCTGCATCTAAGTATTTCATGTTCATCATGGATTGGGATTTAGAATTCTTATGGTGAATCATTATTTTGCTTTTTTTATTAGTACAGGAGGAAAAAAGTAAATAATGACTTTGACATGTAAGCAATTTCACAGGTTTTCTGCTGACCTAGTATAGGAAAGTTGTTAAATTTCTCATCACCTTGTGAAACCAGGTCATCTAGCTAGATAAGCTCATTTCACTACTTCAACTCAGAAATCTGTTTTAATGTGTGAGCTGTTGGCCCCGAGGGAGAGAAAAAGCCAGCAAGGCTTCTCTGCAAAGACCTTTTTTTCTTTTGAATGATGTCTGAGTGAATTCTGAATTATTTAAATTTCTTACAGTGTAAATCATTCTGTTCCTTAATGATAATACAGCATTTATTTTCCTCTCTGAGATCATGCATGCAATGAAAGAACTTTCTCAATTTTATGGTATGCAAAAATGTGAGAGACTGTTAGGATATAATTTAAGATGTGGCTTTTGCCCAAAAGAAATTATATTCTTAATGAATGCTATCCTGTTTCCATATCTGTCTGTAAAATTATGAGAATGTACTTTTTAGAAATGTTCCTGAGTTATTGCTTATATGGTGGATGTATTTCAATTATGCTATGATTTTGGCCTCTACTGGCATTCTGCAAAGTTATTTGTTACTTCTGTCAACTTCTATTTCTAATGCTCCTGCTCCCATAAACAAATTGACTTGGATGAAATCATGAACCTCTGTATGGTATGTGTGATTTGCATGTTTCAAAAAACCCTATTATTCTGGCTCGTGCTTTGGAACTGTGTAGTTATCTCTCTAAAAGTCAGTATGGTTGTTAGTTTTTGACATCCCTCCTAGAAATTTTCCTAAAACTGAATTTTTCCAAGTTTAGTCTAAAATCAGATTTATTATGTTTGTTTATTTATTTACAATCTTCTCTCCCATGTGCAATCAGATGGTTGGAAAACATCTGCTGCTCCTACTCAGGTTTTTGATCTCATCAATTTGCTAACTAATCTTTTGGTTCAACAAATTCATCTTGTTTGTTCTTATCTGTAGTCACTTTTCCATGTAAAAGTCATTACTATTTTTGTACTGGTTCTTCATCTTTTTCCAAAGATCAATCTTCAGTGCCAAGAGTGGTGGAAAAAATTACATTTGTTATCCGTTTTTGGACTTATGCATATGTTTTACAAATGTACAAATCCTCTTCACCATCTTAAGAACTTCAAGGTTATAAAGTCAAGCAGTCTGTAATGATGAGAAATAACTTTTACGTCTGGCTGGTGCTTGTAGCAATTAATCTACTCTTTGTACATGCGTTAACTTAATTCTCTGTGAGATTTTTATTGCAATACAGCTACTGCTTTGCTTTGCTCACAGTGTTTAGCTTGCAGCAAATAGCTTTCTGCAAATTTGATACTGGGTCAGAAAAAGATTCAGCGAGCATTTGCACAAAGTTGTATTTTTGTGATCAACTTGCCAGTTCGTCAGACTTTTGATACCTTTCTATTCCTTTCAACATCAGAGCATTCTCTCTCCAGCATTCATTCATTGCAAATCATTTCACCTCAGAAATATATAAAAGTTTCTGTAAATAAGCTCCTGAGATCTTCCTACTATAGTGTTATCTTTTGTGAATTGGATGATTCGGGGCGAGGCAGGGGAACGTGGGGATGGAACAAACAAAGCTTGTCATGTAATGCATGCCCGTAAGAGGTATTGAACTGACACAATTCTTATTGAACTGATGCGCATTTCCTGAATTTGGAGGTTTTGATTTGGTAATATTTCTGTCTTTATATGCACAAGTGTATATCTGTGTGCGGTATGTGCAAAGAAAAGGAGAAATAATGCTATTGAAGTAAATAAGATTTGGCTATTCGGTGAGATCAAGATTTTACCAGCTTTATAGTGCGTCCACAGCCGCCTCATCTTTTCATGCAGTACCACTACCTCTAGACTTAAAGCACCGTTCATATGAGGAATCCTTCTGGAGGAAGGAAGACGGGGACATTTGTTTTGTCAAAATGAAGTTTATTTCTTGTGTCATAACTGCCTCATAAGTCTGCTGTCTCCAATGTCTGTTAAATAAAGTGAAATGTAGAAAGGGTCTCCTTCACTGCCTTATGCCAACTAGGTGCGTAGGTAAACTGTAGCAGTGATGCTGACTGCTGTGCTTTGTGCCAGGTGTACCCCTTCCATCTCTCCCACCAGAGCGTGGTGGGTGAGACACCCTGCGTGCTGCTGTGTAGCTTCCACTCTTCTCTGTACAGCAACTCAGTAGTAAGCAGGGTTGTAGTTGTGCTATGGTGGGAAGGTAATTGGAGAGGAATCATAACATTGGCAAGTGTTGAAGACATGGGCAAAAAGAGTTTCACTGTCTCATGTGGTTGGCTGATTGAGGTGGGTCTGCTCTTTGGAGCCATACATAGCTTGCAGGAGATGCACCTGAGGCAGCCCCTGCCGAGGGTGGCGGAAAGAGGGTAGTGGGACGGGGCAGGAGGGAAACATATGGAGGTCTTTTGGAGCTACTGAGACCAGTGTCCTGGGAGAGGAGGTGATGAACAGTAGGAAAACTGTTCATGAAACTATCTTGTTCTTTGATACAAATTTTGTTCACGAATGTCTCCATGTGCTTACTTGCTTTGAAACCTCTTTTATATTTTTGATTTTATGTCTGCACTTTGTGTGTGTGTGTCATACTCCATACCTGTTGTTCTGAACTTCAAAAAAAACCTCCTCGACTTCCATAAGTTGGTTTACTCTTTTAATGTGTAAATTTGCAACATAGTAGGTGATTTGGTAATCCACTGGTGACATGTGATTTGTAAATAATGGGGAGGGGGACACACAACAGCTTTTCAACTTTTATTATGTCTAGCAATTCCTGTAAATCCATAAAATCTTGGGGATAAAATCTTACCTATTACAATTCTCTTTCCATTTCTCTAAGATCTTTTCCCCACAGAGTATAACCATCTTTAGAGAGGCAAAAGAAGACTACAGTGGCAACTTATGGGTATTAGAATGTTGTATATGTGTTCAAACAATAACCTATTAAATGTCTATATAGATAGCTACAATTTTTCCTAAGCCCCTATCTGCAATCTTAAAATTATGTGCAGTAAAAGACAAAGATTTAAGGAAGACAAACTTTTTAGGAAAAGGCTAATGAAAAATGGGGAATAAGTTATTAAACTTGTGAAATGTCCAGTACAAGTACCATATATGCAAGTGGGGAACATAGTATAAGGAACTCAAGGTTTCTAAAGCTTATAAAATATATTCATGTTATTTCAGTTGGGAAGTTTTGAGATTCCTTCTGTCTAATTTGAGAATGTGGATCGAAGACTATCACTTTGATGGATTCCGATTTGATGGTGTTACATCTATGTTGTATCACCATCATGGGATTGGTAAGTAGTTTGATCAGCTCTAATCTCAGCAGTCCTGTTGCAGCTCTGTTGCTTGGAAATAGTCCTATAAAGGTCACTGAATGCTCCAAAAATTCCAGATTTGCTAATATCTTGTGCTGCTATATGGATAGATCTGAAATGATGAATAAGTTTGGTGCTTATAAAATTTCATACAGCAAAATATCGGTTTGGGGTTTTTTTTAAAAAAAAAGCAACTGTGGCCTTTCTTTAAAATGTTCTGTCTTATTAGGCACAGGGTTCAGTGGAGATTACAATGAATATTTTGGCCTACATGTGGATGAAGATGCTTTGTGTTATCTAATGCTGGCCAACCACATGATTAAGTTCTTGCATCCGGAATGCATAACCATAGCAGAGGTAAGATCAGAACTTGCCGTCCTCAATGACATTAATATTGATTGCTTTGCTTTGGGATGTGAATTTTCTGTTAATAATTAAGTCACAGTTCAGGTAGTCAAGGAGTGACATGAGCCGAGAAATATTAATTACTGGACAGACTTTGCCTTGTGGGGAAAAACAACTGGAATATGCACGTTGGGAATTTTCTCTGCATTAATGGTTCACTAATTAATGTGGGGATTTCTTTTTTTTTTTTTCCCCCCTTCATCTCCTTGAACTCGTAATGAGATTTTGGGTTTATTAGTTTATTGCTTGTGTGTGATTGCCATTTGTCACTAGTGATTGATGGTACTAAAGATTAACAGCCCTAGTATGGTTTTGCATATTTTGAATTATATTGACATAACTGACAATTCCCCTTCAAAATAAATACGATAAACTTATAAATGTGGAATGTGTATGCTAATTTAAATTCAGTATTAAGTTTCTCCAGGTTTCTAAGGGAGTGAATAGACTATATTACTTGAGTTGACTGAGATCAATTAAACTTTTTTGACTGAAAAATATTATTGTTGGCACATGGAATTTTTAATAGTATGAAACACCAGAGCATTAAAGTTCTATGAGTAGGTACATTTTCACTCATATTTTCTCTTTCTATAAAGGATTTTTCTGTTGTTATGTTTAAATAATTGTAAAAAGTTGCATCTATCTGGTGTCATAAGGGACTACATGGGTTAATAAAACTTGTTGTATTGCTTAAGAGTTCCCTATTTACCTTCAGAAAACAAAATACTGCTTAACTTCATTTCTTATTTATGTTAAAGTTTTATATTATAGACAACCACTGCTAAAAGCT